>NC_064642.1:315444632-316075145 GCF_023864345.2 Schistocerca serialis cubense | reverse complement strand
CAAAACTGCCTTAACAGCGACATATTTTTGAAGAGCATTTAACCCCTATTTCACCCCGCTAGGAGTGGAATTTCGAACAATCCCTTCTTAAACTATGTCTGCTATATAAGGTCCACACATTCTCCAAATTTCAAGTTTCTGTCCTTTAGGGTTTGAGCTGGGCGATAACGAGCCATTGAATCAGTTTGAGCATCTTTCATCCTCTTAGGGGGCGGATTTCCAAAAACAGTGAAACACGTATTTTTTTCATTTGTAAATGAGAAGCCAAAAACCAAATTTCGTAGATTTAACTTTAAAAATACTTTCAGAATGAAACATTGTCATAAAACATTTCCACCCCTATTTTACCTCCTTAGGAGTTGAATTTCCAAAAAAAGGAAAACATTTGTTTTTTATCACTGACAGAAAAGTCAAAGAGCAGTTTTCATAGATGTAACTTTAAAAATACTTTAGCAGTTCTTTAACAATGGTTTATTTTTAAAAAAATTTCTTCCAGTATTTCACTCCAACTGGGGTTAAATTTCCAAAAATGCCGAAACAAAAATTTTCTTCTTTCAAACCGAAAAATCAAATACCAGTTTTTGGAGATCTAGGTTCAAAACTGTCTTAACAGCGATATATTTTTAAAAAGTCTGTCATTCCATATTTTACCCTCTTAGGGGTGAAATTTCGAAAACTCCCTTCTTAAACGATGCCTACAGTATATGCTGAACAGCCTCTGCAAATTTCAAATTTCTGTCCTTAGTGGTTAGGGCTGCGCGATGATGAGTCAGTGAGTCAGTCGAGCCATTGCCTTTTATCTACAGAGATTCATCACATAAAAAATTATAATTATACGTTAATTAAATTTACAAGGCACAGAAGGTCACAGACATACATGCAACTGTTAAACATTCACAACTGATGTCTTTGTTTCCAACACGAACCCCTCTGGTTCGACAGGAAAGAGTCGTTTTGGGCGCGTACGTGTGACATACTGAAAATTTTGTCATGCTGTACCGCAGTCACAATTGGGCGACGTTGTTAATCGCCATTTTTATATTGAGTTAGCACATCTTCCAGTATTTGTCCTTATTCTGTTGAGTACAGACTAGATCTTCATAACCTGGTGGCCTGGTCGAAATTCAAGCTACCTCCAGTTGTTCTGGAGTAGCGTTGTTTTGCCATATTTCTATCCATTGGTCTGTTGTTGTTGCTCCACTGTCCACCAAAAATTTTACAGCTCGCAGAGGTGGATGACGGTAGCGAAGTCTCTTTTTACTGAGTACGGGAATGTCTTCAAGCACGGGAGGTAAGAACCCGCATCTATTTTTGTAAACTCCTGCTTCGCCGCAGAAATGGGGGAGTTATGTGGCTGAGAATAGGCGTTTGTAGATACACAGTGCGTATGTACTATCTGCTCAAAAGTATATAGACACTCCTATGTATCCGGCCGGTGTGGCCGAGCGGCTCTAGGCGCATCAGCCTGGAACCGCGCGACCGCTACGGTGGTAGGTTCGAATCCTGCCTCGGGCATGGATGTGTGTGATGTCATTAGGTTAGTTAGGTTTAAGTAGTTCTAAGTTATAGTGTAAATGTGGCAAGCGTAACCTCCCCACAGAATATGATAATTAAATGAATTTTTCTAATATTGTGACCTCTGAACAAAATTGGCTCCGATTTATAGTCTGTGTGCAAAAATGCATTCACATTTAATATTCCCACAAAATTCTTTTCTCATTTAATGTCAAGTTCGAAACAGAAAAATTCCTAAACACCAAAATAATAAAAAAGTTTTGTAACCTGATAAATTTTATAAGGACAGCAGCGCTGACCTTCGGCCCTGTATTCTGAATAAAAAAAGCAAAAAATTCTTACCTCAATAAAAACTGCAATTATATCTGCTGTTAATTCGATATCTTTCGACACAGCTTCGTGCAATGCTGGCGTATATTATTTTTTTTCTTTTTGGAAGGAATGATCATGCATTGGAAATATTCTTTAAATTGAAATGAATGCTTTTCTTTAAAAGAGTTACTTTATATTATAAAAATTATTATTGGGGGATTTTTTTTGAAACAAATTCAATTACAATTAACATACATTATTAAATATGCGCAGTGCTGCTTCTTTACCTTCTACGACAATACTCATCCTCCAGAGTCCTGACCAGAGTCGCGAGCAGAGCACACAGCCGACGCATGCCGACTCCGTCCGACTACTACTCGACTACTACAGACTACTCGCGCAGACAAGCGCAGACTAGCGACAAGCAACAACTAACGATAAACTACTCTCTGGTCAGAGATTCTGTCATGCTTCGCCCATCGCCGGCGAAGCGTACATCTTACAATAGGGGACTGATGACCTCAGATGTTAAGTCCCATAGTGCTCAGAGCCATTTGAACCATTTTGAACTCCTATGTAATGCGGATTTGACCAATAAATGTCACAATAGGCAGACCTGCCAGCATAAAAGATGCGAGGAGTACTGTGTTGTCAGTACAGAAGCAGTAAAAGGAGAATAGGTCTGTCAGGGCAGCTCAGTCACTTCGAACGTGGACTGGTCGTTAGATGTCATCTGAGTCATAAATCCATCAGGGACAATTTACCCTTTCTGAAGCTGCCCAAGTCAACTATTGGCAGTGGGACCATGAAGTGGAAACGCGAAAGAGCGACCAAACACAAACCAAAACCAGGCAGACCTCATGTACTGAAAGAATGGAATCGTTGAGCATTGCGGAGGGTGTTTGTAAAAAATCGCATGAAATCAGCGGAAGCAATCGCTCGTGAGTTCCAAAGTGCTAATAGCAATCCAGCTATCACAGTGGGTGTGCTTAGGGATTTAAAAAGATGTACAATGGTCGAGCTGCTATTCTTAAGTCACAGATTTCTAAAGTCAGTGACGAGGGACGCATGAGGTGGTGTAATGAACGAGGTCACTGGATAGTGGATGACTGGAACCGAGTGGTCTGGAGTGATAAATGCAGGTCTTATTGCATTTCGGAACAATTTTCCAACAAATTGACTTCTCGATATGCAGCATCATCCACGAAGAGCCTCATGGAGCTTACGATATTATGCGCTAGGTCAGTGATACATACTGCAAATAATAATTGCACTACAACCTCTCCCTGAACGCTGCCACGCTTCCCTTTAGTCAAAAGATGCCTCACCACTAAGAATGACATGCAGTGTTATATTCTCTAGAAAGCCTTCTATCCCATCACAAAGAAAGTCTGATACTCTGTACTCAAATTTTGTTTTTGAAGCGACTGCGTGGAAATTTCTCGAACGACTCCCAGAAGTCAAGGAACACAGCATTAACCTGGATGCTGATCTTTACTGACTTCCACGTTTCGTAAATGAAGAGAGTGAGTTGGGTTTCACGTGATCATTGATTACAGAATCAGTGTTGATTCCTACAAACGAGATTTTCTTCTCAAGAATAGTCGTAATACGTGAACATAAGATGTGTGCCATAATTCTACAACAGTTTGAAGACACCAATACAGGGTTTTAGTCGTGGGTATCCGTTCGACAAGCCTTCTTGGAAACGCGACTGAACTGCACATTTTTCCACTTGGAGTGCTTCGTTCCTCCAATTATCTACGATAGAACAGCTGTGGAGGAAAAACATATGCCTTCACCACCACCGAAGAAAGCGAAGGCCCAACCATTATCGGGCAAGGTGATGCGGAGTGCTTTTTTTCCTTCGTTTTTGGGGGAGGGGGGGGGGAGGGGCTGCTAACCTGTTATGCTCGTAAAACGCAAACCGCCACAGTAGCGTACGACCGAAATCTCCTGAGGGACTTACGAGAGCTATCAAGACGAAGCGTTGCCGCAAGCTATCCAAGGGAGTGTTTTTCGGCTCCACGGTGTCTCAGCTCCATCGACACAGGACACAGTCACCCATGCTGCTTGTTTGGAGTTTCAAATCCTGCCACATCCCACATCTTCTCCTGACATGGCATCTAGTGACTTCTTCATCATTCCTATGGCGTAGAAAGCATTAGGTAGCTGGCATTACTAGAAAGACGGCGAGGTGATTATCGAGTTGTAACGTTCTCTCGACAGCCAATGCAAACTTATGCAACCAGTCTTTCCTACAAGTCAAGTATCGTTGAAAAAGATTTGTCACATTGAAGGCTGAACATGTAGAGAGGTCTGACATAGTCACCAACTTTCATGGCTGAGCTTGTTTGTTTGGATATGATAACGAAAACTTTATGACTGTTCTCGCATGAACCTTTACTAGGACAACTCCTAGTGGTTAAAATTTGCGAAACCGACTGTGTAATGTGTCTGCACTGTGGATCAGATATCTATAGTCTGCAGCTCGTGGTCGTGCGGTAGTGTTCTCAGATATGTATATGTTGTAACTACTTTGATGCCGCCAATACAACGCTGATGATCCCTTAACGTCTCAGAACACGTCCTATCAACCGATCCCTTTAGTCACGTTGCACGACAGATTTCTTGCCTCCCCAATTCTATTCAGTACCTCCTCATTAGCTATGTGATTTCCCCATCTAGTTTCAGCATTCTTCTGTAGCACCACATTTCAAAACTTCTATTCTCTTCTTGTCTAAACTGTTTCAAATGGTTCAAATGGCTCTGAGCACTATGGGACTTAACTTCTGAGGTCATCAGTCCCCTAGAACTTAGAACTACTTGAACCTAACTAACCTAAGGATATCACACACATCCATGTCCGAGGCAGGATTCGAACCTGCGACCGTAGCGGTCGCGCGGTTCCAGACTGTAGCGCCTAGAACCACTCGGCCACTACGGCCGGCTCTAAACTGTTTATCGTTCGTGTTTCACATCCACACATGGCTACACTCCAGACAAATACCCTCAGAAAAGACTTCCTAACACTGAAGTCTACATTCGATGTTAACAATTTTTTTCCTTCAGCTCTTTTCTTGCCATTGTCATTCTACGTTTTATTACCTCTCTACTTCGGCCATCACCAGTTATTTTGCTAACCAAACAGCAAAACCTATCTGTTGTCTCGTTTCCTAACCTAATTCCCTGAGCATCACCTGATTTAATACAACTACATTCTATTATCGCTATCTTGCTTCTGTTGTGTTTATCTTATCTTCTCCTTTGAAGACACTGTCCGTTCCGTTCTTGTAAGTCCTTTCCTGTCTCTGACAGAATTACAATGTCATCGGCAAACCTCAAAGTTTTTATTTCTTCTCCCTAAACTTTAATTATTGCCCCTTTTTTTATTTCCCTTACTGTTTGCTCAATGTACAGATTGAATAACATCGGCGATATACTACAGCCCCGTTTCACTCCCTTCTGAACCAGTGCTTTTCTTTGATGCCCCTCGAGTCTTATAACTGCCGTCTGGTTTCTCTACAAGTTGTAAAGATCCTTTCGCTCCCTGTATTTTACCTCATCTACTTTCAGTCAACGTTGTCAAAAGTTATCCCTAACTCTACAAATGCTATAAATGTAAGTTTGCCTTTTCTTAACCTGTCTTCTAAGAGAAGTAGTGCGTTCCTACATTTCTCAAGAGTCGAAACTGATCTTTTCTGAGATCAGCTTCCACCAGTTTTTCCGTTATTCTGTAAAGAATTAGCGTTAGTATTCTGCATACTAAACTGATAGTTCGGCAATATTCACACCTGTCAGCACCTGCCTTCTTTGTAACTGAAATTACGAGGGCAGTTCAATAAGTAATGCAACACGTTTTTTTTCTCGGCCAATTTTGGTTGAAAAAACCGGAAATTTCATGTGGAATATTTTCAAACATTCCCGCTTCGTCTCGTGTAGTTTCATTGACTTCCGACAGATGGCAGCGCTGTACGGAGCTGTTAAAATGGCGTCTGTAACGGATGTGCGTTGCAAACAACGGGCAGTGATCGAGTTTCTTTTGGCGGAAAACCAGGGCATCTCAGATATTCATAGGCGCTTGCAAAATGTCTACGGTGATCTGGCAGTGGACAAAAGCACGGTGAGTCGTTGGGCAAAGCGTGTGTCATCATCGCCGCAAGGTCAAGCAAGACTGTCTGATCTCCCGCGTGCGGGCCGGCCGTGCACAGCTGTGACTCCTGCAATGGCGGAGCGTGCGAACACACTCGTTCGAGATGATCGATGGATCACCATCAAACAACTCAGTGCTCAACTTGACATCTCTGTTGGTAGTGCTGTCACAATTGTTCACCAGTTGGGACATTCAAAGGTTTGTTCCCGCTGGGTTCCCCGTTGTCTAACCGAACACCATAAAGAACAAAGGAGAATCATCTGTGCGGAATTGCTTGCTCGTCATGTGGCTGAGGGTGACAATTTCTTGTCAAAGATTGTTACAGGCGATGAAACATGGGTTCATCACTTCGAACCTGAAACAAAACGGCAATCAATGGAGTGGCGCCACACCCACTCCCCTACCAAGAAAAAGTTTAAAGCCATACCCTCAGCCGGTAAAGTCATGGTTACAGTCTTCTGGGACGCTGAAGGGGTTATTCTGTTCGATGTTCTTCCCCATGGTAAAACGATCAACTCTGAAGTGTATTGTGCTACTCTTCAGAAATTGAAGAAACGACTTCAGCGTGTTCGTAGGCACAAAAATCTGAACGAACTTCTCCTTCTTCATAACAACGCAAGACCTCACACAAGTCTTCGCACCCGAGAGGAGGTCACAAAACTTCAGTGGACTGTTCTTCCTCATGCACCCTACAGCCCCGATCTCGCACCGTCGGATTTCCATATGTTTGGCCCAATGAAGGACGCAATCCGTGGGAGGCACTACGTGGATGATGAAGAAGTTATTGATGCAGTACGACGTTGGCTCCGACATCGACCAGTGGAATGGTACCGTGCAGGCATACATGCCCTCATTTCAGGGTGGCGTAAGGCCGCAGCATTGAATGGAGATTACGTTGAAAAATAGTGTTGTGTAGCTAAAAGATTGGGGAATAAACTGGTGTATTTCAATGCTGAATAAAACAACCCCTGTTTCAGAAAAAAAATGTGTTGCATTACTTATTGAACTGCCCTCGTATTACATTCTTCTAGAAGTGTGAGGGTATTCCGCGCACCGCGTACTTCTTGCACACCAGATAGAATAGTCTTATGGTGACTGGCTTTTCGCGGACTATCAGTAGTTCTAACGGTGTGTTGTCTAACCCGGGGCCTTGTTTCGACTTAGGTCTTTCAGTGCTCTGTCAAATTTTTCTCCCAGAGTCGTATCTCCCATCTTATTTTCATCTACAGCCTCTTCCATTTCCCCATTTCTGCGATATTGCCCTCAAGTGCGTCTCCCTTGTATCGACCCTCTACATAATCCTTCTACTTTTCTGCTATCGCTTTTCTGCTTAGTGCTGGTTTCCAATTTGAGCTGCTTCTCTTTTCTCCAAAGGCCTCTTTAATTTTCCTATAAGTGGTATCTAGTGATACATGTTTCTAAATCCTTACATTTGTCATCTAGCTGTTCCTGCTTAGCCATTTTGAACTTCCTGTCAATCCCACTTCTTAGACATTTATATTCCCTTTCACCTACTTCATTTGCTGCATTTTTACATTTTCTCCTTTCATCAGTTAAATTCAGTATATCCAAAGATTTCTTCTAGGCCTTTTCGTTTTAGCTATTTGTTCCTCTGGCGCGTTCATTATGTCATCTCTCAAAGCTACCCATTCGTATTTGACTGTATTCCTTTCCCCTTTTCTAATCAATCATTGCCTTATACTCGCCTTGAAGCTCTCAACAATCTCTGGTTCTTTCAACTTACCCATCTACAAATTTCCTACAATTTTAGAATTTCTTCAGTTTTGATCTACAGTCCGTGACCATTATGGTCAGAGTCCACACTCAAGGAGGCTTGAAGTTACTTCTCTTCAACGTAACATCGCAGTAGAGGAAATTTTGATGGGAAATGGCGCAGGTGAGCGAGTTGTTATACCTCGAATCTCGCTTATTCCTAACAATTTACCATTTTGCTTATCTATATCTATACTAATAGTGAAACTGTAAGACTGTCGTGTGTGTCTGTCTGGAAACGCTAATCGCGAAGACTACTAGACGAATTTTCATGGGGTTTTCACAGGTAACTTGAGATTACTTTGGGATAACATACAGGCCTTATTGCATCAAAATCGGATCACGAAAAAAGGATGTGGTGATTTAAAGTTTTATCTAATACCGTCGTGTCTGTTTGAACACGCTAATCTCCAAAACTAGCTGTCGAATTTTCATGAGTTTTCGCAGGTGACTTGAGCGTAGCTAGGGGCGAAATACAGACTTTTGTTTATCAAAATCTGAGCACGAAAAGGAAGATATCGTAATGTAAAATTTTATTTCAAATTGTCTGGTAGTTTGGTTGTTTAATCATAAAGCCGTAATACACCAAAGTACCAGCAAATGACGCTCTTAGTGTTTTTTAATTCAGTGACAGATGTATTTTGAAATGTTTAAGTCATGACAGGGCTAAGCACCGCAATCTTACCTTTACAAATACAAAGTAACAGCGAATTTGCTTGGTTAGGATACACTGAATTACTGATTTCGCTTTGAGTATTAAAAGCTTAACGGATAAATTGTAGTGTCCGATTCCACTCGTCGGCTTTGAGCGATGACGTCACACCAAAGACAAGTACGCTGCATAGAGGCAGTCTATGAAAGCAGCGGATGATATTCTTAAACAAAGGAGTGTAGAATATGATAAAATTAAAATCACAATTTATGCGATTATTTCCTTAGTCCTTAGCCACGAATTACATCGAAACGAATGAAAGATAATAGAAATAAATAAGAACAAAGCAAAAGAGAAATATATATGTCTGAAATAAGAAGAGGACAGAGTACCTTTAAATTTCATTACGGTACAGCGTGTGGTGAAGTCGCAATACAATAAAACAGCGTTGATTTATAACAAAAATTACTGAATCTAACGGGACTACCGCGGTGATGGAGGGGTTTTGGACGGGGAAAAACTAAAATGTAACACAACAACGGGAAAATGAAATAAATAATAACGTATATGAAATAGTAGCATGAAATGCGAAAAAACTTATACAGAAATCCTAAAAAATGCCAGTACACAAATAACGAAAATTTACAAAAAGTAACAAATATTGGAATCGATAGTTAGACTTAACCTACATACATTAATTGTAATTACTGATTCCGATATTAGTTACTTTTCCACAGTAGTTCAGAGAGCAACTACTACTACATTTCAGTGCACACACCTGCTGCAAAAACGATCTAAATAATAAACCATGCAATAGTTGGAATTGATGTTTAGAATTGACCTCTTACTTAGTTTAATCCTAGTTACCGATTCCAATATTTGTCATTTTGTTGCAGTAGTTCAGAGAGCAATTACAAATGCAAAAATCCTGTTACATTTCAGTGTACACGCCTGCCGGAAAAACGATCCAAGTAATGAACCATGTAACCGCTAAAATCGGTAACTAAAACTGATCTTCATAGCAGATCAGTTCTGGTTACCGATTCCAACCGTTCGCTGGTTCATAATTTTGGACCTGTTTACAGCAAGTGTGTGAACTCGGTTTTTGTAGGATTTCTGGAGCTCTTATTGATCTCTGGACTACAGCGAAAAAGTAACAAATGCTGTAGGTACAGATTATAAGTTTTTTTTTCCTTTTTCGTAGTGGTGAAGAGAGGAATAACAAATGTAGAAATCCTTTTATACTGTAGAGCACACATTTGTGCAAAAACGGTCTAAATAACGAACAGTGGAGTGGTTGGAATTGGTAACTGGAATTAACCTATATAGGTCAATTATAGTTACCGAATCCAAAATTTATCATTTTTTTCGCAGTAGTTTAGAGAGCAATTACAAACGCAGAAATCTCATTACATTTCAGGGCACACACCTGCTGGAAAAACGATCTAAATAACGAACCATGGAATGGTTGGAATCGGAAACTGGAATTGGTCCATATAGCTTAGTTCTACTTACCGATTCCAACATTTGTTACTTTTGTGAATCTTCGTTACTTGTATGCTGGTTTTTGTTTCAGGATTTCTGTGTTGGTTCTCAGGCATTTCACGCTACTGTTCTTTTTGTGTTTCGGGTATGTTATTATTTAGTTCATTTTTCCGTTGTTGAGTTACATTTCAGTTTACTCCCGCCCAAAATCCTCGCTTTCCCGCGGTAGATTCAGTAATTATTATCTGAAATCAACATTATTTCAGAATATTACTTCTCCACCATGCACTATACAGTAATGGATTTAAAGGTTCTCTGTACTTTTTTAGTCGCATTAATTACAAAAATAATTTATTTCGGACATTCTCTTTCTCTGTTGTTATTAATTTTAGTTACCGTCAATTATGTTTGACACAACTCGTGGCTAAGTAAGTAATCACGTGAACTATGATTGTAATGTTATCGTATTCTAAATTCGTTTGTTTACGAATATGAACAATTGCTTTCAAAGATTGCCTCTATGTAGAGTCTCTGCCGTAGATATGACATCATTGCTTAAAGCTGATGGGTGGAATCGGACACTAGAATTGACCAAACGTAACGACATTGCTTTGCTTCTTTCGATAGGTTTTGTTTATATTTGCTAGGAAAAACTAATTTATTGTTTGGTTTGTGATTTGCGTGTTTACACACTATGTTGTTTATAAATAAAACTGCCTATAAAACGGTCGCGTTTTTTGAATAAAGTATAACGGCTAAAATACTGAGGACTAAGTGGTCTCAAGAATCCAACGAAGACCGTTAGGTGAGACTTTCCTGCGGCTAGAGAGCCTTATAGGAAAATATTCGTAAAGAATGTTATCGGAAAATGTAAGGTATAAACGGTTAGCTTAGCGTTGAAGGACCTTTTTTATCAGTGTTACATGTAATACTTTTCTTGCGGTATGAGGCACAATGAATCTTCTGGTCGTACGGCAAGGTCGCATCATCGGACAACAAAACCTCGGCACTTCCACGTGGCTTTCAAGAATAGTATGAACTGCAGATGCCGGCAAGATGAAAGATCCTCGTATTTGGCAGTATAATACAAAAACGTGTCTCTCCACTAAATTGTGAACTGTAAGTAACGATCTCCAGTTGCTCAATGAACAAGATCGTTTGGAAATGCTGTTGTTCTTGAGACTATTATGGCCTCTCTGAAACCCTCTAATACACATATTAGTACCAGTCCGTTGCCTGCGACTGAGAAAACTTGAATCCCGTAATATCGCGCCACTCCTTGCACAATGACTGCGACATTTCTCGCTGCCAACTGATGAACAGGTAGTTAAATCTTCTCAAGAGCTCGAGATCTTGACAAAAATGCATGTAGTGACACTCACAAGCTATCGAAAAAGGATTTTGTGATTTTTCCAACCAGAAACTCGTACTAAAATAACTCTAAGCACCTTTCGTATCAGAAAAAAAAACAGCGAGAGACATCTCAGCTTCCTTTAGTCAACCACCGCAATGTAGCTCAGATGATGCGGTCGGCCGCAAATGTAATCCTCGAGCTATTAAAAAACAAAAATAATGTTATGCAGATTTCTTCAAAAACGTTCCCTGAATTAATTCACTGTATTAAAAGAAGCTGCTGACACATTATATGAACGTACATGCTTTTTCGGAGAATTGCACTGATGAAGTCTTTTCGGGTCACTAATCGACTGATAGCGTCGTCTCTCTCTTAGAAAAGGATGAGAAAGAGCTCGTTGAAACGGTCTAGCATGTCTCCAGAATGTAACAACACTTTAACCTGCCGAATCAATACAATCAAGATATCGTTGTTAATAACTTACAAACAGAGAACATTTCACAGTTCTAAAATGTTGTATACACTCTATTTACTGCAAAAACTTTCTTGCAATTAAATTTTATGTACTACACATTATGCTGAACTGGTAACATTGAACCGAACTGACGAAAAATCCAACAACAGCAACGACTCACTTATTGTGGTTTCAAGGCATTTATTCTATCTTTGGTTGGTATCATGCAGCAGTTAATACTTTCTTTTACTTTTAAGTGACTATAGCCGTGTTGCCTTTCGGAACTGCAGCATCTGAATGTATGGTGTGGTAATGTGGCAGGGCTGTGGAACGAGCGCTGGTGCCAGATGAGCATTTGGTATCGGCTTCCCAGCCACCTACGCCAGGGCACGCCTCTGCCTACAAAGCCTTACAGCTACGCGTAAGTACTTCCTCTCGCATAAGGGTCCAGTAGCGTCTATTAGATTTTCAGATTTTAGAACGATGACTTACTTGGAAGCTTCCAATATGATACACTACTGGCCATTACAATTGCTACACCAAGAAAAACTGCAGATGATAAACGGGTATTCATTAGACAAATATATTGTACAACAACTGACATGAGACTACATTTTCACGCAATTTGGGTGCATAGATCCTGAGAAATCAGTACCCAGAACAACCACCTCTGGCGGTAATGACGGCCTTCATACGCCTGGGAATTGAGTCAAACAGAGCTTGGATGGCGTGTACAGGTACAGCTGCCCATGCAGCTTCAACACGATATCACAGTTCATCAAGAGTAGTGACTGCCGTATTGTGACGAGCCAGTTGCTCGGCCATCATTGACCAGACGTTTTCAATTCGTGCGAGATCTGGAGAATGTGCTGGTCAGGGCAGCAGTCGAACATTTTCTGTATCCAGGAAGGCCCGTACAGGACCTGCAACATGCGGGCGTGCATTATCCTGCTGAAATGTAGGGTTTCGCAGGGATCTAATGAAGGGTAGAGCCACGGGTCGTAACACATCTGAAATGTAACGTCCAGTGTTCAAAGTGCAGTCAATGCGAACAAGAGGTGACTGAGACGTGTAACCAATGGCACCCCATACCATCACGCCGAGTGATACGTCAGTATGGCGATGACGAATACACGCTTCCAATGTTCGTTCACCGCGATGTCACCAAACACGGATGCGACCATCATGATGCTATAAACAGAACCTGGATTCATCCAAAAAAACTACGATTTGCCATTCGTGCACCCAGGTTCGTCGTTGAGTACACCATCGCAGGCGCTCCTGTCTGTGATGCAGCGTCAAGGGTAACTGCAGCCATGGTCTCCGAGCTGATAGTCCATGCTGCTGCAAACGTCGTGGAACTGTTCGTGCAGATGGTTGTTGTCCTGCAAACGTCCCCATCTGTTGACTCAAGGATCGAGACGTGGCTGCACGATCCGTTACACCCATGCGGATAAGATGCCTGTCATCTCGACTGCTAGTGATACGAGGCCGTTGGGATCCAGCACGGCGTTTCGTATTACCCTCCTGAACACACCGATTCCATATTCTGCTAACACACATTGGATCTCGACCAACGCGAGCAGCAATGTCGCGATAGGCTACAATCCGACCTTTATCAAAGTCGGAAACGTGATGGTACGCATTTCTCCTCCTTACACGAGGCATCACAACAACGTTTCACCAGGCAACGCCGGTCAACTGATGAGAAATCGGTTGAAAACTTTCCTCATGTCAGCACTTTGTAGGTGTCGCCACCGGCGCCAACCTTGTGTGAACGCTCTGAAAAGCTAATCATTTGCATATCACAGCATCTTCTTCCTGTAGGTTAAATTTCGCGTCTGTAGCACGTCATCTTCGTGGTGTAGCAGTTTTAATGGCCAGTAGTGTATATTAAAGCCAGATTGTGGATATGGAGAGGGGATACAAATACCACCATAATAGAGCGTTTCTGGAGTCTGAGGTACAAGTAACTCATTTAAGTTTGTGATGAACCGACCAAATCTCTGTGATAAATCAATATTTCCTGAAACTGTTACAATCCTAGACCATATTTCAGTAATTCTTAATGCCCGGAAAGGAAGCGGGTCGGCGTCAGAGTTCTCCATGCACCCGTTGTAAAACTGCCTAAGCATAGAAAACACACTTGTGACAAATACACAATCCACGACAGCTGTACATGTTGGGTACTTCAAGTACTAACCGACGTCAATAACAGTGTATGAACCTTATGCGAGCACTAGACTTAACAAAATGTCTGTATATCACTTAATTATTCAAAAATTATAGGCACACTGCATGGTGAAATAAGTAATAATAGGCAGTTACAAGTTGTTTTATTGAAATACAGTTTCAATCTACAGTTTTTTCTTACATAAGCATTACCGTATTCAGCATAGGTTAGCGATGACCAGACAAATTACTTATCAGAGTAGCATGTAGTGTCTGTCTGTTTGTACACTACGTTAAATACTTACAGTCTGTTCGATTGGAGCAGGAACACTCTCTGAAGATAACTAAGTGAAACTAGTAAATTTTTTACAAGAAAAAGGCTAAGTGTCCTGACCACTTCTGAAACACCTGTGGCAAACTTGTAAGGAAAAAACATCAGAGGACAATCTCAGCCTTTGTCAGAAAAGTGTATTTCGCATACTTTGACATAAAGACAGGGGATCAGGACAAGTCATAGGCCCCTCGCTGAAAGAATCGGTTGAACAGCATCTTAAACGCCCCATCTTTAGTAGATGAATTACATTTCCTTAAGCTTCTTCCCATGAATCTCTTTCTGGCATCTGCTTTTCATACTGTTTGTTTTATGTGGTCATTCTACTTTAGATCGCTCTGAGTATTTCACGGTAGATAATGTTTTCAGAAATTTGTCATCAATAGTGCAGTTGTACAGCAGTGGATTTGTTTTCATATGTATGCGTAATATGTTATATTGATTTACGTTCAGTGTCAACTGCCAGAGCCTGCACCATTCGTTAATTCTCTGGAGGTCGTTCTGCAAATCGACACTGTATTCCGGCGTTGTTACTTTCTTATAGACAATTGCATCACCTGCGCGAACAATCTTAAGGAGCTTCCAACGCTTTTTACTATATAAATCTTATATACATTGGGGTACTCTGAAAATTATCTTTACATTTGTCGATATTCTCCCATTGAGAGCGATGCGTTGAGTTCTACCTGCAACTCAACCATCGCTCTTAACGGGATAAACTCGACAGCTGTCAAGGCAATTTTAGGTGAATTATGATTGATGATATGTCCAAAAATACTACGCCCAAAATTACATTCGGGCCATTGAACTGATGTATCAAGAAGGATATCATATCATTTTTCGTACTGTACACATAGGATATAGTAGAAAAAATACAAGACTGAATCTGTAGATGATCTGGCGGTTTACGAGGTGCGAAATTTAGTATGGAGAGGTGCCACCTCTGGCAGCAACAACGGCTGTAACTCGGCTTGGTATCGAGTTAAACTGAGTTCGGATGGCAGACACGGCTAGGTCATTCCACGCTGCTTCACCCGTATGTCAGATCTCAGTAATCATAGTGGCTGGAGGGTTTCTCGGCAACCCATGGTCAAGTGTTTTCACTGGATGACAGATTTGGATTATGTGCTGGCCAGAGACACAGTCGAACACCCTCTGTATCTTGGTCGGTCAGAGCAGCACGGACAACATGCGGTCTCGCATTATCTTGTCGACACAGTCACCGGCCTTAACCCGTCAGAAACGGTTACTAAAAATT
Organism: Schistocerca serialis cubense; assembly: GCF_023864345.2. Lineage (NCBI taxonomy): Eukaryota > Metazoa > Arthropoda > Insecta > Orthoptera > Acrididae > Schistocerca > Schistocerca serialis. Next base: position 316,059,686 of record NC_064642.1, on the reverse strand, counting down.
GCCAGATATGGGAGCCAGCAGTTGTGTTGTGTGTCCATTGGTACCCCATGCTATCACGCCAAGTAATTTGGCATGTTTCGTTCTTCTCGAAACATGCACGCATGGAAACGTCCATCGTCATGCTACGCGCAGAATCGGGACGCGTCTGTAAAGACGATTGTTGCCACTCCTGTACCTAAAATTATCGTTGGGGCACCAATGATAGTGCGCCTTTCTCTTCTTCTGCCTCAAGGGAAACCACAACAGCAGTGGTCGTCGTGCTGTCAGCCCGTGGTGCCCCAGACATCGCACTGGCAGAGTGAATACAGTAACTCACAAAAGCATTTTGTAGTTGGGGTGTTACGTTGTCGCCGGCCGGTGTGGCCGTGCGGTTAAAGGCGCTTCAGTCTAGAACCGCGTGACCGCTACGGTCGCAGGTTCGAATCCTGCCTCGGGCATGGATGTGTGATGTCCTTAGGTTAGTTAGGTTTAATTAGTTCTAAGTTCTAGGCGACTGATGACCTCAGAAGTTAAGTCGCATAGTGCTCAGAGCCATTTGAACCATTTTTTTGTTGCGTTGTCAGTATTGTTCGCATGCAGTCACAACAAAGCAACGCTTGTAACGGTGTCACTCCATCAAGAGCTTCACACCACTGTGGTTACGTATCTATTAAACAAGCAATGTCATACAATAACGATGTAAGTATATATTCCTTTAGCTTAAAACTATTTTGTAATTTACTTTTCTGGTACAGTATTAATTAACTATTGTTACTTAGGCATTCAGACAGTGTCTGTTTATTTGTAAGAGACAACTAGAAGCATGCGAAACATAAGGAATACTTAGGTGGTGTGACACAAGCTGTTGAAGAATGGAAAGTCGAAATCTAGTGCTGCTAGAGACTATAACATACCACAACAACTAATACTTGTGTGGAGTCGACGATAAAGAAGAAAAGGACAGGAACGAACGGTAACAAATTAGCCAAGATCAGGTCGTCTTCGAAGAACAACAAGGAGAGGGGACAGAGTCATTTGCAAACAATTGGCTGTTAATCAAAGAAAATCAGCTCGACAAATTAGTTATGATCTGGGGCAGCAGCATGGCCTGAACCTACATGTCTACTGTAAAACGATACGACCATCACGTAAACCACTCAAATTTTAAAAAAATGTTAGGTCAGGGTACAGTTTCAAAAAAAGTCAAACTTAGAATGCGACAGATTGGCTCAAATGGCTCTGAGCACTATGGGACTCAACTGCTGTGGTCATCAGTCCCCTAGAAATTAGAACTACTTAAACCTAACTAACCTAAGGACATCACACACATCCATGCCCGAGGCAGGATTCGAACTTGCGACCGTAGCAGTCGCACGGTTCCGGATTGCGCGCCTAGAACCGCGAGACCACCGTGGCCGGCTGCGACAGATTAGTCTAAGGATTTATGGAGTGATGTGAGTAAGTTTAATGTATTTTCAGCGGATGGTGTGCTGCATGTATGTCGACTAAAAATCCAATGCCAAATACTAACGATGAAGCTCGGTGGTGGCAGCGTCGTGGTGTGGTGATGTTTTTTTTAGGCTTGGAGTTGGTCCTCTATTCCAAATTGAAGACAAAATGGATCGTTTAGTGTAAAGTGGCATTTTAAAAATTAATATGATTCCGCATGGGAGAAAGAATGTGCCACGTAATTGGATATTTCAGCAGGCCAAAGATTCAGACCACACCTCTGGCCGTTAAAAAAAATCTTTTCAGATAAAAAAGTCAAACTTTTGGAGTAGCCAAACCAGGGCCTGGATCCAAATGCAACTGAATACCTCTGGAATGCTTTGGATCGACGTGTCTGTCGTAGAAGCTACTCAAACAAGGATCAAACCTGTATTTCAGAGTGACCGCAAGATCCGATATTTGTTGCGGCCCACTAAGGACCCCGTGAATGCTCTCCACAATGCAGGTATCTACGAACTTCGATGTAATGTGGCGAAGTCTATGTTGGTGAAACCGGTAACCCATTAGCACTCGCGTGTCAAATCATGAACGTTACATTGACCAGGACAGAGCAGAAAGCCAGCTATAGCAGAACGCCACCACGAATGTGGCCGTCCTCTCAACTATCAAGAACCTCGCGTGCTTTCTCCAAACTACCTTCTGCCAATTACCTACTAAAAATGGTTCAAATGGATCTGAGCACTATGGGCCTTAACTTCTGTGGTCATCAGTCTCCTAGAACTTAGAACTACTTAAACCTAACTAACCTAAGGACATCACACACATCCATGCCCGAGGCAGGATTCGAACCTGCGACCGTAGCGGTCGCGCGGTTCCAAACTGTAAAGCCTAGAACCGCTCGGCCACTCCAGGCGGCCCAATTACCTACTAGAGTTTCCTTCCAATTAGCCATCAGTATAGCGCAGGCAATAGAATCATTATAACCATCGCCTCCATAATAACCTCTCTTCCAAATGTCCAATGACATCCCAGATTAGTGACGTCAGAAACCACCAGATAACTGAAAATGACAGTATATTTAGGAAGACATTCACCAGTATACAGCAATGATACTCCGAGAAGAGGACCGGTCGAAACGTCGGCAGTGTAGTTGCTTTAGTGGTTTACAATGACTCGGCCCAATACCCAAAATTATTTTATTCAAAAGGATCAATCTGCGATAGTCTTGTTGGACGAATGGTTAAATCTCCCACTTAAACTATTATAAACGCTTGTGGATTCAGTACCAAATAGATGTGCAGCTGTGATCAAAGCGCATGGGTATGCAATGAAATACTGTCTTGTTTCCAATTCCAAAATTGTTTTATTTTTACACACTTATACCTACCAATTGCTTTTGAGCCAAAAGAGTTGTTACTTCAGTCATGATGAAAAATATATTTTTTAAAACTAAATACAGTTTTGTACCAAATGGATTACAATTACATACTTTTTTTCAGTTATCCACTGGCAGTTTTCCTGTTATACACTTACCTTTATGTAGTTGTAACTAACGCTTTCTATAAAATGCTTTTGAGCGCTATTGTATTTGTCTTATCGCAAACACGCCCATTTTCTGACTCAAGGTATGAGACTTGGCTCTATGATTCTGCACTTCGAAGTAAACAACGTCAAAGTCCTCTCGGCCGCTAGTCGTGTGAAGTCGTTGAGACCTCGCATAGCGTTGAGTGTGGCCTTCCTGAAACCATCGATTTCATATTCACATGACAGCCTGTTACCCCGATCAACGTGAGCAGCAAAATCGCAGAACGATGAACGATGACAACGATCCTGCTGCTGTCTAAAACGCGTTGTCAGATGTCCCTCCCCCCCCCCCCCCCCCCCCCGCTACACGGGGCGTAACACGGCCCTCTTACAAACAAACAACACTCAGTTGCAATTTCTGGATGAGAAACCCACTAATAACCTTTCGTTACACTGAAGTGAAAAAAATCATGGGATGCCTCCTACTATCGTTTCGGACTTCCTTTTGCTCGACGAGGCATGGACTCAACAAACCGTTGGAGACTCTCTCCAGAAATTTTGAGCCATGATACATTTATAACCGTCCATAACTGCGAAAGTGTTGCCGCTGCACGATTTTGTGCACGAACTGACCTTTCGATTATGTCCCAAAAATGTTCGATAGAATTTATGTCGGGAGATCTGGGTGGCCAAATCATTCTCTCAAATTGTCAAGAATGTTCTTCGAGAACAGTTGGCCAGGCCACATAGCGCATTGTCCTAAATAAAAATTCTATCGTTGTTTGCGAACATTAAGTCCACGAATGGCTGTAAATGGTCTCCAAACAGCCGAACATAGCCACTTCCAGTCAATGATCGGTTCAGTTGGATCAGAGGACCTAATCCATTCCATGCGAACGCAGCCCACACCATTACGGAGCCACCACCAGCTTGCACAGTGCCTTGTTGAAAACCTGTGTCCATCGTTTCGTGAGGTCTGCTTCCCACTCAAACGCTACCATGAGATCCAGCAACGGAAATCCGGACTCATCTGACTAGGCCACGGTTTTTCAATCGTGTAGTGTCCAACCGATAGGGTGACGAGCGTAGGCGAGATGCTGGAGGCGATGACGTGCTCTTAGCAAAGCCACTCGCGTTGTCTGTGATGAGAGTTAACGCTTGAAATTCTAAATTCTCAGCACGCTCTTGACACTGTGGATATCGCAAAATTGAGTTCCCTAACGATTTCCGAAATGGAATGTCCCATGTATCTAGCTCCACCTACGACTCCGCATTCAGGATCTGCTCATTCCCGTCGTGCGGCCTTGATCACGTAGGAAACATTTTCACATGATCATCTGAGTATAAAGGACAGTTCCGCAGTGCACGATTCTTTTATGCCTGGTGTACACGATAGTACCATCATCTGTATATGTGTATGTCACTATCCCAAGACTTCGTCACCTCAATGTACATTTGTAACGTAGATAACGTTTCTCATACCTCCTTTCTGCGGCTGCAATGAAACGCTAATCGTTTCCATCTGCAAACATGTAGTACACTTAACACCAATTTTGTTACCTGTTGCTTTCGTGGTTTTGCACTTTTATTGACTAGCAGTGTGTCATACGACTAACGTTATTTATTGACAGGCAACATCCTAGAAGAGTGCACTGCGCAAAACTCCATGATGGCGTTGATTTGTCGTGAGACAGGCTCCAAAAGACAACGAAAGCATTGGGAAACCATGGTATTCCGAGAAGGCTCTGTGGCTACCAACAGTTAACTGCGAATCGTTGAAACAGACCGCAAGATGTGAGCATTCCTTTCATCAGCATGCAAACGTGTTGAATAGAATTATGTTCGTGTGACCTTGATGTCCAAACTAACACCCTCGTGTTCATGTAGATCACGCCGAACCAGTGTGACCGATAGACAGTTCATACCTTGCAGCGACCCAGACTGTCTTGTCTAGCCTACATGTCACTGGACTGGGTGGGTTAGAAGTCACGACCGGAAAGTATTCAAATAGCTTAACATAGTTGTAGCTTCGCCGTTACATCGATCTGGAAATGTGTGCAAAGTTGAAAATAATGTTCCCTGCCAGAGTACTCCCGACTTCTGGAAGAGGTAACTCAAATCACAACAATGCACGCGATAATTTCTGTGCGTCAAATTACAACAATGCAGGCGTCACTCCGTTATAATAGGTATGTCATGCGATCTTGTTGTATAGCTTGCTGTTACGGCGAATGGTTCGGCATGTTCTGTTTTCCTACCATTGTGATATTGTAGTAGACAATTGTGTTATGATGGCGGATTCAAGCAGATTCGCAATTGAAGAACGTCTTTTTCTTGGCAGATGGGTGCATGAAAAGGAACGAACGGGTCAGGCACATGACAAAATTAGAGAAAATTTTTTTTATCGTTTCAAGAAAGGAGTCCCAACAGGGGCTAATCTTCGGAAACTCGAAACAAAGGCCTCTGGAAGCGCGTTTGTGAAAGTTACACCGCACGGTTGGAGGAGACTCGAGAAACATGACAACGGTAATGAAGTCACTGAATCATATGTTGTTATGTAAGGCAAGAAGGTTACCGTTCATTTCGACCTGGCAGCATCAGTGAGTTAAGCGATCATGACATGAATACGCGACGTGATTCGTGTGAAGAGTTAGTTACAACTTTTGCAACATTAATGTCTCACTGTAAGATTATGATGACGGATAATGTGCTGTGCGTCTTAGCTCCCGGTCTCGAAATATATGTGTCTGGTCGAAAGACAACCCTCAACAACTTCCAATTCCGCACTGAGAATAATGATTGGCATACAAAGAGAGTTTGAAATACATAAGAAGTATGTAACTTTCGTTTCTGTGTTATTCCGTTCTTCCATGTATCTTTCTTGGTTAAATACGATTTCTGCTAGAGCCAGGGAATCGTTTCGTATTCCTGCTTGCCTTTCATGTTGCTTTTTGTTTCAAACATTTCCGATCGTGACTTCTGGCCCACCTTGCATTGTTCACCTAAGAGGGACAACGAAAGGTATAACATTATGCTGTTCGACGATGATACCACCACTTCACCGAACTGTTCCCAGGGGTCAATACGAATATATCACCTCATCCACTCTAACCGTCGTGACATGGCATCGACATCCAGAATGAAATCATCATACAGCACAACGGTTTAGTAATTTATGTATAGTTATAAGAATATGAAATATGGGCTCAGAGCGTAAAAAACTAATTTCTAACTGCCGGTCCTACAGTGAGCTGTATCCTGAGAAATCGTCTACAAAATAAATTCTGAAAGACAGAGACACGCTTTCATGTTAATCTCACAGCTAAATAGGCTTATGATTCTTTTTAACAGCAATCGGACCGAGTACGCCGAGATTAACTGACTTATTGTTGGAGATGACATTATATAACTGCACACAATCAAAGATGATAAGACAAAAGAAATAAATCACTGACAACTTTAATACGGCGCTGAATAGCAACGGAGTCAAATTACGCAGTGCCTCTACATGAAACTTACTATAATTGTGCGATGTGGCTCGTTGGTTAACACAGGCCTGGGTTACCTTTGGTGGCCTGCGGGCCTGAGTCACATACTCGGGAGCTGCCCTTGTCACGTGACGCGACGGCAGCGATTCTGGAGCATAAAATCAAAACTATAGCGTAGGTGACGTTAATGTTTATGGTGTGACGTAGCGATTCGAAGGGCACACAGCTGCTATTGTTCGAGTCGGCGCATTTCACTAGTGGTACTATTTTCCAGCCATTGTCGCCTACCACCAATGTTTACGATCCATCAGTGTGTAGTACAGACGTATATAGTAAGTAGAAAGTAATGTGTGTGTATTGTCAGCATTGAACCAAAGGCGAAAATACACTGCCGGCAAAAAAAAAAAAAAAAAGAAAAAGAGAAACACATCTGGAAAGACAACATTAATTTTGATCCGGTGACGGCATATGCCACTTGGGGATAGTAGACGTACTGACAACGATTTCAAGGTCGTGTAGTGGTATAGCTACCAGAGCGCCATCCTTTAGTAGAATACGCTCACAGCCAGAAGACACAGTGTAGTGCAAAGGCGTGAAGCAAGCAGGTAACCACGCCACGGAGACGCACTCGTGCTGCCTACAGCCAAATGAGCGAGTCTGAAAGGGGTCAAATTGTAGCCTTCCGAATGGCAGGCTGGTGCTTTCGGCGAATTGCCACACAAGTTCAACGTGTTTCGTCAGTTGTGCAACGATGCTTGTACCAATGGTCATGTGAACATTCTTACACCATTAGTCATGATTCTGGACATCCGCACAGCATAGACGCCCACAAATATTGTAGTATGGTAAGGACAGGAGTGGCAGATTGTACATCTACCACAGCACAGGTAAGAGGGTTTGAGAACCCAGACGTGTCAACACGAACTGTTCCGAACCGGTATTAGCAGTGGGACTATGGACACACACACCTCTAGCCCGTCTTCCACTCACGCCACAGCATCTACTTGCATAGCTCGATTGGTGGTGTCAGAGAATCACTCGTGTCAGAGAATCACTTATAAGATGAAATGACGCGCAGTGGTCTTCAGCGATGAAATCAGATCCTGCCTGTACGCAAGTGATGGTCGTTTGCGCTTACGACGTAGACCAGCTGAGCGCTGTCTCGTAGAGTGCATTCGTCCAAGACAATGGCCCATCCTAGGCCTTCTGGTCTGTGGTGCGATAAGCTACAATCCCCGTTCACCTTCGTTGTTTCTGGAGGGGACGCTAACCAGCGCTCGGTACGTGCAGAATGTTGCTGGACCCCTTCTTTTGCTGTTCTTACAAGAGGAAGGAGATGGGTTGCTGCAGCATGACAATGCTCGCCCACACACTGCCCAAGAAACTCAATGGGCTCTGCAAGACGCACAGCAATTTTCCAGGCCAGCACAATCTCTGGACTTGTCTCCAGTCGAGCAAGTGATGGATATGATGAGACATTAAGTGACGTATGTGACTTGTCGACCAACATCTCTAACAGAACTACATGAACGTGTGGAGCAGTCGTGGCATAACGTATCCCAGTTCAGTATTCGCCATCTGTACGATCAACTGGATGCATAAGTCAGCACCTGCGTTACCGCCTGTGGAAGCTACACCAGGTACCTCAGAACCGCTTGTGCTACTGATTTAAAAGTGTAATCATTTCATGTATTCCATGAACACTGTTGCAACAATAAATCTTGAATGAATTGGAAACCTCTAAAAGTGTGTACTTTTTTCCGAGGTGGGGAGATCCTTCCCCACTCTCCACACTCAAATTACCACTTGTGTCATAGCTTCGCACGCAGACTGGAAACGTGTTTCTCTCTTGTTCTTCAACTCCATCGGCGGCGAAATGGTTTTGTTCACGCGCGGAGTGAGCTTAGTTTTTTGGCCCTTGCTACAAGTTACAAACCCGAGGCGAGCCGAGCATCGGCGGAAGTGTACGAAACTAGGTCCCGGGAGGAGTGCAATGCGAGCGCCTTCTTCCGCGGGCCAGATGGAAACCAGTCGCGTGCTGATTCTGGCCCGCAGGCCGCCAGTGCCCTACTTGTGGTCTAAAGTGACGTTAGTATTTATGGCGCAATGAACCGACATGAAAAGCACCCCTTTCGCGACACGGCACGCCGTTGTGTTGAATTTCAACAAATATTATTAACTGAGTTGTCCTGAAATCAATGGTCTCTTCCAAAGTGATCGACAAGGCTTCGAGAGTGGCATCACGATCACACAAGCTTTTTAAAAGTTCATCAGCCATCAAACCAGTTCGACGAACAACTCTCTGTTTTGATAAACTTCTATGTTCGAACTCTTTCTTTTATCGGGATGTGGTACATCTGCAGTGTCCCAAAGGCATTCCTTTACCAGTTCACGTTCAGGAAAAGGCTTTAACGATTTGGCAATTTTTCTACTCACGTTAAGATCAGCATTACCCCAATTGCTGCATTGTGTCGTCAGTTTGGTAAATGTTTGCTGTTGCTTTTTCAAATTAGAAATTAAAATATTAAAATTATCTCTCCACAGTTGCTATTTAAGCTGCTGTTTAGCAATTTTTCATGTTATATTCCTTCTCAACAAACAGTGTTTCACTATACAACAAGCCAAAAGACTTATCTTTATACATCGTAAGGTGTGTGTTGTTCTTAGCATAAGTCAGTTTAAGTAGTGTGTAAGCCTAGGGACTGATGACCTCAGCCGGCTGATGTGGCCGAGCGGTTCTAGGCGTTTCAGTCCGGAACCGCGCTGCTGCTACGGACGCAGGTTCGAATCCTGCCTCGGGCATGGATGCGTGCGATGTCCTTAGGTTAGTTATGTTTAAGTCGTTCAACGTCTACGGGACTGATGACCTCAGATGTTAAGTCCCACAGAACTCAGAGCCATTTGAACCATTTTTGATGACCTCAGCAGTTTGGTCCCTTAGGAATTCACACACATTTGAACATTCAGCATCTACTTTTCACTTCTTAATGCCAGAAATTTTGAAGATAAACTCAAAGATGGACGGAAACACATAATTAACCAACAAGCAACACAGAATATTATGCATGAACATACAACAGATAAGTGTAACTTACGTTGACAGTAAGCAGTAAGTAACGACTAGTTTTCAGCACTAATCTGGTGAAAATACGTCTCCGCACACCCCTTCAAGATAGTGAGCTGTTTCCCCACTCTCCACACGCACTTGAGCACATGGTCCATGACTTCGCGCACGTACTTCTCCTGTTTGTTGAAATCCAGCGTCTACGAAATGGCATTGTGCATGTGCAGTGTAAGCAAAATTCTCCTTGGCCTCTGTGATGAGCTGCAAATCAGAGGGGAACCGAACATCGCCTGAAATATCCGAAAATGCGTTCCGGGCGGAGCACAATGCGAGCGTTTCGCTCTCTCTCCCATGAATTTTTGTTGCGGGCCGGATTGAAACTAATCGCAACCGGACCCGCCCCGCGGGCCGCTGTTTGCTCACGTGTGGGTTGAGACATTAGACTCATATCCGAGAGGAGTGCGGTTCAAATCCCCAAATTTACGTTAATAGTGATTTCCCTTAATCACTTCGAATGCCAGCCAGGATGGTTTCTGCGAAAAAGCCTGGCCGATTGCCGATCCCGTCATCTCTGAACCCGAGCTTGCACTCCATGTCTAACGCCTCTCTGATGACGGGTTGTTAAACCGTAACCTGCACCATGCAAGTGCCTACCTCCTACTGACAGCGACAACACAATGTACGCGAAATAAATAACTCCATTTTCCATATCTGCTTGTTAGTTTAAGCTCATATGTGGCGCGTAACACACTGACCCTGGAGGTCCCGGTTTCAGTCCCGGGTAGGAGCACTGATTTCTCCTCGTTCCTGTCCCTCCAAGGTGGCTCAAGGTCCGTTCAGCCTGCGATGAAAACTGGAGATCTTCCCCAAGGGCGATAGGCATTCAGGGCGAAGGGCTCGTCACACATCCCTTCTAGTGGCGCGCCGAACTAGAGGGTGCACCCTGCCTGTTTTCAGGCCAGATGCCCGTTTAACGGTTGAGTGCCAAAGACTTTACTACGAAACAGAACACGCCTCACTAAAATATTTAATCTCTGAGGCTACAGGGATTCATCTGTTCTGCATAACAGCTATCTCTAATCCAGTTGCGCAGCAATGTATCTCGTACAGAAATTCTCAAATCTCATATGAAATTTCTTGAATTTAACAGTTATTAATATTCTGAAATCTACTTAACCCATTTTTAAACTGAGTAGATAAATAAATAAAGAACTAAAATTATGGAACGCTGGGCAAATACGTGAGTCTAAGTACATCTTGTGGGCTTATCGTTAATGACTGAAGCGACTTCACAGATTTTCTATAGCTACAGTACTTGACATATTGTCACAGGGCTTAGCATACAGATAGAGAGACTCAAAAACCTTTTTTCTTTGACGCATTACAAGTGCTCCATATGTGCTTCCTACTGATTTTGCAGGTATCAAGTTGATAAACAAGTTCTTCCCATGTTCGATGCAGCATGTCCCTGTCAATCTGTTCAAAACCACTGGTGATGCGAACTCGCAGTTCTGGTACGTTTGTTGGTAGAAAAGACGTTAAAGCCGAATCTCTCATATAACCCCACATAAAATAATCGCGTAGGGTCAGATCTGAGAGCGAGGAGGACGCGACATGAATTGCTGATCATCAACTCTACTACAACCAATCCATCAGTTTCTCAATTTCCTATTTAAGAATTCATGAACATCATGATAGAAGTGGGTTGGAGCACAATCGTGTTGCTAGATCCGTCCACACTGTCGGTCTCCAGTTGTGGCATGAGCCAATTTTACAGCATGTACAGATGCTTGGGCCCTGCAACGATCTTTTCACAGAAGAAAAAGGGACCACAAACTTTAAACTGTGAGACTGCACAGAACACATCATCTTTTGGTGAAATCCGAATGTGGTGCACAATAGCGACGGGGATGCTCTGAGCTCCAGATTCGCACATTGTGACTGTTCAATCTGCTATTCGCAAAAACATTGCTTTATCACTGAAGATAAGCTTCTCACAAAACCTTTTCCATAACCTATTGTATCTGTGCCAGAAATTCAAAGTGTCTGACTTTGTCTTGAGGAATCAGCGCTTGTAGTAGTTGCAGATGGTAAGGTTTCAGCTTTTGTCGTTTCGTTCCAGTCTTCCAAAGAGCCAGTTGTGGTATGTTGAGCTTCCTGCTTGCTCTGTTCCTCGACTTCTGTGGGCTACGTGAAAAACTCGCACGCAGTCAAACGTTTCTTCATTCACTGCAAACCAGCCCATTGATTCCCCCTCGCAGAGGATCGTAAGGCTTTCTATATCCACACAGACACTCCGGAAGCCACCGTATCGTGCGTGGCGGAGAGAACCCTGTACCACTACTAATCATTTCCTTTCCTGTTCCATTCGCAAATAGAGCGAGGAAAAAACGACTATCTATATGCCTCCATGTGAGCCCTAATTTCTCGTATCTTATCTTCGATATCCCTACGCGCAATGTATACTGGCAGCAGTAGAATCAAATCTCGGTTCTCTAAATTTTCTCAATAGTGTTTCTCGAAAGGAACGTAACCTTCCCTCCAGGGATTCCCATTTGAGTTCCCGAAGCATCTTCCTTTAACCAGACCTGGTACGAATCCCAAACGCTCGAGCAGTACTGAAGAATAGGTCGCACCAGCGTCCTATATGCGGTTTCCTTTGCAGGTCAACCACTCTTCCCCAAAATTCTCCCAATAAAGCGAAGTCGGTCATTCAGCTTCCCTACTACATTTCTCCCATGCTCGTTCCGTCTCATATATCTTTGCAACGTTACGCCCAGATATTTAAACGACTTGACTGTGTCAATCAGGTCAGTAGCAACACTATATTCGAACATTACAGGTTTGATCTTCCTAGTCATACGCATTTTTCCACATTAAGGGCTAGCTGCCATTCGTCACATCGACTGGAAATTTTGTCTAAATGTTCTTGTATCTTCCTACAATCACTCAACTTCGACACCTTACCGTAAACCATGGCATCATCAGAAAACAACCTCATATTGGTTCCCAAGCTGTCCGCCAAATCATTGATGTATAAGGAGAACAACAGTGGTCCTATCACACTTCCTTGGGGCACTTCTGACGAAACCCTTGTCTTTGAAGACGGTCGGAGTGACCGAGCGGTTCTAGGCGCTTCAGTGTGGAACCGCGCGACCGCTACGGTCGCAGTTTCGAATCCTGCCTCGGGCATGGATGTGTGTGATGTCCTTAGGTTGGTTAGGTTTAAGTAGTTCTAAGTTCTAAGGGACTGATGACCTCAGCTGCTAAGTCCCATGGTGCTCAGAGACATTTGAACCTTGACTTTGATCAATACTCGCCGTCGAGAAAAACATTTAAGAAGTCGTCGAACCACTCACATATCCATATTCCATATGCTCGTACCTTCGATAACGGCCTGCAATGGGGCACCGTGTCAAATGCTTCCCGGAAATCTAGAAATATGCAATCCGCCTGTTGCCCTTCATCCATAGTTATCAGTGTATCATGTGAGAAAAGGGCAAGCTAGAGTATCGCACGAGTGATGCCTTCTAAAACCATGCTGAATCGTGGATAAAGCTGCACAGTCCCAAGAAAGTTTGTTAAATTCGAACTGAGAATATGTTCAAGGATTCTGCAGCAAACAGAAGTTAGGGATATTGGTCGGTAATTTTGTGGGTCCATTCTTTTACCCTTCTTATATAATGGAGTCACCTGCGCCTTTTTCCAGTCACTTAGGACTTTGTGATGGGTGAGAGATGCACGATATATGCAAGCTACGTAAGGAGCCAGTGCCGTAGAGTACTTTTTGTAAAACCGAACTGGGATTTCATACGGACCTGGTTATTTATTTACTTTCAAATCTTGCAGTTGTTCCTCTACGCTATGGATGCTTATTACTATGTCGCCCATACGGGAGTCTATCCGATGGTCAAATGACGGTATGTCTGTACGTGTGAACGATTTCTTGAACGTGAAATTCAATACTTCGGCTTTCGTTTTGCTATCTTCAACTGTCATATGAGACTGGTGAACAAGGGGCTGAATGGAAGCCTTAGACTCGCTTGGCAATTTTACGTAAGACCAGAATTTCCTCGGGTTCTTTGCCAGGTCTTTTGCTAAGGTGTGACCGTGGTAGTTGTATGTTTCGTGCATAAATATTTTCACAGACGCACGAATCTCTACTAACCTTCGCTTGTCATCTTTTGCGCGTTCCCTTTTGAACCGAGAGTGAAACAGTCTCTACTTCCTCAGTATCCTCCGAATTTCGTTATTAAACCAAAGCTGGTATAGTCCATCCTTTATCCACCTACTAGGCACATAGCGGTCCAGGCCACGATCTACAATCTCCTTAAACTTCGCCCATAATTCCTCTACATCCATCTTACTGGAATTAAGTGATGCCAGTTCTCTGTCTAAGTGAAATGCTAATAACTACTTATCTCCTCTATCTAGCAGAAACACTCTCTTAGCCTTCTTGACTGATTTATTAACTTTCGCAGTCGTGTTTGTTATAATGACATCATGATGGCTAATTCCCATTTCTATACTGACACTGTCAATAGGGGTCGGCCTATTTGCCGCTACAAGCTCTAAGATACTTCTATTGCGTGTAGGCTGCTGAGCTAGCTCAAATGCTTCAAATGGCTCTGAGCACTATGGGACTTAACATCTGAGGTCATCAGTCCCCTAGAACTTAGAACTACTTAAACCTAACTAACCTAAGGACATCTCACACATCCATGCCCGAGGCAGGATTCGAACATGCGACTGTAGCTGTCGCGCTGTTCCAGACTGAAGCGCCTAGAACTGCTCTGCCACACCGGCCGGCCCGAGCTAGCTGCTCAAGACAGTTTTCGAAAAACGTGTTCAAAATTATTTCGCATGACTGTCTGTCTTTCCCCCGCAACGAATCCATAGACATCTTAGTCTGTACTCGGAAGGTTAAAGTTGCCTCCAACTAGTAATTGCACGATCGGGGTATTTACGCGCTACTGACCCTAGACTTTCTTTCAATGACTCTAGCACTGTCAAGCAGAATCGGGAGGCGGGTAAAAACATCCAACAATTAACTTGGTTTCACCTACATCTTTTATATGCGACCAGATAACTTCACTGCCACACTCAACCTCGACCACACTAGAGACAATGTTTTTGTCAAGTGCAGTGAACATTTCCCTGCCTATGGGCTCTAATCTGTATTTCCGATAAACGTTCCACAACTCGCTAAATATCACAGAGCTTTCCGCTTCGGGTTTCAGCCAGCTCTCGGTTTCAAGAATAATTTGAGCGCAAGAACTTTCCTGGAGGGCAGTAAATTCGGGAACTTTATTACGAATACTTCGATTGTTTACTGATAAAATTATGACAATCGAAGTTTCTTTATTCTGAACGCCGTTTGAGATCCCTTGCTGCATATCGACCGGCAAATGTTTATCAGAACACCTCAAACTACTGCATAGCCTAAAAAACACTCGTGCACTCCACAAGTAGTCTGCTGCCCGAGTAGTTGCTTCCTTTGTGTAGACTGTAGCGCATCCCTGACCTATCAAGGGGAGTCCTACAAATCCGCACATGGTAATGCAGGTGTAGAAATATGCAGCCAAGGCTGTCACAGAGTCGACAAACTCTTAGTTGAGACCCCCCACTCGGTTCCCAACCAAAGGACTGCGATCAAATCGTGAGCACTGCTTGCGTCCCGTGCGCGAGGTCATCATTCTTCACCACCTCCGCCAACCGCCTGTACGAACTGGGAATCGTCTCAGAATGTATGTGACAGGCGTCTTTAATACCGAGGTGAGCCACAACGCGCAGACGACTGCACCCTGCACGCTCGTTAGAAGCACGCAAGGCTGTCTCCACATCCCGGATGAGCGCCGCCCTCCCTCTCCATCCCCCTCCCCCTCACCCAACCTGGCACATTGACTTTCTTTCCAGCCTGTCTGCCGAAGGGGCTCCATAACGCGCCTAACATTGGAGCTCCCAATAACTATTAGACTCCTGCCTCTGTGTGCCTGCTCGGACTCGCTGAAGAGCGGCCACGTGTCCACTCATAAGGTGCCGGCACGGTAGCTCAGCTTGTTCAGTCAGAGGGTTGGCTGCCCTCTTTAATAAATAAATAAATAAATAAAACTTAGTGAATGGATCAATAACGAACTTCAACGGGCGTCAGGTGACGTCCGCCACGAACAATTGAAACGAACAGTAACGAACAAAACGAGATTACAAAAAAAAAAAAAAGGTGAATGGGCGAGGCTAGGAGGCCAGTCTCCACATTGGCCCTCTGTCTCGAGCGACGCGGACGCGTCACCACTCGCCGCTCACCCTGCTGTGAGGGCGGATCCACCGCGTCGGGTGCACTAGGAGGTGCCTCGGAAGCAGAGCCCGGGGGGAAAACAAGCGACATCTGAGGTGTCCCAAGCGACGCTCAAGATTCTTCGCCACCACTACACACCGAGGGATTAGCCTAAAAGCGCATTAAGCTGTTCGCGAACTGTGGCCAGCTCCTCGTACCTTCGCACACAGCGCGGCCACATCCTAGTCGTCATAGCAAGACTAACTGAAGAAGTAAACTGTAAAAGCAAACGGAATTCTAGATATACAACTTGCTACCCTCCTGATGCGTCACCAATGGACGCAGATGCGTTGAGCTATGAGCTCGCTGTTCAGTGAGCAACTACTGCGCTACCTATTGAATGAATTTAGACGTATAAAAACGCGAGATTAAACCTCTTCAACAACCCGCCAGGTTAGCCGACAGCGCTAATGCGCTGCTTCCTGGACTCGGGTAAGCTCGCCGGTCCCAGATCGAATCCGCCCAGCGGCTTAATGACGGTGGCCGGTGTGCCGGCCAGCCTGGATGTGGTTTTTAGGCGGCTTCCCACATCCCACTATGTGAATACCGGGCTGGTCCCCACGTCTCACGGCTCACAGACATCTGAACACATTCGCACAATTCCATGGATTACACTAGACACGCGCAGTAGGGGTACCCGGGGGGTACGGAGTGGCGGCAGGAAGGGCATCCGGCCTCCCCTTAAATTAACCTTGCCAAATCCGATTAACCATGACGACCCTGCGTCACTGCGGGAAAAAGGCACAGGTAAAAGAAAGAAAGAAAGAAAGAAAGAAAGAATTAAACCTCTTCAACAGAGAAATACACACGCAATTTAATAAATATGCTACGACGAAAAATGCAGAAAAAGATAAACACGTAACTTGCCGCTCTGTAGTCGTATATCAGCTGACAGCTGAGAGCTGGAGCCTTTCATCTGCGCATGCCATCGCCGATTACAGTTGCCAGTTATTGAATGTTAGCTGAACGTCGTTTTGAAATATCGTTGCACTGTTACAGCAGACCGATATGAATACATTTCAAGATACAATTTCTCGGCACCTGTAGCCGTCTTGCCTAACTGCTCACTGCTGCATTGTCATGGTATAAATCTGAAATGCAGCTGCAACAGTAAAAATATTTTTTACCTTTTTTTCTATATGAGTGTTGAGTTTTTTGACAGTGTGACAATCAATGTAGCGACAGTGAATTGTGAAATCGCTTCAGTCGTTTATAATATCTTTGTATTATTGTTGATTCATTGTAGATCTTAGGGGTGAGTCACACACCCCTATCATTCACGCCCTACAACTACACTGATCAACAGCAGCTGGAGTCATCATTCAGTTCTCCCTACTGGGATGCTCTGGAAGCAGCCAAATTGATGCTTTTTAATCACTGGACTATTTAATTTTGAATCTTAATATGAAACAATTTCAGAAATTAAAATTGGTGACGTTGTTCATTACAAGACGATGCTGATGTGTTGTGTTCGTTATGGCAATGATATAATGAGAGCCCTGATAGCTGTAGGTAGGGATTGGCATCATGAGATGTATTGGAAGGGATGGTTTTTGGAAAGGATCTCGGATGTCTATATGGGAAGAAACTGGTAGGTTCATGTATGTTTTACTTAATTACTTCAGAAAGTAAATTACATGTGTCGTCCTGCACTAAGACTATTGTGAAACAAGAGTGCCACATTGTTAGAAGAGAGTACATGTCCCAGGTTGCGTATTCTTGTGCGTAAAATGTCTATATGGCACACAGATTTCCCATGAAATTGTGGCGGTATATCGACCAAATCATCCTCCATGAACCATGGACCTTGCCGTTGGAGGGGAGGCTTGCGTGCCTCACTGATACAGATAGCCGTACCGTAGACGCAACCACAAAGGAGGGGTATCTGTTGAGAGGCCAGACAAACGTGTGGTTCCTGAAGAGGGGCAGCAGCCTTTTCACTACTTGCAGGGGCAACAGTCTGGATGATTGACTGATCTAGCCTTGTAACTTAAACCAAAAGGGCCTTGCTGTGGTGGTACTGCGAAGGGCTGAAAGCAAGGGGAAACTACAGCCGTAATTTTTCCCCAGTGCATGCAGCTTTACTGTGTGGTTAAAAGATGATGGCGTCCTCTTGGGTAAAATGTTCCGGATGTAAAATAGTCCCCCATTCGGATCTCTGGGCGGGGACTACCAGGAGGACGTCGTTATCAGGAGAAAGAAAACTGGCATTCTACGGATCGGAGCGTGGAGTGTCAGATCCCTTACCCGGCAGGTAGGTTAGAAAATTTAAAAAGTGAAATTGATATATTAAATTTAGATATAGTGGGAATTAGTGAAGTTCGGTGGCAGAGGGAATAGGAATCCGGTCAGGTGAATGCAGAGTTATAAATACAAAATCAAATAGGGGTAATGCAGGAGTAGATTTCATGATGAGTAAAAAAATAGGAACACGGATAAACTACTATGAACAGCATAGTGATCGCATTATTGTAGCCAAAGTAGACACGAAGCCCACAACCATCACTGCAGTACAAGTTTATGTGCCAACTAGCTCCGCAGATGACCAGGCGATGGAGGAAACGCATCATGAATTAAAAGAAATTATTCAGATAGTAAAGGGAGACGAAAATTTAATAGTCATGGGGGACCAGAATTCGATAGCTGGAAAAGGAAGAGAAGGAAAAGTAGTAGGTGAATATGGACTAGGGGAAAGGAACAAAAGAGGGAGCCGACCGGTAAAATTTTTCGCAGAGCATATTTTAATCATAGCTAACATTTGGTTTAAGAATCATGAAAGAAGATTGTATACATGGAAGAGACCTGGAGGCATCGGAAGGTTTCAGATTGGTTATATAATGATTAGACAGAGATTTCGGAATCTGGTTTTAAATTGTAAGACATTTCCAGGGGCAGGCCACAATTTAATTGTGATGGCCTGCCGATTAAAACCGAAGAAACTGCAAAAAGACAGGATCTTACGGAGACGCGACCTGGATAAACTGAAAGAACCAGACATTGTAGAGAGTTTCAGAGGGAGCACTAAGGGAACGACTGGCAAGAACAGGGGAAAGGAATACTGTAGAAGTAGAATGGGTAGCTTTGCGAGATGAAATAGTGAAGACAACAGAGGATCAAGTAAGTAAAAGAACGAGGGCTAGCAGAAACCCTTTGGTAACACGAGAGATATTGAATTTAGTCAATGAAAGGAGAAAATATAAAAACGTAATAAATGAAGCAGGCGAAAGGGAATACAAACGACTAAAAAATGAGATCGACAGGAAGTGCAAAACGGCTAAACAGGAATGGCTAGAGGACAAATATGAGGATGTAGAAGCATATATCACTAAGGGTAACATAGATGCTACCTACAGGAAAATTAAAAAGAACTTTGGAGAAAAGAGAACCACCTGTATGAATATCAAGAGCTCAGATGGAAAACTGGTCCTAAGCCAAGAAACGAAGACAGAAAGGTGGCGGTGTGGCCGTGCGGTTCTAAGCGCTTCAATCTGGAACCGCGTGACCGCTACGGTCGCAGGTTCGAATCCTGCCTCGGCCATGGATGTGTGTGATGTCCTTAGGTTAGTTAGGTTTAAGTAGTTCTAAGTTC
Organism: Schistocerca serialis cubense; assembly: GCF_023864345.2. NCBI lineage: Eukaryota > Metazoa > Arthropoda > Insecta > Orthoptera > Acrididae > Schistocerca > Schistocerca serialis. The sequence goes on along the minus strand of NC_064642.1, from coordinate 316,040,259 downwards.
TAGGGGACTGATGACCACAGATGTTAAGTCCCATAGTGCTCAGAGCCATTTGAACCATTTTTGAACAGAAATGCGGAAGGAGTATAGAGAGGTCTGTACAAGCGAGATGTACTTGAGGGCAGTATTATGGAAATGGAAGAGGACGTAGATGAAGATGAGAAGGGAGACATGATACTGCATGAAGAATTTGAAAAAGCGCTGAATGACCTAAGCCGAAACAAGGCCCCGGAAGTAGACAACTTTTCGTTAGAGCTATTGATAACCTTGGGAGACCTAGGCATGAAAAAACTCTTCCATTTGGTGAGCAAGGTGTATGAGACGGGCGAAATATCCTCAGACTTCAAGAAGAATATAATAATTCCAATTCCAAAGAAAGCAGGTGCCGGCAGATGTGAAAATTACCGAACTACCAGTTCAATAAATCGCTGTTACAAAATACTAACACGAATCCTTTACAGAAGAATAGAAAGAGTGGTAGAAGCTGACCTCAGGGAAGATCAGTTGGGATTCAGGAGGAATTCAGGAACAGGCGAGGCGATACTGACCCTACGGCTCCTCATAGAAGATAGGTTAAGGAAAGGCAAAGCTACGTCTATAGCATTTGTAGACTTAGAGAAAGCTTTTGACAATGTTAACCGGGATGCTCTCTTTCAAATTCTAAAGGTGGCAAGGGTAAAATACAGGGAGCGAAAAGCTATTTACAATTTGTACAGAAACCAGATGACAGTTATACGAGTCGAGGGGCACGAAAACGAAGCAGTAGTTGAGAAGGGAGTGAGGCAGGGTGGTAGCCCATCCCCGATGTTATTCAATCTGTATATTGAGTAAGTAGTAAAGAATAAAAAAGAAAAATTTGGAGTAGGAATCAAAGTCCAGGAAGAAGAAATAAAAATTTTGAAGTTTGCTAATAACATTGTAGTTCTGTCAGAGACAACAAAGGACTTGGAAGAGCACTTGAACGGAATGGACAGTGTCTTGAGAAGAGGATATCAGATGAAGATGAAGAAAAGCAAAACGAGGATAATGGAATGTAGTCCAATTGCATCAGGCGATACGGGGGGAATTAGGTTAGGAAACGAGACACTTAGAGTAGAAGATGAGTTTTGCTGTTTGGGAAGCAAAATAATTGATGATGGTCAAAGCAGGGAGGGTATAAAACGTAGACTGGCAATGGCAATAAAAGCCTTTCTGAGGAAGAGTAATTTGTTATCATCGAGTATAGATTTAAGTGTCAGAATCTCCTTTCTGAAGGCATTTGTACGGAGTGTAGCCATGTATGGAAGTGAAACATGGACGATAACTAGTTTGGACAAGAAGAGAATAGAAGCTTTCGAAATGTGGTGCTACAGAAGAATGCTGAAGATAAGGTGGGTAGATCATGTAACTAATGAGGAGGTATTGAATAGGATTGGGGAGAAGAGAAGTTTGTGGCACAACTTGACTAGAAGAAGGGATCGGTTGGTAGGACACATTCTGAGGCATCAAGGGATCACCAATTTAGTACTGGAGGGAAGCGTGGGGGAGGGGGGCTAAAAAACCTAGAAAGATGCCAAGAGACGAATACAGACGCAGGACGTAGGTTGCAGTAGTTACTCGGAGAGCTACAATAAACCAGTCTTTGGACTGAAGACCACAACAACATCATCGACCAAATGCAATGCCGCGTTCAGGCCTAATAAAATGAAGCCAACAATTTGACCAGTGCCGTACAGACATGCGTGATGTTAATCAGGAAGTACTGATTTGTACCATACTATTTTAATATTTTCAGCGAGGTGAAAGAACACCTGAAAGGGAGGTGGAGGGGGAAAGAGATCTCTCAGGGGTGATGATGGCCATTCACCGAGCAGTTCTCGAATGGCTCCATAGCCAAGCATCAGATTTCTATCATCAAGGAGCTGAATGATTGGTAAAATGCTCTGAAATGGCTCCATAACCAAGGAGCCGATTTCTGTCATCGAGGAACTGAATGGTTGATAGAAAGTTTCGGCCGTTCTTTACAGAGACATGGTGACTATGTTGAAAAGTAGAATGCATCTGTGTCACTATGAAGCGCAGTGTAGCGTTGAATAGAAGCTACTTCAAAACGAGCTCCTCATCCAGGCATTGAACGCCCAAGGGACGTCGACCTGTCGCCTTGTCATCCAACACGAGTCTGAGTGCACCCCTTAGGAGTCCTACCAACGAACAATCCTTAGCAGTATCGGGAATCAAAGCCGGGTCCCCCACATGACCGCCATCTACACTGACCTCTCAGTTCTGAGGTGGTCATAGAAGCTTCTTGGTTTGCAATAATAATGCGTAACTTATTTTTTGAAGTACCCTCGTAGGTGATGAATGTGATGCCAACAGGACAAGGAAAGGATGGGTTGGAGCCTTCATTTGAGACAGGTGGAGTAGGATATTTTATAGTTGAAAAGAAGGTTAGATTTCAGCGATGTGTTCACTGTCTGGGAGAGGAAGGTGACTGTACCCGTAATCATGCTGGGAAAGGACGTGGAGTGTTTATGGGTGGAAAGAGGTAAGACCTGTTAAAAGAAGTGAAGCAGCAGGCAGGGTCCTCAACAGTACGAGAAACTATAGGCTGTAGGGATATGGGAAATGTAGGAGAGGTGCAGAGATTCTAGGTGTTTGAGAAGCTGTGGGAACTTTATGAGGTGGTGCAAGTAACGACAGATACGGAAAGCGAGTCTCAGTGGGTGTTGTTCAAGGATTAGGTGGGACTAGTAAAACTTGAGACTAGCAGACGTCATGCTATATTGGCGTAAGGTAAGGACGAACGGATGAAGGTTTTGTGTCTACGAATGATAGTCATGAAGTTTAATCTTCATGTTAGGCCGTTTAAGTTGGCAATCACATAAAACTGCTCACTCGAGGGAAGTTCTGTACCTAAAGACTGGAAACTTGCACAGGTCACACCAATACTCAAGAAAGGAAACAGGAGTAATCCAATGAATCACAGGCACATCTCTCTAACGTCGATTTGCGGTAGGACTTCGGAACATATACCTTGTTCGAATATAAGGAATTACCTGGAACAAAACGATTGATTGACAAATAGTCAACACAGATTCATAAAATATCGTTTTTATGAAACACAACTAGTTCTTTATTCTCATGAAGTAACGAATGCTATCGACAGGGGATATCAAATTGATTCCATGTATATCTAGATTTCCATAAGACTTTTGACAATCTCTCTCATAAGCGACTTCTCATCAAATTACGTGCGTATGGAATATCGTCTCAGTTCTGCGATTGGATTCGTGATTTCCTGTCAGAAAAGTCACAGTTCGTAGTAACTGACAGAAAGTCATGGAGTAAAAACAGAAGTGATATCTGGCGTTCCTCAAGGAAATATTATTGGCCCTCTGCTGTTCTAATCTACACAATGGAGTTAGGAGACAATCTGAACAGCCCTCTTGGATTTTTTGCAGATGATGATATCATTTGCCGTCTCGTAAAGTCATCGGATGATCAAAACCAATTGCAAAGTCATTTGGACAAGATTTTTACGGTGCGAAAAGTGGCAATTGAATCTTAATTAAAAGTGTGAAGACATCCACATGAGTGCTAAAGGGAATCCGCTAAATTTCGAGTTACATGATGACTTTTTTTTGTGGTTTTAGGGCGCACAACTTCAACGGTCATTAGCGCCCAGACTACGTTAGGAATGCACCGCGAGGCACAAGTTTAAAACAGCAACTAAAAGGGAAAACACGATAAAAGATCGACAGGCATAGGATTAAAAAAACAGCATAATCAAATGTCCGTAGGCAGGTTGGTCAAATTGATAAAACGAAGAACGCGAGCAGCTGCTCCTGGGTCATCCGCTAAAATGTCATCGAGAGTACATGGCAGGCCAAGATCAAGACGCAGTGTAGTAAAATCCGGACAGGACGCAGTTACTTGATGAGACACACAAATCTAAAGGCTGTCAATTCAGCTAAATACAATTACAATTACGAATAACTTAAATTATAACGTTCACATAGATAATGAAGTGAGGGAAACTAATCAAGGATTTATTATTGGCAGAATAATTGGAAGATGCAATAGGTCTGATAAATAGGTCACCTATCCGTACACTACGCTTGTAAGTCCTCTTCTGGAGTACTGGTGCGCAGTGTGGGATCATCAGAGAGGATTGACAGAAGACACCGGAAAAGATCAAAGAAGGGAAGCTCGTTTTGTATTATTGCGAAATAAGAGTGAGTGTATCACGGATATGATACACGAACTGGGATGGCAATCATTAAAACGAAGGCTTCTTTTGTTGCAGCGAGATCTTTTCCGGAAATTTCAGCCACCAGCTTTCTCCTCTGAACGCTAAAATATTTTGTTGGCGCCCAGCTACACAGAGAGAAATAATTATCGTAATAAAATAAGGGAAATCAGAACTCACACAGAAAGATTTAATTGTTCGTTTTTCCCGCTCACTATTCGAGAGTGGAAGGGTAGAGCAACAGCTTGAAGGTAGGGAGGGACTGCGGCTATCGTTGAAACAACCGGTTTCCAGTTATATCGGATTTTTCAACGGCAGTTTAACCGGACTATAAAACGCTCAAAATAACCGGTTTCTGAAATAAGCTATTTTTGCTACTTTATTTCTATTATATGCTATAGTAAATGTAGAAATCGAACGAAAATTGAAAAATTGTGACTCCGTCACTTTCAAGACACATAGAATCAAATTATTAAACAGGCAAATAAAAGAAACCTTAGCCCGTCCACTGTTCCCTGCTTTTCTCGAAAAGTGATAAATGGTTGAATACTACAAGAAATCGTCAGTTCTCCTACTGATTATAATTATTTGAAACTCTGATTAAAAATCATGTTGTAATCATGGATCATGCCACTATTTGGACTTCACGAATAGTCAGCGCTAAAGGGTGAAAAGTGAGGTTAAAGAATTCTGGTTCTCGTACTAATTTGTACGTTTTCAAGGGCGACAAGAAGATACAAGCTTGTTATGTAGACACAGCCAGCACATCAGCCGCATTCTATTTTTACTGCAAATTACGAATAAACTGTTAAGTTTTCTTTTTATGTTATATCGCAAGTTCATTGTCGCTGCTCCAGTTTCTATTCTTTTAAAGCAAATACAGCACTTCACTGGTACCGCACATCGTAAAATACACTACTGGCCATTAAAATTGCTACACCACTAAGATGACGTGCTACAGACGCGAAATTTAACCTACAAGAAGAAGATACTGTGATATACAAATGATTAGGTTTTCAGAGTATTCACACAAGGTTGGCGCCGGTGGCGACACCTACAACGTGCTGACATGAGGAAAGCTTCCAACCAATTTATTATACACAAACAGCAGTTGACCGGCGTTGCCTGGTGAAACGTTGTTGTGGTGCCTCGTGTAAGCAGGAGAAATGCGTACCATCACGTTTCCCATTTTGATAAAGGTGGGATTGTAGACTATCGCGATTGCGGTTTATCGTATCGCGACATTGGTGCTCGCGTTGGTCGAGATCCAATGACTGTAAGCAGAATATGGAATCGGTGGGTTCTGGAGGGTAATACGGAACGCCATGCTGGATCCCAACGGCCTCGTATCACTAGCAGTCGAGATGACAGGCATCTTATCTACATGGGTGTAACGGATCGTGCAGCCACGTCTCGATCCCTGAGTCAACAGATGGGGACGTTTGCAAGACAACAACCATCTGCACGAACAGTTCGACGCCGTTTGCAGCAGCATGGACTATCAGCTCGGAGACCATGGCTGCGGTTACCCTTGACGCTGCATCACAGACAGGAGCGCCTACGATGGTGTACTCAACGACGAACCTGGGTGCACGAATGGCAAAACGTCATTTGTTCGGATGAATCCAGGTTCTTTTTACAGCATCATGATGGTCGCATCCGTGTTTGGCGACATCGCGGTGAACGCACATTGGAAGCGTGTATTCGTCATCGCCATACTGACGTATCACCCGGCGTGATGGTATGGGGTGCCATTGGTTACAAGTCTCGGTCACCTCTTGTTCGCATTGATGGCACTTTGAACACTGGACGTTACATTTCAGATGTGTTACGACCCGTGGCTCTACCCTTCATTCGATACCTGCGAAACCCTACATTTCAGCAGGATAATGCAGGACCGCATGTTGCAGGTCCTGTACGGGCCTTTCTGGATACAAAACATGTTCGACTGCTGCCCACGGCAGCACATTCTCCAGATCTCTCACCAATTGAAAACGTCTGGTCAATGGTAGCCGAGCAACTGACTCGTTACAATACGCCAGTCACTACTCTTGATGAACTGTGGTATCGTGTTGAAGCCTCATGGGCAGCTGTACCTGTACACGCCATCCAAGTTCTGTTTGACTCAATGCCCAGGCGTATCAAGGCCGTTATTACGGCCAGAGCTGGTTGTTCTGGATACTGATTTCTCAGGACCTATGCATCCCAGTTGCGTGAAAATGTAATCACGTATCAGTTCTAGTATAATATATTTGTCCAATGAATACCCGTTTATCATCTGCATTTCCTCTTGGTGTAGCAATTTTAATGGCCAGTAGTGTACTTCTGCTCTAGGATTGGTGCCATTCTGTAATACAACATACGTCCGATGACGTCAGTGAAAACCTGCCACATACACCATGTGGGGCAAGTCTTGCACACTGCTTGTACACATGAATCGTCTAATAGGCTACGCTACTTGATAGCAGGTACACTATTGTCCAGCAGTGCTGTACCAAATCTTATGCAGTGCGTTTGTTGCTCGTTTCCGACGCCATTGTTATTAAAATAGCACTGGTCGCTTTGCCCATTTCCTATAATAACGTAATATTTCAAAGCAATACAAATTTTACAACCAAAAATTACTCGTTCGTTAAAACAGTTTTATTTAAAGACAAAAAAATTTAGCGCTGCTGCTGCGGCTAAATGATATTTCGTTTTTTACCTAGTTATTAATAAAAATAAAAGCATCTGTTATATCCGAAAACAAACAAATACCGAAAAATACGTATAATTCACAACTAAAATACTGGTATCGGTTTTATCCAGTCGGTTTTTCCCATCCGTACTTGATGGTGGTTCGATGAACAATCTGCCAGGCACTTAACTATGCAATTCGGATTAGGCATGTATTTGTACATCTACGTCTACATTTATACTCCGCAAGCCACCCAACGGTGTGTTGTGGAGGGCACTTTATGTGCCACCGTCATTACCTCCCTTTCCTGTTCCAGTCGCGTATGGGTCGCGGGAAGAACGACTGCCGGAAAGCCTCCGTGGGCGCTCGAATCTCTCCAATTTTACATTTGTGATCTCCTCGGGAGGTATAAGTAGGGGGAAGCAATATATTCGACACCTCATCCAGAAACGCACCCTCTCTAAACCTGGACAGCAAGCTACACTGCGATGCAGAGCGCCTCTCTTGCAGAGTCTGCCACTCGAGTTTGCTAAACATCTCCGTAACGCTATCACGCTTACCAAATAACCCTGTGACGAAACGCGCCGCCCTTCTTTGGATCTTCTCTATCTCCTCTGTCAACCCGACCTGGTACAGATACCACTGATGAGCAATACTCAAGTATAGGTCGAACGAGTGTTTTGTAAGCCACCCCCTTTGTTGATGGACTACATTTTCTAAGGACTCTCCCAATGAATCTCAACCTGGTACCCGCCTTACCAACAATTAATTTTATATGATCATTCCACTTCAAATCGTTCCGCACGCATACTCCCAGATATTTTACGGAAGTAACTGCTACCAGTGTTTGTTCCGCTATCATATAATCATACAATAAAGGATCCTTCTTTCTATGTATTCGCAATACATTACATTTGTCTATGTTAAGGGTCAGTTGCCACTTCTGCACCAAGTGCCTATCCGCTGCAGATCTTCCTGCATTTCGCTGCAATTTTCTAATACTGCAACTTCTCTGAATACTACAGCAGCATCCGCGAAAAGCCGCATGGAGCTTCCGACACTATCTGCTAGCTCATTTATATATATTGTGAAAAGCAATGGTCCTATAACACTCCCCTGTGGCACGCCAGAGGTTACCTTAACGTCTGTAGACGTCTCTCCATTGAGAACAACATGCTATGTTCTGTTTGCTAAAAACTCTTCAATCCAGCCACACAGCTGGTCTGATATTCCGTAGGCTCTTACTTTGCTTATCAGGCGACAGTGCGGAACTGTATCGAACGCCTTCCGGAAGTGAAGGAAAATAGCATCTACCTGGGAGCCTACTTAGGCTTTTTCTGGATGTTCACTAGGTGAAGGTTCCAGGTTAGTTTTTAATCGAACCTTGACCCAAGGTAATTTAGTTAGACGAGTTGGTACGGTAAGCAGATGAAAGGTACCAAATTTGTTGCACACGTCAAACTGCTCCCAGGTGAAGTTGCTGGATCTGGAACAGCAGCTGGAGAAACAACACCGCCAGGGCGGCTGCCTTCCTCACAGCACACAGGACATTCCGAGGCACGAGGAGACGCAGGTCGGGAGTCTGCTCCAGCTGCAGGATGACCTCCAGCAACAACAGCTGCTGGCAGACGCCAAGGCGCGCGCCTGCCAGGAGGCGCAGATGCGGGTCCAGCACCTACACCTGCAGATGGCTCAGGTGCGCTCCAGCCCACGCCGACTACTTTTATCCGAACCAGTCGTAGAAACTGCGCAGAATAACGTGGCTGGTAGATGCGCAATCGGCAGGGCACGCCTGGGGAGCCGGCCGCGGTGACCGAGCGGTTCTAGGTGCTTCAGTCAGGAACCGCGCGACTGCTACGGTCTCAGGTTCGAATCCTGCCTCGGGCATGGATGTGTGTGATGTCCTTATGTTAGTTAGGTTTAAGTAGTTCTAAGTTCTAGGGGACTGATGACCTCAGAAGTTAAGTCCCATAGTGCTCAGAGCCATTTGAGCCATTTTTGAACGCCTGGGGAGAACGGTATGGTGAGGGTTACGGGCAGGTGCTGCAGGGAAATGCCGAGCACTTGAGGGCGCCTGCCATTCTAAACTAAAGCCTACGCTCACATTTTTCTAAAAATATTATGTGTAGCCCATTGACACCCACACTTGCATGGTGACTATTCAAAAGGTCTAGTCTCACCTCTGCTTTGGTTAGTATCTAGAAAGAATTCCGCTGAAAATGCAACAAAAGCGGCGAATTATTATCCAATGGCTTCTTAACCATTTGTAACTTTCAGAGAAGCTTCATGAGGGCGAATCTTGAGCAAAATCTACATTTGTCTTGTTTCCAAGTTAAAATTAGCTTGTTTTGCCACAACACAGCTCGGTTAGTCTGTTTTATCTCACTAACACGTTGTACAGACGCAATTGCGAGAGCATTCTGAAACCATCTTTTATTAAGTTTATCAGGTGAGGAATGAGGAAAAGTAAGGTCAATAGCTTATGAAAACACACATCCTTCGTAAAAAAAAAGAAAAAAAAGTGTAATCTCTTAACTTATGCTGTTCCAAAACCCACAGCATTTCTCGTTTCGCCAATTATCAATGGCCCATAAAAATTACATTCTTTCATGGAAAAAGTCTGTAGTTCGTGGAATAACACGGTAGATAATGAAGTTTTGCATAATAACCATATGGCAAAATATTGCCGTCTTTATGTGCTATCATTTGCCAAAATCTCATTTCGACATCTCTAACCGTCTGTAAAATATGAGGAATGTTGTGAAAATCGCATTCTGACTTTATAGCTGGTGCGCACGGTCGCAAACGAGTGTGCTACAGTAGATTAATTTTCTCGCCAATGGTGACAGATAGAGATCTCCATCCAAGTCCAAAGAAAAATTCAATATGTTAGTTACGTGGCAACATATTGCGTGATATGAACCAGAAGTAAAATCATAGCGACCCCTATTTTTCTTTGCAAACTTCTTCGAATACAAATATCTCAATAACTATGACCATTAAATAAATGATGGGAAAATGAACATGAAACTGACATATAAAGCAATAAGTAACGCATTTTTTACCGAATAGTTTCTATATAAGTATTTGAGAAAGATAGCGGGGCTTGCGCCTCGGTTCTGTCGTCGCAGCACGTAGCCGACCAGCCAAAAGAGGGCCTCCCATTCTGAACAAACAAATGAACTCGCCCAGCGCTTTGGACGAAAACTGGTCACTACGTATTGGCCACAAGTATCCTGCGCGGACATTCAACGACTGTGCACTACATTTTTCAACACGCTCCCCACAAACACTCGTGTCGTTGTAGTCTTCACTGTGAGTACTAGTTTGATGCAGCTCTCGTCGATAACAGGACCGCTGATATTTTTAAAAAACATCGGGAATTCGATATATCGATATTTAAAACATATTCTTATAGATCCCCGATACATTGAAATAAGTATCGATATGTGAAGAAAAAGACATCGACGTACTTACCCATAAAAATATTGGTTGCACATTCTAAATATACTGCCAGTTTTAGACCTGTATAATTAAGTATACATCAACAAGCTAGCAGCCTGCTTATCCGCCTTAAGCAACAACTGAAAGGAAAACAATATACATTCACACTTGGCGATAACCATTTTGCTAACAATGGTAACTACAGGCAAGTGGCACAATAGAAGGTGTCCGATGCGTCCGTCGTTCGCTTTCGCCACATATCGGATTTGTCCGGAACACTTCATGTCGACTTCCCCGTTTTTTTCATTTCTGTAAGCGCTAGCAACCTAGCAGCTGTAGTGTCAAAATTGTGTGGTGAAGTTAAATGTTGGGGTTTCTGTTTGTAGCGCCGAGCGCCGATTACGTCAGCGTTTCCCCTCACACGTCTCCGCCCACGGCAAAGACGAATCTTGACATTTAGATTTTTGTTCATCATTGACAGCAATTGTTTTTGAAGAATGCCAATGTGAAGAAATAGCACACTAGATGAGTTAAAAATTCTTTTTTAACGCAACTGGTGTGCTGTTTCTTCACATCGGAAATCTTGTTATTCCATTCACGCCGCCATCCCTCAGTGCAATCGGGCTTCTTTGTGCCACCTGTAACTGCTTCATACAGTTATAGAAAAGGACTGGACGTGATAAAAGCTCAAAAAGTAGTAAAACAAGTTCACACAGTGACAGTAAAATTATGTTCCATAACAGTTTCAAAAGAACAATTTCAAATATTTACCGATAATAGCAAAAAAATATAAAATAAAAATACCGACTCGATACCGCCATTTCCCTATTGCTATACAGGAAAAAAATATCGCTGGTCTACAACGATAATTTTTGGAAGAAGTTTCGATATCTCCGTGTTTTATCGTTAGCCCTACTCAACAGCCCCTTCTGTGCAAGTCTTTGTATCTGCATATGTACTGAATGAAATCTACAGCCATTTGAACTATCAACGTCGTACGCATGGCCTGCGATTGGCATCGACATATGCACACTGCACATGGTGAGCAAAAAAATGGTTCAAATGGCTCTGAGCACTATGGGACTTAACATATATGGTCATCAGTCCCCTAGAACTTAGAACTACTTAAACCTAACTAACCTAAGGACATCACGCACATTCATGCCCGAGGCAGGATTCGAACCTGCGACCGTAGCAGTCACGCGGACATGGTGAGCAAGCCATCGATTTTGCTCCATGTACACAAAAACGTTAAAAATTACTTCCATGCATCATAAAATTCACCATATTGTCAGCTGTCACTTAGTGGAAACTTCACCCTGATACATTTATTCGTTCTGGATATGTTTGTGGAGGTGTGTCTTCTCTGCCTCGTCCTGTATTATTTACCTTTAGGTTTTGTCATTGTCGTTATCGTTACCATGGCAAATGGGAAATGTGGAAAAATATGGCCACCAGAAGCTGGATGTTCCTTCTGCGATATTACAGAAAGAGTTGGTAGGAATGTAGCCACTGTACTTGATTGCTGGCAGCGGTGGGCACGAGAATGTACGGCCGCAAGGAGACTGGACCCCATGCGGCCACGTGACGCTACCGAGAGGAAAGGCCATCCTGTTCGGTGTGTGGTTCTAGCGCATCGTACTGCATATGTAGCAGCAATTCGAGCAGCAGTTGGAACCGCAATGACACAAAAACTGGTACAAATCGGGTACTTCAAGGACAGCTCCGAGTCAGACTCCATATAACCTGCACTCCACTCATTCCAGACCACAGCCATTTGCGAGTTCAGTGGTGTCAAGCGAAAGCTCATTAGAGGGCAAGGTGGAAGTCTGTTGTGTTTTCTGATGAAAGCTGTTCCTGCCCCAGTACCAGTGATGGCCATGTGTTGAGTAGAAGGAGGCCAGGTGAGGCCCTGCAGCCAACCCGTGTGCATGCTAGACACACTGGACCTGTACGTGGAGTTATTTGGTCTGGGGGCGATTTTGTATGATAGCAGGAACACTTGAAGTGTTACGTTCCGTTTAGACAAACGACATTTCACACTTCTTGTGTAGTACAAGGAAAGATGATCGTGACAGAATAGTATTAAGCAGGAAATAAGTCGCGGGACGTATATTGTGCGCGGGTGTTTGCTTTAGTATTTGCAGACATTAAACGGGAGGTGTGGAGTATGGGAAAACGGCAACGTGTGACGACAAGTAAACGGCTTTACCTGCTGTGGGCGGAGCCTTTTACGTTTAGGTGTCGCAGTCTGGCGGTAGCTTGACCGCCAAAGAACAACCACATTTTCCAAGAATGAATACAAAAGACAAGATGGTTTCCTGACAACGAAATATATGGTAGTCTTGATTGTCACATTGGGCCTTCTAGGAGTATCTCGTATGTGAAGTTGTGGTCTGTTCTAATTCAAAAGTCACGTTAATGATCTGTACACCCGCTTAAGGAAATATATGTCTGTAAACGGAAGTAGTGGACGTGCTTTTTCGTGATGTGAGTAGAAGTTATCTTCTTTTGCTCTAATAACAGCTGCAGAACATGAAGAAATCAAGCCCTTCGTTGGCTACACACGGGATTTCAGAGGCATTGATTAGCAGGACCTCTACTTCAAGAGAATCAACTACGGCGACTGGATGAAAAGAAAAAGATAAATACGTCCGGTATTACGTCGGGTGACAGATCTCATGAAGTGTTGCGACTCAGCTTCAATTGCAAGGAGCGAGCCAGCAGTTACGTAAAACCCTAAACCAACAAGAAAAACCCTTCACACGCTCGTGGTTACTCCAGGCACCCTGACTGCAAATTTGTACATCAGTTTTGTGATTCGACTGTTGTGCTGCCATTAATCAACCATATTCCAGGGGGTGTTTTCCAGCAGGATAACGCCCGCTCACATTCCGCTGCTGTAACCCAACATGATCTACAGAGTGTCGACGTGTTGTCTTAGCCTGCTCGATCACCAGATCTGTCTCCGAAAACATATGGGACGTCATCAGACGACAACTCCAGCATTATCCACAAACAACATTAACCGACCCTTTATCGACAGACCATGGAACTTCATTCCATAAACTCACATCTGGCACTTGTAAAACGCATAGCTTGCACGTTTCCATGCTTGCATTGAACATTTTGGCGGTTACACCGGTTATTAATGTATCAGTATTTCACATTTGCAGTAGCTCATCTGGAGCTTACATTAACCTGTGATCTTGCAAGATTGATCACTTAAAGAGTCCACCTAGACAAATGTTTTCAGCAAATTTCATTACTCTAAGTTCATTATTTTTTGGTTTTGCGTTCTTTTTCCGTCAGTGCATACACTATCGAACCCGGCAATGCTTCGCAATTGTTAAATATGCACTGAAGTTGGAAATACGTCCTAATCTCCTTCTCCCTGATCTCTATATCCACATCTTCATCCTCCTCCTCCTGAAAAAAAAAGTGGCTCTGATTACTATAGGACTTAACATCTGAGGTCATCAGTCCCCTAGAACTTAGAACTACTTAAACCTAACTAACCTAAGAACATCACACACATCCATGCCCGAAGCAGGATTCGAACCTGCCAACTGAGTAGTCGCGCGGTTACAGACCGTAACGCCTAGAACCGCTCGGCCACCCCGGCCGGCAATGTGTGTGTGTGTGCTCTCGTTTTCTGACAAAAGCTGTGGCTGAAAATTTAGTTCTGAGAGTGTGACTGATTTTTCTGTGTGCCTGTCTGCGGGTCAGTAATCATCTTTACGGTGAGTTTGCTATCCTAATAATTCTTGGTTCTCGGGATATTTGATCAGTTTATCTGTTGCATGGAGTGATCACCATCACCGTGGTCTCATTTCATCAAATGCTGTCTGTAGCTCGTGAATACCTGGCCACACGAGTGGATTTCCGCGACGGGCCAAAACCGGACGCCGTTTCTGTGGGTGTCTGTAATAGATCGGGCCTGTCGGTCTGAAGCCATTCGGTTCCCACTAATGTGCAGGCCTTGCACTGAGGATCTACTCTCACCGATCTGGCCGCAGGTCAGGTCTGTTTGTGTGTAGCGTTAACGCAGCGGATTTTCATGGTTTATCCATGGAGCCAGGACTGTGGTGCTCATCAGTGGGCCAGAGGCCTTGGGCGATGGATTTCAGGAACTGCGGCTGTCTCACCGCAAGTACGTTGAACAGTGTGGCGTTTCATAGACATTTTATTTGTTCTAGTACATTTCGGCACTTCAGAAGTAGTATGAACGATAAGAAAAAGAAAATTATTTGTCGATGGCAGTTTTTACACTATGTACTCATATATTTCTTGAAAGCGATATCAAAAAGTACCTGTAAAGTAATAACACAGTGGGTGATAACCAACAATAACAGACATAGTAGAACCAGCATTTTATTGGCGGTCACCTACAGTGTTGGTTTGCACAATTCTTCACCCCCTTACACACTTATTTCAAGAGGACTACCTTTTTCTGAGGTTATTTCTGAAATCAATGAGGGTATTTTAAATCTGTCTTGCGACCCCAAGGAAATGTGTATTTTGTCACCAAATGTGCTTCGTTTTATTGAAACAAAATAACATCAGTGGTCTTAATGAAACACATATACCATTTGGCTTGCTTTTTCCATCTAAAAACAGTTCGTTACAGAAGATGGTGATGTTAGTACTTAAGATTTTTGCTCATATCAGGAACGCTATATGCTTACAAGTATTTTTTAGATATTTCCTCGTTTGCACTATTGTTTCTTGCACCGTAGCTGCAAAGACAGATTGTCAACTTACGTCTTAACTTACCCTTGAGATCTCAAAATTTGTCAGGGAAGAAACAGTAAAACTTGTCTGGAAATCAGGGAAATATCAGAGAATTTCACTTGGGGGAACTTGTGGCAACACTGATTAAGTTGCTCCTCAAAATACATTTTGGAGTCTGTCGCAACCACCGCGGGACAGCTGCTCGAAGTTCCTCGACGTTTGCGAAACTGTCTGCGCAATTTTTTCTTCAAAACCTCGAATAGATGGTAATCAGAAGGGAGGAAGTCAGAAGAATACGGCGGGTGGGCAGTACGTGGCAGCCATGGTTGTCGGACTCGTGTGGGTACGAGCACAGGCGTGTAGCAGTCAATGAGAAGGATTTCATCCTTGTCCCAAAAGATGGTGGCCGTACATTTTGCCACTGAAGGCGCTGCACGAAACTTCTTCGGTGGGGGTTGTCTGTATGCTTTCACTGCGTTTCTGGGCTTTGGCCTCCGGCTCGTGCTAGAGGAGCCAAGTCTCATCACCATTCACTAGTTTGAACTCGAAGCATTCTGGATCCTTGGTGCGGCGTTGCAGGGGATCATTGCACACATCCTTGCGCTGTTGTTTTTGTGCTGCATTCCGCTATCTGAAAACCAGTCTTCCCAAGCTTAAAGTACGGATGCACTGAGCGGTGCAGAGTGCTTCTGATAAGTTCTGTGGCCATGTCCAGCTCCGTGAACGTGATACACCTATTCTCCAGAATATGCTTTTCCTCTCTTGAAGCCGCTCAGGATAGCCGTGCGGTCTGGGGCGCCTTGCCATGGTTCGCGCGGCTGCCCCCGTCGGAGGTTCGAGACCTCCCTCGGGTATGGATGGGTGTATGTGTTGTCCTTACCGTAAGTTAGTTTAAGTGGTATGTAAGACTAGGGACCGATGACCTCAGTGGCTTGGTACCATAGAACTTGCCACAAATTTCCAAATTTCCTCTCTTGAAATGTTGTTTGGTGTTATCAACAATCACTTTCCTTCCAGAAATATATTCTTTCTCCATTGATTTGAAGCCACTTTTCCAGCTATACACCCGGTATTTCGTGACGGTGCACACTCTCCATACACTGCCACCAATCGCCTGTGAATGTCCGTAGTGTACTTCCATAGAAATCGCGTGATCGAGCACTGCCCTCGATTACCGAACTCCATGTCGTCAGATCATGTAAAGACAAAACTGGCTGTACTGTGCAGGGGCTACATTTCTTGTGACTGTCCTGCTCACTACGGCTAGACGAAAGGACTGTATACTTACGGCTGTGCAGCTCGTGGTCGTGCGGTAGCGTTCTCGCTTCCCACGCCCGGGTTCGATTCCCGGCGGGGTCAGGGATTTTCTCTGCCTCGTGATGACTGGGTGTTGTGTGCTGTCCTTAGGTTAGTTAGGTTTAAGTAGTTCTAAGTTCTAGGGGACTTATGACCATAGATGTTAAGTCGCATAGTGCTCAGAGCCATTTGAACCATTTGAACTTACGGCTGTAATGGTGAGTCAGATGGTGCACCATGAATCATGGGAATAAATAAAGTGTAAATCAATATCGAGCGCCCCTCTTATTAAATTTTTTTTTAGGCAGTGATTCAGCCTATAGATATACCTAAACAGACTTCGGTGAATTGAAGAGTAAAGACATCAACATCAAGAGTGCAAGAGGACTTCCACTTTTAAAAGCAGAAGGGATCTCAATAGACGGAAAGAGTACACTGAAGGTCTCTAAGAGGGGGAGGATCAATCTGATAACGTGACAGAAGAAGTAATGGGAGTCGATATGGAAGACATAGGGAATCCAATATTACCGCCAGAGTTTCCTAGTTGTTTGAAAGACTTGCGATGAAATGAGACACAACATTCCCTCAGAATTTCGAAAATCATTGAGGCAAATTCAAACTAAACCAAGTTGATTTGTGGAATCTATGAGTCTGGAGACATACCATCAGACTTTCGAGAAAATATCATCCACACAATCTTAAAGATAGCAAGGCGAGGGAAGTATGGAACTATCGCACAGTAAGCTGACCGATTTCACAGCATACGAGTTGCTGCGACCAATAACATACAGAATGAAGGAAAAAATGAGTAATCTGTTAGATTACGACCAATTTGACTTCCAGAAAGGTAAAGGCACCAAGTAGGTAGTTCTGGCATGGCATTTGATAATGAAAGGGAGTCTTCAGAAAAAAATCAAGGTACCTGCACAGAATCTGACATCCTGTAGAAAGAGATCGATAAAGTACAATAGGTCCAAAACGTTCGAAATTCTCAGGAATATAAGTGTAAACTATAGGGAAAGACGAATAATATACAATATGTACACGAACCAAGAGAGAACAACATAACTGGAGGACGAAGAACGTACAGCTCAGATTAGAAAGGGTATACACATGGATGCAGTGTTTCACCGCTACTGTTCAATTTATATACCGAAGAAGCATAAAAGAGAGGTTCAGAAGTAACATCAAAAGTCATGGTGAAAAGAAATCAGTGGTAAGATTTAGCGATGGTTGTGCTATGCTCAGTAAAAATGAGAAATATTTGCAGGACCTGTTGAACGGAAGGAACAGTCTATTGCGCCACGACTCCGCTGAACATAGCAGAAGGGACCTATGACCAACTCAGCAGACAGAGGTCATGGCATGGTGGCACATGAAACCTCTGTGGTAAGTGTTCTTGCGCAAGAAGCCGTATTCAGACTGTGTAGACATTGCGGAGGGCGTTATCTAGGACTCCTGAAAAACAAAGTCTCTTGTAACAGAGAGCTGACCGATTTCACAGCACACCAAGAGAGTATTACCGTAACATAGCGGAGGGACTGGACCACCGAGGTGGTGGCATTATGACTGACTAATGACTACCTCGTACCCCAGTTCTGCTGGAGGGAAAGAGCTGCCATTTCAGAAATAGTGTTGGAGCGAGCTCACATAAATACTGCCCATTTTGGATAACCAGTATCAGCCATTGCGGGAGGCATCGTCTATGCTGGTCAACATCGCTGAATAGATCATCATGCTGTCGCTCGTAAACGCAGTCTTCGATTGCTGCTGTCCGAATGCTGTTGACCTTGTGTCTTTCAGCCGGCGGGCCACCTGATGGCTAACTTCCATTCGCTGGACGCCACCTACGTCGGAGCACCGCAGTTCATGTCAGGCCCCTTAGCCACCCAGCCACCAGCAACCTGTGTGGGAAAGCTCTGCTGCTGTTCATCACCCTTTGTGGGCAAACACGTTGGTGGCGAGCACTGACGCTGCTATTCACCCCAAGGACCATAGTTCGACTCTGCACACTTTAATACATACTGCACTGATCTGCGCATCTGCCAATCCAACATGAACGACTATGGGGAGTCTCTTGTAACAGAGAGCTGACCAACTGGCTGGGAGTTGATACAGTGCTGTACTGCTGGAGTGCTAATCACATAATCTTGCCGACTGCTGGACGAGGCGCCGTTGCACATAAGCCTGACAGGAGGCTGCTTCATCACCTAAAACCAGCTGAACCTTTGGACGCACTAACTGCCACCTAGCTTCACCATGACCGATGTATTTCGAGGAATATCTGGAATTACTGTTTTTATGACATCCATCTGGTACCTACCCATCACACCTCTGCAACCATGCCCTGGATGAAGAGGTCAAGGCCCTCCTAACCACGACAGCCCAGCTCTACCAACCACCATAGAGGTCTCTCACCCACAGTCTCCACAAGTCGTGTCAGAAGTGTTCCTACCATGGACAGCTGCATTAAAGACGACGTTGGCAACCGCGGCAGGCAGCACCGAGGACACATTGAAATAAGTGGACTGACTTTTCTTCCCTCCCTCTCATGTTTTGTCTGCAAGGGTTAGACTGGGAGACGATAATGTCATAGCTTATTAAGCCTGAGGCATTTACAGACATTTCACAGTTTCAAGGTAATACTTGGGAGGATTATGCTGACGTTTGTCAGTGACGTGCACCCCAGGTAACGTGCAAGGCCACTGTATGCTGTGTGCAGAGTCAGCACCAGTTAAATGTTACATATGCAACAGGTATGGCCATTGACACGTGGCGGCATGTCCATAAAGCGTCACCGCAGCATGTCCCATAATGTCATATACATTTCCCCACCGTCAGTGTTGTCGACCCGTTAACGCTGCACAATAACCACGAAAAACATTCAGCATTACCAGTGGCTGTACAGCTAATTTTTCTCTTCTCTAGTTTTCCTTTTATTATTGCGAGGGAAAACGGAGAGTAGTAAATTCGTTCAGAGCTGAAACCTGCCCTTGAGACCAGGCAAAGAACCAGAATTCGCTTCATCTCAACTCCCCACAGCGGGCGACTGATGGGGCGGCTATCTGCCGTAAAAACAGTTTTGTTCACCACAGTGGGAGGAATCTTATAAGGAAAGATAAAAATCTAAGGCGTTACAGCGTGAGAACCGCCGTTTTTCGACAGCCATTCCACGAAAGAAAGTTCGTTTCAAATCCTTACAATCAGCTTTCTGACTGGCTTGTAATATTTATTTGTATAGAGCGTGCCCTTTCTCGCGCGTGCTTATGTGTAAGCCTTTTGATTCGTCAGATTTATAAGCCTCTCATGGAGTGAGAGAGGTATCACAGTATCATAGTCATCTTTTCTCAAACAGTTGCTACTCCCTTCAGCTTTATACTTTTTTCATCTTCAGAACAACCATTGATACAAGACCTTCAGAATATTCTGCAGTCATGCTGATCAAGTTGTTTAGTATCTTCATTTGAACGCACTGTCATTTCCATATTACGCTGATTCCCATATTGGGATCGTCGACAAGGTGCTACGTAACTTCACAAGCATGGACCTTCTTCGCTTCCTTCTTTTGACATTACTATAGTGACTTCAGCAGACGACCAGATAGGTTAAAAGACAAGGTCTAATAGAAATAGAGGCAGCGAAATACAGGGAGCGAAAGGTTATTTACAACTTATAGAGAAATCAGACTGCAATTATGAATCGAAGGGCATGAAAGAGAGGCAGACATTGAAAAGGGAGAGAGACAGGGTTGTAGCCTACCCCTTATGTTATGCAGTCTGTACACTAAGCAAACAGTAAAGGAAACGAAAGAAAGGGGAAGGAATCAAAGTTCAGGGAGAAGAAATAAAAATATTTAAGGTTTGCCAATGACACTATAATGCTTTCAGAGACAGCAAAAGACTTGGGAGAACAGTTGAAGCAGTTGGGTAGTGTCTTGAAAGGAGAACAGAAGATGAACATCAAGTAAAGCAAAACGTAGTCTAATTAAATCAGGCGAAGCTGAAGAAATTAGATTAGAAAATGAGATACTAAAAGTAGTAGATGAATTTTGCCAATTTGGCAATGAAATAACTGATGATGGCCGAAGTAGTTAGAGTAAGAAACGTGAATTGGCAGTGGCAAGAGAATCGTTTCTGAAAAAGAGAAATTTGTTAACGTCGAACATAAATTTAAATGTTAGGAAGTCTCTTCTGAAGGCATTTGCCTTTGGCGTAGCCTTGTATGGAATTGAAACGTGGGCGATAAGCAGTACAGACAATAAGAAAATAGAAGCTTTTGCTATGTGGTGTTACAGAAGAATACCGAAGAGTAGAGGGTTAGATCGCGTAACTAGTGAGGTAGTACTGAACAGAAATGGAGGGAAAAGAAATTTGTGGTACAAACTAAGTAAAAGAAGGTATCGCTTGATAGAACACATTCTGAGACATCAAGGAATCGTCAATTTAGTATTGCCTGGACGTATGGAACGGGGAGGGGGAAATTTTGGGGGGAACCCAAGAGATGAATACAGTACGAGTTCGAGTCTCGGTCCGGCACATAGTTTTAATCTGCCAGAAAGTCTCATATCACACATTCCTCTGCAAAGTGAAAAATTCGTTCTGGGAACATCCCCCAGGCTGTGGCTAATGCCAGTCTTACGCGAGCGACTCTCTGCCCAAAATCGACTGGTCGAACTGCGCGCGCCATTCGTGCCTGCGTGTAAATCGGCATCCAACCACGACGGAAGTGAGTCTATGACGTCAATGATCTATAGAGTGCGCCCACAGAGACAAGGGACTGTGGCAGCGTCTGCTAACATCAGTGCCGTCGATCTCTCTTCTATTGCGGAAATGGATTTTGCTCTTTCGTGTTTTCTTAATCTTTGTAATGTTGTCTGCTATCTTTTCGTGGCACACAGAAAAGTTTAAGGTCATGGCTTTTTCCAACTAGCGTTCTTCTACAAGAGAGAGAAATTATTTGAAAGCAAGAAGTATGTACGTTTTACAGACTGTGCATACAGAACGTAAACAGATACACGCGTTTTAATGAAATTATTTCAACAGCGAGAAAGTCAGAGTTTTTGGAAGAGAAAAATAATTTTCGCTGTAGCAAGAAAACAAGATACAAAGGATAAAGAAAGAATGTGCTATTTACTGCATTCTACATATTGACTGATGTGTTTGCAAGTATATATTTTCTCGAGAAAATAAGTGTACATGCCTGAAATGTTTCTATGACACTTTTTCCATTCTTTGAGTTCTCAGGAGTGTGCACAGTTTACCACACGATCTTTGACAATAACTTCCATTAAGAGTTTTGCTTTGGTCATTAATAAACTCTATTGCCATTGCTTCTTCCTACATTTTGTTGGTATATTTCGATTTTTCCATGAAAAAGATAGTCCCTCACAACTCACTTTCACCATTCAGATGCCAATTTGCACAGCAAACAGCTCTCACAACACTGGCAATTTTTGCGCTACCTGTGAACGAAAATGACCAGGCGAAATAGATGAGACTCAGCATGGACATAAAACGCCAGGGACGCTGCAGCAGATGCACTTGTGGTCACCTGAAACAAGAAAGTCGATCGTGTAAAAGGGGCTTAAACCTTATCTCCGCAAAAACCTTTCCCCCACGAGTGCTAGTTCTGCAAGTTTCGCAGGAGTACTTCTGTGAAGTTTGGATGGTAGGAGATGAGGTACTGGCGAAAGTAAAGCTGTGAGCATTGGTCGTGAGTCGCGCTTGGGTATCGCAGCCGGAGAACACTTTTCCGCAAAAGGAAAAGTTCCCGAGTTCGAGATTCGGTCTGGCACACAGTTCTAATCTACCAGGAAAATTCATATGTAAAGCAGAACAACTTCACAGAACAAAGGAAAACCAAACACACGAAAGTAGTACCACGTGGTTATAATTAAACTTTCCCTATTTAACACGTTATAACACGGAAAATAATTACAACATGAGTACCAACTTGGTAGCATTAATGTATAGAGTATAGGGTGCATGATTTCCATACGTCACAGCGCCACTGTCCGGTTCCAATTATGGCCACCAGGTGCCGTGATAAGTCATCGTGATGCGGACCAGCTGCCGTGCACTTGTTGACGCGTCAACATGAGCTTGGACAAAAGGTGCAAAGCATCATTGGTGTAGCTCCGTTGTCAAAACAGCAGTAATGCTGCAGCTGCACTTCGAGAATATCGCCGGCTGAAAGGATTGCGGAAGAGTCCTCTTTCTCCACTTGCTGTGCGGAGCGTGATGAAGAAGTTCGAATCAATTGGAGAACTGGGCGTCACTCTAGGAAGAGGCCGACGACCTGATGTACCACAGGTGGTTGATGAAACCGCTGTTGCTAAGGCAGACAACGCTGCGAGCAATTCCCGAGCCTCAGGCAGTGCGCATGCTATGTTGCGACAGTTGAACATCCCGCGTTCCACTGTACGGAAGGTGCTTCGAACCATTCTGAAATGGTATCCGTACAAGATCCATATCGTACAGCAGCTTGCACCACAGGACGCACAATGACGTGTTGACTTCGCTCTACACTTTCTCGTAGGAATTGAAGTTAACGAGGGCTGGCCCTGGACCTTGCTACGGACAGACGAAGCTCAATTTTCTGTGACAGGTAAGGTGAACAACACAGAATTGTCGAGTGTGGGGATCTTCACCTCCACTCACAATGCATAGAGTTCTCTGTGGCCGGCCAGTGTGGCCACGCGGTTAAAGGCGCTTCAGTCTGGAACCGCGCGACCGCTACGGTCGCAGGTTCGAATCCTGCCTCGGGCATGGATGTGTGTGATGTCCTTAGGTTAGTTAGGTTTAAGTAGTTCTAAATTCTAGGGGACTGATGACCACAGATGTTAAGTCCCATAGTGCTCAGAGCCATTTGAACCATTTTTTTTAGTTCTCTGTGTGGTGAACGTGTCGTCGTGTAGTGTGGCTTCACGGTTATTTTCATCATTGGCCCAATCTCTTTTGAACAGGCTGGCGCCCAAGAACCAAAGACGTGCAGCGTGACTGGCCAGCATTATTGCAATATTATTTTCAGCCATAATGGATATGTTTGTGAATCGTGACTGTATGGGAAAATTATTTATTCAAGTTTCTGCTACCAGTCACTTTTTATTTTATGCTTAATCTAACATAATGCAACGCGTTTCGAACATGTTTTGTTCATCTTCAAGCGTTTGTACATACATACATACATCGAGAACTGTTATTTAAAAATAAACTGTCTTAAACTAGATTAATCTAGAACACTTTGTTTTTTACTGTAGCTGCTGGTGTGGCATTTGGGGGGAAGGAAGTGGGCAGTGTATATCTAGAAATCGAAGTCAGTGATGTCTTCTGCTGCCACACCAGCAGATACAGTAAAAAACAAAGTGCTCTAGATCAAATTAGTTTAGGACTGTTTATTTTTAAGTAACGTTTCTCGATGTATGTATGTATGTATGTACAAACGCTTGAAGATGAACAAAACATGTTCGAAACGCGTTGCATTATGTTAGATTAAGCATAAAATAAAAAGTAACTGGTAGCAGAAACTTGAAATAAATAATTTACTGCAATATGCCTCGCCAGCATGTCATACCCGCCGCACAGGAAAGAAACGCTTTGAACTCAACAGTTTTCATGCAAGATGGGGGCCCACCGCACATACCTCGTGAAGTCCACTTGCTTCTCCATAACACATTTGGAAATGATCGAATTATAATTCTATTGTTTCCAAATGTTTGGCCGGCACGATCACCTGATCTCGCTCCTTGTGATTTCTGGTTGTGGGGCTGCATGAAGGACAGGGTTTACCAGGGGAATATTTGTTCAAATGGCTCTAAGCACTATGGGACTTAACATCTGAGGTCATCGGTCCCCTTGACTTAGAACTACTTAAACCTAACTAACCGAAGGACATCACACACAGCCATGCCCGAGGCAGGATTTGAAGCTGCGACCGTAGCAGCAGCGCGGTTCGTGACTGAAGCGCCTAGAACCGCTAGAACCACTCGAGACAAGTGCATCTGCTGCAGCGTCCCTGGCGTTTTATGTCCATGCTGAGTCTGTCTGTTTCGCCTGGACATTTTCATTTGCAGGTAGCGCAAAAATTGCCAGTGTTGTGAGATCTGTTTGCTGTGCAGGCTGGCATCTGAATGGTGAAGGTGAGCTGTGAGGGACTATCTTTTTCACGGAAAAATCGAAATATACTAACAAAATGTAGGACGAAGCAATGGCAATAGAGTTTATTAATGACCAAAGCAGAACTCTTAATGGAAGTTATTGCCAAAGATCGTGTGGTAAATTGTGCACACTCCTGAGAACTCAAAAATGGTTCAAATGGCTCTGAGCCCTATGGGACTTAAAATCTACTATTACAGCGGCCGGCCAGGGGAATATTCACACATGCGCTGATCTGAAGCGCAGCACATCAATAGAGGTAGTCAGCATACCTATGGACATGTTTCTTTGCACCGTGCAGAATGCAGTCAGACTCTGACGCTGGTCGGCGCCTTATTGAGCCCCTTTTGTAGCAGTAATGGTACCAGTATGTAATGGGATGATATACCGTAGCAGCACATGAAAAGTGTTTCAGTTGAATTGATTCTGCATTACTTCTCCTCGTCATGTCCTTGACATTAATGCTACCAAGTTTGGTCCTCGTACGGTAATTAGCTTTTGTATTATAACGTGTTAAATAGGGAAAGTTTAATTATAACCACCCGATAGACTGGGATGACTGGGGAACTGGTACCTGACACGGCACTGCAGCAGGGTGAGGGCAGAACGAGTCGAGACGTAAACGGTGACTCTGAGCAGTCGTCTTTTGCGACGGCGACTATAGTATTGCAGCGATGCAAAGTGCGTCCCGTGGCTATTACCGAGCTGGACTGTGTCGCGGATGTCCAGATAGCAGCAGCGGCGCGGGAGCGGCTGGACTCGAGGCTCCCTCTACTGGAAGGTCTGGAGGCGGCGTGGCAGGAGGAGCGCCGCGAGCACGCGGCCCGCCTGCAGCAGATGGCGGAGCACGAGGAGGCGTGCGCCGTCGCCGAGGGCGTGCTGGACACGGCGCTCAGCCACAGCGCCTCCACCGCCCGCGCCGTCAGCGACGAGCTGCAGCGCTCCGAGAGCCAGGTCAACGCGCTCTCCTCCGTCGCCGAGACGCTGCTCGCCGCGCGCCAGTGGAAGGTGAGTGCGCGCCACGGCTAACTCGAAGGGATTAGTGGCCACTGCGTGGTTGCAGCTGGACTCAATACCGTAACATCGAAACCCACCAAAAAAAAGCGAACTACGTCCATTTAAGAAATTGGATATAAATTAGCTTGATACCTTCCTAAGAGACAGTCTCCACTCATTCCAATGTTACTATGAAAACGTGATCCAGATGTGGTGTAAATTCGACGCAATGCACTGAAGATCCAAAGATACTGGTACACCCGCATGTAGGGGCCCCACGACACGCAGAAGTGCCGTAACATGACGTGAGATTGACTCGACTAATGTCTGAAGTAGTGCTGGAGTGCCGTAAGAGTACGAGGGGGTGGAGATCTCTTCTGAACAGCACGTTGCAAGGCATCCCAGATATTCTCAATAATGTTCATGTCTGGGGAGTTTGGTGGCCAGCGGAAGTGTTTAAACTCAGAAGAGTGTTATTCAAAATGACAGTCACAATCGCATTATTTATTTTGCCGCCAACCACTTTCAACCCGCGATGGGGTCATCTTCAGGGCAATTTACACCACTTGGTTGCTCGCTGGAGTCGTCATCCTGCCTGTCCACGGTTGGTACCCACTTCGTAGTTACCGACCGTGCGCAGGCAGGGTGACGACTCCAGCGAGCGACCAAATGGTGTAAATTGCCCTAAAGATGGTCCCATCGCGGGTTGAAACCGGTTGACGGCAAAATAAATAATGCGATTGTGACTGCCATTTTGAATAATTGATTATAAGTAAATTAATCGCTGACAAACTGCCTATTGGATCCTGTCTCGGGTTCTTCGGCCGACGTTCATCTAATGACGTTTCTGACGTTTCGCCAGCACGAGTGGCTGGCATTGTCAAAGCTTCACCCTCCATTGCCGGTGGTGAACTGGAGCCGAGCTCGCGGCCGCAGACTATAAGTACCTGGCGCGCCAACGTCCGAGGGCTTCTCCACAGTCATTTCCGGTGCGGTTCTCCTCTTGCTACCTGCGACGGTCGTTCGCTGCGGTACGGGAAGCCAGGATCCGTTTACCTTAAGGCTTTCCTGTTTCTTGTTGAAACAGTTCGCGTGTTTTTGTATTTCTACAGCTTCTCTGAACAAGCGCGTGTGATAGTGCTTTTCTGCAGCCAGAACTTCCGTGTCGGCGAATTTTATTACGTGGTCGGTCTCATTCAGTGCTTGCTCTGCCACGGCCGATTTCTCCACCGCGGAGAAGCCCTCGGACGTTGGCGCGCCAGGTACATATAGTCTGCGGCCTCGAGCTCGGCTCCAGTTCACCACCGGCAATGGAGGGTGAAGCTTTGACAATGCCAGTCACGCGTGCTGGCGAAACGTCAGAAAAATCGTTAGATGAACGTCGGCCGAAGAACCCGAGACAGAAGCCAATAGGCAGTTTGCCAACAAGTGGCCACGAAAGCCTTAACAAATTAATCGCTGTTTATCTTCATACAACTATGTTGTCTAAAAATTCAGAAGAGTGTTTCTGGGGCCACTCTATAGCAATTCTGGACTTGTGGTGTGTCGCATTGTCCTGTAGGAATTGCCCAAGTCCGTCGGAATGCACAACGGACATGAATGGATGCCGGTGATCAGACAGGATGCTTACGTACGTGTCACCTGTCCGAGTCGTATCGAGACGTATCGGGGGTCCCATATCATTCCAACTGCACACGCCCCACACCACTACAGAGCCTCCACCAGCTTGAACAGCCACTGCTGACATGTAAGATCCATGGATTCATGAGGTTGTTTCCATACCCGTACACGTCCATCCGCTCGACAGAATTTGAACGAGATTCGTCCGACCGGGCAACACGTTTCCAGTCATCAACAGTCCAATGTCGGTGTTGACGGGTCCGGGCTAGGTGTCGTGCAGTCATCAAGGGTACACAAGTGGGCCTTCGGCTCCGAATACCCATATTGTTGAATGGTTCGCACGCTGACACTTGTTGATAGCCTAGCATTGAAATCTGCAGCAATTCGCGGAAGGGTTGCTGTTCTGTCACGTTGGACGACTCTCTTCAGTCGTCGTTGGTCCCGTTCTTGCAGGATCTTTTTCCCGCCGCAGCGATGACGGAGATTTGATATTTTCCTGATATTCACGATACACTCGTGAGATGGCCGTATGGGAAAATCCCTACTTCATCACTACCTCGGATATGCTGTGTCCCATCGCTCGTGCACTGACTATAAAACAACGTTCAAACTCTCTTAAATCTTGATAACCTGCCATTTTAGCAGCAGTAACCGATCGAACAACTGCACCAGACACTTGTTGTCTCATATAGGCGTTGCCGAACGCATCGCCATATTCTGCCTGTTACACAATAGCTCCACACTTAGCAACCATCCACAACCGCTCGTTCGTAGAAAAATCTGTACTCAAAAACAGTAAAGTTGCACAAGTCACACCAGTACCCAAGAAAGAAAAAAGGAGTAATGAGTAATCCGCTGAATTACAGACCACTGTCACTAATGTTGATTTACAGTACGATTTTGGAACATATACTGTGCTCGAACATTAGGAATCACCCCGAAGAAAACGATTTATTGACAAATAGCCAACACAGATTCAGAAAATATCGTTCTTGTGAAACACAACTAGCTCTTTTTTCCGACAGCGGACGTCAGATTGGATTCACATATTAATATTTCCAGAAGGCGTTTGACGCCGTTCACTATAAGCGACTTCTAATTAAATTGCTTGCCTATGGAGTAACGACTCAATTGTGTCACTAAATTAACATCACAGTTCGTAATAATTGCCGGGAAGTCGTCGAGTAAAACAGAAGTAATATCTGACGTTCCCCAAAGAATTCTTGTAGGGCCTCTGCTGTTTCTGATCTACGCAAAGGATTTAGGAGACAATCTGAGTAGCCCTCTTTGATTGTTTGTAGATGATGGTGTCATTTACCGTCACGTAAAGTCGTCAGACGATTAAAACGAATTACAAAGTGATTTAGACACGATATCTGTATGGTGCAAAAAGTGGCAATCGATTCTAAATCATGAAAAGTGTGAAATCATCCACTTGCGCACTAAGAAGAGTACGCTAATTTCCGTCGCACGATAAATCACACAGCCGGCCACTGTGGCGGAGCGGTTCTAGGCATTTCAGTCCGGAATCGCGCTGCTGCTACGGTCGCAGGTTCGAATCCTGCCTCGGGCATGGATGTGTGTGATGTCCTTAGGTTAGTTAGGTTTAAGTCGTTGTAAGTCTAGGGGACTGATGACCTCAGATGTTAAGTCCCATACAATTCCCTAGACATTTGAACCATAAATCACACAAACCAATAGGCTTATACTTAACTAAACACTTAGGGGTTACAATTACGAATAACTTAAATTGGAACGATCGCGTAGATAATGCTGTGGGGAGAGCGAGCCAACGACTGCTCTTTATTAACAGAACACCTAAAAAATGTAACACCTTTCCTAAAGACACTCCTTAGACCACGGTTCTCCGTCCTCTTCTGCAGTACTGCTTTTCGGTGTGGGATCTGCATCAGACAGGATTGACGGAGGACATCGAAAAAGTTCAAAGAAGGACATCTAGTTCTGTATTATCACGAAATAGGGGAGAGAGTGCGACGGATGGGGTATACGAATTGGGGTGGCAGTCATTAAAATAATTACGTTTTTCGCTGTGGGGGGAGTTTCTCAAGAAATTTCAACCACCAACTTTCTTCCCAAAGTGTGATAATCTTTCGGTTGGCGCCCTCCTACATCATCCGAATAAACAAGAGAAATCAGAGTTTGCAAAGAAAGATTTACGTGTTCGTTTTTCCTGCACGCTGTTGGAGAGAACGGTACAAAACTAACTTAAAGGTGGTTCTATGAACCCTTTGTCAGGCACTTAATTGTGAATTGCAAAGAATCATGTAGGTGTGTATGTAGAAGACACTTTTATTTACTTACTCTATAATTGGCTGTTCCAGCACGGATGGCCACGCACGACAGGTGGATCCTTACTGGCTGCAGTGATCAACGGTGGGCCATCCTGATTTAGGTTTTCCGTGATTTCCCTAAATTGCACCAGGCAAATGCCGGGATGGTTCCTTTGAAAGGTTCCACAGCCGACTTCCTTCCCCGTCCTTCGCTAATCCGATGAGACCGATGACCTCGCTGTTTGGTCTCTTCCCCCAAACAACCCAACCAAGGGTGGGCAAACAGCTGCTGTGTGGTTATCAGTCAGTCGAGTCCTACTTGCGTTGGTCGAAAGCCCGCAGGCACAAGAGTCAAATGGGTCGCACACGCTAACGCCTGCAGTGCGATACATGACAAGTAGCATCTACTACTAGTGTGAGTGCACGGACATGTTCATGGCACTCGTGGGTGCTTGGATCCCATGATGCAATGTTAGAACAGCCTGGAATAGATTGATTGTGGGTTTTTCTATTCATAAGAGTGTAGTATTATCTAAAATGTTGTCGCAGAAGAAGTCGGGTAGCAGAGGCACCATGGGCAGCCGGCACGGTTGCTCAGCGTGTTCGGTCAGAGGGGTAGCTGCCCTCTGTAATTGAGTTAATCGATCAACAACGAACTTAAAAGGGTATCTTACGACGTCCGCCCCGAGCAGATGCGACGAACAAAAGCTAACAAAATGAGATTTAAAAAAAAAGAAAAAAATGGACTGATGGTTATGATACTAGACTGTTGCCTGGAGGGACATAAGTTCAAAACTCGCCTGAACCGTAAAGTTTTAATTTATGTATTCTGTTCGAGTACATTCTAGAAGTATCGACAAATGTCAAGAATCATTGTACTGGAATGTTCTGTAACTGTATATATACCGAATGTGTTCTGACCGGAGGCAGTTCGCTCCGCGCTCTTGTATGTGCAAGTGTCGAATAAACCTTCGTTAAGTGAAGTTAGTGTTCGTCATTCATCTAATCACAGCTTCTTCTACGTGACATTATTCTGGTGCAGACGCTGAGTATTGGGACTTGTGATAGCGCACATTATCGACGACACAGTGGCTCCCATCAGGCCACGACAGAGCCGCCGTTTACGTGGCGAGAAACCCGAGTTCGAGCCATATTCAACAGATCGCAATCTATCGGGGACTGAATAAGAAGAGGACGTTACGATGACAGCAACTGTGTGCCACCGCATGAGACATCCTCCCGGGTTCTCTGGTGACGATGACCAAGATCCAAACAAGTGGCTGAATGTATATGAGCCTATAGACAACCGTGTGTTTGGCTATCGTATTTTTCTACTTGGAGGGCACTGTGAAGTAATGGCATAAGAACAACGAGGAGAAGTTCACAAGCTGGGAAGTATTCCAGGCGGAACTACGTAAGTATTTTGGCGACACACAACGACAGAAATGCAAGGCTGAAGGTAAATTAAAGTGCAGGGCACAGTGTCCAGGAGAAACTACAACACCCTACATTCAAGACGTCTTGGAGCTGTGCAAAGTAGTGGATCCCAGAATGAAGGAGGAAGACAGTGCATCAAAAAAGAATTACACGCAAGAAGTTTGAACGGCTTCCAAACGTCTTATCGATATCTGTGATGGAGGAAGAAACTGATTTCACAAGTGTTCTTCGTTAGATGGTGAGAGAGGAAGTTCAGAAGCCACTTGGATTGCACGGCGAGCAAAAAACCGAGACAGTTCAAGAGGTCATAAGGAAGGAAGTGTAACAGACGTTGAACTCAATCTCTCGTTCTTCATTTCCTTTTAAAACGGTGAAAAAGTCAAGACCCAGGCGAAGTTTCGTTCCTACAGTGCTGAATGAGGAACCTGTTTGGGCACCAAGGAAGACTGACGTCTGGAGGACCCAGGATAACCAAGCAGTATGTCTCCACTCCGGACGACCGGGGCATGTGGTGCGCTATTGTCGAGAAAGGCGGCAGATATTTGATGACTCCCGCCCCAGAAGACAGCAGACCGATTTTAGCCGACGCCAACTCCGGGACGACGAAGATGAACAAGAAGATGTGGGTGCAGGACCACGTAGGTCACCATTGACGCAAGCTAGCCGTTGGAGAGGACGCTCCCCAACACGCTGAGCAAAGGTTTCCATCGCCGTTTAGAAGCTCCAGCCAATCACCTAGTTGCGGCAACCTGGAAAACTAAAGGGTGCGACCTTCCTTGGAGGTGAGGCCGCCGAAGAGAAAAATCCTCTGCCGTCGATCACTACAAAAATGATAGGAAACTACGTCGATATCCTCATGGATGGCCCACCAGCTCAAGCTCTTGTGGACTCTGGAGCATCATATTCAGTCATTTCGGAGAAGTACCGTCACCAGTTGCAAAAAACCGTATTCGTCGACAACAAAACACTCTGCTAAAAGTGGCTAATGGGAAATATGTAAAACCTACAGGAAGATGTGTCATTCGTGTGGTTAGAAGTGGCCACACACAGCCCTTAGAATTTATCGTCTTATAAGAGTTTAGTCATGACGTCATTCTCGGATGGGACTTTTTTAAAGCTTCTCAGGCAATTATAGATTGTGGTCGCTCGAAGATTATGCTAGACGAGATGAGATACTGTGGACAGGAAGATGCGCATCCGAGTGTGTGGAGAGTATGTGTGCTGGATGAAGTGATCATTCCCGCCGTCAGCGCTAGAAAGATAACTGTCATGTGTCCTGCCATGCATCAACCCATAGATTTTGCAGTGGAATGTGAGAGAAGCATACCACTGAAGAATAAATTGGTCATCCCAGCCTATGTCGCCTCGTTTAAGAATGGATTCGGTGAATTGTGAATAGTTAACTGTCGCCGAGAACAGCAGATCCTTCCAAGACGCATGTGCGTAGCAAATGTTGAGCCGTTAATTGCAGAACAGTTAAGCGTCATAGAAACCTCCGATGCCGAGTCTGTGGACGAAATTAGCGCTACCACTACGAGACAAGATCTTGTAGCTCTACTATCATCAGATCTCACTAAGGAACAACAGAAGAAGCTACTTGCCATACTTCAAGAGTTCTCTGAACACTTCAATCCACAGGTGAAGAGCAAATTAGACACATCGACGGTGAAGCACCGGATTAGCGCTAGAGACCATCAACCAATAAGCCAGAGAGCGTACCATGTGTCAGCAACGGAATGTCGAATAATTCGCAACGAGGTAGAGAAAACGATGAAGAATGACATCATTCAGCTTTCTCAGAGCCCATGGTCATCACCTGTGGTTCTTGTCAGGAGGAAGCATAGCTTTTGTGTTGGTTACAGGAAGCTTAATAAGATGACTAAAAAGGACGTTTACCTTCTTCCATGAATTGACGATACCCTAGATTGTCTGAAGGGGGCTAAGATTTCTCAACTATGGACCTGCAATCCGGATACTGGCAAATCGAAGTAGATGAGGCTGATCGTGAGAAAACTGCATTCATCACCCCTGATAGCCTGTATGAGTTTAAGGAAATGCCGTTTGGTTTGTGTAATGCACCAGCAACTTTTGAATGGATGACGGGTAATCTTCTAAGTTACCTGAAGTGGAGAATGTGTCTTTGTGATTTGGATGACATTATCGTGTTCTCAGAGACATTTGATGAACATATAAAAAGAGTGAGGGCTGTTCTTAAGTGTCTCCAATAAGGCAGACTGAAACTTAATCCAAGAAAGTGTCTCTTTGGAGCAAAAGAAATCAAAATACTTGGACACCTTGTGTCAATCTAAGGTGTGCGGCCAGACCCAGAAAAGGTGAGACCTACGAGTATAACAGAATTTGCTATTCCTCAAAGTATTAGAGATGTGAGAAGCTTCCTCGGATTATGTTCTTATTTCCGTCGTTTTATCAAAGACTTTTGTATCAAAGCCAGGCCACTCCAAGAGTTGTTAAAAGCCGATGCTCAATTTATCGGGGGTGGTGCTCAACAAGATTCTTTCGATGTACTGCGAAAAGCTCTGACGACTGACTCTGTACTTGGTCTGTGTGATGAGAGAGCACCTACAGAACTACACACAGATGCCAGTGGGTATGGTATCGGTGCTGTTTATAACACTTCTGTCCGTTATGCTGCTACTATACCATAACCTCAAAGCTGAAGGCAGTTCGTATAATGAAATTATTCTTATTCAAGTAATTATAGTATGAAGAAGCAGAGCAGTGTTACCCTCTGAGAGGAATTTTGTTATGTTGACCGTGTTGTACCTAACGGAAGTGGCTTATCGGAAGTGAAAGTCAGAATTACGTAAATATTTAAACAGTAACAAACAATATTTTACCTATCTATACTGTTCAAAGAATAAGGAAAACGGTCGCCAGCCTAATTAGGCAAGAGAATGATTGACATTCTTGTTCAAGAAAATAAGTATGAGTAACTTTAACGGACAAACACAACCTATATTTTGCCACACGCGAGTGCAATGAACTCTGACACCTGCTTATGTTAACGTTAAGTCTGGAGTTGACAGAGTAGAACAAATTATTTGCATAAATATGACAGATAACAATACACACTATTACTTTCAGGGCTTATTCAAACTGAATGGTCTTTATAACATTACTATTAATATTCACTGTAGAATCATAAATTGGACATAGGTTGAGTATTACTTTTCAAACATTTTGCTAACTGACAAAAAATTGTATATGTAGTTCACTGCAAAATTATGAACTGATCACAGGTTAAGTCTCTCTCAGCTAAATACTTTTCTATTTTCGAATGAAAATTAAATGGAATTCACTAACAGGTTACTTCTCACGGTTTTTTGAATAAAGAAATTATTGTTTTCATAAATAGTGGTCTTTCTGTTAATTGTTATTTATCATGAGCATAAAGGATAACTTGTGGATCCTATTACACTATTAATATGCACTTTCAATACCCAAAAGAAACAAGTGCTTAGCAAGCATGAGTATATAACTTTCCACAACTGCGGTTTTCCACTTTTACTACAGTGAGACACAAAATTAACATATTTGTAAGATACTGACTCACCTTCTGCGATTTACAACAGGCAGCAATGTGATCAGTTACTAAGCAAAACTTCATAAGCCTCAGTCTTAAGAACTTTTAATTTTGAAGTTGGCAACAACATATTAATAAGCAGTTTTAATAGGAAAATTATTTTCAGCTAGCATCATTTACTTTAACTCACTCTCTTGCCACATTAACTTTCACTTTCTTTTCACAATGTTCAAGAGGCATTAATTAGTAAAACACTGGGCTTAAATGTTCTTTCAGTAAGAACACTCCTTAATCACTTTAGTTCAAACGGAGAGGAACCTGAGAGGTGTTATGATAAGAAAAAAAAAATCAAGGTAGGTACATAAATTCAGTTATAAATTACCTTATATTTGAGCACACTAACACCTCCAATAAGCTGATCCTTCACTGTACATTACTACAGTGTTCCATTACAGTTATTGCGCAATATGGTGGCGATTGCATGTTGGTAGGTGGATTTGCAGGTAGAATTGCTGGACTCTGTCATTTCTTGGTGGCGATGATAGATACCAATTCCAGAATAGTCCCAGCTCTTTATCCATCCATCCGAGGCATTGGAAAGCGCCAGGAAAAGCCTCTCTCAGAATCAACACAATACACAACTTTTACATGAGCAGTTGATATTTTAGTAGCTCATCCTCGAGTGACTCTTGGTTCCAGCTTTTCTACCTAGGCCAACCACAATTTGCACGCGCTACACAGATCCGTTCCCGAGGGGAACCACAACACCTTTTACATACAAAATAACTAAGAACCCTAAGTGAAGGTCAGCAGTTTACATAACAGCAAACAAACATTTAAATAAAACAGAAAATTTGCATATATTAGTATTCCTACAAAAAATTATTTAAACAAAATTATTCAATCTCAAAGATAACCAAAGAGATTATGTGGGAGAGGGAAAAGATATCATTTGCTCATACTACAGAGATTACATTTCATTACAGTATCGAATTAATCATACACTAATTACAGAAGTGCAACGATGGGATGTTGAACAAAACAGAAAAATCAACAAAAAGTATGTAGTGTGTAAGCTATGGTGTTACATGTTCTGGTGCAAATATCGGATGGAAAAGAGAAGGTTATAACCTATGCTCTAGGACACTTACAAAAGCCGAGAGAAACTACTCAGCTACAGAAAGAGAATGTTTTGCTGTGATCTGGGCTATGTGTGAATTTCGACAGTGTCTCTATGGAAGGGCATTCACAGTTGTTACAGACCATAATTCACTTTGTTGGTTGACAGGTCATTTTGCGTTTGGCATGCCGCCGTAGATCATTGTTTCTTAAACTATTCTGAGGCGTAAGTGAGAGACTTGTAACAATTTGCTTTGGCATGAGAGGGTTGTTAGGCCTAAGCACACCCCCAGCCTGGGGGACAAGGGACTCTTCCGTCACGGTTACCATACCTCAGCCAGGAAAAGAAAGGGAAGGAATAACTAAAGACAGCGTGAGACTGAGACTTACCCCGTTCATTCCTTGGCTCTTGCGTGTTAGAAAAGGACAGGGCATGATGGGTCATAGCAGGACCCACTTCGTCTGGTTCCTCAGCCAGGGCCTGGTTGGCAAGGATGACCCTACCGCTAGCTATGCTACCGCCTACACAGCCCGCAACCTCCCCGGAGCGTGCGAACCTCTCCGCCTGCAATGGCAGTGCTTCGTTGAGGCGGTGTCACTTCCAGAACCCACGTTTTTGATGTTATTAATTTTCCCCTAACCCGTATTGTACGTTTTTGTAGACGTGCCCACATGAAGATGCGATTCAGTATCGCTTTACCGGTCGTGTATCATACTGGAAGAAAGGATTATCAGCAGCTAATGCTGTTTGGGGAGTTTTTAGGAGATTTTAATTTAAAAAATATTTAATGAATTTTTTAATTGGTCCATCAGAGGAACGAGGAAGAAGTGTCTGGACGTCATGTCAGGATGAATGTGAGGCAAAATTTGATAGCCCCACGCAGCGTGCGCGACTGCGTGCTACGCAGGATGAACTGGACGTTGTCGTGGAACAGAAAAGAAACGTCCTTGGACAACTTCTTGCGATGTTTCATATTTAATCTTCGTTTTTACCCCTCTTAAAGTCGTCAGGAGATTTCGGTAGTGTGCTCCTGCAACAGTTTGCCCCTACAAAAGGCTGATGTAACACCGCAAATGCAGATAAAATACTTTCTGCACCATCCAAAATTTTCGCCGTTTAATATATGTTGATAACTTGTACTCTACTTCTGATTCCGAATCTGTTAACTTTATTACAGAAACTGTATTTAATATGCAACTTACGTAATAGTGTATTTATTTCTGACTGTGTATAATTGTAATTGTAGTAAAAATATTGTAAATTTATGGGTAAAAGCCAAGGGACTTTTATTTAAATGTATCGATAGCAACAACGAAATGGCAGTAGCTGTGCCGTTGTTTATCTTTGCGTATGGAGAGTTTCTGTCACGTTGCGAGAAGAGAGGAAGCAGAACAACTTGAGTGATGTACGAGTGCGGAAGTGTTTGTTGGGCGCTCCCGCAGACGCGGTGTGCAGCTATGATCGCGCCAGTGCAGGCGCGCCTGATTCGATAATCCGCGAGCGTTGAGAGCACGGCAGAGGAAGCTGCAATTCCAGCTACTGCCTGTCCCATAATTATCCGTGGCTCTGGAGACAACTCGGCGTTCTCAAACAGCAGCAGCAACAACAGCAGCTCAGCATTGTCTTCGGCTACATTCTTCAGCGTCCGCACAGCTACAGTATTGTAAGACTGTCAAGTGACAGATATAGTAATGTAGAGGACGTAACCCAGTTGATTTTCTTTTACAAAGTATGACTAACATGCATAATAACTTGCAATA
This sequence comes from Schistocerca serialis cubense, assembly GCF_023864345.2. Classification (NCBI taxonomy): domain Eukaryota; kingdom Metazoa; phylum Arthropoda; class Insecta; order Orthoptera; family Acrididae; genus Schistocerca; species Schistocerca serialis. Next base: position 316,002,962 of record NC_064642.1, on the reverse strand, counting down.
GTTAGAACTTGCAGGGCACCTGTGTTGTCATTGTCCTCAGACTTTATTACCAGGCAGGGTCCCATTCCTTCCCATGCAATCACCGAGTGTCGTAAGAATATGGAAATTGATTAACCGTTTACTGCCAGTTTTGTGTGTTTGCTAATGACCAGTTTCTGTCTAAATTTTCTGCCTCAGTAACTATTCATTGTTGCATTGCATAACAGAAGCTTAAATAATTTGTAATTTCAAGTATTAACTTCATTCACTTAAAGAAACTTAAAATTTCACTGGCAATACTAATAACTAAATTTGGAAATTTGTGGTAAGGTCTTATGGGACCAAACTTCTGAGATCATTGGTCCCTAAGCCTACACACTGCTTAATCTAACTTAAACTAACTAACGCTATTGACAACACACACATCCATGCCCGAGGGAGGACTCGAACCTCCGACGGAAGGAGCTGCAAGGACCGTGACAAGGCGCCCTTAGACACAGCACAAATTAAGAATGCGAAATTTCATTTATTCTGTATTCAACTTAGTGAGTGACTTATGCCGGCTTGGTATGTATTTTATTGTTGTTATTTTAAAAATAAAATCAGTTGCTCGTTTGCTTAATGTAAATTCAACTCAGTTTTTCAATAATCAAAAGTAAATTGATTGGCCTTTCTTCTAAATTTTGCATTACATTACACTGAGGTTAGTGAAAGTCATTTTTTTACATAACGAAGTTTAAGTTAAGCCATTCACTTATTTGACCATTAACTCCATTTAATTTGACTTTCAAAATTTAGTATTTCAGAATAATGAACTGCTTAGTCAGTGTTTTCTTATTCACTTATTTTCTCGTGAACTGCTGTGCTGTGGGAAAGTGTGACAAGCTTTTGTTGCCACGTCAGTGATTATTGCTTAATTTTCTTTCTCATTACCTTTCTTAAGATTCCGGAGGCTCATTGCCGTAGCAGACTGGCGACCATTTAATTATAACCTTTTTAACAAATCAGTGTTTTCTTTGTATAATCAGTAATTTTTGTAGTAAATATTACGTGGTACCCTCCCCCATCCCCACCCCCCTCCACCCATGCGGGTCGTGAGCGATTGCACTATATTCTACCCATTCCAAAATTATCATCAGTATTTACTTTAAGTTTAGAATAGAATCTTCCTTCTGAAGGGTCTGTTTTACGCTTTCCCCCAACTAGCTAGTGTTATTTTCCTTTGGTAACGATAGCCTTACTCTCCGTAAAATTTCATTAGGCATATAAGATCATGGTCAGTTACATCGCAATACAGTAGTCAATTAGGAAAGGGGAGGTGACAGTGACAAAATAATTTTTGGAGGAAACTGGGACACAACAAGGCGAACTACAATGATTCCCCCACCCCGAAATATACTCAGGTTTTTAATTTTTAATATTAATGTTCTGTTAACACATTTTCTTAAACCTATCAGTAATTAGGATGAAAACAAATTTATTCTGATTTATTTCTGCAGTATCTGTTTAGTTAATGATATTTAATATACATAATAAAAACAAATTATTATGATTTTTAAAAAATATTGTAGCCATGAGATTTTTACTAAAACAAAATTAATATAAACTTTATGTATTAGTTTGGAGAAAAGGGTATTTATAACTGCTTCCAGCCTTCTTGATCATGTCTTTTTTCTTTGATACGTAGTGGTAAAATTCTACGCAATGGACTATGTAGTTGTACAGGATCTGTAGGATTGTTTCAAGGTAGTTCACCTCCATTCTACTTTCATCAGTCGACTGGATATTCAGAAACGAAAACATTATTTCTACACAGGCATTATGAGCTGGCACTGCAAACAAAAACCTTGCAGTTATTACTATGTCATAGCACTAATAAAGATGGTAAAAACTTTTTTTAAAAACTCACCCAGTTCTCGTAATACTTCCACTTCTGAACATTTTCTTCATTGAAATTTGTCAGTATGCCGAACTGATCATAGTCATGGATTTCAATTTTTCCCCTTCATATAATGAACTGTCACTTTCCTATTTACGCACTCTTTTCAATAATATCCAATCAAACACCGACAGTTATGGTGAATATAGGTGCTCCACTTTCTCATATATTCTATGCAAATGTCATAAAGTTTGTCAACTTCTTGTTTAAAGTCCTTTTCTGCTACTTCTGTTACTTCTTCTCTTTTAAGAAAAGATTTAACATTAAAAATATAAACTGCTGTCTTTACTCTTAACAACAGTTTAAAGAGTACTTTTCAGGACATCCTTCACCTCTCTTACACTTTTAGTGCTCCTCTCAATATCCTTTATCCTATGCTGCGAAGCTCTCTGTGAATAAACCTTAAGTACTCTTCATTTAGAGGATTGCTGAAAAATTGAACCAATATTTTGTGGGCTTTATCTTCATTTAGGAAAAAATCTTTTACAGTTTGAAACAGCCTGATAATACGTTCCGCTTCTAGAATCAGTGTTAACCAGCGGGTTTTCGAGTGACACTTTACTTTCGTATAGTCAGTCACTGCTAAATCACAAAACTCCTTAAGCTTTTCTGCTGTAACTGTGTATATAGGAAAATAGGAGAATACCTTTACAATAACAGTTGGAACATTACAGCTCAAACTGTCAGCAGATGTCTACACGCAGTTATGTAAAACATGTGCAGGGTAGCCTATCCACTCAGTATTTCCATGCATCGTTATTTTTAATTTGGTACGTAGGTCATAATTGCTTTGTATTAATAAACACCTAAGTGATGTTCATATTGTCTCCACAAAATGCCACACATTTATTTTTTTTCAAGATCAAACATTTCAGAAGTATTGAAATGAGCTAGTCGACGCAAGGAACCACTTTTCGTTTCAATAATTTATTCACTAAAATACAACTCTGTTGTAGCGGCACTAGTTATTTACATGAATGCATAGTGCTTTTTTAGACATGTCCGAAATAATAGAATCCGGAGCTCTGATACATTTTATACGAATGTGGGCGCAGGGAGAGAAAGGACAGGAAAGGGAGGGAAGTAATGATGTCAGCTTATGCGGAATCGGCGGCAACGAGTGGTAATGTGTGCCGGACCGTCCAAATGTGTGTGAAATTTTATGGGACTTAACTGCTAAGTTCATTAGTCCATAAGCTTACACGCTACTTAACCTAAAGTATCCTAAGGACAAACACACGCACGACGGAAGACTCGAACCTCCGCCGGGATCAGCCGCACTGTGCCGGACCGGGACTCCAACCCGGGTTACTGGGCAGCTGCGCTAACCACTGCGCCACCCAGACACAGTGTTTATTGCCTCCTGGCTGACCCATACTCCCGCCTAGAGCCACCTATCCGCGGTCCTTGTCCATGACCTCGATACTCGCTAATTTTAGATTACCGCTGGAGGTATCAGCAACTGAAAGTTGTGGTTTGAGTGCCCATCGAGGCAAATCAGTTACACGAATGTGTGGTGTCTATTCTTTCGGACGATGGGTAACAAATCTATAAATTGGAGTGCGGGTGCACATTTACGTTCTACCTGCAGTGGGAACCTAAAATTAGCGAGCATCGAGTTCGTAGACGGGGACTGCGAATAAGTGGCACCAGGTGGGTACAGGGGTCGGCTGGGGAGCGTGCCGAGATAATCCGCGCACTGGCATTAAACAGTGCGTCTGGGAGAGGCAGTGGTTAACGCTACTGCGTAGTATGCAGAAGATGCCGGTATGGAAGCCTGGTTTGGCACACATTTTCACTCGTCGCTGCTGGTTCCGCGTGAAGTCGCGATACAGCTGATATCATTATTTTCTTCCCTTTCCTTTCCTTCCCTTTCTCCACCCCCCCACCCCCCCCCCCCCCCCCACAATTTACATTATAGGCACTTGTCATCTCAGCAACCCTAGCAGGCAGCCAAATACATAAGAGCTGACTCAAAGTGTCTCACCAAATTTGCAAATAAATGGTCGAACTGTGAAGGCTACAACGTATGTCAACAGACTTCCGTAAGAAAAGCTTTAAGGTTTCTCTGTGGCCTCATACACAGAATAATTCTAAGCCACAATGTGAAGTGGCCTCACGAAGTAACTCAAGTCCCAACACTTAAGCAACAAAATGCCGCTCAGAAATCAAGATAAGCGGAAACTTCACAATCTGGTGTTCCAAAGACGGAGCACCTCACTCTTTCAAGTCCAAGTACGAAGTTGCCAATGTTCTCGTCCCTTCCAGTCTCGACGTCCGCTACCGACTCACTATGCTTTCCTCCTATCATTCCTGTTGACTTACTTCCCCTTGGCTGCTCCTTTCGTCTCTTCCCTGCTATGCTGCCCCATGCTAATGACGGATATTACATTACAACTTTCTAATAAAACTTTCGAACCAGTTGGTCAACATTAATAAAAATAATTTCATAAAATATCACACTTAAATGAAATCAAAAATATATAAAATATTATGTATCTAAATGAATTGTTTCTCATAAAACTTCACGTTAACATGAATGTTCAGTTGTTAATCTATGACGTAAATGATCTACGCATTTCGTCTTCTTGTTTTTCTTGTGCCTTTGTCCCCCTTCGATGGAGGGTTGGCATGGTTATCAAACGGATTTGGCGTGATTAATTTGAGGGGTGACCGGATGCTATTCCTGTCGCCACCCCGTAACCTCCCCTGGACAGAATAGCTGTACCCCAACTGTCTGCGTGTAGTGTTATTCGTGTGAAAGTGAGCGAAAGTTTCTCTAAAAATTTTCGAAACGCGTAACTGAGACAGAATTTGGATTCCTGGGATCTGGCAAACCACTTAAAACCAACATGCAGGGTGCCAACATACCGACCCTGGTCGTCAATCCGCCGGGCGAATTATATCTGGGGCCGGCGTATCTCTCCATCGCGGAAGCGGCACTTTAACACGCGTTGGTATCTGGACGGGACATCCCTTAAAGGGATGAGTAAACTTTAATCATGTTCGAAAATGATGTCTATCATCAACAACAGCATGAAATATGACGCCATGGGCACACTCTCGTATCAGTTGTAACATAGAATGAAACATCATTCGAATGCTATCTTGAGGTATTTCTTGACATACCTGGAAAAACTGCTGTGTCAATTCATGGAGGTTGTTGGCTGAAGGGTACTATGAAAGTATAGGTCTTGCCATCGCATCCCAGACATACTTTACGGCTGACAAATCTTACATTATCCTATTGCGAATATACTATTTAGTCATGAAGGGCATGATTGCTTCCCACATACTGGCTTGCATTCAGCCCCCTTCGATAATTACCAAATCTGTTCTGTTGTCATATGTAATAGCTCCCCACACCACGATTCCATGTGTTCGAGAGGTATGGGCCTCGAGAATCCCTGCTTCCTGCGGCCTTCCACTATTTCGCCTGCGGACACGTTGGCATAGATCTGACCGCCGCATCAAGAAGCAAGCGAGACTCATCGCTGAATACCACAGAATGCCACTCAGGGTCCGATAGTCCGATTAAAATTACTTGATAACTGACACTGTACATGTTAGAGGTGTCTTCCTCCAATCAGAACACTCAACGTCATGCCCGAACTGTTCCCCATTGCCAGGCTGCCACAACAAATGGTTAGTTCTCTTGCAGTTTCTTGTTTCGCTTTTCATCTTATTGTCTTTGGATCCCAAATACTTAGACTGGCACTTTTATTTCGCATTTCATCACACATGATAAACACACATAAAACGATGGTAACGAAATACTCAAATTTCATACGCATCACTTGCCAAAACTATTGGATTCTTTCGCGCAAGACGCGATCGGCTTCACATATTCAACTATTATCATCAAAGACATCGGCCTACAGCAGGTAAACTTCAAACGACATGGGGTAAAACCGAACTTTCTGAAGGCAGCAAATGATCGTTGTTACTGGTTTTATAATTGAATAAATATAAAACTCTAAGTCGGAAGTCTTCCGAAGTGCAGTGGTAATGGTTCAGTCTGTGATACAGAGGGTCTTGCGTTCGGCTTTTATCGGCTGATAGTTTTTTAAATTTTTAAATCTTTTTAATTAATTAGTTTAAATGTACTTTTTTATTTTAATATTTTGTCGCATATTTTCTTCATCGTATTGATTTTTTTTATTTGCTCTTATTTTTCTTCCAATCATTCATTCTTTTTTTTTTGTTTTCGAATCTGCCTGTGACGCCTATATCCTGTAAATGAGTTCCGACCAGGACTGCTCATCGGACGGTCTCACCTCAGCTCTCATAGCAAAAGCAGGATGTTATATGTTTTCTGCCTTGAGTTTGATCGTCAGCTTTAATCGTCGTGAGCAAAGCGAAGGTAATTAGGTTGCTGACCGCCGCTTTCTCGGATACATTGCACCTCAAGAGCTTGTGGTTAGACTATGACTCGAGCGTAAACTTTTTCAGAGCTAGAAAACGCACTGTCTGCCATAGTTAAGTAATTGATGATTTAAAATCAGCTGTGGACAGAGCATCCCGCGTTTCCATTTCATGGCAGCAGCTTCCCACATTGTTCTGCGTTGCATGAACAGCATATCACCATTTGTAAAGTGACCCGCCGCATTTGCGTGTCCCGTTTAACCGAGCGGCAGCCGATGTGGCAACACTGTAGCGCCAAGTGACAGACGTCAATATCAAGTACTTTTAATCAGATTATACCTGACGGTTATTATACATGAAGCAAGAGTCTTTTGTTTGTTCTATGGTGTCAGCGGTACACAGCTCATGGCAACTCAAGATATCAACCCCAGCTCCCGACTGTTTGTGGTGAAACTGCCTGTAACTTGTGAATGATGTCACGACACTCACTGAACGCTCTCATGCAGCGCTTAGGTCAGTGTGATGGAGACACAGATCGCTTCAAGCGGTCTGTGGCCTTACTGGACAGGCAGTAGGTCCACATTAGATTAAATATTAGCAATTAAAGTGTGACACATGATAACACACATTCAACACCAGAAGCCCAACTACAGCACCAACCACTAGACCTTCCAAATCACACGTTCGGGTAACAGCCTGCAGACAACAGCTCAGTATGTGTAACCTGTTTCGAAGAAACCAAACGGAAAAGTGTTGTCAGCAGAATAGTAGTAACAGCAGAATGGATCTGTTATCAGAGCTAAGTGATTTCAACCCCACTAAAGCTACCCCAGTCATCTGTTTGTAATGTGACTGAGAAGTGCAAACGCGAAGGAGCAACCACAGCTAAAACAAGCAAGACTGGCAGATCTCATGTGCCGAGGACAGGGACCTTCCTGTGTTGCAGAGGGTCACTGTAGAAAATCGTATGAAATGAGCAAAAGGACTCACTTGTAAGTTCCGAAGTACTACCAGCAGTCCATCCAGGACAATGACTGTGGGTAGGGAATTAAATCGAATGTGGTACAGTGGTCGAGCGGCTTCTCTTAAGTCACCCATTTCTGTAGTCAATGTTAAGCATTGTTTGAGCGACCGACGCCACTGGACAATGGATGACTGGATGCGAGTGATTTGGAGCGGTGGATCACGCCGTACACTGTGGCAATCCCATGGCAGGTTTTAGCTTGGACGAATTCTTGGAGAACGTTACCTACCATCGAGTGTAGTGCCAGCCGTGAATAATGGGGAGATTGTGTTACGGTATGGAGGTATTTTTTGTGGCTGGGATGTGGTACCATTACTGCGCTTAAGAAAACGCTAAATTATATATTCAAATGTATGTGAGTTTTTAAGGGACCAAACTGCTGAGGTCATCGGTCCCTAGACTTACACACTACTTAAACCAGCTTATGCTGCGAACAGCACACGCACCCATGCTCGAGGGAGGACTCCAACCTCCGGCGGAAGGGGCCGCGCAATCCGTGACATGGCGCCTCAAACCACGCAGGCACTCCTCGCGGCGCTAAATTATAGAAGCATATTTTACAGCAATGTGTAGTGCATACTGCAGAAGTAGAGGTCGGTAACGAAAAATGTATCAGCATGACAATGCAAATGGTTCAAATGGCTCTCAGCACTGTGGGACTCAACTGCTGAGGTCATTAGTCCCCTAGAACTTAGAACTAGTTAAACCTAACTAACCTAAGGACATCACACATATCCATGCCCGAGGCAGGATTCGAACCTGCGACCGTAGCGGTCTCGCGGTTCCAGACTGCAGCGCCAGAACCGCGCGGTCACTTCGGCCGGCCATGACAATGCACCTTATCATAAAGCAGCACCAGTGACGCAATGATTTGTGGACGTCAATGAAACAGACTAGCCTGCCCAGAGTCCCAACCTGAATCCAAAATTGAATTCTCTCCAGGCCGGGCATTCAGCATTGACCTCCTCTGGTTTTCAGCTCCTGTGGAAGAATGGGCCACCATTCCTCCACAGATATTCTTATACTTCATTGAATGTGACCCTAGTAACCTTCAAGCAGTCATAAAGACGATTGATGGACACACCCCATATTAATGTCCACTAATAGGGTCCAGATACTTTTGGTCGGATGCTAAAAATATTCTCTAACAAATAAATGACTCTGTTGTGAAGCGCTTCAACGAGGCTTACCTATTGCTCTTCTTCTTAGTTGTTCTTCTCAAGAACATCCAATATGTAGTTTGCTTTGTCAACTACAAAATCTTATCATTGCTAGTTACTTAATTCTGATTCTGCAGTCCGACATTTTCTGTCATGGACGGCATCTCGTGACCTTCTTTTCACCATTCTGTACAGGGCTCACCAAAATGACAGTGTGATGTGCTGATGTTCTGTCTAGTGCGAATGCTCCACTATCTGACGGAGACAACCTATGTTCTACGCCAAAGTACCATTATCCAAGATGGCGGCGATGACGTCTTCCAAGATGGCGAATTTTGCCGGGAAGTTTGAATTTTGGCGGGAAGATAGGACAATTGGGCTACCTCCACTAACCTAACCCCACCTACCCTCCTTTCCCCCAGAAAAATGGCGGGAAGTTCAAATTCCAACAGGATAATGCATCACACCACGGTTATCTCTACTATACTAAGAAAATCGCGGGAAGATAGGTCAGTTGGGCTTCCCCCACTAACCTAAGTATTCCGACTGCCACCTCTTCCTAGGAAATGGCGCCAAGTTTGAATTTTGGCGGTAAAGAAAGGCCACTTGAGGTTTCTCTACCAACCTAAGAAAGTCGCGGGAAGATAGGTCACTTGGGCTGGTGGAGAGAGGAAGGAGTGTATTTTATTTATTTTGGAACAATTTATTTAGGGATGGAGTATATTTATCACAGTGATACAGAACACATGCTCTGACATGCCACACAGTATACAGACCTGCAAACTACTCCTAAATAACTAATGTATAATGCTGTACACACACGCCTGCTAATTGTAAACTGTCAAAATAACGCATTGCACAGCCTACTGACATGCAAACCACTCGTAAATAATGCAATACATTTACGTCCAGAGAGCCAAGCAACTCGTAAATTGTCAAAACAATTATCCATCTAAAAGACTCTGCAAAGATGCTTGCTAATTGTCAACTGTCGAAATCGTGCACCAGTCTTTATTTAAACAATTAGAGACAGCACGACCATCCAATGTGTTCACCAGGAGATCTGCACTACAACTGACCTAGTACACAGTACCACCATAAGAGGGCGCTGACGTCCATTCCGTGACGTAATCCAAGATGGCAGCCATGATGTCAGCTGATGATGCAATTACCGTTATCCAGTACACAGTAGCACCACCAGAGAGAGCTGCCGTCCGTTTTGTGATGTAATCCAAGATAGTGGTGGGAAATGGCAGGAAAACGACCCTGCCTGTGGTGGACATAAGTTTTTATTTTGCAGGCAATGTCTCCACCATGAGATCTAGACTCCAACTGACCTAGTACACAATACTGCCACGAGAGGATGCTGACATCCCTCCTGTGACTTAATCCAAGATGGTGGTCTGGAGAGGGAAAATTGCGCGAAAATGACTCAGCCTGCGCTGGGCTGCTGGATAGAGTAAGGAAGGAGTGTACTTTATTTATTTTGGAACAATTTATTTATGGTTGGAGTATATTTATCACACTGCTACAGCCGGCCGAAGTGGCCATGCGGTTAAAGGCGCTGCAGTCTGGAACCGCAAGACCGCTACGGTCGCAGGTTCGAATCCTGCCTCGGGCATGGATGTTTGTGATGTCCTTAGGTTAGTTAGGTTTAAGTAGTTCTAACTTCTAGGGGACTAATGACCTCAGCAGTTGAGTCCCATAGTGCTCAGAGCCATTTGAACCATTTGAACACTGCTACAAAACACATGCTTGTGGTCAAGCCACACAGATCACAGACCTGTAAACTACTCCTAAATAACGCTCTGGAGACACGCAAACAGCACCTAATTTACCGAATTAATTTCAGTACAGAAACGCAGATTCCTCCTAAACAATGCAGTACACAGATGTGCAGACACGAAATCAACTCGTAAACTGCCCAAATAATGCATAGACCTCCTCGCAAAATAATGCAACAGACACACAATCAACATAAGCAGACACCATCTACCACCCCCTGTCCAGTAGACCTGCAGCCCTGCGAAGTGACGCAGCCATCAGCTGTCAAACCAAGCACAGATACCCACTCACATGATGCGGTGACACCCCTTTCATACTTGAAACTTGAGAAATTCCTCTCGAAGTATGTGTTCACCTATGCACCATTGCTGACGTGACCTGGCGAGACCACAGACACTCCAGGGTTGCACGATCCATCACAGCTGCGAGCCACCACTGGATGCAGGTGAAACTTGTCTCTATTTTCAGGTATACAGTCAGTGTTATACTGACATCACAGAACTCCAAGGCGCCCTCAAGCAGCTCCCATATGTGAGACACCTCCGGTCAGTACGTGTCTTTAACATTGATGACACAGTAGCACAGGGCACGTTGTTCCTAGCACGACATGAGAGACGTGTCTAACCATGCTTAACTGCAAATAGCGCAGAATAACATCGAATGCACTCTTCCCAGTGGTCCTAAAATGATACCCCAGTCCTTCACGTGTTACCCTTCCTGCTTTCAAGACACAAAAACGTTCCATCTGCTATGTAGAGGCTCCTATATCCTAGCACAAAGGATGTGAATAAATCGAGCATTATGATTGGCTCTTATCGAATTTACCCACCGAATTACTGATGCCATTGGTATCAAAGCATCGTCCACCATTTCTTTCTTTCTGCACTCAGGACTTTCAGCAGTAAAATATTTTGCACAGATCATTAAATTGCATTGACAGTTAAACCCACAAAGTTATCTACATATCATCAAATACATAGGAGACTCGAAATAATATTGGAAACCAGGAACATATTTACCAGTGTAACTACAATTAAATATTATGATTGCTGCTACAGTCTGATGCCAATCTATGTACAGGTAATGCCTCCTCTTGATGGATGTGCTTCTGGAACAAATCTCAGTATCTATAGTGCACATAATTTTCCACGTAAATTATCTCTCTCATACCCTCACGGTTATTGATGTGCTGAATCTAAATGTCCCTCACGATAGACACACAGTCATCCTCTCAAGTCATGCCGCAACATAAAGCACAGTAACTTTACAATGCAATATATACACATTTTACACAAACAGTGCAGTTAGCTTTTATATCTGTACCACACCTGAGAAAATTATGGTGTGCCTACACTCGCACTGGCTGTATCTCACAATGCTCCTCAGTCCTAGGGAAGCACTGTCCACCTTTTCTTTCATTCTACAGACATATCATGCAGCAGCAAGAAACTATTTTACACTGAGCGCCATATTGCTCCGACAACTAAACCTCACAAAGTGTCATACATATCGTCAAATATGGAAAGACTCTTACTTAATTACAATGCTCTCCCACTGATGACAGGAGCTTGAATATTAGAGCGTGAAACCGATCTCCAAACCAGCAATACATTATCGCATACTGTGTCGATGTAGTAAACATACAATTCATATCCTCTGCCATACAAAAACATCTCTTTTACATCAGAAAGCCATCAGTGGATCGAAGTCACTCTCAGAACTGTTGTGCAAAGACTGGCTCGTCCCCCCCCTCCGGTACAAATGTGTTACTGTTTCTGGTCCACACATGACTGCTTGCTCGCATTTCTACACCCATCTCCAAACCCTGGGATTACAAGAACATATCTAATTTCGCATGGTTCACACACAGCACTCTATATATTTCTAACACCTTGATCATAATGCTTAATTTACGATCTATCTCTCTATGTATGAGAGTCACAGAGCATTCTCGCTGTCATAGGGTAAAATTAAAGAGTGAAAGACCCTCATCACAGTGTCATTGACCAACCCACCCCGCAGCACCGTAACTGAATTAATCTGCACCTGATCAGAAGAAGATCGCTACTCTCCACATCTCATGATTGAATGGAACTTTCCGAGTCCTCACCCATCCAAGTGCACGAGATTTCTCAAGATGCGCAATGTCGAGGAGCTCAGCACTCGTTATCGATGTATAGTAACAGATTTCAAAGTGTCGTGATGTAATAGCAGACAGTTGAAATGGTTCAAATGGTTCTGAGCACTATGGGACTTAACATCTGTGGTCATCAGTCCCCTAGAACTTAGAACTACTTACACCTAACTAACCTCAGGATATCACACACATCCATGCCCGAGGCAGGATTCGAACCTGCGACCGTAGCAGTCGCGCGGTTCTGGACTGAAGCGCCTAGAACCGCTCGGCCACTGCTCCCGGCACTTCCTTAAAACATTGGTTCTGTGTGATGTGAGTGCAATATAGCTTTCCAGTGATGTATAGCGCCCACTGTTCACATCCAGTCACGGTTCGGAAATTATACTATGCCTGGATCAGCCCTATGTAAAATGATCGTTAGTAACACCTCTTACAAGGAAACAGATAAATGCATAGCAGCAGCGTCCGACATTTGAAAATTACGAGTCATACCCTCACTAACGCTGTAAAATTCACGCTTCTTGTCAGGCAAATCTGTACACGGGCATTGCAGAGCCTCACAAGCACCTATCGCTAATTTAGCGATGACGCTAAAGTCTCGATTTTACACCCAGGAAGCGAGAGGGGGGTAGGGGGGGAAGGAGTGCATCGCATAAATCAAAGTTTGTCAAGAATGCATCATCAGTCAGCCATTAAATCGTGCCTCATTACAGCTCCATCACAATTGATCATCCCCTCAAGTCTCAGTTATCCTTTAACGCAGATCCAAGTAAGTTTAGAGCCGGTTGGTTCTCTGTCTTCCTGAAAAGCATCAAATACAGTAGTCAACTCTAGTGTATCACTGGTAGCTCAATAGACGTACAGTATAATGTTGCCTCGACGGAAAAAATTGACTGCCCCCCTGATTCCCCTCGTTTCGATGTCGACGCTTTCTCGGATTCCTCTGGTTGCCGCATACTTGTTCCCATATACAAACTGTTCGGCGCGAACCAGAAGATATGCAAGTACTTCCTCAATTTCCCCGCATTTCGATGTATTTTCGGTCAATTTATACTTATTCCCTCGTCATTTTTCGCAATTCTATCGATTTTATGTCAGATCTATCCATGCGATCATGACATAACCTCTCGTTCTATGTTCTAAAATTGCTTGTAAATGTAGCACAACTGCCAACACCTAGCCCAGATTCACTGATCAGGAGGCGTAATATAGCACTGTACTCGACTATATCCAGTCACCTCCCCATTTAATGATAAATGATAAATTCTCCCTACTTAGGTTGGCGCCAACAAACTATTTTAGCACTCTGAGAGAAAGTTGGTGATTGAAATTCGCGAGAAGGTCCAGCCGCAACGAAAAACTCCTTTGTTTTATGATGTCCATCACTAATCCTGTATCACGTTCGTGACGCTCTGTCTCTTATTTCTCGATAATACAAAAAAAAAAAAAAGAGAGAGAGAGAGAAAAAAGAATTGAAGAATTTTGACTTCCTCAGTTTCAACAAACATAGAATCAAAATATTACATATGCAAATAAAAGAAAACTTAACCCACCCACCGTTCGCTGCTTTTCTCAAGAAGTGATAAGTGGTTGACTACTACAAAAAAAAAAATCACTATTCTGCTGCTGATTCTAATTTTGTGAGACTCTACTCAAAAATCGTGTTGTAATCGGAATCGATGCTACTATTCGGACACTGCAAATAATAAGTGCTAAAGGGTGAAAACTGACGCAGAAGAACTGTATCTCTCGTGTTAAGTTGTCTGTTTTCAAGGGCTACAAGCAGATAAAGGGATGTCATGTAGTAGACACAAGCAGATCAGCTGCTTTCTATTTTTATTGTAAACTATAAATGAACTGTTAGGTTTTACGTTTTTCCCTTACATTATGTGTCAGGATTGTTCCGTTCTTCTCGTTTTCAATCTTTTAAAACAGATGGAGCATTGTACTTCATTGAAACCGCACTTCATAAGCTACTTGAAGACTAGGGATGACGTATTTCTGTAACACAACAGATATTCGATGACGACAGTGAGAAAATACCAAATAGGCCAGATGGGGCAAGTCTTGCACGCTGCATGTACAGGCGTAACATCTAACAGGTCACACCACATGGTAACAGGTACAGTACTGTCCCAGCAATGCTGCACCAATTCTTGTGCCATTTGTTTGTTGCTCGTCTCTATCCTCATTGTTATTAAAATGGCACTGATCGATTTTCCTATTTTCTATAATAACGCAATATTTCAGACCAATGCAGATTTACGAATAAAAATTCTACATCTACATGACTACCATGCAAATCACACTCAAGTATCTGCCGCAGGATTTATCGAACCACCTTCACAATGATTCTCTGTTATTCCACCCTCGAACTGTGGGCGGAAAAAGAACGCCTGTGTCTTTCCGTGCGAGGTCTGATTTCCCTTATTTTATTATAATGATAAATTCTCCCTACTTAGGTTGGCGCCAACAAACTATTTTAGCACTCTGAGAGAAAGTTGATGATTGAAATTCGCGAGAAGGTCCAGCCGCAACGAAAAACTCCTTTGTTTTATGATGTCCATCACTAATCCTGTATCATGTTCGTGACGCTCTGTCTCTTATTTCTCGATAATACAAAACGTGCTGCCCTTCTTTGAACTTTCTCGATGCACTCCTTCAATTCTATTTGGTAAGCATCCCACGCCACGCAGCATTACTCCAAAAGAGAACGGGCAACCAGTCTCTTCTGAGATCTGTTGCATCTTCCAAGTGTTCTGCCAGTCTTTGGTTCGTCTTCGCCACGACATATTCTGTGTTCTTTCCGATCGAAGTTGTTCGTAATTGTAATTCCTAGTCATTTAGTTGAATTTAGGCTTTTAAATTTGACTGATTTATTGTGTTCCCGAAGTTAACATATTCCTTTTAGCACTCATGCGAATGACCTCATACTTTTCATTATTTAGGACCAATTGCCAATTTTCGCACCCTACAGACAACTTTTCTAAATCGTTTTGCAATTAGTTTTGATCTTCGAAGACTTTACGAGACGATAAATGACAGTATCATCTGCAGACAACCTAAGATTGCTATGCAGATTGGACCCTAAATCGTTCACGTAGATGAGGAACGACAGAGGGCCTGTAACACTGCCTTGGCGAACGCCGGAAATCATTCTTGTTTTACCCTATGATTTCCCGTCAATTAATATGAAATGTGACCTCTGCGTCTGGAAAGCACGAACCCAGTCGCATAACTGAGACGATATTCCATATAAGCACGCAATTTGATTAAATGGTTCAAATGGCTCTGAGCACTATGGGACTCAACTGCTGTGGTCATATGTCCCCTAGAACTTAGAACTACTTAGACCTAACTAACCTAAGGACATCACACACATCCATGCCCGAGGCAGGATTCGAACCTGCGACCGTAGCGGTCGTGCGGTTCCAGACTGTACCGCCTTTAACCGCTCGGCCACTCCGGCCGGCCAATTTGATTACAAGCCGCTTGTGAGGTAAGATGTGAAAAGCCTTCTGGAAATCTAGATACACGGAATAAATTTGAAACCATTTATCGATAGCACACAATACTTCGTGTGAGTTTCACAAGAACGATATCTTCTAAATTCGTTTTGACTATGTGTGAACAGACTGTTCTCTTCGAGGTAATTCATTATGTCTGAACAGAATATACGTTCCAAAATCGTGCTGCTTATCGATGTTAATGACATGGACCTGTAATTTAGCGGATTATTACTTTTGCCTTTCTTGAATATTGATATGACCTGTTCAACTTTCCAGTCTTTGGGCACGGATTTTTCTTCGAGTGAGCAGTTGTATGCGATAGTTAAGTTTGGAGCTATTGTACCAGTTGTACCAGCGTGATCTGAAAGGAACCTAACTGGTATACAATCTGGATCGGAAGATTTGCTTTTATTAAGTGAATTAGAATTCAAAAATATTTACTTCGTCTTGTGTGGTGAAGGAGTTTCGGAAGGCTGCGTTTAGTAACTCTGCTTTAGCAGCACTACCGTCGATAGTATTTCCATTCCTATAGCGCAGAAAAGGGATTGACTGTGTCTTGCCACTAGCATATTTTACGTGGGACCAGGATCTCTGGATTTTCTGTAAGGTTTCGAAACAAATTGTTCAAATGTGTGTGGAATCTTATGGGACTTAACTGCTACGGTCCTCAGTCCCTAAGCTTACACACTACTTCACCTAAATTATCCTAAGGACAAACACACACACCCATGCCCGAGGGAGGACTCGAACCTCCGCCGGGACCAGCAGCACAGTCCATGGCTGCAGCGCATGAGACCGCTCGGCTAATCTCGGGCGGGTGGTTACGAAGCAAAGTTTCGTTGTGGAAACCCGTTACAAGTATCTCGCATTGAAGTCCGTGCTAAATTTCGAGCGTTTGTAAAAAAGGGTTTACTTAAAAACGAAAAATTTTAGCACCGCTGCTGTGGCTAATTGATATTACGGATTTTTATCCAGTTATTAATGAAAAATAAATAACCGAGACCAATCAACCACCGGAAAATACCTGTTATTCGTTACTAAAACACAGGTATCGGTTTTAACCGCTCGGTTTTTCCTATCCTTGGCAGATAGTGCATAGTCGAAATATCGTGGTTTTAGCATACAACGAACGGCTGCAAGCCCGAAATCTCCTCCAACAATGTCAAGTCGCTTCCTCACATGACTTGGGACTTTAGGCGCCGACGGTGGAGGACTACCTGGGCGCGAAGCACTACTACGACCTGGTGCTGGCGGCGAAGGCGCGGCGCGAGCAGCTGCTGCTGGCCGTGCAGAACCTGTGGCTGCGGCTGCGGGAGGCGGAGGCGCGCAGCCGCCAGATCCACACCAACCTGCAGGCCGACCGCCGCCTCGCCGCCGCCCTCGACGCGCGCCTCCACCTCTGCCAGCAGCACAAGGCCTCATCCTCGTAAGGCACACCCTGTCCAATCACGCGTTTACACTCAGCAAGCTCCAGGTTATTCGCCTTAACGCCAACTGTAAGGTTGTGGGGGTTTTTGTTTTTGATTACTCTTGAATTGAGTACAACTGAGTCGAAATGACAAGTTTAATGTCGCAATATTTCTCACCACATTACAGATTTTCACACAGTTTTCAACTGGCCAACATAAAAACAGTGCAATGGATACCGCATCTTGCCAACATCAAAAAGTGAAGTAAGTTTATACACAACAATGTTAAATATTAACTCTCTGAAAGAACATTAATCTTAAGCACAATATTATGAAGTCCAATTCGAAGTTTCTTTACATTAAACCGAAGCACAATAACATGAAAGTTTAATTAGACGTTTCTTTACAAAATTGCTCCTACACATATGTTATGATGTTGGTCAGTGCAACGTAAAATCGTCAGATTCCGGTTGAAGGTTCGGTACTATTTAGGATGACAATCAAGTCTACGGTGGATGGTTAGTCAAGTGACAAAAATGAGCGCAAGATTACCCAAGGCCGCTCGGGTTTACAATGGACGCGAGCAAGTGGTCCAACAAAGCTTACGCCTCTGTACGCGGTATTTACCTTAAGCTGCGACGTGCTGCTGTCTGCAAGACCGCTCTCTCCCACTCAAATTCCTACAAAACTTATCTGGCCTTTGCTGAACTTTCCAGCAGAAACTTTCCCTATGTTTCTCGTTATGCGAGAAAACATGTACTCAGCCCTAGTCTCGTTATGTAGCAATATACACGCGCATGGTTGCATGGTTGGAGGAGCGTGCATATTATAGAGCCCTCTCAGTTCTCGCAAGAACAATTAACTGATTTGGCTGGTTCCTTTCTCCACAGTTGGAGCTAAGCGTTGCTACAGCTAATTTTAGCTGGAGTGCAGCCACTGTGAACGCAGTGTCCACACCAGTTTCTTCCCTGCGTGGTAAGGAGCGTTAAGCGCTCCGTTCTGCACTTGACACCAGTTCAGAGAAGAGTCCCCTTCTTCAGAACTTCTCTCTTATCCTACTCGTGGCAAAACTGCCTCCCTCCACTTGGGTTCCTTTTTCACATCACAGCTTTCGTTCGACCAATAGGAGCGTTCCTCTCATTTTGTTGAAACACCTTCTACCAATCGCAACGTCCCTTCTATCAAACTGCGTCGAAACTTCAATAGTTTTCTCCTCTCTAGTGAGTTTCCGCCAATCGGACGTTATGTGCCCATTCTAGACACCTAAAGTACATTGACCTTTCCATATGTCGCACTCGTTGGGCGAAAATGCGTCACTTGCTTTTGTTCGTATCGCGTTGGAATTTCGAAACGCAGTTTTCTAAAGCTTCTTCTCTGCTGTTGTACCGATGCTCTCGCTACAGCTGGCCCTCCAGCTTGAATCACCTGGCCCGGGGTCGCTGTCCTCTTTCCTGCCACCCCTTTAAGTGGTCACTGGTGTAACTCCCGCAGTGCGGTTTCTCTACACCGTTGTGGAGCTGGCTTTTTAAAACTAAAAGCGGCTCGACTCGCGTTCCCTGTTCTCCCTTCCGCTCAAAGACATGCATTGTATAGGAATGATGTGTTAATCATCGTCGATTGACTGTCATCCCCTTTTGCATTACATATTGATAGGCAAATGTTCTCATAACTGTCGATTTACGTTAGGTGTCATCTTCACTTTCTCATTGCGATTTGTAAAGGCCTCATGTAAGGTGCAAATCTGACCATTTATTCTGCCACCTTACACAACTAGTGACTGCACCGGAGTGTGAGTGTGTGTGTGTGTGTGTGTGTGTGTGTGTGTGTGTGTGTGTGTGTGTGTGTGTGCAGCGCCGAAGTTACCAGTGCCATTACATATATTTAAAGAAACGAATGTGGGTAAAATGTCTAAAACTGTTGTCACACAGTGAGGAGGAAACCTTTAAAATGACACTCATTCACTCAACCCACCTCACTCGCATACACCCACACAGTCACTGTATCTCACAGGCCTTAATACAACGGAGTAGGGTGAAAGGTGCTCCACAAGGGATTAAAACAGAAGTAAAACCACAGAAGAGCTAAAAGAAAGGCTCGTGGAAATGTGACTGGCTGATCACTTACAAAAAAACGTGGGTGAGCAAGTCACCCTGACAACACATTAAGAACATCTCCCTAAAATTTTAGCAAACTAGTTGGTCACGTCACAAGACCGTAAAATTCTAAACACATCCATTTCAACGTCACTTAAAATACATGGGAGATGTTGTGGCAAACCTGAAGTTGCCCTCTGGTCTGAAAATAAAATATAGTCGAGTAAAATGTATCGCGCACTCATCTGTACGCCACACGCACCACACACTGGATGGTCCGCTCGCCTGAGCAAGGAGCCATGAGTCTACGATTGTGACCTATGCAAAGAATGTAAGGATGACCTCATCCCGTCTACGCGGCTGCAAGGCAGTACGCCACGGCCGCATGGTTGGCTTAACTAGACGCAGCTTATTATCAGTCACTTCCAGCCACTCGTCCTCCCATCGACACATAACTCTCTACCTGAAAGGGGAGGTGGTAGCATGCAGGCGGATAATACACTGAAATGTTGTAACCAGATAAAAGCAGCGGCCATACATCTATCGATTGAAGTGCGTGATCCCATAAATGATACCCAAAACCTACTTTTCAAGTTTGATGCAGCTGAGCGGTCTTGGTCAGTGCCTTTGATAAATGCAATTTGCCTGTCATTGGAGCCCACTCAGTATGACAACACCGCACCAATGCCATAAGATGAGGCATCTACTGCAAGAATGACAGGTTTGCTGAGGTCGAAGTGGACCAAACACGAATCACATAGTAGTGTGTCTTTCAGTCACTGGAAAGCGATCTAGCATTCGGCAGACCATACCAACAGAACGCCCTTGCGGCGCAAGCGATTTACAGGCGCTGCGATCTGAGTGCCATTCAGGATAAAACGGGTGTAACAAGTTATCTTCCCCATTACAGCTTGCAGTTCAAATACTTTGGTTGGCGCAGGCAAGTCGCGAATGGCCACTAAGTACTACTGTGACAGATGGACGCTGTGTGCATTAATCATGTGGCCAAGACACTCAATTTCGGTGAGAGAGAAGCAACACTTAGAACGGTTCCATGTCAGTCCCACTTCGGACAACGCTTGAAACAATGCCCCTAAGTTCTGAAGTTTTCTCTTGGCATGCGACCAGAGACAACCATCTCATCTAAATAGTTACAACAAGAAGGTAGCTGCGATGTCAGTTGCTCAAGATACTCTTGGACAATAGCTGGGGCGAAAGAGATATCCAATGGTGAACGCCGAAACTGTGTGTGTTAATCACAAGGATCTTCTTCGACTTTCCATCTAAAGGCAGTTGCAGGTAGGCCTCCTAGAGATCAGTTTTCAAAAAGAAGTGATCCTGATCTAATTTTTCCATCAAATCCTCATTGCAGAGCAACGGAAAAGAATCAGCAACAGCCTGTGGGTTGACAGTAGATTTAAAGTCTGTACAGAGTCTCAGCCCAACCGATGGTTTAGTGAAGACCACCAGGGGTGACGCCCACTGGCTTGCCAATATTGGTTTGATGATGTCATTGTCCTGCAACCTCTGCAACTCTGCGGCGACTCAGTCCTGTAATGGATAAGGGACAGGACGAGCACGACAAAACTAGGGATGCACAATGTTTTTCAGTGTCTTATGGGCTTCGAAGCCTTGGACCTTGCGTAAACTACCATGGAACAGAGAACTGTACTTGTCTTATAATGGGTTAATATTGGCCAGAAACCCAGATGAATTAATTTGTGACACCTTCCCCTGAATTGACAATCCGAAAAGGTGAAGGTATCCATGCCTCAAATGTTGGTAGACTTTACAGAGCACAACTTATGAAATAGCACTGTTTTAGTAGTTCCATGGAATATGGCTGGTAAATTGCATGATCCTGGCACAGGAATAGGTTGTCCATTGTATGTTGACAACATGGATGCTGCAGCTGTGGGCTACATACCATTCAAACGTAGCGCAGCTGAGCAGCGAAACAGCAGCACGAGTATCTAACTGGAAATTAACGCACTTGTTGAACACAAGTAAATGAACATACAACTTATTTCATTGCCAACTGGTATGTTCAGACTTAGTGTTCTGGTAATTTGACAAAACAACGACAAGATCGGCGGACTGTTGCACAGCAAACACAACATACACCTCATTTGAATCACTGTCTGACATGGAATGTGAAAACAGCCTAATACCATCTGTGCCCGAATTTTGCAAAGTTCGCACTTCAGAACTTTACAGAGAATAACTTATGAAATAACACTGTTCTAGTAGTACCATGGAATATGGCCGCCGAAACTATGTGTGTGTTAATCACAAAAATCACCTTTGACTTTTCATCTAAAGGCAGTTGCAGGTAGGCCTGTATGGAATTACAACGTCTGCAGGGCGATGGAGTGCTGACAATGGTGTTCTACAGCTGCTGTACAGCGCCCATCATCATCATTGAGAGTCCCAACAGGGCGCTGCAAATTTGTAGAGACTTTAGTGCTATGGTCAATGCCCGATCAGTGGTCGACTCGTATCGTATTTCCAATCTGGAAGAAATTCTTGCTAAAGTGGTTGGGTGCAAATTGTTCACCAAGACTGACTTTAAAGACAGCTGCCTCCAGTTATCATTGGATGCCGAATCCCGTGACATCATACTGATCAACACACTCTTTAGACTCTAA
Source organism: Schistocerca serialis cubense (assembly GCF_023864345.2). Classification (NCBI taxonomy): domain Eukaryota; kingdom Metazoa; phylum Arthropoda; class Insecta; order Orthoptera; family Acrididae; genus Schistocerca; species Schistocerca serialis. The sequence goes on along the minus strand of NC_064642.1, from coordinate 315,980,914 downwards.
CAATACAAGAGACTCCTCTTCGGCACTCTAGTGCACCAGCTATTTTTCAAAGATAATTGTACCAGAGGATATGGGATGTCCCAGGCACCGCCAATTATCTTGATGACATTCTGGTAGCAAGTCACTCTGCGGAAGATTTAGCCAAGGGCTTCGACTCACTTTTAGTATGGTTGACCATGTGCAGCTCCGTTGTAACTAAGAAAAGTGTGTCTTTTTTTGGGCGACAAGTCGAATACTTAGGCCAGATATTCAGTGTATAGGGAATTCGACCCACACCCCATTATGTGGGTACTATCCAACGTCTGCCGACGCCAAAATACAGCTCTTAACTCCTAGCCATCTTAGGACATTTGAACTACTGCTGCTGTTTTCTTCCTCACGTGGTGGTCTTGGCAGAACCACTTCATCATCTCCTTCATAAAAATGTACAGTGGAAGTAAACACTCCGACAGGTCCTCTTCCACCCCACCTGCCTTACCAGCTATCATCCCTCAAAGCCTTGATTCCTGCTGCCAAAGCATCAAACTACGGCATAGGGGCAGTACTCTCACATGCAATTGACAGTGGAGAGGCCAACTGCTTTTGTGTCAAAAGCTTTGTCATCGGCTCAACAGATTAATAGTAAAATCGAGAAGGAAACATTGGCCATTACCTCTAATATCAAAACGTTTCACGATTATATGTACAGTCGACTGTTCATACTACTCGAAGACCGCAAGCTGCTCCTGTCCTTACTGAAGTCCACCACGCCCATCCCTACCACGACGGCTCACAGGATCCAGTGCTGGGCTCTCTTTCCTTCTGCGTAGATGTACGACATTCACTTTTGGTCCATAGCTCACTATGCTAACGCACACCTTCTTTCCAGGGTGCCCATTGGTCAAGGCCCAAACTTCAATTCCAACCTGGAGGTCTGCTTCAAGCTGGACTTAAATGCTGAAAATGCCGTGTTCTGGCTCTTATTGGACGTTACCCTCATCTGACAGCACACAGCCACCGACTAGCTCCTGCATAACATCTTGTGGTTCATCAAACATGGTACTCCCACTAATCAGAAGATGCTGACACTTCCAGGTCAGCAAGCCTTCTAGCCTCCACATCAGGAGCTCTCTGTGGTCAACAGCATCATCCGCAGACAGGGGAACGACAGCAGGATGCAAGGTGTCGTCTCTCACGCGTTCAAGATCGTATCCTTGCCCTTCTTCAAGAGATGCACTGGGAGGGTGGTGCTAAACAGACAGCTTGCGCACCAACATGTCTATTGGAGGGACACATACTTTGCCATCACATCTATAATGGCTGCCTGTTCTACATGACAAAACAAACAGGCTGCATCGGCTCGTCCTTGTTTTCCATGGCCCACCACCTCCAACCTGTGGTCCCAACTCCATCTCTACTTTGCTGGCCCCCTTCCTCAGTGTCTATGACTTATGGCTGTCAATGCAGGTATGGTTTTTTCCTTATGTTACCCATATGTTCTCTACATCTTCTGCGCATACCAACAAAGCTCTGACCCACATTTTTTCCCTAGAAGGTCCCCCAGAAAATCTGGTTATTGATAATAGTCTTTAATTCACTTCTTCTGAACTTTTGTACAACCAATGGCATCACTTTAGTCTACATTGCGTCTTTGCATCCAGCCTATAATGTCGCAGAGGAATAATTTGTCCACATATTTAAGACACAAATTTCCAAAATTTGTCATCACCACCCCCTTGATGACGCCCTTACTCTTCGCCTTGTGCAGGGCCACAATGCCAGACAGCTCCTCTTCAGCTGAACGGCTCCATGAACAGCCTCATTTTTCCTCTTTTTCTATCCTACACCCTCGAGAACACAGGCACCACCTCACCTGCTCGAGCAGAAACCGCTTCTCTTTACACAATGATGTGTGGGTCATGACATTTGGATGTGGTCAACCGCTCTGTTGTCCTGCCATGGTTGCAGCAATCCTGAGACGTGTTTTGCTAGAGATACAGCTACAGGATGGATTCTGCTGTCAGGTCAACCAAGTACACCCAACTCGCAGACTCCTTTCACCATCAGGTGTGCTGACTCAACACTCTGTTCCAGACACTCAGTCCGAGGTGGCTCCTGAGGCTGACCACAATATGGAAGAACCCACTCCTACACTGCAGTGCCAGACATCACAGATGACCACTCCTGTGGAGGTGGATTCCATCCCATCCGCCAAAACCAGATCAGCTGATGATGCCTCCAGTATCACCATCACTGATCCTGACGCCTATCTTCACCTCTCCTCCATCGTTATGGGGAGGTGGGGGGGGGGGGGGGGGGGGGAGAGGAATGGTGTGTGCGCCAGCACCACACTGCCAGAATAGCATGGTGAGTGGTCTACCACTTGATACTTGCAGCAGGCCTGTGGCTGCAGGCGAGTGTTCGACAAAGTTCAATGGTCTATGCCAGTGGCACCTTCAGCGTGGAGGTCAAAAAGCGAGGACACGCGCATACCACCGGCTTCAGAGAATGCCACACTACATTACACTTCCACAAACACTTTGTGGTGCCAATAGGAATTCTTTATCCATCCTCCGCCAGCATATTTAGGGCCGTGCTGGCGGCTTCGCGAGCTACTTCTCCGCAGAATGAGATTTTCACTCTGCAGCGGAGTGTGCGCTGATATGAAACTTCCTGGCAGATTAAAACTGTGTGCCCGACCGAGACTCGAACTCGGGACCTTTGCCTTTCGTGGGCAAGTGCTCTACCAACTGAGCTACCGAAGCACGACTCACGCCCGGTACTCACAGCTTTACTTCTGCCAGTACCTCGTCTCCTACCTTCCAAACTTTACAGAAGCCCTCCTGCGAACCTGCAGAACTAGCACTCCTGAAAGAAAGGATACTGCGGAGACATGGCTTAGCCACAACCTGGGGGATGTTTCCAGAATGAGATTTTCACTCTGCAGCGGAGTGTGCGCTGATATGAAACTTCGTGGCAGATTAAAACTGTGTGCCCGACCGAGACTCGAACTCGGGACCTTTGCCTTTCGCGGGCAAGTGCTCTACCAACTGAGCTACCGAAGCACGACTCACGCCCGGTACTCACAGCTTTACTTCTGCCAGTACCTCGTCTCCTACCTTCCAAACTTTACAGAAGCTCTCCTGCGAACCTGCAGAACTAGCACTCCTGAAAGAAAGGATACTGCGGAGACATGGCTTAGCCACAGCCTGGGGGATGTTTCCAGAATGAGATTTTCACTCTGCAGCGGAGTGTGCGCTGATATGAAACTTCCTGGCAGATTAAAACTATGTGCCCGACCGAGACTCGAACTCGGGACCTTTGCCTTTCGTGGGCAAGTGCTCTACCAACTTTTTTTTGTTTTTTTTTTTTTGTATCCAATGTCAGGCTTACCACCTTTGCTGACATACATGTTGTTGTACTATCGCATAAATAGTGTCTACAAAGTCCATATGTTGACAAATAGTGGCTAATTAGAAAATTAATTAATTAAGGAAATGAATAAAACTGAAAATTCCCAAATGAAAGACATGAAGACATTGCGGATAGTACAAATACAAAAGAAACATGCTCCTGTAGCAATGAAATGAAATTCGTGTCGGGGGCGACACCTGCTCACGACCCGACGTTCGATAGAGCAAGAGAGCCATCTATCGACTCGTTCTCCAGACGTTGGTGTAAGACTGGGTCGTCTTCTCGAAATTAACTAAGGGTCCGTAAGTGTGATCGATGTCTATCTCGGCTTCTTCGTCTATCTCATCTCTCACCCGTCACACCCCATCTGGCCGGCGGGTCAGTAAATGTAAGTCGCAAGTAATTAGCGAAGTCTTGTCTATATTTCTTATGCTGTTGCAGCTTCGTGTGTCCATCCAGGAGAAAATGCCAAAAATCAATTTTGTCCTTTTCCGATTCGTTATACACGTAGCCCACCACCATTCCCCGCACCCATGTCACTGCATTGGTTTTTTGGACCGGGAAATAATATTCTTGGGGGAAAAAAAGTGTGTCTGATGAAATTGTGTGAGGGGCGGAGCGTAACAGGAACGCCAATATCTGTTGTGCCAAGTGCCACACTGGAGCCGTCCCACTACATGTTAAACGATGTTCATCAGTGTCCACTGTAGCGCAGCCTAAACATAGTGGAGTGTCTGCCAAATGAATCGCGTGCCGCCGTTGATTCGTTGCGAACTTCCTATTTATCACCACATACCATGTTGAGCGTACCGACGTTGGGAGGTAAACGTTCCGTATAACGCGCCATATCTGTCGCCAGTTCTTGTCTGGGTACTTCTTTTCCAGGGTATTCCTGGGGCACCGGCGCAGTAAGAGTTGGTATGCGTCTCGCGTCGTCGGTAGTCGTGTTGTTGGGAAGGAATCTCTGACATAGCTAAGCTCCAAAAAAAAAAGACTTGAAATGTGACAGCTTCGGTGAAATATGGCCCACATCGACTGGGGGCAGCATTGAAGTGGGCGCTAGTACATCGGCCAACGCACCCGAGATATTGCGAAATTGACCTCGCCACTGTCGGAAAATCGTACTGACGAATAACGCCCGTGCCTTTTCATATACGTTCACTAGACCAAGTCCACCCTCTCCAGGTGGTATCGTAAGCGTTGTGTATCGGATCTTAAACAGGTGTCCCACACTCACGTAGGTTCCGAAAGTTGCTTGTATCCGTGATGCCATTGTGCGCGTTAAAGGCAGGACATGCGCTACGTGAGTGAGTCTCGGTGCTAGGTATACGTTAACATAGGTCACCCTCTGAATCATATCCAACGCTCTTAATTTCTGTAACAGCACCATTGTCCGCATCAGCTTCAATATGCGTCGGTAGTTATCCGCTGCTGTCCGCTGCACATCCGTGTGGAACGTAATACCTAGGCATTTTACGGTCTTAACCAAGATGAGCGGCCCTTCCTCCCCCGGTTGTAATCCTCGACCGACATTCATGCAGCGTGTTTTTTGTAGATTAAGCACGCTTCCTGCCGCCATCCCATATCGTTGTATCCATGCCAACGCCGTACGTACTTCTTCGCCTGTCCGTGCCACCAGCATCATATCGTCAGCATAAGCGCGGCAATGAAAGGTCAGTTGTGGCAACGGCACTCCCTCCAATCGTCTTCGGAGACCATATAGACAGGGTTCCAAAGCCATTGCATACAAAAATATCGAAAGGGGGCAACCTTGACGAACTGACCTTGAAATAACAATGTAGTCAGTGCCCCGCCCATTCACCGAGACCTTTGATCGTACGCCGTGTAACAGTCGCATGATCACTAGGATGAAGGCCTGTGGGATTCCCAATCCGCCCATCACCGCATGCAAAAAGGTATGATCCACTCTGTCGAATGCATGATCGAAGTCAATAGCGACGAGTGCCCCACGCACTCGGCATGCCGCTGCTAATGCGATGATATCTCGGTAGTCACTGAGCGCCGTATGTACGTTGCTCTTACCGCCGAGGCAAGTTTGATCTATGAGGAGTCTATCAGAAAGTGAAGACCGCAGGCGAGCCCCAAGGATGCGCGTGAAAATCTTATAGTCGCAGTTCAAGAGAGTGAGTGGTCTATAATCTCCTGGATTTCTGCCACCGCGTGGTTTGGGTATTGGGATAATGATACCCTCCGTGAATTCGGCAAGTATCTCAGTCCGCGGTAACAGGAGTTCGTTGTACATCTGAATCCAGGTCCGTCCCATGAGGTATGCAAAGGCGCGGTAAAATTCAATTGGGAAGCCGTCCTGTCCTGGGGACTTGTTCGGAGCCCCCCTGGCAATTGCGTCTGTCAGCTCGTCCTCTGTTATCGCTGTGATGAAAGTCTCTGCATCCAGTGGTGGTCCTCTATCTGGCATTTCCGAGATGACATCATGTAGTGTCTCGTGGTTCACATGTACAGGTCCATATAACTGGCGGAAATAGTCGGTAAACACATGCGCAATATCACGCTGGTGCACAACTTGCTGGCCAGTTTCAGAGATTAGTTCCCTGATCAATGTCCTGCGTCGTCGTTGGCGTTCACGTACCACGTGGTGCATGGAGGGGGTTTCGGCAGCAACTGTGTCCGCCAATCTCGCCCGGGCCCTTATACCATCCATTCTTAGTCTCGTCAGCTGTAATAACTTGGCTTTTATCCTGCGCATGGCCGTGTGCCTTTCCGGCGATGGTTGTTGGGTCATCAGTTCCCTCAGGGCTGTAAAATAAAAATCAGCCGTTGTGCGGTTCCACTGCGATTTGTCCTGCCATTATCGTATCAACGTTCTCCGTAACGTTGGTTTTGCGCATTTAATCCACCACTGGAGAACCGAGGTGTATGCTCGTTGGCGGCGAACGCAGGTCTCCCAGGCCGCCTCTATCGACCGGTGACATTCAGTGTCACGTAAAAGTGCACAATTCATTTTCCAGTGACCTTTACTCCGCCATATCTTCTGACGCGTTAGTGAAATCGTACAGACGTACGCCATATGATCCGTAAAAGCCGCTGGCCAGATTTCGGCATCCAGTATCGTCGTCCGTAGAGCTCGTGTCACGTACACTCTATCAAGTCTACTCGCCGAGTGTCCCGTGACAAACGTATAACCCGGTCTGTCACCATGCTGCAGTTCCCAGGTATCCAGAAGCGCCATTTCGGTAATCAACGCACGCAGTTCCATGCATGGCACATAATGAGGTACTTGGTCCTTTTTGTCGACGACACAATTAAAGTCGCCGCCCACTATATAGTTATCAAAGCGTCCAGCGAACAACGGTGCTATCTCTTCGGTGTAAAAAGTCGCCCTTTCTCTTCGTTTTGTGGAGCCAGATGGTGCGTATAAATTGATGAAACGAACGCCGTCGACAGTGATCGCTATGCCGCGTGCCGAAGGGAGAGACCTGACGTCCTCCACTCCTATTCCTTCCCTGGTGAGAATCGCCACACCGCATCCACTTTCATCGTGCACTGAATAATGTGCCTCGTAACCGTAGAACTCTGGCGGCGATGTGAAACGCACTTCTTGTAGGAGTACAATATCCACGTCCGCAGCGCGTAACATATCTTTCAGCATTTGAATTTTAAGCGGTGTCCATATGCCATTAATGTTTATCGTGGCAATGCGGTACGCCTGCCTTGTGTTCATCAGTTGTAGGGCGGTGTCATTAAGCGTCCATCTGCACCCCCGGCGCTCCTCAACACACTAAGTTGGTCAACATTTCCCGACCCCTCCCGGCCTCTGGCCAGGACTGTCGTCAATCGTCGCGTTCGTATTTTCATCCTGTTCCTGTTGGTCCATTTCTTGCACCCAGTCCCCCAGCATATTTCCGGAACTGGTCGAAGGATGGGAGGTAACGTTGTCATCGCTCTGATGTTGGTCAGTTGTCATCTCCACTTCCGCCTTCCGGTCACCAGAAGGAGAGTTCAAGTTATCGTCGCTGTGTAGTTCCTGCATCGTCATCTCGGTATCTGTTGAATCCACTGGTCTCAGGTCGATACTGTCGTTGTCGTCCACTGTCCCCTCGGGACTATGGCTATCGTCAGCAGAAGTCAGTCGACGCTTCTTTCTTCTCTTCGGCGAACGCTGTTTCCGTGGCCTTGCTTCCGCATCGGCTGTTGGGGTTGCGTATCCTCCGTCTTGGGCCTGGCCTATCACGCTCTCGGTGGAAGCACTGGCAGCCACCACGGATGAGCCTGGAGCGGCCGTCAGCTGCATCTCTTCTGTGGTGTCCTGTGTCTGCTGTGGTGGAACCGGTGGTCGGAGTTCCAGCCCGTTGGTGTCCATGTTCTCTATAGGGGGCAGCTGCTGGTGCCCATCGGAAGTCTCCCTCACGTCGCCTCTCAGGGCTTCCACAAAGGTCAACGGTAAGACAGTCGTCGGTTGTGGCGCCTGAACGTCATCCCGTGGAGTTTGCACTAAACGTCGCTGGAGGCATTCCGAGCGGACGTGACCTTCTTTCCCGCACCCCGAGCAAGTGCGAGGTTGCCCATCATAGATTATAATCGCTCGACAACCTCCTATGTACAAATAAGAGGGGACGTGCTTGCGCAGTTCTATCCGTATTTGTCTCACCCCATTTAAAACGGGGTACGTGGTAAAACTCGTCCATTTTTCGGCCACATGGGATAGAACTGTACCGTATGGTCGAAAGGCGTCGGTAAGAAGTTCAGACGGGACCTCAAACGGAAGTTCGAAGACTCATATAGTGCGGATCCCCATTCCCGCGTGATCGACTGTAACCGCACCAACATTCCCGTCGGCATGACAGAAACGATACCCGTTCGGTGATCGTTGTAGAAGTCTTTCGCAAGCAGCCTCGTCAACAAGCTTGACATAGACGACGCTTGAAACGAGCGATAAATTGATTCCCACGATTTCCTGTGGATCGATTTTTACCTCTTCTCTGAAGTAACGTTCAATCTCGTGTGCCTTTGGTCGTGTATAGTCGTTCGCAAAACTGAACTTCAAAGTCGTTTTTCTGTACGAGTGTGCCATCTCGTTCTAGACTCACAACACCGCACACGCGAAGCTGCTCCGGCGTCAACAAACAGGCGCGCGCACCACAGCGCGGCCGGCAGGCAACACGGTCCGCTCTGTGTCACTGCCGAAGGCAGACTGTACCAACTGAGCTACCGAAGCACGACTCACGCCCGGTACTCACAGCTTTACTTCTGCCAGTACCTCGTCTCCTACCTTCCAAACTTTACAGAAGCTCTCCTGCGAACCTGCAGAACTAGCACTCCTGAAAGAAAGGATACTGCGGAGACATGGCTTAGCCACAGCCTGGGGGATGTTTCCAGAATGAGATTTTCACTCTGCAGCGGAGTGTGCGCTGATATGAAACTTCGTGGCAGATTAAAACTGTGTGCCCGACCGAGACTCGAACTCGGGACCTTTGCCTTTCGCGGGCAAGTGCTCTACCAACTGAGCTATCGAAGCACGACTCACGCCCGGTACTCACAGCTTTACTTCTGCCAGTACCTCGTCTCCTACCTTCCAAACTTTACAGAAGCTCTCCTGCGAACCTGCAGAACTAGCACTCCTGAAAGAAAGGATACTGCGGAGACATGGCTTAGCCACAGCCTGGGGGATGTTTCCAGAATGAGATTTCACTCTGCAGCGGAGTGTGCGCTGATATGAAACCTCCTGGCAGATTAAAACTGTGTGCCCGACCGAGACTCGAACTCGGGACCTTTGCCTTTCGCGGGCAATTGCTCTACCAACTGAGCTACCGAAGCACGACTCACGCCCGGTACTCACAGCTAGGAGGTAGGAGACGAGATACTGGCAGAAGTAAAGCTGTGAGTAGCGGGCGTGAGTCGTGCTTCGGTAGCTCAGTTGGTAGAGCACTTGCCCGCGAAATGCAAAGGTCCCGAGTTCGAGTCTCGGTCGGGCACACAGTTTTAATCTGCCAGGAAGTTTTACTTCTCCGCAGTCAGTTTCCTGATGCCTGACGACCACACAGCCGATCACCACCAGACACCGCACTGCCTGTCCCCCATTAGCCCGCTCTACCAGTACGCCGTGCTGCTGGAAGTTCAGTATCTCATTAGCGTTTGATTTTGGTTGAAATGATCGGTTCACTTGTCTGCAGCTGTAGTAGCGAACTTTAAGTTTACAAAAGCACTTTAAGTATGGACTTTAGTTCTTGCCAATGTAATTCACACTTCTCCTTACATGCCGAATTTCGTTGAACAGTCTTAATTTTTCTATTGGATGTCTCTACCAGTAGAATGCCCACCGGACAGTGATTCGTATCCAGAGTAGTGATCCAATAATCAATTAACTGCAATAATTGGAAGAGGTTATTTTGTTTCGTTTACACTTTTGCAGAGGAGGAAGTTTTGGTAACTCGATTTTCCACTTGTTCGTTTTTGGTGCTGAGATCAACCTTTACTAACCAATTTTTGCCTCAGAAATTCAGAACTGAAACTTAGGAATAAAATATGTTTTGTTTTGGATATTCATATGTTGTTGCTGGCGTGTCTCCAAGCGAGAAATTACAACTTGTTCGTCGCAGCTGCGCGTTTGCAAAAGATATTAGCCTACCGTCTAATTTAGATGACAGAAAATTGTACCCTTACAGGAAATGCAAGGTTTCCTGTGGCCAAAACGAAATGGAACTGCTATAGCCTGTAGGAGGAGAATCAATACACTGAAATCCATACCATTATAAAAATGGATGTACATGTGTATGTATGTATGTATGTATGTATGTATGTAGATATGTACCCCACCTCCTCCTAAACCATAGGACCGACTTCAGGCAAACTTGGTATACATATCGCTTACTGTCTGTAAAGAATCAGTGTTGGGTAAGAACCACCCACCTATCAAACGGGTGGGGGTGAAACAGCAATGTGTCCTACGATGCATGAATATCCTACTTCTGTCACCCAGTACTTGAGAATGAGAGCATTTAGAACCTTGCAACAAACTTTACACATAATTTCAAACCTTCATGGAAGTTTATCTCGATGACTCCACAAAATGGTGGAACAAAAAAGATTATCGCTTACTACATTTTAGCTGTTTATGCAGTAAAACTGCCGCATGAAGCACGAAATGTTAACTTATTACTTTCTTACTGCCAACTGTGTCCGCAACACATTCCTCAGACAATATTCGAATATACCAGTGAATGTACCAGCAAAATTATATTATTGTATGACACTTAGTTCAGGAGTTATGACGGCCTTAACAGTGAGCTGCGTGAAAAACTTCCGCATCATACAAGACGTTTAAATTTATTACTTCGTTGATTCTGACTCTATTTGCAACACTTTTCACAGACAGTATGCACATCTGCAACTGAATGTACCTTCGATGCACGACACATGCATGATTCGGAAGATATGACGTCATAAATACTGAGATGCGTCGAGAACTGGGGCATCATGACGTTATAATTTATTACTTCTTTACTGCATACTCTATTCAAAACAGATTTCACAGACAGTATCCATTTATCCCACTGGATGTAACTGCAAAATTGAATGATTGTAAATCAGACAGTTCACCAGATACGACGTTATAAAGACTGAGCTGCGTGAAAATGGCACGGCAGGGCGGAATCAGCTAGTTGTACAGGTGAAATATGTGCGCAAATACGTGTGAAATACTTTAATTACATGTGAAATATATTTACATGTGTGAACATGGGCAAAGCCAAGTGTAAGAAGCTCATCCTAAACTCCTGAAACGGTTTGAACTAAATATGGTAGCCATACTAGTTAGGATCTGGAAAGAAGTACTGTGGTGGTGAAGAACCACCAGCTCCTTAAGGGGGTGAGCATGATAACACGGAGTGAGAGTTGGGGATAGGAGGTGGACAGACAGCGAGGGGCTAGGAGAAGACAGTGACAGATAGGAGGGATGAGGAGGTGGACAGAGAGAGGAGGAGGAGGAACTAGAGAGATAAAGGGAAGAGGAGGAGACGGACAGAGAAAAGAAAGAGGAGCAGATGGACAAGACAAGGAAAGGGAGAGACTGGCAGGAAGATGGGTGGGGGGTGGGGGGAAGATGTATAGAGAGAGGGGGGACGAGGTAATGGATCAAGAAAGGAAAGAGGAAGTGACAGAGAGAGAAGGGGGAGGAGCAGTAAGTAGACAGCGAAAGGAAAGATCAGGAGATGAACAGGGAGAGGAGGGAGAAGCAGATGAACACAGAGATTGGGGAAGAGAAGGTGGAGAGAGAGAGAGGGAGCAGGAGATGGACAAAGAGAGGGAGGAGGAGAAGGTGTAATTAGAGGGGGGAGAAGCAGATGGATAGAGTGAGGAGGAGCAGATAGACAGACTTGGGAAGAAGCAGATGGACAGAGAGAGGGACAGGAGCAGATGGACAGAGAAAGAAAAGAGCAGGAGATGAACAGGGAGAGGAGGGAGAAGCAGATGGACATAGAGGTTGGGGAAGAGAAGATGGACGGAGCGGGTGATGGAGATGGACAAAGAGAGAGAGGAGGAGAAGGTGTAATTAGAGGGGGGAGGAGCAGATGGATAGAGTGAGAAGGAGCAGGTAGACAGATGTGGGAAGAAGCAGATGGACAGAGAGAGGGACAGGAGCAGATGGACAGAGAAGGAAAAGAGCAGGAGATGAACAGGGAGAGGAGGGAGAAGCAGATGGACATAGAGGTTGGGGAAGAGAAGATGGATGGAGGGGGAGGTGGAGATGGACAAAGAGAGAGAGGAGGAGAAGGTGTAATTAGAGGGGGAGGAGCAGATGGATAGAGTGAGATGGAGCAGGTAGACAGATGTGGGAAGAAGCAGATGGACAGAGAGAGGGACAGGAGCAGATGGACAGAGAAGGGAAAGAGCATGAGATGAACAGGGAGAGGAGGGAGAAGCAGATGGACATAGAGGTTGTAGAAGAGAAGATGGATGGAGGGGGAGGTGGAGATGGACAAAGAGAGAGAGGAGGTGAAGGTGTAATTAGAGGGGGAGGAGCAGATGGATAGAGTGAGATGGAGCAGGTAGACAGATGTGGGAAGAAGCAGATGGACAGAGAGAGGGACAGGAGCAGATGGACAGAGAAGGGAAAGAGCAGGAGATGAACAGGAAGAGGAGGGAGAAGCAGATGGACATAGAGGTTGGGGAAGAGAAGATGGACGGAGGGGGAGATGGAGATGGCCAGAGAGAGAGAGGAGGAGAAGGTGTAATTAGAGGGGGGAGGAGCAGATGGATAGAGTGAGAAGGAGCAGGTAGACAGATGTGGGAAGAAGCAGATGGACAGAGAGAGGGACAGGAGCAGATGGGCAGAGAGAGGGACAGGAGGAAGTGGACAGAGAGTGGAAGATGGGGGAGGTCGTCAAAGAGAGGGGGAGGACGAGATGGGCAGTGCCCTTCATGTCCAGTTGAAAAACGCACAGGAGGAGCTAGATAGGATGAGGAGGGAGAAGGAGGTTGGGGAATGGGAGCTGGCTGTTGGCAAGAGATCTGCTAGGAGAAGAAGATTTTCATATAGTTTTACTATTGGTGTTTACAATAGATATCACCAACTGTCAGAGTCTAGTGGAGAGGAATCTCTAGTAGCTGTAGATGTAGGAAGTATGCAGCAGACCTCAGTAGTTAAGGTGGCTAGAACAGTTGCAAAGTCGAAGAGGAAGGAGAAGTTTCTGCTGTTAGGTAGTTCTCATGGCAGAGGTGTAGGCCAGCAGTTGCAGAAAGTGCTGGGGAGTGAGTACCAGGTCACCAGCATTGTGAAGCCTAATGCAGGATTGGCTCAGGTGACTGTTAACATAGGGGGGTTATGTAGGGATTTTACTAAAGAGGATGAGGTAGTGATAGTGTGTGGGGCTGGTAATAGTATTGATAGGGATGGGGAGTATGACATAGATGGTGACCTGGAAAAGATAGCCACTCAGACTGGCTGAACTGTTTCAGCGTCACGATCGGCCTCATCTTAATACAGCCATCAGGCGTAATAACATGAGACTTGGGGGTGCGCTGATGCCAGAAAGCATGGGTCACATTTCAGTGGTGTCGGTGGAGTCTATCAGCAGGACGGGTTTCACTAGACATGGGCTGCACCTCAACAGGTATGGGAAGGGGAGGTTAGCAAAGCTTATAGGTGACAGCATAGGTGGGGTTGGTGGGATCACTCATGGGAAAATTTCTGCAGTAGTGGGTGTTAGAGCTGCACTTTTTTTAGATTGAAGTCAGCTGATAGGTATTCCTGCTTAAGGGAAGTCTCTCTAACAAAGGAACCACTTTTGACAAAGCTTAGGTATCCGAGTAATGAGGGAATTAGTATATTTCATCAAAATATACAAGGTATTAGATATAAGGTTAGTGAATTGCTTATAGATGTTGACTCTGAAATTATTGGTATATCTGAACACTTCTTAAATAAGGAGATAATTCAGAGGCTTCCTTTACCAAGATACTGGTTGGCTGGCAGCTTTTCGAGGAGCTCTTTGCGGTGTGGGGGAGTAGCCATGTATGTGAAAAACGGCATCCCATTTGAGTCAATTGCTGTTTCAAAGTACTGCACTGAAAAGGTGTTTGAATGTTGTGCAGGTGTGGTTAAATTTAATGGAGCTAAACTTCTAACTGTTGTTATTTATAGATCCCCAGACTCCGATTTCACAACATTTTTGCTAAAGCTAGAGGAGGTTTTTGGTTCACTTTATAGGAAATAGAAAAAGTTAGTTATATGTGGTGACTTCAATATTAATTGTATAAGTGATTGTGCAAGGAAGAGGATGCTGGTAGACCTCCTTAATTCATATAATCTTATGCAAACCGTATTCTTTCCAACGAGAGTGCAAGGGAACAGTAGAACAACCATAGACAACATTTTTGTTCATTCCTCATTACTAGAAGGGCATTCTGTTAGCAAAAAGGTGAATGGCCTTTCAGATCATGATGCACAAATTTTAACTCTAAAAGATTTTTGTGCTGCAACACGTGTTAAATATAGTCATCAGCTGTTTAGGAAAGCTGATCCAGTTGCTGTAGAGACCTTTGTAAACCTTATCAAGGAACAAGAGTGGCAAGATGTTTATAGCGCTGATACAGTAGACGATAAATACACTCCTGGAAATGGAAAAAAGAACACATTGACACCGGTGTGTCAGACCCACCATACTTGCTCCGGACACTGCGAGAGGGCTGTACAAGCAATGATCACACGCACGGCACAGCGGACACACCAGGAACCGCGGTGTTGGCCGTCGAATGGCGCTAGCTGCGCAGCATTTGTGCACCGCCGCCGTCAGTGTCAGCCAGTTTGCCGTGGCATACGGAGCTCCATCGCAGTCTTTAACACTGGTAGCATGCCGCGACAGCGTGGACGTGAACCGTATGTGCAGTTGACGGACTTTGAGCGAGGGCGTATAGTGGGCATGCGGGAGGCCGGGTGGACGTACCGCCGAATTGCTCAACACGTGGGGCGTGAGGTCTCCACAGTACATCGATGTTGTCGCCAGTGGTCGGCGGAAGGTGCACGTGCCCGTCGACCTGGGACCGGACCGCAGCGACGCACGGATGCACGCCAAGACCGTAGGATCCTACGCAGTGCCGTAGGGGACCGCACCGCCACTTCCCAGCAAATTAGGGACACTGTTGCTCCTGGGGTATCGGCGAGGACCATTCGCAACCGTTTTCATGAAGCTGGGCTACGGTCCCGCACACCGTTAGGCCGTCTTCCGCTCACGCCCCAACATCGTGCAGCCCGCCTCCAGTGGTGTCGCGACAGGCGTGAATGGAGGGACGAATGGAGACGTGTCGTCTTCAGCGATGAGAGTCGCTTCTGCCTTGGTGCCAATGATGGTCGTATGCGTGTTTGGCGCCGTGCAGGTGAGCGCCACAATCAGGACTGCATACGACCGAGGCACACAGGGCCAACACCCGGCATCATGGTGTGGGGAGCGATCTCCTACACTGGCCGTACACCACTGGTGATCGTCGAGGGGACACTGAATAGTGCACGGTACATCCAAACCGTCATCGAACCCATCGTTCTACCATTCCTAGACCGGCAAGGGAACTTGCTGTTCCAACAGGACAATGCACGTCCGCATGTATCCCGTGCCACGCAACGTGCTCTAGAAGGTGTAAGTCAACTACCCTGGCCAGCAAGATCTCCGGATTTGTCCCCCATTGAGCATGTTTGGGACTGGATGAAGCGTCGTCTCACGCGGTCTGCACGTCCAGGACGAACGCTGGTCCAACTGAGGCGCCAGGTGGAAATGGCATGGCAAGCCGTTCCACAGGACTACATCCAGCATCTCTACGATCGTCTCCATGGGAGAATAGCAGCCCGCATTGCTGCGAAAGGTGGATATACACTGTACTAGTGGCGACATTGTGCATGCTCTGTTGCCTGTGTCTATGTGCCTGTGGTTCTGTCAGTGTGATCATGTGATGTATCTGACCCCAGGAATGTGTCAATAAAGTTTCCCCTTCCTGGGACAATGAATTCACGGTGTTCTTATTTCAATTTCCAGGAGTGTATAATGCTTTTCTCAAGACTTTTGTCGTGCTCTTTGAAAGTAGCTTTCCGTTAGAACGTTAAAAACAGAGTACTAGTACAAACAGGCAGCCTGGGTGGCTGACTAGAGGGATAAGAATATCTTGTAGAACAAAGTGGCAATTATGTCAAAACGTTAGAAACAGTCAGAATCTAAATGCAGCAGCCCATTACAAACAGTATTGTAAAGTGCTTAAAAAAGTTATTAGGAAGGCAAAAAGTATGTGGTATGCAGATAGAATAGCTAAGTCTCAGGATAAAATTAAAACCATATGGTCAGTCGTAAAGGAAGTGGCTGGTCTGCAGAGACAGGTCGAGGATATAGAATCAGTGCGTAGTGGGAATGTCCGTGTTACTGATAAGTCGCATATATGTACAGTATTTAATAATCACTTTCTGAATATAGCAGGTGAACTAAATAGAAACCTAGTCCCAACAGGGAATCATATAGCGCTCTTAGAAAAACGTGTTCCGAGACTGTTACCTGAAATGCTCCTCCATGATACTGACAAGAGGGAGATTGAGTTAATAACTAAATCACTAAAGACCAAGAACTCTCATGGATATGACGGGGTATCTAGCAGAATACTGAAGTATTGTTCTATGTATGTTAGCCCAGTACATAGCCATATCTGTAACTTTTCATTTAGGAGTGGTCGGTTTCCTTACCGATTAAAGTACTCGGTAGTGAAGCCACTTTATAAAAAGGGAGACAGGGATAATATTGACAATTATAGACCTATTTCTATGCCATCGGTGTTTGCTAAAGTTATCGAGAAGGTTGTATCTACAAGGTTACTGGAGCACTTAAATTCACATAATTTGCTGTCAAATGTTCAGTTTGGTTTTAGAAATGGTTTAACAACTGAAAATGCTATATTCTCTTTTCTCTGTGAGGTTTTGGACGGATTAAATATAAGGTTGCGAACGCTAGGTGTTTTCTTTGATTTAACGAAGGCTTTTGACTGTGTTGACCACAAAATATTGCTGCAGAAGCTGGACCATTATGGAGTAAGGGGAGTAGCTTACAATTGGTTCGCCTCTTACTTTAAGAACAGAAAGCAGAAGGTAATTCTCCGCAATATTGAGAGTGGTAGTGATGTTCAGTCCCAATGGGGCACTGTTAAGTGGGGCGTTCCCCAAGGGTCGGTGCTGGGGCCACTGCTGTTTCTTATTTATATAAATGATATGCCTTCTAGTATTACAGCTGATTCAAAAATATTTCTGTTTGCTGATGACACCAGCTTGGTAGTGAAGGATCTTGTGTGTAATATTGAAACAGTATCAAATAATGTAGTTCATGAAATAAGTTCGTGGCTTGTGGAAAATAATTTGATGCTAAATCACAGTAAGACTCAGTTTTTACAGTTTCTAACTCACAATTCAACAAGAACCGATATTTTGATCAGACATAATGGGCGTATTATAAGCGAGACGAAACAGTTCAAGTTCCTAGGTGTTCGGATAGATAGTAAGCTGTTGTGGAAAGCCCATGTCCAGGATCTTGTTCAGAAACTAAATGCTGCTTTATTTACCATTAGAACAGTATCTGAAATAAGTGACACTTCAACACGAAAAGTAGTGTACTTCGCATATTTTCATACGCTTATGTCGTATGGTATTATTTTTTGGGGTAATTCTTCTGATTCAAAAAGGGTATTTTTGGCTCAAAAACGGGCTGTTCGAGCTATATGTGGTGTAAGTTCGAGAACCTCTTGTCGACCCCTATTCAATAGTCTGGGAATTCTGACATTGCCCTCACAGTATATATTTTCTTTAATGTCGTTTGTTGTTAGCAATATTAGCCTATTCCCAAGAGTTAGCAGCTTTCACTCAGTTAATACTAGGCAGAAATCAAATTTGCATGTGGAATGCACTTCCTTGACTCTTGTGCAGAAAGGAGTGCAGTATTCTGCTGCATCCATTTTCAATAAGCTACCACAACAACTCAAAAATCTTAGCAGGAGCCCAAACTCTTTTTAAGTCTAAACTGAAGAGTTTCCTCATGGCTCACTCCTTCTATTCTGTCGAGGAGCTCCTGGAAGAGCTAAAAAAATTAAGCAAATTCCAGTGTTACATTGTTGATTTTCTTTATTTAAACTTACGACTTGTCACCTGAATGTTTTTTTTATATTTCATTTTATCTGTTTCTAATATCGTGTTATAATTTCATGTATTGACTCGTTCCATGACCATGGAGACTTCTCCCTAATTTCGTCCCACGGAACAATAAATAAATAAATAAAAATAAATAAATAAGAGTGGGGGTTGAAAGAGCTGGACAGTGAGAGGGCAGGTGGAGACGGTCAGAGGAGATGGACACAGAGGGCCTGAAGGAGGAGACAGTCAGTGAGAGAGGAAAGTAGGAGATGGACTAGTAGAAAGTTGGAGTCAATATATACCCGGGCAATGCCGGGTACTCAGCTAGTAAGTAAATAAAATGAAATAAATAGCTTATAATTACGGTTCCACGAATATGGAAATTGTACGTAAGGACGGAGAGGACAGAGCCGCGCTGTGCTGTCAGGATTTCGCTGGGCGGAGAGGCGACGACGGTGCGCGCCGAGTTCCTGGAGGCGGAGGCGCGCGACGTGCGCGTGTCGGTGGCGCAGGCGGCGGAGGACACGGCGCGCCTCGAGGTGGTGTGCGCGCGGGAGACGGCGCGCGTGCGCATGCTGTACGAGCACGCCATCGGCATCCCGCTCTGCGACCCGGACGCACAAGGCAGCGCCGCTGCCGCTGCTGCCGCCGCCGCCGCCGCCGCCGCCTTCGGCGAGGGCCGCGTCTCACTCTAACCACACCCCCATCCACCGTCATTATCTTCCAGAAATTTGTTCAGTAAACACTGTCAGCAGTGTACATCTTAATTGTCTCTGATATTCCGCCACCCATACTGTGTATTCGAAGCCCCACATATCGTCTTCCGTGAAACCACAATATTGGCTGTCGATTGGAATACTCTCTTTCAAATTCTGTAGGTGGCAGAGGTAAAATACAGGGAGCGAAAGGCTATTTACAGTTTGTACAGAAACCAGTTGGCAGTTATAAGAGTCGAGGGTCATGAAAGGGAAGCAGTGGTTGGGAAGGGAGTGAGACAGGGTTGTAGCCTTTCCTCGATGTTATTCAATCTGTATATTCAGCAAGCAATAAAGAAAACAAAAGAAAAGTTCGGAGTAGGTATTAAAATCCATGGAGAAGAAATGAAAACTTTGAGGTTCGCCGATGACATTGTAATTCTGTCAGAGGCAGCAAAGGACTTTGAAGAGCAGTTGAACAGAATGGACAGTGTCTTGAAAGGAGAGTATAAGATAAACATCAACAAAAGCAAAACGAGGATAATGGAATGTAGTCGAATTAAATCGGCTGATGCTGAGGAATTAGATTAGGAAATGAGACACTTAAAGTAGTAAAGGAGTTTTGCTATTTGGGGAGCAAAATAACTGATGATGGTCGAAGTAGAGAGGATATAAAATGTAGACTGGCAATGGCAAGGAAATCGTTTCTGAAGAAGAAAAACTTGTTAACATCAAGTATAGATTTAAGTGTCGGGAAGTCGTTCCTGAAAGTATTTGTATGGAGTGTAGCCATGTATGGAAGTGAAACGTGGACGATAAATAGTTTAGACAAGAAGAGAATAGAAGCTTTCGAAATGTGGTGCTACAGAAGAATGCTGAAGATTAGATGGGTAGATCATATAACTAATGAGGAGGTGTTGAATAGGATTGGGGAGAAGAGAAGTTTGTGGCACAACTTGACTGGAAGAAGGGATCGATTGGTAGGACACGTTCTGAGACATCGAGGGATCACCAATTTAGTATTGGAGGGCAGCGTGGAGGGTAAAAATCGTAGAGGGAGACCAAGAGATGAATACACCAAGCAGATTCAGAAGGATGTAGGTTGCAGTAGGTACTGGGAGATGAAGTAGTTTGCACAGGATAGAGTAGCATGGAGAGCTGCATCAAACCAGTCTCAGGACTGAAGACCACAACAACAACAACAAGGCGAGGGACTGGAGGTATCCAGTGATGAGCACAGCCTGAGGTTATGGAGCGTAGTTGAACTGCTTACTCGACGAGTAACTCACACCAGTGTTACAGTCCTAGTGGTGTTCACACAAAGCAGAGCAATGTCGACATTAAACAAAGCAAACATTGCATTATGTCTACAACAACTGTTGCCGAAGTCGGTATTTCATAAGACAGGAACCCAAGGAATTTCGTAGAGTGAGAAAGACGTGGTAGATTAAATATTAGCGTTTCTGCTAGATGAGTCAATGCAATTTGTGCCGTCGTATACGCTCAACTGTGTGGGCAATGTACATGAGGACTACAGTATGACGATACGTGCTTAACAAGTGAAAGTGGTATTGGGACAGATGTCGTGCTATGTAGTTCGTCATCCTTGTCGGACGGGGAGCCATAAGTTTCGTCTCCAGTGAAACATAGTAAAGGACAATCGTCGTCCAAGAAGTGGACACTAAACATAATTACGTACATGGATGATCACCTGCAGGACAGTAAAGGAAAAAAAATGAACAGATTTCGAATAAGACCGCAGCTATATGACCATCTAGCACGTACTACGGGTGTTCGGTGGAGGACGAGCCGCACTTGTTAGAAAAACTGGTGTTTGCGTGTTCCGCCGATGCTCGATACAATTTGCAGCGTGTGCATGATACTGACCTACTATGTTACGATGCACTTCAAATACCGCGCGACATAGATTACAGTGATTTCAAGGCAAGCAGTGGATGGTTGTATAACTTCAGTGCTACAGAACTGGAAGAAATAAGATCACGAAATTTCAAACAAAGCGTCAACTTGACGATGCACATCAAACTGCGAAATTAGCCCAAAAATTTCTAGGTGAGATAAACAAATTTAGCCCATCGTTCAGAAACGAGTTTCTTTTCAACTCCGACCATTCGGAATTTGAAGAGGAACTGCATATGAGGGGAACTTTGGACATTAGAGGTACCAAGAAAGTTGTATCGCATTCGTATACAATTATGCCTACTGTTAATCTGTATAGTCATGCAAACAGTTAATCTGGAGGATAAATTGGCAGAAAAGCTATCTATCGTGCTTCGAGAAGTTGGAGGTGCTCTGCCCCATACGATTCACTCTAGAGTGCGTGATCCTGCAAGGCAGTAGGGAATATTTACGCCACAGCAAGCAAGAGTGGGAAAAGGGGAGTAAGAGAAATACTTCTGGCCAGTAACTGGTCAATATAGTTTGCTTTTCCTTGATTCCTGGTCAGCGTACAAAAATCACACTCCTTTAGCGCAAACTATCCCTTCTGAAAAGTATGTGACACTGCAGTTTATTCCACCTAGAACCACTGGAGAAATTCAGCCTCTGGGTGTTTCTTTCTTCCGTGCGTATAAAAGATATCGCAGTATCGGCAGCTATGGCTTAAAGGATAGCCAGTTTCACGATAAGCTCCACGACACACTGTTTCGCATTCGACTGAATGCTATCACATTCCTACAGTTCTCTCCACCCCGTTACACCAATACGATTTTTTTTCATCAGTCTTCTTACTGGTTTGATGCGACCTGCCACGAATTCACGAATTCCTCTCCTGTGCCAATCAATCTCTTCATCTCAGAGTAGTACTTGCAACCTATCTCCTCAATTATTTGCTGGATGTATTCCAACCTCTGCCGTCCTCTACAGTTTTGGCCCTCTACAGCTCCCTATAGTGACATGGAAGTCACTCCCTGATGTCTTAACAGATGTCCTATCCTCCTGTTCCCTCTCCTTGTCAGTGTTTTCCACATATCTCTTTCCTCTCCGATTCTGCGCAGTACCTCCTCATGCCTTACCTTATCAGTCCATCTAATTTTCAACATTCTTCTGTAGCACCACATCTCAAATACTTCGACTCTCTTCTGTTCCGGTTTTCCCACAGTCCGTGTTTCACTACCATACAATGCTGTGCTAGAGACGTACAGTCTTAGACAATAAAACTGACCGCCGGACGGCCGCCACAGAGACTAAGTCCGAGTCATTCACTTAAGGTGGCCAATAAAACTGACCGCCCCTGACAACTCTAAGTCCGGCAATCTGCACAATCTGGCAACACTGTAAGATGCGGAAGTGTCAGGAGGAAGTGTTATCTACTTCCGAGAAGTTTTTGGACTACGTGAGCCTGTGGTCTAGTGGCAAGCGTCGTGCGTTCTAAAGTTATAGTCGCCTGTTCGCGTCCAACTGTATTTTTTTTTTTTTTTTTTTTTTTTTTTTTTTTTTTTTTTTTTTTGCCACAATCCGTCTAAAGTTATGAGTCTGACTGAACATTGAAGATAATTCGCTTAACATTCTACCCACCAGCAATAACAAGTATTCCAGAAACAATTCCGCAGGATAGCTCGTGGCTGCTCCGCGATCATAACAGCTTACGCTCGAGCGATTCCTCGCGCTGCAGCGGCTACCGGCCACCAGCCAGACGCCACCCGCCGCCTGAAATCCGGCGCCGCCCAGGTGAACGCGTCGCGACCCTGTCAGTGTGTGTCTCAACTGTCATTTTCGAATTTGAAGTTCTAGTTATTATCTGGCAGTTAAGCAATGGATTTTGCAAACTTGAAAATCATTAACTACAGTTAAGCATTGTAAAATTGAGGCGCAAGTGGAAATAGGTGTAACATCTGCAACACAACGTTTACTTTTGGTATAACAGAGGGGTGAATGCAGAGGAGGCAACTAGAAAGATTTGAATTGTGTGTGGAGCGAGTGCTTTTGGGAAAAATACGCCAGAAAAAGATAGTCTTGTTTCAACAAAGATCGTTCTGGCATGAATGATTTTCCACATTAAGGAAGTCTCGACTACTGATATATGTGATAGATTACCATTATATCATCATGCGACATTTGCATTCAACATGCAAAGTTCAGAAGTCTGGTGTAGGAGTACTGCATGCTCTAATTCGAAACTACAAAAATCAACGGAGTGACTATTATTGAACGCCATCAGGTCGCTCATTGAGCATTCGTATGTAGTACTGTTGCTGGTGACATGTTATGATGTCTCTATCGTTAACTTCCTAAGAAGAAATGAAAGGCTGAGCCCCTCCAAAAGACATAAACTCGAGCAAAGAGTAGTGTGAACATAATATTTTACATCTGATAGCTCCAAAAGAGTGTTTTCGGCTACGAATTCTGCCCCAAGGGCTGTGTGCAACACAACTGGAATTTGTTGCCAACAACTGAGACACCTTTCGGTCACAGCGTAAGAAAATCGAGCAACACAACTACATCACATGTGCTACTGCATGATAACGCACTTGTTGATTTGAGAAACAAAACTATCCAGGAGATTGAAATTAAAGTCGTCTCTCAGGCACTTGTATTGATAGAGAAGTCCTCTCTCACGCACTTGTCCCTCTCGTCATATATTCGTAAAGATTTACCTTTCCCGCTCTGGATCGATCAACCGTCAACGCAATTCATTTCTACACGAAAATACTCTGGTATACTCTGGTATACTACTCTGGTATAATGATATCGTTGGAACCAGTAGGTATCTACTGGCTTAGAATTTGTAAACAACTTTAGCATTGTCAGATCGTTTTAGATATCGTGAAAGAAAATTCTTTTGCTGATTAATTTCTCTTTGATGATTACTGTTGCGTTTAGTAAACTAATGGAAATTCCAATTAAAATATTCACTGTACTAATACAAATTAAATTCAGCTTACTACAGAAACATCACGACGGCAGACTATCTTAATAAAGCATTAAGTATCTGTCAGACGATTGAGCCTATTTTAACACGAATTAGTAGGAGATTACCGACTTTTGACTTCGAAAAGATCTGTATTTTCTTCATTTCCTGTATCATTCGCAATTATTATGAAAATGTGGCATTTTATAGATTAAATTATGTATTCACAACAACAAAAAATATGTCGTCATTATGAATTTGGCACAACCGTAAAGTTTTCGCTCTGACACTAAGGGTTACTGAAAGTAGCGAGGCGCATTTTGCTCGAGCGTTGTCTTACGATTCCCTTATTGCGTTTGTATCTGCCTGCTTGTAGCTCTGCTACAAAAGAATTAAAAATCTGGCTTTCAGCGAGTTTCGAAAGGCGAACGAAAGCAGCTTTACCTGGTAGCCAATCATGTTTCTTGGGAACAGGCTACTTCCTAAAGTGGGAAGACATTCTTTTGTGGTTGAATTGTTGGCAAATGTCAGTCAGACGTGTGCCGTTGGTCTTAGCGTTTCGGTGTGTTGAATTTGTACCAATGATTTTTCTACAGGTGTTTTCTGTCCCAAATAGAGAGTTGAAGTCTCCCATTAGTATTTTCACGTCATGTTGGTGAATTTTGCTCACAGTATTTTCGAGTGTATATCTTTTATAGGGGCTCTGAATGAGCATAGTCATATGTCGATTGTTGATGGATGCGATTTCTTTCACAGAGTTGATGATAGATATGTGTTCGAGAAATGCATTGCCGAAGATTGGTACCCCTTTCGCTACCTTTTGCTGTATTTTGCTCTTGAAGATGCCATGGTTTCCGTAATGCAAGTTTTAATTGTCAATTAATCGTGGTTCTTGAAGAGCAAGGATGAGAATTTTATGGCGGACGATTTCTTTTGTGAGATTATTGAGGTTTCTTGTTTGCATCAATGTATCGATGTTTAGTTTTCAAATGAATGTTTTCTGCTTGTAGGGAAATTTACCAGAGATCTTCGATATTCTCTGCCGTGCTAACCCAGAGTCCGAAAATCCAACTGCCGCCTATCGGTGGCCAGGTTGTGTACCACCTGGGGTAAAGTTACCTTTGCTTGCATAGTTCATGTTTTCTTGTGTTTCATTGGTTTGGCCTGGGTGATACCAGGACCGGACAGGACCAGAGGGTGTTGAAGCCTTTGGAAGCAAATATTTTCAGCCAAGCTCATTGAGCTAACAGACGGTGACCAGAGTAGCGGTGATTTTCACTCAGATATGTCTGGATTTTGGGTGCAACGGATTGAGTAGCCGTTCAGTATTGTGTTAGTATTTGGTTCACCCCAAGTATTTGATTTCCTCGGTACCACCCATATGGGGGAGGGTTTCCCCTATCGGCCACACGGGATTATTATTATTATTATTATGTCATCAGCAAATCTGATATGGAGTATCTTCCCTCCACTGAAATAGAGGTGTATTGTTCGATTCAATATTTCCATCAGATAAATATGGGTTATAATTACGATAGATTGCTGCTAGTCGACATATTTCTCACTTTCTCTTAGACAGTTGCTAGCTGTTACTCCATCATAGGAATTTATGTGCGCAGCATTGTTGCAATACAGACGTTTAAATTATCCGATTTATGTAATTTCATTTCCATACAAGATCGTCCTAATCGGATTCAGGCAGTCAGTCTTAATGTGGATATCCGGCTACGACTATCATTATATGATAGACTGGGTGAACCACATTCTTAATCGGACTGTTGAATCCAGATCACCTATCTATGACAGGGAATGAATTCTTAAACAGTGTGGAAAATAATAATCCAATATGCTTATTACAAATACGTTATTTAAATATAAATATATGAACTAACGAGATAACAGTTTATTTACAGGAGCAGAGACCCATCCATCATAGCAGGGCAGTGCGAGATTGGTTTCAGGGCCAAGAGAGAATAAAGCTGTTGCCGTTTGTTCCACGATCACCGAACATCAACCATATAGAGAATATGTGGGCAGAGGTAACAAGGTCATTGCCATGTGTCCCTACAAATGCAAGCGACCTTTGGACGAATATAGAAAATGTATGGTAGGAAGTAAACCATCACGCTACACTGTCGACGACTTAATGAAATCAATTCCCCTACGCCCTCGAGAAATCTTACGTAATGATCGTGGGTGGGTTGGTTACTAAAAGTATACCCGTCCACAAAGCCCATGTGGACAATTATCTGATAATCGGTCAAGCTTTGCTTTGTCGCAGCTCTTTAGCATACAACAAGTCCATTTACTTTCAGTCACCTCCTTACAATTCTTGCAATGCAAGGTAATTGAAAAATCTCATCCACTCGACGCCAACTGAGGAACTGACTGGTGCATGTGTTGTTCAACACACAGTAGTTGTCACCCTCACTGGAATCAATGACTGTTTGCGCGTGTGTGTGTGTGTGTGTGTGTGTGTGTGTGTGTGTGTGTGTGTGTTTTCGTGTTAACGCACAATCTGAATCAATACTATTAACATTAGAGAGACAACCAACAATAAATATTGCATCAAATATGACTGTAAAGTATTTTAATGCGATGGGAAGTTACAAACTGAATTTTTACCCATCCCACGTCCTGCGTATTACGTTAAGTAAGATGTTTTAACTCCATAGTATCGCTAGCAGAGACAGTGCGCTCTTGTTGTCGAGGCTCGCGACAAGTGCAGCGATTAGCAGTGCCCAATGCCGCCGCGATTAGTTTATGTTGGCTGAGCGTGGACACTGCAGCTGACCCTTCGCCCTAAACAGAAAGAAATCACCTTTGCTCTGACTGCAGTGAGCGGATATCACTGCCTGCGTATTCTTATAGTAACCAACGTGAGACTCTCCTCACATGTGCCATGGAGCAATTGCAACGGGTATCATGTCATTAGTCATCAGAATATTAACCAGTGATGAAATGTCCACTCTATTTGGATCCCAAGAAAATACGAATCTTGTGAGAAAATAAACACGAAAAACTAAAGTTCCTGAGAAGCATATAAGTCATTTCCTCTTCTCATATCACAACTTTTGTTTTAGTATGAAGTAAAAAAATAAACAGTTTAGAGTTCTGAAGCATAATATGACACCAGATTCTTATCGTAGGCGCTATCGGAAACGCCAAAAGCAGGGAGCTATCCATTCTTTTGTCCAACAGTCTGTTTCCTTTCATGTATTACTCCCGCTAGGAGATTCTTATTTAAGGACTTGTGGGCATCAAGTTCTTCAGCAGAACAAGCCTTATGTTTTTGTGCTAATTACCGTATGGAAAAAAAGGCAACAAAGACGAGTTCCGCTAGAGCAGTGAGGATATTTGCAGATGTGTGTATTCAGCAATGACTGCCAGCTGCCACAACACTTCACAGTATCCTTGCGGCAGGCAACACAACTGTGCGTGCACTTCAGACTTCATTCAGTGAGACGTCAGGAGATTGATGAAAACGTCAAATTAACGACGCTTTCCGAGTCGTATTCAATCCAGAATGAGGTGTTATTAAGGTAGTTGAGCGTTCTAGCAATTACACTTTTATGATTCCCATATGAGTATTTCGATAGCCAAAAGAACCCGTTAGTGTGAAACTATCGGGAACTGCATTAATATCAAACTGCGAAAACTTGAGACAATACGTGGACTCTTCTCTTCGCTGGGTGACCTATTACTGTTGTTTAGCATTCTCTCCGTCCTAGTCGTATTGCAAATGGAACTTCAGAGGCGCTTTCCGCTATTCTTGACAAACATCAGCAACCTGTAATCACTGAGAGTCACAACTGCGTGATGATAATGGTTCAGGTTGTCAGTAGTTGTGGTGGTGTTATGCTGTCAAACTGCTTACAGCAACGTTAATGAATTTAGCGCTGACTACCTACTTAAGTAAAGATAGTGTTGTGGCGTCATCGCTTGTCTTTATTTGGCCTCAGCTTGAGTAATCCGATTCAACGAACATAGTACTCCAATCGCGGACTCCTAATACAGTATGACTGCAGAGATTATCGTGCGGGTATTACATTAATTCTGCAATGAAATGCTTAACAAATCTTACCCTCAGCTATGCAGCTGGAATGACTCATTACACAGGTACTCCATGTTGCACTTGGTTAAGGTATCACTTCGCTGCAATCCTGTTTGTACTGTTCGTAATTACTCGTATACTTCAGAAATGGTTCAAATGGCTCTGAGCACTATGGGACTTAACTTCTGAGGTTATCAGTCCGCTAGAACTTAGAACTACTTAAACCTAACTAGCCTAAGGACCTCAGACACATCCATGTCCGAGACAGGATTCGAACCTGCGACCGTAGCGGTCGCGCGGTTCCCGACTGTAGCGCCTGGAACCGCTCGGCCACCCCGGCCTGCATATTTGTATACTGACCATTCGTTATTTGACTAAATATGAACTACAACCTAATTCGCTTGTGTATGACATGGGTTAGCGCCGGCACAAAGGTATGACTAAGGGTTGGATGCCGTTGAAGTCCTGTTACATTGATGGCAAGACAAATGATCGCAAATCACCTCTATTGCCTCAAAAAGAATTGCATCTTAAATATCGAAGGACCGACGACCACACTGTCACAGCGCGTTGAAATACAGCAACGACGGCAGATGAAAATTTGTGACCGACTGGGCTTCGATCGCAGACCTCCTCCTTACTAGACAGACGTTCTGATCACTGGACTATTTTTTTTTTTTTATGTTTGAGAAGACTTTCAGCACCAGGTAGGCGGAGGCAAAGATGGCAGGGGTCGAAGATCCGGTCCTGTCATGGTCCTTCAACAAGGTTCGGATGACATTCTGCTCCCAGTTGTGGCCATGCGCTTGGGATTCGCCCTTAACCACAGTCGGAGTTGGAGACTCTCTTCAGTTACATCTAACCAGTGCGCTCCTATTGCACTATTGTAAGAACCGAGATGCAGTATTTTGGTATTAAAATTTTGTAGATCCGGGTTCGAACCTGGTCAGGCACAAATTTTCATCTGACGCTGTTGTTCTATTTTAATGCTGTAACGTCTAGAGAAACAAAAACAATATATTATGTAGCAATTAGAGAATTAGATGTATCATATTGTGTCATTGTATAAAATTATGTATTTTTTTTATTATTTATTTCTGAAAACGTCTGCGTCGGCGAGTAATAAAACCGACACAGAAGATAAATGTTAAACAGAGATTAAAAAAGGAACTAGTATATAATACGTGTTGAATATGAATGTCTTTGTCGTCTTAATTTGGAAGTTGTGCGAGTAAGATCTCCTGTTGTTGTCGTAGAGAACGCCAATGTAGCATTCTTTTGTCGAGAGTAAGCAATGTACGCCATTACGTGTGAATTCACAAAGGTCTGTAATCACTGAGCTATTTAAAGGTTTTAATAGAGGTGTTTAAATGAAAACTTGTATTATTTATTGTTAAGCTTGCTTGCATATTATCCCATCCTGTTGAGACATTTTTCGGTTATATAAATATTATCTGTGGTGCTGAGCTGCGTAGAGAACGAAGAGCCGCTGCCGCGGCGTATTTAAACGACTTACAATATAGTCGAGCATACCGCAAGGAAGCGGTAAAATAATAGTAAAATAATATTATTTCTTTTAGCTCCCAGACTGGCAGTGAAGATCAGCAGATTTTATGATGTGTTGCAGATTGACGCGGGCTGCTGATAGGATATAATTTACAGTGCAAATAATTTAATGTACCTTCAGAATCTGATAGGAATCTTGCTGTGCTCCGTTCTGATCTGGCAAACTTTATAGTGACAACGTATTTTTTAATGAGAGTCTCATGTTCTTGGGCTAGTCGTGGTATGAAACAGCATTTTAACGAGAAATAAAATCCACTGCGAACTTGTGTTTTTGAACGATCACACGGACTGTAACATCAGTGCTCATAACAAAGTAATTTCAACTTTTAATCACTATGAAGTAGGGAAGATATATTGATTCTTAGCATGAGTTGCAGTTACGAAAAATCGTTCCTTAAATTGTAGGCCAGATACAGAACAATAAGACTTCCATATATACATTTTATTCCGCTAAAGGGTAATGATGATAAAGAAAAGCAAAGCACAGCATTGCTAAAAGTATTTCACGTAACTCTTTTCGTAAATGTGTTGTTACAAAGAGAATAAATAAACAAAGAGCAACAATTTTACAATCCGCGAGAGAGTTGCACGTGAAACTGGCGCCCAACGTGGGGCCCGAATTTGCAGTGGCCACAAATATAAAATTTTATGTATTTTTCTTTCAGTGTTGATTGTTATGTATGTGTAGATATATATGTATTTAGTGATAAATGTATGTATGTATATCATGATCAATGCTATGTTTTAATGAATGTGTAAATACTCTTTCATGACAAACCGTACTACTGCAAACGAGTCTGAGAAGACGATCCTGATAGTACTGAGAAGCTGTAACGACTACGTAATCCGGGGGCAGCCGAACCCCGAGATAAGATAAACTAAAGGTAAGACTACAGTGTAGTTGTCCTGTTTGTAGAAGTCGAGCTCCAGTGAAGTGATCTCATTTCGCTAGTGGTGTGCATATTGTGCGTAGTTTGATGTTAGTGTTTGTGACAGGACAAAGTTGATGGTAGATAGTAATTTTTAGTGTGCAGTTAGTGTAGATAAATTAACGTATTTTGTGTGCAAGGGGCAAAACTGTCAGACTTTGTGGTTTAGTAAGCAATTTATGAATATGGTTAAGTTGCGTAGTCAACGTCCGAGCAATATGGATACTGAGGAACAACAATTAGTTAGTGCAGGAAATGTGGAACCGGGTACCTCAAGTAGTACTAGTACTCTCTTTGAGGATATAACATGTGAGAATGTGGGGGCAGGGGCACAGGAAGTGGTGCCACCGCCCATTAGTCCTCAAGGGGATGTAGAGAAAGAAGTTGTACCACCACCAGAAAAGCAGGAACCAGAGAGTGGTAATCTGCCTGGTGGGTATTCGCTTCAGGCTATATTAGAGCGCGTGCTGAATTACCAGGCAGAATTTGCGCAACAGCAAGTCGAGCGAGATCGCCGGCAAGCTGAGCGGGACCAGCAACTTGTGCAATCGTTAGAAAACATGAAAAAGGAGATTGCAGATATGAAACAGAATTATGGGTCGATACCTAAGGCCGTGCAGGAGCTGACTGAACAGGTCAACAACCGGCAAGTAGCAAACACTAATAGGGTAGACGAAATAGGTGTATTAGCCAATCGAGTAGAAAAGCTAGAAACAGATTCCACGCAGCTTGTAGAGCAGAAGTGGAACGAACAAGCAATTAAAATTGAAACAGAATTCAACTCATGGCTAGAAGTGAAGGAGTGTGAGATTGACAAGAACATTAATTCCAAAGTACAAGCAGCCATAGCAAATAGAGGATCCGAATCGTTCAGTACCGCAGTGAATAGTCAGGTACAGAACGACGTGCAAACCATCAAACAAATACTCAGTGAGGATATTCCGCAGTGGCAAGTGAATATGAACAAACGGATATCCGAACTGGAGAAGGGTTTAGCACAAAACAGAAAACATTTGGAACAGGAACCTCTGTCGCCAACAGCCCATGGTTTTGGCAACGCACAAACTTATACGCGATACAACAATGGGGAATCTGTAGTCGATAATGCGAAGAGCTGTAGCTTCGGTTCGGAGCACACAGCATATGTCCAAGGAGCAAAACCATGTAGTTCAAAAATATTAGTGGAAGAAAGTTTAATCAAAAATAGACAATTTCAAACGTTTACTACTGAACGGAAATCAGTACACCCAGTAGTATTTATAAAAAGCTTTAAAAATATCTTGCCCAGTGTGTGGAACGAAACACAGAAAATTCAATACGTAATGTCGTACATTCAAGGTGATGCAGCGTTGTGGGCTACAGAAGTAGCAGACAGCTGCATGACATATGAACAGTTCGAAAGGGCATTTCTATCGAAATATTGGTCGCCTTGTATACAAGAGCGGCTAAGAAAAGAAGTATATAATCCCGAACCGTACTCACCTCGTCTGGGGAATTTGAGACGGTATTTTGAAAAATATATAAACAAAACACGCTACTGGGACGAGACTATATCACCAAGAGACATAATAAGACTACTAAAATCACATTTACCCATCCATATCAAAGAGAAATTAATACACGTACCAGAAAGCGATATGGAAAACTTCCTGTCTGTTCTAGATTCTATAGACTTGATACAGGAAGACGCAAAATCAGCGTGTGATCACTCGCGGAATAATGGGTCAGGATGTAAACATGACAGAAATAGTAGTGCACAAAACCACAACCATGGAAATGGTGGGGGTGGTAACAAGCGGCAAGAACATTCGCAAAATGGTAGTAATGGTAGAGGCCAGAACGGGTATGGACAAACAACCTATAACAAAAGGCGTCGATTTGACGACCGGTACGAATCTGGAATGTCAGGGACCAACCGCGGGAAAAATGCGCGATGTCAGTGGCAGAGCAATTATAGTGATAGTAATCGAAATTGGCAGCAAAATCAGCGAAGAAGCCCAGAGCGACAGGGTAATGACCGGTATGACAACAATAGACCACCGCCGCAAAACGCGCCTATTGCGCAGCCGTGGCGGCCGACAAATCAGAGTGTACATATAGTGGAGGTCGCGGACAATAGCCTTCCAAGTACTTCACAAGTAACTAATTCAACAAACTAGAATCGGCCTCGATATGCTCTCCATCGATGGCCGAGGGATGGAGTGAGAGCAACACGAGTGATAATAATATACCTGGGATACGTATGCTGCGATACAACGATGGTGTCAGTATGGATAAAGATCTACTGAACGAACCACACGAATGTAAGAAAGATAATAACGAAAATGTGCAAGCTATTATCGAAGCGAAAATCAATGATGTTGCAGTGAATATAATCATCGACACAGGGGCCACAGTAAGTGTAATGAGTATGGAGTTATTTAAGGCACTGGGAAAAGGACATAGCGTTCCGACTTTCCCGGTTAATAATTGTAAGGTGTCTGGAGCCATTGGTGCACAGAGCCAATCAGTTAAGTACCAGGTGCAGGTGGAGATTTGTAAGGAGGGCGAAGCCATAGTGAGCTCGTTCCTCGTTGTTAAAGGATTGAAGGTGGCCTGCATTCTGGGAGTAGATTTTATCCGTGAGAGGGATGCATTGGTCGACCTCTCCTTGGGGAAATTAAGCATAGTTAATAGGGGTAGGAGGATTGAGTTATCTATGATGAAATCGAAGGAGGTACTTGTGCCGTGTTGTAATCGAATCAATATCAAGGGTAGGAACCCTTGGGTACTACACCTTGATGATTTGTCACATGCAGCAGACCTCTGTTACCCGAATTTAGAGGAGCGAAATTTTGAAACAAATGTTGAGGCATTTCAAACCAAAGTGCAGGAATCTGAAGGTTTAAGCGATAAACAAAAGCAACAGTTGACGCAGCTGCTATCGGAATACACTATGGTATTTACCGACCGACCAGGGATAGTCAAAGGGTACCACTATCACATAGAGGTGATGCCCCACAAAACATACTGCCGCGCAACTTACTCCATCCCTTGGTCGAGGAGGGAATTAGTAGCTAAAGAGATTCGGAAGATGTTAGATTGGGATATCATTGAGCCCTCCTTCTCTCCATACAGTAGTCCTCTTGTAGCAGTGGCGAAAGCCAATGGAAAAATCAGGCTAATGTTAGATGCGAGGGACATTAACAAAATTATCATACCTGTCCGGACTCGCCCTGAGAATTTAGATGAGCAGATACAACAATTTCATGGAGCACAGTACTTGACCTCGGTCGATCTGAAAAGTTCATATTGGCAAATTCCCCTTACACCGGAATCCAGGAAGTACACAGCTTTCATATTCGGAGGGCGGAGTTACCAATTCAAGGTACTTCCCTTCGGATTGAATGTGAGTGCTGGAGTGTTTATTACTGCACTAGATACGGTACTGGGTCCAGACTTATTAGAAAAAATCACTGTATATGTTGATGATCTGGTAATCGCTACTGCTACTTGGGACGAACATATGGAATTGTTGCGTAGAGTACTAGAGAGATTTAAGCAAGCAGGTGTGACAGCAAACCTAGAAAAGTCAAAATTTGGACGAAATAAAATTAAATTTTTAGGCCATCTTATTACACCACTTGGTATACGCCTAGACAACAAAAAACTAGAGGCGATCCGAGAATTTCCAAGCCCCCGCACTAAGAGGCAATTGAAAGCGTTTCTTGGGCTCACGTCTTTTTTCAGAAGGTTCGTGCCCAATCAGTTGTTAAATGACGCGTCGCTACTAAATCTGCTACGAAAAAGTGTGCAGTGGGTTTGGACTGACAAATGTCAACAAGCTTTTGAAGCGATTAAAACCGCCCTACTGAATGCAAATATTTTGCAGCACCCAGATCTGTCAAAAGATTTTTGTCTTGCGACGGATTCTTGTTCCTATGGCCTGGGAGCGTGCTTATTTCAGTGGGAGCAAGGAAACGACCTGACAACAATAAAGATTATCGGCTTCGCCAGTAGGACTTTAACTAGCTGCGAGAGAGCCTACTCGGCAACCGAACTGGAAGCACTGGCAGTAGTCTGGGCTGTGAAAAAGTTTAATTATTATTTACAAGGGAAGGAGATTAAAGTGTATAGTGACCACCAGGCGTTAAGTTTTTTGATGTCATGCAAACTATTCCATACCAGACTGAGGAGATGGATGCTTGTCTTACAAGAATACCGGATAAAGATTATGTACATAAAGGGCCAAGATAACGTAATAGCGGATGGTCTGTCGCGACTGCCGGTAGGATTACCGGATTTAGCAGAAATGTTAGAGCAATCCGCGGAGTATAAAGTGCTGTTAGTGCGTGACAATACTTACATGAAGGATTTTTTATATATATGTAAAAACATGTGCGAATTACAAAGGGCAGATCCGATGTGGAAAAAAATCATTAATAATATTGAAGAGGGTCTTAACAATAGAGATGAGCAAGGTTTTAAAATAGTGAACCATATTTTGTATCATAAACTTAGTACGAAAGAAGACTGCTGGGCAGTATGTATACCCAACCAGTCGGTAAAAGTTATGATATGGCACACGCACTTGGCATGGGGCCATGCAGGGATTGGAAAGTGTGCAGAGATCATGGCGAGATACTGCTACTTTCCCCGTATGAAACACCAGATTCAGGCAACAGTTAGAACTTGCGTGATATGTCAAAAAGCAAAACATTATAATAGATCCACTAAGTTTGAGCTACATCCCATAGTTCCACTCAGGCCACTTCAAATAGTATCTGTGGATGTAGCCGGTCCTTATCCCATGGCCAGAGGAGGTATGAAATATATACTGGCCATGTACGATATTTTTTCCAAATACTTGGCAATTTATTGCATAAAATCAGCTACTGCCAAAACCATGGTCAGGCGGATCAGTCAAGAATACTTGCCTCAAGTGGGAAAACCCGAAGCCATAACGACTGATAATGCTTCTTATTTCACGGGTCGAACTTGGAAAAATTACCTACGGGAACAAAATATACAGCATATTCTGGTATCCCGGTTCAATCCCGAAGCCAGTCTAGTTGAAAGAATATTCAGAGAATTGAATAAGTTCCTTAGAATCTACATAGGGAACCAACATACAAAATGGCCAGGGCTAATACCGAAATTTGTAGAAATACACAATTTAACACCCCATTCAAGTACAGGCTATCCACCGGTAGAGATATTGAAGGGATTTAATGAGACACCGAATGAATGGCTCACGCCTTTGCCGAGACTACCAGTCAAGGCAGAAACAAGGGAGGAAAAGATGAAAAGGATATGGAACAGACTAACCGGCTGTGCGGCAAAGAGGAAAAGGAAGTACGACCGAGGTGTAACTAACGAACAGAAATATAATGTAGGAGATCTAGTACTTATTCGTAACCACGCTAAATCCTCAGCCACCTTAAAACAGAATAGTAAGTGGCAATTGCTATATTCAGGGCCTTTTGAAGTAATAAGCGTGCCACACGAATGTAGCTATTTGTTAGCACATCCCCATACGGGGAAGATCAAAGGATTGTATCCACGTAAAGATGTGAAGTTATTTATTCAGTGACATATCACATATAAAGAGTAATAGTTGTAAGAAGATTTTAATTGTGTTTTAGAATATAAGTATGTTAGTATTAAGAAAGAAATTTGTGTGTAATGAAACTTGGAGGAAGTGGATTCAGAAAGTAGGCAATAGCTTACACAGGAAAGATTTTGTTTACAGACAATTTGAGCCATTTAAAAATTATAGGCTCATTAAGCAACGAACAATCTTCTTGTTGATAAAGTGAGGATTAATTTCTTGAATCATTATACAAAGGATTAATTTCTTGAACCATTTTCTATGTGTAGTATGTAAGTGCAATTAATGATGCAATCTAATATAGTAAGGTAACTGTTGTAATTGTATTAGGATAAGGAACCCTGAGAGAGAGAGTCTTGACTAGCCAAACATGGACTCTGTAATATGCAACAATTATGTGATGTTTGCTGCCAGTAGTGATATGAGAACGACACTGGAGCATAAGCTAATCAAAAAACAAGCCCGCTCCGTGGAAAATCCGCTTTGTATATAACAATGCTTCAATTGAAGCCTGTGTACTTGGTACACGCCCTTGAATATTCATTACGCGATACGCGAATTAAGTCAACCAATGTGGAACCTACACTGTAGTCATATAGGAAAAATTATCAAAAATAATGCTAGTATTAAATGAAGAATTTATTGATCAATATGCCCAAGTCAAGCTGTCATGCACATGGTAAAATCTGTTTGATAGATGGGTGATAACCAGGCAAGCTACACTGATAAGAAAATTAAAAAATTTTTACAAAAGGGCTGTATACGCCTAGTAACAATATGAAAAGTGTGTTGTGATAAGGTAAAAACAAATAGACGCCATGTAGATGAGAGTGAGTATGCGAAGAACAGTTGAAAGGTATTAAAAAATAAACTGTGTGCATAAACAATGGAGGAAAGGACGGAATATTGTGTGTAGCAGGGACAGAAAATGACTGTTGTATCTGCACCAATATATACGTCGATAAGTCTAGTGTTGAGTGACAGACTGTCCTAGTGCAGTGCTCAACGAACAATAGACAGTGTATAAAAACAGTAGTTATTGATCCGTTCGGAGTCGAGTTAAACGAACATCGCTCGACGGGGACATTTAGTATGTGTGTTACGAAACATTTTCACGTGTTGAAAGACGCTCTGGCAGTGTACCAACCGTGGAGTGAGTGAAAATGTGTAGTACAATGTGCGTGTGACGAACCTTGAATACCAGTGTCACAATGCCACAAGAAACCTGTTATCATGCCAAACCATCCTGTGCATACCAGTGAAGCGACGGCTTACTGAACAATAAACGCTTTTAACAAGTTGCATCTTCTTCCACAGCTAGTAATCTGTGTCCTTAAAGACAGTACACCGTTGTGGAATGTTTGTTTCATGCGCTACAACGGGGAGCCATGCGGAGAAGCCGAGACGAGTGCCGTGCCGCCAGCCAGCCGGTCGCGGTAAACCACTGCCACTCGCCGACATCGGCGAATGGTTCGCCGCGGTTCGCGACTGCTTGGGCGCCACGTCAGCACGACGTCGCTGTTACTGAGAGCCGGTCGTCGAACCCAGCGGCCGTCGGCGCGCGGCATTCCAGACGACGCTACTCAACAATTGCTTCGCGCCGCCAGCTCCGTACAACATTGTTGTCATTCAAATGAACTATCAAATATGTGTTTAATGCACTAACATGAATAGGGTTTAGTGGACACGAAATGACGTGACAAACATTTGTTTTTTTTTTTTCTTGAGTTATTCAATACGGACTCAAAGTATTCATTGGTTCAGTGATATATAGATATAATATGTTTTCGTCATGTTAATGAAGTATACTCGCATGAATGCTGGACATTTTAAACCAATTGTCGCGAGTAAATGCAAGGACGATTCATGATACTACTGTAAAAATGTGTAACAAGTGACTTTCATTACAATCCAAAACACAAATATTATATGGGTAACAAAGAGACTAAAGGTTTAACATGCTCTCACAAATAGCCTTTGTTATATGTGAACATTGGATAGAATCTGAACTTTTTGTGATCAAACTGGGTATTAAAGCAAACCAGACGAGATGACCATGGCTCCGGCGCAGTTTTCCCAGGTTTTCTGATCGCACGTAGCCCGAATGGGGGAGCCAAATAAATGTAATGACCCTGGGACTAGGTTGACGGTCACCTCGCAAAGTGAAAGAACAGTATAAAAAGTGTAATTAAACCTACATTGTAAAAGAACTAAAAAGTGTAAAGTGAATGATCCAACCAAGGTAACAGACAATAACCAAACAGACGTTAGTGGCAGCATCTTGCCGAACATTTCCAAAGTTAGTCAATTGCTGCCAGGGGGCATTGTAACGTCTAGAGAAACAAAAACAATATATTATGTAGCAATTATAGAATTAGATGTATCATATTGTGTCATTGTATAAAATTATGTATTTTTTTTTATTTATTTCTGAAAACGTCTGCGTCGGCGAGTAATAAAACCGACACAGAAGATAAATGTTAAACAGAGATTAAAAAAGGAACTAGTATATAATACGTGTTGAATATGAATGTCTTTGTCGTCTTAATTTGGAAGTTGTGCGAGTAAGATCTCCTGTTGTTGTCGTAGAGAACGCCAATGTAGCATTCTTTTGTCGAGAGTAAGCAATGTACGCCATTACGTGTGAATTCACAAAGGTCTGTAATCACTGAGATATTTAAAGGTTTTAATAGAGGTGTTTAAATGAAAACTTGTATTATTTATTGTTAAGCTTGCTTGCATATTATCCCATCCTGTTGAGACATTTTTCAGTTATATAAATATTATCTGTGGTGCTGAGCTGCGTGGAGAACGAAGAGCCGCTGCCGCGGCGTATTTAAACGACTTACAATATAGTCGAGCATACCGCAAGGAAGCGGTAAAATAATAGTAAAATAATATTATTTCTTTTAGCTCCCAGACTGGCAGTGAAGATCAGCAGATTTTATGATGTGTTGCAGATTGACGCGGGCTGCTGATAGGATATAATTTACAGTGCAAATAATTTAATGTACCTTCAGAATCTGATAGGAATCTTGCTGTGCTCCGTTCTGATCTGGCAAACTTTATAGTGACAACGTATTTTTTAATGAGAGTCTCATGTTCTTGGGCTAGTCGTGGTATGAAATAGCATTTTAACGAGAAATAAAATCCACTGCGAACTTGTGTTTTTGAACGATCACACGGACTGTAACATCAGTGCTCATAACAAAGTAATTTCAACTTTTAATCACTATGAAGTAGGGAAGATATATTGATTCTTAGCATGAGTTGCAGTTACGAAAAATCGTTCCTTAAATTGTAGGCCAGATACAGAACAATAAGACTTCCATATATACATTTTATTCCGCTAAAGGGTAATGATGATAAAGAAAAGAAAAGCACAGCATTGCTAAAAGTATTTCACGTAACTCTTTTCGTAAATGTGTTGTTACAAAGAGAATAAATAAACAAAGAGCAACAATTTTACAATCCGCGAGAGAGTTGCACGTGAAAATGCCCATGACAGCCTGGACATATGTCCTTCAATCTTTAATTGATTAAGAAGTCTGTCTATTTCGATTCGTAGTGTCTGTTCTTTCGGAAATGTCCTAAGAACAGACATACACACATACACACACACACACACACACACACACACACACACACACACACACACACACACATTTATATCATATGTGCTATTCGGAAAACGTTTGGCAAATCAGTGATAGTGCCAGACTGGAGCTGCATCAACCTACTCATTTCACTAGATATAATTGTAATTTTCTGAACAATTCCTGTTCAATAAGTGACAGCGACAGTGTCTCTCATCGTTTACTTTGTCGGAAACCTGCTTCTTTCTGCCCTAGGCTATACTTTAGCAATGAGTGATTGCTCACATTCTTGATACCTCACTGGACGTGCTACTGCAACTGTAGCCAAATATTCAAATCCCACTGGAAAAGTATGTTTCAAGTCAGATGGTTTTGCTCCTCCCCTACTGTCATTGAAAACGATCACAACGAAATTAAGTATAGGTATTCTATGAAGCCCTTGAGTTCATACTGCGGTGCTGTGAAGATGAAAAAGTAGTTTTCACAATTATCAGATGACAGATGGAATTTGTCAGATTCCACTAATTATGATTGCATCATTAACTTTTGGTTCACAGGCGCTTTTCTGCCGCTTATTGTAACAGTTATTTTTATGTTAGAGCTGGAAGAATAGAAACATCAAATTTTCGGCATATGGAATGTTCGAATTCACCTTAAGTCTTCACGTTTCGAGCAAAGGCAGAATATCCGTCAGGAAAGCTGACAACAATAAGCCAGGCCATGCCTGTCTTCTGGTGGATGTGCCAATGACAGTGATCTTAATAACAATATTGTACAGCAAAGAGACGTTGCCAACTCAACCATTGGAGAAGCTCCAAAATTGTGAATCGCGTCTGGTGAATACGCTTTCAAGGTTTCGATCCGATTAAGACAGTAAAACACAAATAATTGTCGCAGTTATTAATATATGACATTTAGTTTGCATTCAGTGCATCGATGTATTACAAGTAATTGCACTCTAGCCTCTAAACCTACACTCCTGGAAATTGAAATAAGAACACCGTGAATTCATTGTCCCAGGAAGGGGAAACTTTATTGACACATTCCTGGGGTCAGATACATCACATGATCACACTGACAGAACCACAGGCACATAGACACAGGCAACAGAGCATGCACAATGTCGCCACTGGTACAGTGTATATCCACCTTTCGCAGCAATGCAGGCTGCTATCCTCCCATGGAGACGATCGTAGAGATGCTGGATGTAGTCCTGTGGAACGGCTTGCCATGCCATTTTCACCTGGCGCCTCAGTTGGACCAGCGTTCGTACTGGACGTGCAGACCGCGTGAGACGACGCTTCATCCAGTCCCAAACATGCTCAATGGGGGACAAATCCGGAGATCTTGCTGGCCAGGGTAGTTGACTTACACCTTCTAGAGCACGTTGGGTGCACGGGATACATGCGGACGTGCATTGTCCTGTTGGAACAGCAAGTTCCCTTGCCGGTCTAGGAATGGTAGAACGATGGGTTCGATGACGGTTTGGATGTACCGTGCACTATTCAGTGTCCCCTCGACGATCACCAGTGGTGTACGGCCAGTGTAGGAGATCGCTCCCCACACCATGATGCCGGGTGTTGGCCCTGTGTGCCTCGGTCGTATGCAGTCCTGATTGTGGCGCTCACCTGCACGGCGCCAAACACGCATACGACCATCATTGCCACCAAGGCAGAAGCGACTCTCATCGCTGAAGACGACACGTCTCCATTCGTCCCTCCATTCATCCATTCACGCCTGTCGCGACACCACTGGAGGCGGGCTGCACGATGTTGGGGCGTGAGCGGAAGACGGCCTAACGGTGTGCGGGACCGTAGCCCAGCTTCATGAAAACGGTTGCGAATGGTCCTCGCCGATACCCCAGGAGCAACAGTGTCCCTAATTTGCTGGGAAGTGGCGGTGCGGTCCCCTACGGCACTGCGTAGGATCCTACGGTCTTGGCGTGCATCCGTGCGTCGCTGCGGTCCGGTCCCAGGTCGACGGGCACGTGCACCTTCCGCCGACCACTGGCGACAACATCGATGTACTGTGGAGACCTCACGCCCCACGTGTTGAGCAATTCGGCGGTACGTCCACCCGGCCTCTCGCATGCCCACTATACGCCCTCGCTCAAAGTCCGTCAACTGCACATACGGTTCACGTCCACGCTGTCGCGGCATGCTACCAGTGTTAAAGACTGCGATGGAGCTCCGTATGCCACGGCAAACTGGCTGACACTGACGGCGGCGGTGCACAAATGCTGCGCAGCTAGCGCCATTCGACGGCCAACACCGCGGTTCCTGGTGTGTCCGCTGTGCCGTGCGTGTGATCATTGCTTGTACAGCCCTCTCGCAGTGTCCGGAGCAAGTATGGTGGGTCTGACACACCGGTGTCAATGTGTTCTTTTTTCCATTTCCAGGAGTGTAGTTATGCGAATAAGACTCATGGGCATATAATGAGGATCTCGCGGCCCTTGCCACCCGCAACTTTGAGATGAAGCTATAGTCACTTCCGAGGTCACTCACAGAACACATCAGCTGGTATCCTTCCTGGCACTATAACTGAAACTTGGCAACAGCGCAGAATATGTTTGGCAACTCTGTGACCGACGAGTTACTTCCTTGATGGCACAGAACTATCCTGCTAAATTCACTTGATATTATCGTGTCATTTCAATTGAATACTGTAAGTGATTTTCTCTTGAGTCGTGACATAAGGATATCAGTTAATGCTTTTTAGTCAACGAAAGTGGTTCCACACGGGAAATACAACTACTCTCGTCTCTTATGTTGCGATTTATTTGCCATAGCGCCTACTGAGCCAGTAAGTACGTCAAAGACCCTCACCTGTTCGCTAGCTCCTAGATGAGCTGAATGAGAAAGACTTCTCTTGAAAAGAATAAGTAGACGATTTATTCACAGTAAGACTTAGAAAATTTAATAATATTGTTAATTCTATGTGCACTGAACATTGTGAAAAAGTATTTAAAGACAAGCCGCACGAAAATTGGTGTAGAATTATTTATGGGGAAGCATGTCCAGCACATATACTAAAAAATTATGTTTCTCGATGAAACTTTAGAGAGGGTTGTAGTGTATCTAGAGGTACCCCTGGATGGAAAACTATTATGAACACCTCACATAGAGTATATATTCCACTGCGAAAGATAATCTTATAAGCACTAGAAGCTGCTGTAGGGTAAACTGGGGTCTAAACCCAGTACGTACTGGATATACACTTCTGCAAAAATACCAATGATAGAATGAGATTTTCACTCTGCAGCGGAGTGTGCGCTGATATGAAACTTCCTGGCAGATTAAAACTGTGTGCCCGGCCGAGACTCGAACTCGGAACCTTTGCCTTTCGCGGGCAAGTGCTCTTCTATTTGAGCTACCGAAGCACGACTCACGCCCGGTACTCACAGCTTTACTTCTGCCATTATCTCGTCTCCTACCTTCCAAACTTTACAGAAGCTCTCCTGCGAACCTGCAGAACTAGCACTCCTGAAAGAAAGGATATTGCGGAGACATGGCTTAGGCTTAGCCACAGCCTGGGGGCCCCAGAAGTAAAGCTGTGAGTAGCGGGCGTGAGTCGTGCTTCGGTAGCTCAGATGGTAGAGCATTTGCCCGCGAAAGGCAAGGGTCCCGAGTTCGAGTCTCGGTCGGGCACACAGTTTTAATCTGCCAGGAAGTTTCAGTACCAATGATAATTTATTGTCACATAATATGAACAAAGTCGAACAGGAGGTGGCTGCTAGGGAGTCTCGCAAAGTGCAGAGACTGGCCTTCTTTCACAAACAGACGGAATTAGCTGGACATCCACTCTTGGGATGGATATTAGGCTAGACATACCCGCCTTACACCTGTGGCTTAAAATGGAGGCCGTAGCAGGGAGATAAAGGCAAAAAATAGTAAATAAGTGGATATAGTTAGAATATACGGAATCCCAAATCAGTATGGCGGTGGCTGGGGAAATTCCGACTAACTATACAATAACTTCTATCTGTTTCAATAAACCTTGCCATGTAACAGTTGGAAGCAGGGAGCAGTGGGAGAACGAACCACTACACCGTTCAGGAGACATAATATAGTGGTGTACTGACAGGTCGAAAACAGATGAAACCACCGGGTCTGGTGGACTGCCTAGAATCTCTTTAGGGAAGATGGCCACAGTATTACATGGTATCTTCTGTCAGCATAAGCATGGAGGAGAATTAGAGTAGACCTTACAAAAATCGTAGCATCTACTTTTACTCAGACAGCCAAGCA
This sequence comes from Schistocerca serialis cubense, assembly GCF_023864345.2. Classification (NCBI taxonomy): domain Eukaryota; kingdom Metazoa; phylum Arthropoda; class Insecta; order Orthoptera; family Acrididae; genus Schistocerca; species Schistocerca serialis. The sequence continues at coordinate 315,937,354 of NC_064642.1, read as the reverse complement.
GCTCTGTAATCTCAATCAGCCCCTGCGACTGAAGGTCGTTGCAGAATGCCATGAAGCATTTTCTTTCGGACATGTCCGAAAGAACAAACACCATACATATATCCATATACAGAGTGTTTCAGGAGGAATATTAGATATTTTAGCAGGTGGTAGTACAGACGAATTGCATAAAAAATTCCATATAAATGCGTCCACTTTTAATTCTGTACAGAGATACAGCTGTTAGTACGTAACCCTAACAAACTCAAAGCAAAGGCAACGAGGACATTCAAATTTGATTTTCACAAATTCCCCCACCAACTTCAATGCACATTTGACTTCTCTTGGTAACACCACGTGTAGGTAGTCTTTGCGTTCTTTTATGAGGGCTGCACTATTCATAATCCGAACGATCAAATCGGTTCATGGGTTTACTTTTTCTTTGTAGGCTTCGCCTTTAACTATCCCCGCAGGCAAAAATCGAAAGAGATAAGGTCCGGGGACCTTGAAGGCCAAGAAATGTGCCCATATCCAATGATCCATCTTCCAGGAAATGTTAGGTTTGGATAATGTGTCACCTGACTACTAGAATGTGCAGGAGCCCCGACATGCTGGAGGAACATACGCATTCTAGTAGCCAAATGAACCTCTTCCAATGACGCTGGAAGCTCATTTTCAAGGAAGTGTAGACAACTGGGTCCTGTACGGACCAATATACGAAACGAAAATGCATTGAACCCAGCTATCTGTATGTTCAATAAAAATTGGACGCATGTTATATGTCATTATTTCAACAATTTCTCTATACTACCATCTCCTAGAATATCTACTATTCCTCCTGAAACATCCTGTATAATTATTTGGGTCTCCACGGGTCATCGAAAGTTTTCAGTGCTAGACGCACGACATCGTCCGACCCTCGCGGGAATACAGTGTGGACGCAAGCTAGTGGAACAATTAATTAAGACGACAAAGACATTCATATTCAACACGTATTATATACTAGTTCCTTTTTTAATCTCTGTTTAACATTTATCTTCTGTGTCGGTTTTATTACTCGCCGACGCAGACGTTTTCAGAAATAAATAATAAAAAAAATACATAATTTTATACAATGACACAATATGATACATCTAATTCTCTAATTGCTACATAATATATTGTTTTTGTTTCTCTAGACGTTACAGCATTAAAATAGAACAACAGCGTCAGATGAAAATTTGTGCCTGACCAGATTCGAACCCGGATCTACAAAATTTTAATACCAAAATACTGCATCTCGGTTCTTACAATAGTGCAATAGGTGCGCACTGGTTAGATGTAACTGAAGAGAGTCTCCAACTCCGACTGTGGTTAAGGGCGAATCCCAAGCGCATGGCCACAACAACTGGGAGCAGAATGTCATCCGAACCTTGTTGAAGGACCATGACAGGACCGGATCTTCGACCCCTGCCCTCTTTGCCTCCGCCTACCTGGTGCTGAAAGTCTTCTCAAACATAAAAAAAAATTAGTCCAGTGATCAGAACGTCTGTCTAGTAAGGAGGAGGTCTGCGTTCGAAGCCCAGTCGGTCACAAATTTTCATCTGCCGTCGTTGCTGTATTTCAACGCGCTGTGACAGTGTTGTCGTCGGTCCTTCGATATTTAAGATGCAATTCTTTTTGAGGCAATAGAGGTGATTTGCGATCATTTGTCTTGCCATCAATGTAACAGGACTTCAACGGCATCCAACCCTTAGTCATACCTTTGTGCCGGCGCTAACCCATGTCATACACAAGCGAATTAGGTTGTAGTTCATATTTAGTCAAATAACGAATGGTCAGTATACAAATATGCAGGCCGGGGTGGCCGAGCGGTTCCAGGCGCTACAGTCGGGAACCGCGCGACCGCTACGGTCGCAGGTTCGAATCCTGTCTCGGACATGGATGTGTCTGAGGTCCTTAGGCTAGTTAGGTTTAAGTAGTTCTAAGTTCTAGCGGACTGATAACCTCAGAAGTTAAGTCCCATAGTGCTCAGAGCCATTTGAACCATTTCTGAAGTATACGAGTAATTACGAACAGTACAAACAGGATTGCAGCGAAGTGATCCCTTAACCAAGTGCAACATGGAGTACCTGTGTAATGAGTCATTCCAGCTGCATAGCTGAGGGTAAGATTTGTTAAGCATTTCATTGCAGAATTAATGTAATACCCGCACGATAATCTCTGCAGTCATACTGTATTAGGAGTCCGCGATTGGAGTACTATGTTAGTTGAATCGGATTACTCAAGCTGAGGCCAAATAAAGACAAGCGATGACGCCACAACACTATCTTTACTTAAGTAGGTAGTCAGCGCTAAATTCATTAACGTTGCTGTAAGCAGTTTGACAGCATAACACCACCACAACTACTGACAACCTGAACCATTATCATCACGCAGTTGTGACTCTCAGTGATTACAGGTTGCTGATGTTTGTCAAGAATAGCGGAAAGCGCCTCTGAAGTTCCATCTGCAATACGACTAGGACGGAGAGAATGCTAAATAACAGTAATAGGTCACCCAGCGAAGAGAAGAGTCCACGTATTGTCTCAAGTTTTCGCAGTTTGATATTAATGCAGTTCCCGATAGTTTCACACTAACGGGTTCTTTTGGCTATCGAAATACTCATATGGGAATCATAAAAGTGTAATTGCTAGAACGCTCAACTACCTTAATAACACCTCATTCTGGATTGAATACGACTCGGAAAGCGTCGTTAATTTGACGTTTTCATCAATCTCCTGACGTCTCACTGAATGAAGTCTGAAGTGCACGCACAGTTGTGTTGCCTGCCGCATGGATACTGTGAAGTGTTGTGGCAGCTGGCAGTTATAAAGGCACATTTGCATGCCGAGCGTGAGTTTCCGCGGAAACGCGAAATATTAATTAAATAAATGATCAGTGACAAATAAATAAAGCCTATGGCACACAACTGCAGCGCTGTGTCGCTGATAAAACAAAAGCACAATTACGTTACTCTTATGTTTGATTAAAAAAGAGTGAGCTCTGGTAGAAGTGGTGCGAGAAGCACGTATTTTATTTTATTGTCTGGCACACCGCCATATTTCATGTTATAGAAGAATACTGCGAGTTGCAACCATACTAGGCACTCGATTCTGTAAAGAATTTATATTTATAAAAGTAAGTAGGATTATGAACTGTAGGCTTATTCATTGAATATATCTGATTTAACTAACTGTGTAACTTTTTTATGTTTAGTAGACAATCACCTCTGTACGACGTATTGGCATGGCTGGCAAATTATTGTAATATTGAGATTTAGATTATGAGTCCGCACCTACCGCAGCAGTCTTTGGAAACGATTTAATTACGAAGTCCGATTATTCAGTTTTATTTCACGGTCAACTACGAGTAACATTGCCTTTACGAAAAAGCCATTGTCAAGCGTCTGATAACGAATAATCAAACGTCCACGTTCCAGATAAGCGAACACAATTGCAATCACAATCACCATCATACAGATAGAATAATCAATATCTAAATAACAATATATTTTTATTTATTTTATTTTATTTATTTTATATTGGCGACTGCGTGTCGGACTTGTTATTTTGTCATTTGTTACATTGTTCTCTTTGTTTCATGTAAAAAATCAACTTTCTGGACCTGGACGTCAATGTATGAGAGATAACAAAATCTGAAGATATTTTCCAATTCTGAAATTTTGCGGGAAGACGGAATGAAACTTCCAGCAAAATAAGGTAAGACGCAGCATCTCTGCATTAGCAGGCTTGACCAGACGTATAATTCAGTGTATTAGCTTTTCAGTAAATTCTGTAGTGTTTCTTTTCTGCATAACAGTTTCAGTGATAAATTTCATTCTCAGTACTTTTCCCTAAACAATAACGTATGCAACAATACCAATACACGAGTGTACAATATGGCCGACTTCTGTACGATATCATGTAACATGGCCAGCAGCCATTACCAATAATCTCAAATTCAGTTTATATTTTTAAATTAACAGACAGCCATTGTTGCTACGAGCGATTCATGCTCAACTACATTTTATTTTAAAATCAGTGTCAAAAATTTTCTTGAAACATATATCACGTGTGGCATGGTAATAACTAGAAAACAATACGCAAAAATGGAACAGCAAGGACGTACTATTCAGACGCAATCCGACTCGGACGTGAGACAAGTGTTAGAAAATGACTTTACGACAGCAACCGGTAGTGACGATTCATCAAACATTGACGCAAGTGTTGACGAAAATTTTGACAATAGGCCGTCCACTACAAAAATTTCAAAATCTCAATCAGAGCCCATGTTAATGCATGACGTCACGTCTAATGACGCGGCGGGGGCAGAGACCTTGCAAACGGTAAACATTGCCGACATGTTACAAATGCTAGTGAAACAAAACGCAGAAAATATGGCAACCATAAGGAAACAGAACGCCGAAAACATGGCAACCTTAAAGGCACAATTAGAGGCACAAAATGAACAGTTAAAAACACAAAATGACGAAATCAAATCTGATCTCATAGCAATCAAGATAGGTAATGACACTTTGTGTAAACGTGTGGAACTTATAGACGCCACACTGACCAAACAGATGACCGAACTCAGTACTAAATTTTCCCAGCTCAATACGAGACAAGAAAAGACTACAACTGACGTAGCACTTTTACAGACACAAGTAAAAAACCTTAATGTCACGTGTGAAGTTCTTACTGAACAAATTCAAACATATCCTTCAGTACATGACAACCTTGAAAAACGAATTACTGACGTACAGAATAAATTTGACAATGTTGAACAACACCTGACTGACATCTTACAATCAGATGCCACAGCTCATTTTCAAAACATTAATAAAGAATTTCATGATTGGGTTGAGAACAAAGACAAACATTTTGATAGATGCTTACGTGAAAATTTACCAACAATTGTGCACGACTCCGTAGCGCAATACATTACTAATAACAAACAGCTGATCAGTGACGCAGTACAATCCGTCACTGCACCCATGAGGCAATTCACCGATCAACTACAGTCTGAATGTAACGAAAATATCAGTCAAAATGTACAGTTCAGAAACCAATATACATTCGAGTATGATACACACATTCCGCACACGACAAATACACAAGAACAAAACACACCACGACTACAACACATACCACGATGTGGAAACACAAACACAAGCTATTATCATGGTAAACCACAGCAAAATTATCGTAATTACTCGCCAGCTGAACATACCAGTAATTACAGTGGAATAAATCCATATCACAATGCGAAGGAAGATGAAAGCTTAATGAAACACAGGCAATTTCAGATTTTTATCCCAGAAAAACGAACCATTCATCCGGTGATTTTTCTTAAATCTTTTAGTAACGCATTTCCACGCACTTGGAGTGACCGGAAAAAGATTTCATATATTGTCGGTTACATCCAAGGCGATGCAGCTGTCTGGGCATACAGTCAAGCTGACGTATGTACCACGTACAGTGAGTTTGAGCGTGCTTTTCTGAACAAATTCTGGTCGCAATCCGTCCAGGAGCGACTCAGAAGACAAATTTTAGAACCTGAAACTTTTAACAGTAAAAATGGTAACTTACGCAGATATTTTGAAAAATACTTGAACATGGGACATTTTTTAGACGAACCAGTCGCAACGCGTGATATACTCCGAGCGTTGAAGGCCAAATTGCCTTTCAACATTAAGGAAAAACTTCTACATATCCCGGATGACGATTCAGATTATTTTTTAACAGCTTTAGATTCGGTTGACATGTTACTTGAAGATCAGCGCTTCGCGCGGCAAAACAGCAGCCACAATGTTTACACTAGTGGTATGCAAAACATGCAGGCTTGCCAACACAATTCTGGCGCGCCCACAGTTGGATACGCGGTACAACAAAAACAGCAAACTCACATGCCGTCTCAGTACGGAAATCAAAATCAACACGCGTATTCCAATGCAAACAATAGTTACAACAGTAATAACATTTCATGCGGCAATCCATACAAAAGGCACCGCGGTAATAACTACAACGGTAACAACGGATACAAAGGTAATAAGAAAAACACAAACAGAAATAGAAATAATAATAACTACGAGCCAAGACAGCATCAAGGTTGGACTCGTAACGATCAGTACTTTCATTCAAACTCTGCTTTACCACAGCAGCCACCAGGTCAAAATTGGAGCATACCTTACGACCGACAGGTAAGTTATAATGCGCAACAGCAACAACCACCGCAAAAGTTTGGAGATCATAATAGGCAATATCCGAATGTGAATATAATAGGAATGACACCTGATACACAACCTCAATCTGTGTCAGTACCTAGTACAAATGCTAATCCAACAAACTAGAAACAGTCACTACTTTGCCCCAGGTCGTGGCTGAAGAATTCTTGGGGGGCGACTTCAATGTTAATCAGTTATTTGACACCACACTTGAACAACAGAATAATGATATCCCGAGTAATTCTAAACAAAAACTACCTGTTTTATTTATAAGATACAACCACAATAACAATATATCAGATGAACTTTTACAAGACAGTACACAATGTCGTTTAAACACAAATGAAATTGTTTTAGCATCTACTACTGGTGTAGTAGGTGGGATTCCAACTGCTATTATCCTTGATACAGGTGCAGCTGTGAGCGTTTTGTCTTTTAATTTCTATAAAAAGATGTGTGAATTGGAACCTGTGCCTGAGTTTTCTGCCCAAAACTGTAAAATAACTACTGCACTAGGTAATAAGTCATGTAGGGTTACGAAGCAAGTTTTTGTAAACGTTAAAATAGGTAATGGAACCGTACAATGGCCATTCCTGGTTGTACAAAACCTTGTGACAAATTGCATATTAGGAATAGATATTATGAGCGAGAAGGACTGCATTATAGACTTCTCCAAAGGTAAATGTATTTTAAATGATAAAGGCAGTGTAATTATTATTGATTTGGACAGGAGAACTCTAAAGCATGACAAACACTGTACAGGGTACAAGGTTCAGTTAGTACTTGACAAAGACATTCAAGACATGCAAACACACTCATCTGACACAGAGATAATGGACTTGAAAACATTGCTTGATCATAAGATAAGTGAAGCTACAGCTCTCAGTGTACATGAACGTATAAAACTACAGGAAGTGTTATCCAAATATTTACAAGTTTTTACCAAACGATTAGGTGTTATCAACACGTATGTGTACAAGATTGAAGTTAAGCCTCACAAGATCTTCTACCATAAGACATATAACGTACCGTTATCTCAACGACCTGCTGTGTGGCAAGAATTAAAACAAATGTTAGACTGGAAGGTCATTGAACCATCCACCTCACCTTATTGTAGTCCTCTACTTGTTGTCAAAAAATCAAATGGAAGCATTAGGTTAGTGTTAGACGCACGAGCTATTAATGAAATAATTTTACCGGTTCACACAAAACCTGAAAATTTAGAAGAGCAATTACAGAAATTTCTAGATGCAAAATATTTTTCCACAATAGATCTCGCTAATTCGTTTTGGCAGGTGGGTATCACTCCTGATTCTCGGAAATATACTGCATTTATGTTCGGGGGGCGAACCTATCAGTTTTGTGTTCTACCCTTCCGACTGAATGTCAGCTCGGGGGTATTCATTACAGCCCTGGATACGGTGCTTGGCGACGATTTAGTTGAGACAGTCACACACTATGTAGATGATATACTGATAGCTACACAATCTTGGAATGAACACGTTGACACACTTCAAAGAATTTTAGAAAAATTTGCACAAGCTGGAGTCACAGCCAACCTAAGAAAATCAAAATTTGGTTGCAGTGAGATAAAGTATTTAGGACATATCATTAATTCACAGGGCATACGTCCGGATCCCAGTAAATTAGATGCTATCAGAAACTTTCCTAGCCCTCGAACTAAAAAGCAGTTAAAATCATTCCTTGGGCTATGTTCATTTTTCAGACGTTTTTTGCCACAACCACTTTTGAACAGTAAACATCTGCTAAATCTACTCAGAAAGAATCAAGTTTGGATCTGGTCGGAACAGTGCCAGAATGACTTTAATACAATTAAACATGCTTTAGTGAATGCTAACATTTTGAGCCATCCAGATTTCAATTTAGATTTTTGTATGACTTGTGACGCTTCACGTACTGGCTTGGGCTGTTGCTTATTTCAAGTTGTAAAGAATAAAGAGGAGGAACAGATAAGAATTATTGGGTTTGCGAGTCGCACTCTAACTGAATGTGAGCGTACATACTCCACTACTGAGTTAGAAACACTTTCCATAGTATGGGCATTCAAGAAATTCAATTATTATTTATTTGGAAAACATGCGGTAATTTACACCGATCACAAGGCCCTGACATTTTTGTTAACTTGTAAACTTGTACATCCTAGACTATCACGATGGGCAGTTACACTTCAGAACTACTCTTTTGAAATTAAGTACATAAGAGGTAAGGACAACACCATTGCAGACACTTTGTCTAGACTTCCACAAGGTATGAATGATACCAACAGTGACTTAGAAAATATAAATGACTACAGGATTCTCTTAATGCAAGACAAGCAGTATCACCAATATTATATTGATATGTGCAGAAACATGGCTGAATTACAAAAATCTGATCCTCACTGGTATAAGATAATAACATTACTGGTAGAAAAACACAATCATCCTTTGACTAAGTATTACAAGTTACACAATGATGTGTTATTTTACCGCCGACATCCAAATGCTACTAACTGGTGTGTATGCATTCCCAAAGAGTCTGAACGTAATCTAATTTGGCACACACACTTAGTTTGGGGTCATTATGGGACGAAAAGGTGTTTGGCAAAGCTCAGCACATACTGTTATTTTAGCAATATGAGAAGAAAAATTTACAGGGAACTGAAAACATGTGTCATATGTCAAAAATCAAAACCTCAGAATTTATCCACAAAAACAGATTTACATTCTATTTTACCCAGTAAACCCCTGGAAATTCTGTGTACTGACATCAGTGGACCGCATCCAGCAAGCTCTGGAGGCGTCAAATATATCTTAGCTTTTTACGATATATTTTCTAAACATGTAAAACTTTATGCTTTAAAATCCGCCACTGCAAATGCTATAATACGAAGATTCTCAAGTGATTACCTGATGCACGTGGGAAAACCTAAAGCAATTCTATCAGATAATGCAGCATACTACTCTGGGTACAAATGGAGAAATTTCTTGAAGGACAATAACATCAAAAATATATTTATTTCGAGGTTTAGTCCACAATGTAACGCGACTGAGAGACTTTTCCGAGAATTAAATCGATTCATGAGGACCTATATTTCATCAAAACATACTAATTGGGTGTCCTACCTAAGTCTTTTCGAAGACGTACACAATAACTTAAATATTTACGATACGAATTACACACCTAACGAGATCATGTTCAATTGCGAACAGAACGATCAGTGGATAGAACCATTACCTAAGTTGTCAGACAAGGAAATCACACCTGAACAGAAAATAAAAGAAGTATTGACTACATTGACACATCACGCACAAATACGAAACAAACATCACAGAAACATAATAAAAAGAAAACAAAAATTCGAGGTAGGAATGCTTGTACTACTTCGTACTCATCATAAATCTGTAGCACTCAAACGACGCAACGCTAAGTGGCGTCTGCTATATGAAGGACCTTATATAATTGTTAACATACCGCATCCTGGTGCGTATCTCTTACAACATCCTAGAACTAACAAAATTATTGGGCTATACGCACACCGAGATCTTAGAGCATTTCATGCTGAATAATGTCAAGGTCATACCCATCAAAATATTGCTAAGCAACTCGAAAAACTCTGTTGTTACAACACAGATAATAAGTAGTATAGAAATTTTCATTTCAGCGGTTCCAGTGACGCAGTTGAAGACAGAAGAACTTTTCTTTCAGCGCGCGCCTCCACCTGAAAGACGGAATATTAAAGTAAAATTTATGATTACGTAGCAGTGGATGACATATTAATTTTTCACGGAACATTTGTTACTGAAGGTACCACTGACTTGGTGTGACACCTGACGAACTGACAGACGTCATCTGTGAAGCGATCTTTTACTTTGAGAAATAGATTAGACGCACATCTCTCAACACGAAAAGCATCTATCAGTAGTCAAGGCCACACAGACACTCTTCACACACGCACAAAACGCGAGGAATCGAACATTTTCTCTCTCTTACTATTTTGAATATTTATTGAGTAGTGAAAACGCCTGGTCTTGCCTACTGATGTAATGAATGTTGTGTCTAACCTATCTTAATTTCAGATGACATTACAAAAAAAAAAAAAAAAAAAAAAAAAAAAAAACATCGATAATATCCCAGCAAAACCGCTAAAGAGGATGTAAATATCTGCAATTCATGTAATCAAATGTGACACAATGTAATAACCTATAGCGATGTAATGATGATGTAAACATGTTTATGTGCAACTATATTATGTTTATGCTAAGAAAATGTGTGACGTGTGTATGTATAATTACTTATTTTTTTAACTGATTTATAGTGTAACTGTTACTATGTAAAAATTTGAACAAAACGAGTGCCAAAAAGACATTGCATAGTGAACCACTGTTCACGGACATTAACGAACATTACTAACTCTGCAACTACGCGGAAACCTATGTGAAAGAAACTGTTAATGCCATTCATTATGCAGCGTATCTATGTAAACGCGATGAACAATTTCCTTGATTAATAACTACGAACATTTAGGTGAGCTATATTCAGCAAAAAACTGAAAATGTGAAGTGCATAATTCGTGCATCGTCTAGTGACATTACTACAGTACCCAACTTCAAGATGTTAACTGGATTAAATGGACACAAAGTGCCTGTTCAGAAAACAACACGACGGGTGGAAGGATTTTGGTTGGAACTTCAGGGAATGAATTGTTCTCGAAATGTGATGGACACTCTTACCTGGACTGTCCAAGGATCGACGCCAGCTATGTGCCGTCCGAGGTTCTGCAACCAAGCTTCCACGGAATGTAAAAAACGAACTGCACGTGGACCAATTACTCGACGGGTCACGTCTGATCTGTAATAAGCAATGCTTTTAGTCACAACCAACTGCATCACTACGACTATAATGGAAATGAGAAATGGACACGCTTATGTATTAATCACGTTGTTATACAACGATGTTACTGTGATCAAAAAAAACTTTACCACGACGATACTAACCTGTAAAAAATTATTGTGCAGCGGATGAATATGAACTGTAATAACGACACGATGTGTATAGGTCAACACACCTGAAAAATACGGACATTTTTCTTTGAAGTATTTCAAAACAATACTATGTAATTAAGAACATTCAACAATCTAAGTTGTATTGTGTTATAACAAATATTGTAAATTTAAAACTAAGTTACCTGTCATAGAATGTAGTCTTCATATGTAATATTGGTTGAATATTTTCTTTGTGCAACGACTGAAAAACGCGCGCACACGAACAATATGAACTGCAATACTGTGCCGCGTGATCTAACTGTACGATATAACGGCAGTCCCGCAGTTACACAGACGCTTCTGCGCATGCGCGCACTCTATCTGCCAACATTAGAACTTTTACGGCGCACCCGCGTCATTCAAATTTTGTATATAATGTGTATAATGTGTAATGTAAGTCATGTAAATAGTTGTAGATAACTTAGATTTTCTTGTGCCTTTAGGTGAATTGCTCGCCTGCAGGTGTGTCCTTTCGCCTCGCAATTCAGGGGGCAATATAAAGGCACATTTGCATGCCGAGCGTGAGTTTCCGCGGAAACGCGAAATATTAATTAAATAAATGATCAGTGACAAATAAATAAAGCCTATGGCACACAACTGCAGCGCTGTGTCGCTGATAAAACAAAAGCACAATTACGTTACTCTTATGTTTGATTAAAAAAGAGTGAGCTCTGGTAGAAGTGGTGCGAGAAGCACGTATTTTATTTTATTGTCTGGCACACCGCCATATTTCATGTTATAGAAGAATACTGCGAGTTGCAACCATATTAGGCACTCGATTCTGTAAAGAATTTATATTTATAAAAGTAAGTAGGATTATGAACTGTAGGCTTATTGTGATTCTTGAGTTTCTCCCGGCGTATTTGATAATCAAAATATCCACGGGTATGCTGCCGGTCTACAGTGTCCAACGGGCACAATATTTCGGCGATCAAACATGTCGCCATCATCAGGTGAACTGACGGACTGAGCTCCTGTGAACGTGCCGGCACGGAGATCCGTACGCTATGGCTGCTCAGAGGGAACTGGGTTCGGTCGCGGCGGCGGCCGATTTAAATACCCTCCGCCCGCGGCGCGCTCCCTCCGCCGTCCGCGCCCAGCGCCACGGTCGTGCGGTGGAACAGATTGCGACGGCGTCTGAGATGACGTCGGTGTGATGGCTCTGTCCGCCGTGGTCGTCACAACTATACGTCTGCTCGATCTACTCTTGATTAACCCGATCGCTGGTTCCCAAGCCTTGCTAAGATTATAGCCACAGTCACGGTTTATGAGGTCGTCATTGGTGCGAATTTCGATGGCCTCTCTAACAACGCTGTCCCAGTATCTCGACGTCTGTACCAGAATCCTCGTGCGGTCATACTCCATGGCGTGATTTTCTGACAAACAATGTTCAGCGACCGCCGACTTGCTCGGATACATCAGTCGAGTGTGCCTCTGGTGTTCACGGCATCGATCCTCGACGGTACGCATCGTCTGACCAATATACGACTTGCCACATTGACACGGAATCTGGTACACGCCGGCCTTCCTCAAACCGAGGTCATCTTTGGCGCTCCCCACCAGTGCACGAGTTTTATTTGGAGGACAAAACACAGTTCCGACCCGGTGTTTCTTCAGAATGCGGGCGATTTTTCCCGAGAGTGCGCCTGTGTATGGAATAAATGCAGTGCCTACCTCCTCCCTCGTGACTTCATCCATCTCAACAGGTTGTGCTGCAGTGGTTGGGCGGAGAGCACGTTGAATCTGCCACTCTGAGTACCCATTTTTTCGAAATACAGTTCTCAGATGTTCCAATTCCTGGGGTAGACTCTCTGCGTCAGAGATAGTGCGCGCCCTATGTACTAGAGTTTTAAGTACCCCATTCCTCTGTGAAGGGTGGTGGCAGCTGTCTGCATGCAAATACAGATCAGTGTGCGTAGCCTTCCGATACACCCCATGACCTAGGGTGCCGTCAGCCCTTCTCTTGACCAAGACGTCAAGGAAAGGTAATTTACCCTCCGTTTCAGTCTCCATAGTGAATTTGATGTTGGGGTGTATGGAGTTAAGATGTGTAAGGAAGTCAAGGAGTTTATCCATACCATGTGGCCAGATGACGAACGTGTCGTCAACGTAACGGAAAAAGCAAGTAGGTTTCCATACGGATGACGACAGGGCTTCCTCCTCGAAGTTCTCCATGTACAAATTCGCTACCACCGGTGAGAGTGGGCTACCCATGGCGACTCCCTCCGTTTGTTCGTAGTATTCTCCATTAAAAAGAAAATACGTGGAAGTCAAGACATGCCTAAAAAGTTCAGTAGTCTTCTCGTCAAACTTCTGACTAATCAATTCTAGTGACTCTCGCAGGGGTACCCTCGTAAACAAGGAAACGACGTCAAAACTCACCATGATATCTGACTCATCCAACCTGAAGCTATCAAGGCGTTTAACAAAATCCACGGAATTACGGATGTGATGAGGGCATTTACCCACATAAGGACTTAATATTCCCGTCAGGTATTTGGCCAACAAATATGTAGGTGCCCTGATGTTGCTGACAATGGGGCGTAATGGTACCCCCTCTTTGTGAACCTTCGGGAGTCCATATAGTCTAGGCGGTACCGGACCTTGGGGTAACAATTTCTTAGCGTCACCCTCCGGTAAATCTGCGTCCTTGAGAAGCGCCCTCGTCTTGTTCTCCACCTTCTTTGTAGGGTCAACGCTGATCTTCCGGTAGGAATCGTCATTTAGCAGGCTCTGCATCTTATCAGTGTAGTCCTTATGGGAGACAACAACTGTAGCATTGCCTTTGTCAGCCGGTAAGACAACAATTTCAGAGCGCTCCCTCAGATCACGAATGGCCGCCCTCTCTTTACTGCTGATTAGTCAGAAGTTTGACGAGAAGACTACTGAACTTTTTAGGCATGTCTTGACTTCCACGTATTTTCTTTTTAATGGAGAATACTACGAACAAACGGAGGGAGTCGCCATGGGTAGCCCACTCTCACCGGTGGTAGCGAATTTGTACATGGAGAACTTCGAGGAGGAAGCCCTGTCGTCATCCGTATGGAAACCTACTTGCTTTTTCCGTTACGTTGACGACACGTTCGTCATCTGGCCACATGGTATGGATAAACTCCTTGACTTCCTTACACATCTTAACTCCATACACCCCAACATCAAATTCACTATGGAGACTGAAACGGAGGGTAAATTACCTTTCCTTGACGTCTTGGTCAAGAGAAGGGCTGACGGCACCCTAGGTCATGGGGTGTATCGGAAGGCTACGCACACTGATCTGTATTTGCATGCAGACAGCTGCCACCACCCTTCACAGAGGAATGGGGTACTTAAAACTCTAGTACATAGGGCGCGCACTATCTCTGACGCAGAGAGTCTACCCCAGGAATTGGAACATCTGAGAACTGTATTTCGAAAAAATGGGTACTCAGAGTGGCAGATTCAACGTGCTCTCCGCCCAACCACTGCAGCACAACCTGTTGAGATGGATGAAGTCACGAGGGAGGAGGTAGGCACTGCATTTATTCCATACACAGGCGCACTCTCGGGAAAAATCGCCCGCATTCTGAAGAAACACCGGGTCGGAACTGTGTTTTGTCCTCCAAATAAAACTCGTGCACTGGTGGGGAGCGCCAAAGATGACCTCGGTTTGAGGAAGGCCGGCGTGTACCAGATTCCGTGTCAATGTGGCAAGTCGTATATTGGTCAGACGATGCGTACCGTCGAGGATCGATGCCGTGAACACCAGAGGCACACTCGACTGATGTATCCGAGCAAGTCGGCGGTCGCTGAACATTGTTTGTCAGAAAATCACGCCATGGAGTATGACCGCACGAGGATTCTGGTACAGACGTCGAGATACTGGGACAGCGTTGTTAGAGAGGCCATCGAAATTCGCACCAATGACGACCTCATAAACCGTGACTGTGGCTATAATCTTAGCAAGGCTTGGGAACCAGCGATCGGGTTAATCAAGAGTAGATCGAGCAGACGTATAGTTGTGACGACCACGGCGGACAGAGCCATCACACCGACGTCATCTCAGACGCCGTCGCAATCTGTTCCACCGCACGACCGTGGCGCTGGGCGCGGACGGCGGAGGGAGCGCGCCGCGGGCGGAGGGTATTTAAATCGGCCGCCGCCGCGACCGAACCCAGTTCCCTCTGAGCAGCCATAGCGTACGGATCTCCGTGCCGGCACGTTCACAGGAGCTCAGTCCGTCAGTTCACCTGATGATGGCGACATGTTTGATCGCCGAAATATTGTGCCCGTTGGACACTGTAGACCGGCAGCATACCCGTGGATATTTTGATTGTAGGCTTATTCATTGAATATATCTGATTTAACTAACTGTGTAACTTATTTATGTTTAGTAGACAATCACCTCTGTACGACGTATTGGCATGGCTGGCAAATTATTGTAATATTGAGATTTAGATTATGAGTCCGCACCTACCGCAGCAGTCTTTGGAAACGATTTAATTACGAAGTCCGATTACTCAGTTTTATTTCACGGTCAACTACGAGTAACATTGCCTTTACGAAAAAGCCATTGTCAAGCGCCTGATAACGAATAATCAAACGTCCACGTTCCAGATAAGCGGACACAATTGCAATCACAATCACCATCATACAGATAGAATAATCAATATCTAAATAACAATATATTTTTATTTATTTTATTTTATTTATTTTATACAGTCATTGCTGAATACACACATCTGCAAATATCCTCACTGCTCTAGCGGAACTCGTCTTTGTTGCCTTTTTTTCCATACGGTAATTAGCACAAAAACATAAGGCTTGTTCTGCTGAAGAACTTGATGCCCACAAGTCCTTAAATAAGAATCTCCTAGCGGGAGTAATACATGAAAGGAAACAGACTGTTGGACAAAAGAATGGACAGCTCCCTGCTTTTGGCGTTTCCGATAGCGCCTACGATAAGAATCTGGTGTCATATTATGCTTCAGAACTCTAAACTGTTTATTTTTTTACTTCATACTAAAACAAAAGTTGTGATATGAGAAGAGGAAATGACTTATATGCTTCTCAGGAACTTTAGTTTTTCGTGTTTATTTTCTCACAAGATTCGTATTTTCTTGGGATCCAAATAGAGTGGACATTTCATCACTGGTTAATATTCTGATGGCTAATGACATGATACCCGTTGCAATTGCTCCATGGCACATGTGAGGAGAGTCTCACGTTGGTTACTATAAGAATACGCAGGCAGTGATATCCGCTCACTGCAGTCAGAGCAAAGGTGATTTCTTTCTGTTTAGGGCGAAGGGTTAGCTGCAGTGTCCACGCTCAGCCAACATAAACTAATCGCGGCGGCATTGGGCACTGCTAATCGCTGCACTTGTTGCGAGCCTCGACAACAAGAGCGCACTGTCTCTGCTAGCGATACTATGGAGTTAAAACATCTTACTTAACGTAATACGCAGGACGTGGGATGGGTAAAAATTCAGTTTGTAACTTCCCATCGCATTAAAATACTTTACAGTCATATTTGATGCAATATTTATTGTTGGTTGTCTCTCTAATGTTAATAGTATTGATTCAGATTGTGCGTTAACACGAAAACACACACACACACACACACACACACACACACACACACACACACACACACACACGCAAACAGTCATTGATTCCAGTGAGGGTGACAACTACTGTGTGTTGAACAACACATGCACCAGTCAGTTCCTCAGTTGGCGTCGAGTGGGTGAGATTTTTCAATTACCTTGCATTGCAAGAATTGTAAGGAGGTGACTGAAAGTAAATGGACTTGTTGTATGCTAAAGAGCTGCGACAAAGCAAAGCTTGACCGATTATCAGATAATTGTCCACATGGGCTTTGTGGACGGGTATACTTTTAGTAACCAACCCACCCACGATCATTACGTAAGATTTCTCGAGGGCGTAGGGGAATTGATTTCATTAAGTCGTCGACAGTGTAGCGTGATGGTTTACTTCCCACCATACGTTTTCTATATTCGTCCAAAGGTCGCTTGCATTTGTAGGGACACATGGCAATGACCTTGTTACCTCTGCCCACATATTCTCTATATGGTTGATGTTCGGTGATCGTGGAACAAACGGCAACAGCTTTATTCTCTCTTGGCCCTGAAACCAATCTCGCACTGCCCTGCTATGATGGATGGGTCTCTGCTCCTGTAAATAAACTGTTATCTCGTTAGTTCATATATTTATATTTAAATAACGTATTTGTAATAAGCATATTGGATTATTATTTTCCACACTGTTTAAGAATTCATTCCCTGTCATAGATAGGTGATCTGGATTCAACAGTCCGATTAAGAATGTGGTTCACCCAGTCTATCATATAATGATAGTCGTAGCCGGATATCCACATTAAGACTGACTGCCTGAATCCGATTAGGACGATCTTGTATCGAAATGAAATTACATAAATCGGATAATTTAAACGTCTGTATTGCAACAATGCTGCGCACATAAATTCCTATGATGGAGTAACAGCTAGCAACTGTCTAACAGAAAGTGAGAAATATGTCGACTAGCAGCAATCTATCGTAACTATAACCCATATTTATCTGATGGAAATATTGAATCGAACAATACACCTCTATTTCAGTGGAGGGAAGATACTCCATATCAGATTTGCTGATGACATAATAATAATAATAATAATAATCCCCTGTGGCCGATAGGGGAAACCCTCCCCCATATGGGTGGTACCGAGGAAATCAAATACTTGGGGTGAACCAAATACTAACACAATACTGAACGGCTACTCAATCCGTTGCACCCAAAATCCAGACACATCTGAGTGAAAATCACCGCTACTCTGGTCACCGTCTGTTAGCTCAATGAGCTTGGCTGAAAATATTTGCTTCCAAAGGCTTCAACACCCTCTGGTCCTGTCCGGTCCTGGTATCACCCAGGCCAAACCAATGAAACACAAGAAAACATGAACTATGCAAGCAAAGGTAACTTTACCCCAGGTGGTACACAACCTGGCCACCGATAGGCGGCAGTTGGATTTTCGGACTCTGGGTTAGCACGGCAGAGAATATCGAAGATCTCTGGTAAATTTCCCTACAAGCAGAAAACATTCATTTGAAAACTAAACATCGATACATTGATGCAAACAAGAAACCTCAATAATCTCACAAAAGAAATCGTCCGCCATAAAATTCTCATCCTTGCTCTTCAAGAACCACGATTAATTGACAATTAAAACTTGCATTACGGAAACCATGGCATCTTCAAGAGCAAAATACAGCAAAAGGTAGCGAAAGGGGTACCAATCTTCGGCAATGCATTTCTCGAACACAGATCTATCATCAACTCTGTGAAAGAAATCGCATCCATCAACAATCGACTTATGACTATGCTCATTCAGAGCCCCTATAAAAGATATACACTCGAAAATACTGTGAGCAAAATTCACCAACATGACGTGAAAATACTAATGGGAGACTTCAACTCTCTATTTGGGACAGAAAACACCTGTAGAAAAATCATTGGTACAAATTCAACACACCGAAACGCTTAGACCAACGGCACACGTCTGACTGACATTTGCCAACAATTCAACCACAAAAGAATGTCTTCCCACTTTAGGAAGTAGCCTGTTCCCAAGAAACATGATTGGCTACCAGGTAAAGCTGCTTTCGTTCGCCTTTCGAGACTCGCTGAAAGCCAGATTTTTAATTCTTTTGTAGCAGAGATACAAGCAGGCAGATACAAACGCAATAAGGGAATCGTAAGACAACGCTCGAGCAAAATGCGCCTCGCTACTTTCAGTAACCCTTAGTGTCAGAGCGAAAACTTTACGGTTGTGCCAAATTCATAATGACGACATATTTTTTGTTGTTGTGAATACATAATTTAATCTATAAAATGCCACATTTTCATAATAATTGCGAATGATACAGGAAATGAAGAAAATACAGATCTTTTCGAAGTCAAAAGTCGGTAATCTCCTACTAATTCGTGTTAAAATAGGCTCAATCGTCTTACAGATACTTAATGCTTTATTAAGATAGTCTGCCGTCGTGATGTTTCTGTAGTAAGCTGAATTTAATTTGTATTAGTACAGTGAATATTTTAATTGGAATTTCCATTAGTTTACTAAACGCAACAGTAATCATCAAAGAGAAATTAATCAGCAAAAGAATTTTCTTTCACGATATCTAAAACGATCTGACAATGCTAAAGTTGTTTACAAATTCTAAGCCAGTAGATACCTACTGATTCCAACGATATCATTATACCAGAGTAGTTTTAAGAGTATTTTCGTATAGAAATGAATTGCGTTGACGGTTGATCGATCCAGAGCGGGAAAGGTAAATCTTTACGAATATATGACGAGAGGGACAAGTGCGTGAGAGAGGACTTCTCTATCAATACAAGTGCCTGAGAGACGACTTTAATTTCAATCTCCTGGATAGTTTTGTTTCTCAAATCAACAAGTGCGTTATCATGCAGTAGCACATGTGATGTAGTTGTGTTGCTCGATTTTCTTACGCTGAGACCGAAAGGTGTCTCAGTTGTTGGCAACAAATTCCAGTTGTGTTGCACACAGCCCTTGGGGCAGAATTCGTAGCCGAAAACTCTCTTTTGGAGCTATCAGATGTAAAATATTATGTTCACACTACTCTTTGCTCGAGTTTATGTCTTTTGGAGGGGCTCAGCCTTTCATTTCTTCTTAGGAAGTTAACGATAGAGACATCATAACATGTCACCAGCAACAGTACTACATACGAATGCTCAATGAGCGACCTGATGGCGTTCAATAATAGTCACTCCGTTGATTTTTGTAGTTTCGAATTAGAGCATGCAGTACTCCTACACCAGACTTCTGAACTTTGCCTGTTGAATGCAAATGTCGCATGATGATATAATGGTAATCTATCACATATATCAGTAGTCGAGACTTCCTTAATGTGGAAAATCATTCATGCCAGAACGATCTTTGTCGAAACAAGACTATCTTTTTCTGGCGTATTTTTCCCAAAAGCACTCGCTCCACACACAATTCAAATCTTTCTAGTTGCCTCCTCTGCATTCACCCCTCTGTTATACCAAAAGTAAACGTTGTGTTGCAGATGTTGCACCTATTTCCACTTGCGCCTCAATTTTACAATGCTTAACTGTAGTTCATGATTTTCAAGTTTGCAAAATCCATTGCTTAACTGCCAGATAATAACTAGAACTTCAAATTCGAAAATGACAGTTGAGACACACACTGACAGGGTCGCGACGCGTTCACCTGGGCGGCGCCGGATTTCAGGCGGCGGGTGGCGTCTGGCTGGTGGCCGGTAGCCGCTGCAGCGCGAGGAATCGCTCGAGCGTAAGCTGTTATGATCGCGGCGCAGCCACGAGCTATCCTGCGGAATTGTTTCTGGAATACTTGTTATTGCTGGTGGGTAGAATGTTAAGCGAATTATCTTCGATGTTCAGTCAGACTCCTAACTTTAGACGGATTGTGGCAAAAAAAAAAAAAAAAAAAAAAAAATACAGTTGGACGCGAACAGGCGACTATAACTTTAGAACGCACGACGCTTGCCACTAGACCACAGGCTCACGTAGTCCAACATCTTTTCGGAAGTAGATAACACTTCCTCCTGACACTTCCGCATCTTACAGTGTTGCCAGATTGTGCAGATTGCCGGACTTAGAGTTGTCAGGGGCGGTCAGTTTTATTGGCCACCTTAAGTGAATGACTCGGACTTAGTCTCTGTGGCGGCCGTCCGGCGGTCAGTTTTATTGTCTAAGACTGTACATTCTCAGAAATTTCTTCCTCAGATTAAGGCCTATGTTTAATACTAGTAGACTTCCCTTGGATAGAAATGTCGTTTTTGTTAGTGCTAGTCTGGTTTTGATGTCCTCCTTGCTCCGTCCCTCACTGGTTATTTTGCTGCCTTGATAGTGGGATTCTTTAACTTCATCTACTTCGTAACCATCAATCCTTATGTTAGGTTTCTCGCTGTTCTCATGTCTGCTATTTCTCATTACTTTTGTCTTTCTTCGATTTACTCTCGGTCCATATTCTGTAGTCATTAGACTCTTCATTCCATTCAGCAGATCACGTAATTCTTATTCACATTCACTAAGGATAGCAATGTCATCAGCGAATCGTATCATCGATATCCTTTCACCCTGAATTTTAATTTCCTTCCTCAACCTTTCTTTTATTTCCGTCATTGATTCTTCGATGTACAGATTGAACAGTAGGGGCGGAAGACTACATCCCTGTCTACACGCTTTTTAATCCGAACACTTTGTTCTTGGTCGTTCGCTTTCACTATTCCCTTTGACTCTTGTACATATTGTTTATTACCCGTTTCTCTCTATAGCTTACCCATATTATTGTCAGAATTTCACACCATTTTACATTGTCGAACGCTTTTTCCAGGTCGACAAATCCTATGGACGTGTCTCGATTTTTCTTTAATCTTGCTTCCATAATCAACCGCAATGTCAGAATTGCCTCTCTCGTGCCGTTACGTTCCCTCAAGCCAAACTGATCGGCATCTAACACATCTTCAATTTTTTTCCATTCTTCTGTGTATTATTCTTGTCAGCAACTTGGGTGCAGGAGCTGTTAAACTGACAGTGCGATAATTGTCGCACTTGTTAGCTCTTGCAGTCTTCGGAACTGTGTGGATGATATTTTTCCGAAAGTCAGATGGTACGTTGTCAGACTCATACATTCTACACATCAACGTGAATAGTCGTTTTGTTGCCACTTCCCCCCATGATTTTAGAAAGTCTGATGGAATTTTATCTATCTCTTCTGCCTTATTTGATCTAAAATTCTCTGAAGCTCTCTTAAATTCTGATTCTAATACTGGATCCTCTATCTCTTCTAAATCGATTTCAGTTTCTTCCTCTGACCCATCAGACAAATCTTTCCCCTCATAGAGGTCATCAATGTGCTCTCTCCACCTATCCACTCTCTCCTCTACATTTAACAGTGGAATTCCCGTTGCGTTCTTAATGTTGCCAACCTTACTTTTAATTTCATCGAAGGTTATTTTGACTTTCCTATACGCTAAGTCAGTCCTTCCAAAGATCATTTCTTTTTCGGTTTCTTCACATTTTTCCTGCACCCATTTTGTCTTAGCTTCCCTGCACCTCCTATTAATTTCATTTCTCAGCGACTTTTATCTCTGTATTCCTGAATTTCCCTGAACATTTTTGTACTTCCTCCTTTCATGGATCAACTGAAGAATTTCTTCTGTTAACCATAGAGTCTTAGCAGTTCAGCTGCGCATTTCTTAAGAGTGGGTACCTAGCTGAACGTCCTGCGCGGTTTGTAACTCCCAGGAAGCTCGCCTTCGACCTGGATGGTGCGAACTTTTGTGATCACTGTGGCGCGCCATTTTTCATTCAGTGTTCATGCTGTAAGTTAATTTAATTTTTTTAACATTTGTTGAATGCCGAGGATGTCCATTTTATGTAGAGTAATGTATACATACCATAGAAAGCTGGTCTCTGCACCTCCTGCGCACTCATTTTCCGACGTTCTCCTTTAAACATACCGTACTGCGGTTTCTCGTTTAACCCTTTGAGTACCGGTGGTTTCTGACTACCATTTTATTAATTTCTTTTTTTAAGTATAGCATGAAACTACCGATACTATTGCAAATCAGGGACATGTACTGGTACACTGAGGTACTTTTAAGAAAGTAGTGCGTTGTAGCAGTCACTTATAGCGTTCAAGTCAGGTCTTGTGATCTAGCGATGATGTGCTTCACTGCAAACCAAGAGGTCGGACCTCAGATTTTTCAGTCTGCATTTTAACCTAGCCTTCGCCTGTCAACGATTTGAGGAGTCGCCAGAAAGGACACGTGGTTCGGATTCCACGTTAAACAGCAGTTGCCCTCTTCCCGGCTGGATAACTGGGGGCGGTTAGGGACACACAAGACACCGAAGTGGCTTTCAATAGAAATACTCGCACAAGGCCAGTGAGCCACACGAAATTATTACAGTGTTCAAAGCAACAGTCGGTGAGGAGATTTTGCTACGTGACCATAGAAGATTGTGACAGGAGGCTTTTTTTATATTTATCGTATTGAGGAGGTCATTTATAGTGAAAGTAAGTATATCTAAAGTTATTGTGACATAAATCTGAGTTTGTACTACTGCTTTTATTATGAGTGGTTTCGAAATGAAACCATTGGAACCGAAAGTACTTATGATATAAATTTATTGAATTGTAGGTACTTTTTTGCTTCATACAATGAAGACTTTCACGACCGGATGGTACTGTTGTTGATAATTCTTCCGGGTTATATGGCCGTGGTCCATGGAATTCTTCTATTCCCAACGTTTCGTCCAATACTACGTTGGACATCCTCAGGGGTATGGCTGGTCCTGCTGAGTCCTGCCGACTGATGAGTCGGGCGTCGGAGAGCGGCCTAAATACCGAGGAAAGTGGGCGTGGTCTACCTTGCACATACTGGCAGAGAGAAAACTAGTCAAAGATAAAATGTAACTATCGATAATAGTCCGTCACAGACAAAAATCACTTATCGATTCTCTAACGCCACTGTCCATATCTCGCTTAATTTCAAGGCCTCTTCTTTTCTGTTAAAATTATCTTCATGTTTATAAATTTCAATAGCCTCCCTATACAGTCGTGGATAATAGTTCGTGGTAGCACTTAAAACTGTAGTTTCAGAAAACTTAACTACATGGTCACCTGACTGAAGTGCATGTTCCGCAACGGCCGATTTATCTATTTTTCCCAGTCGGCAAAGACTTTTATGCTCCTTTACCCTCGTATTCACACTTCTTTTCGTAGTACCAATGTAGACCTTGCCACAAGTACACGGAATTTTATACACACCGCTAGATGATAATGGTGGCCTTCTATCTTTAACAAAACGAAGTACTTGTCCTATTTTTCTGGTAGGTTTGAATACCGGTTTCACTTTATGTTTCAGCAAAATTTTGCCGATTCGATCTGTAACCTTACTAATGAAAGGTAAAGACACCGTGTTCTTCCATTACTGTGTACCATCCTTGTCCCTTGACCTGCTGTAATTAGATCTTAAAACTCTATTAATTTCTTTGTTTGAGTACCCATTCTTTTCGAAGGCCTGTTTCAGATGATTCAGTTCCGTATCCAGATGTTCCAGCGTACAAATCCGTTTTGCCCTGTCTACTAAACTTTTGATTAGACCTCTTTTTTGTTGTAGGTGATGACTGGAGTTCTTATGTAAGTATCTATCAGTATGTGTGCTCTTCCGAAACACGCCCGATGCAGGATTCGAACCTGCGACTGTAGCAGCAGCGCAGTTCCTGACTGAAGCGCCTGGAACCGCTCGGTCACAACGGCCGGAAGATGTGGGACTGCACCACGGAAAAATATGATTTTGCTTTTAAATACAAGTTAGTCAGAAACAGTTTGAAAAGCGTGTAAAGGTATTGCCGAGTAGGTTGCGTATAGAAATACTTCTTGAGAGAAGAACTCGATACGATGCACCATTTCCAAGTTAATCAGCGTTGAAATTAGCCAAACAGGCCGTTGTGTGCTTAAATTCGAGCGGCCTGTGAGAGACGGTCTCGCCAAACGTGACTTCATTTCGTTTCCTGAAACCGAACAAGAGAGCGATACGAGAACTGGACGTGGGACAGTAGTAGGGATCGAACCTGATCCAGTGGCTGAGAAGTCTCGTGCTCTACAATCAGAGCTGTGAGAAAAACTGAGACTAATTGTATTTGGACGGCCGCTTGAATTTGCGAAACTCGGAAACTTCGCAACATATCGAATTTTTTTCGTGACAGTTATTGCCCAGCAGAGCATACGTGCAGCACCCTCCAACCTTTTCAGACTGTTTCTGACCACCTCGTACATCTCCAGAAATGAAGGGCGGTTGAAAACTGTATGTCCCAGTAGTTCCAAAGTGAAATCACAACCTCAAAACAGCTGACTGGTTTACAGCAACACAGACCCGTGCCATACACCATATCACGCCTTCGGGAGTCATTGGTGTTTCTAAAAGACCTCTTGTTTCAATTTTCGCCACATGTAACTGAAGTGTTAAGTTTGTTGAGCATGCAGACCATTTTGCATTTCCTGAACGACCGTCCCAGTGCTCTCCAAACGTTCGCTTAAGGGGGACTGTCGTTGCATGTGTGGAATGGGACATCCGTCATGTTGGTACCACACTGATTGCCTCATGTCCAGTGGAATCGACCAGTAACTGCGGCAGCAGCACGTCTTAGGAACTCGAGATACTTGAGTGTATTTGGCTTCCCATCAATAAAAAAGGGATAATGATGCGGATCTTAGAAAACACACCAAATATTTGTAGACTAAGACCGTTGTTTTTATCCACTTCTTTGAGTTAGCGCGTATTTTCAACTGGCGTTTGATTTGCTCACAGTTTGCAAACGATGCTCCTTCCATGAACAAAGTTTTGCGTAGATGTTTCGCATCACTTTGCTCCTTTCGTAGGTAACATTGGCAGAACTGTGGCCAATTTTGGAAGTCATTGGCATGAAACTGTAAATGCAGCGAAATGTGAAGAGGATGAAATGCCATGTAATGTAACGCTCTCGGAACACTCGTTTGGTTGATTCCTCTCGTACTTCTTACATGCCTCTTGGTGACATTTGCATCGTGTATTACTGCTGCTAAAATGTCAGTTTCATTTTTTTATCACATGCTCTTCTTTTTCCTTGGCGTATTTTATTCTCCACACTACACCTTTTTTATGTTCGCAAAGACATACCGCGAGTGCTAAGCATCATCTGGATACTCTTCAGCATACAACCGCACCTCTACAATAGTTCGTCTTAAGCGATATTCACTTTTTCGACTGTCCTATTCAGCATGAATGTCTCAAAAGCTTTACGAGCAAGTTATGATTGTTGCGGCGGCGGAACACAGACTGATAGGTTTCAAGTGCACAAGAACCATACCTGAGTTATGTTTTTGGTATATTAATGCAGGCGTTTGTGGAATCTCTTCTGCCGGAGGGACAGTGGTTTTCGGCATTGTTATCTTGATAGTATTCGATCAAGTCCCCTTAATGCTTTGCCGTTGAAGTTCTCTTAGAAGCTACTTTCAAGTACCACAGAAAAAATATATAATTCCATTAGAAATAAAACAAAGCAACTATAAACGATAAAAATTAGTTGCGAGAGCCAGGAAATTCGCCTATGTGTCCACTATAATTTGGCGAAACAGCACTTCGATATGTTTATTCAATCTGAATATATTTGAGGTGACCTGTCTTAGCTGCCACACCCTGTATTCAAGTGACCTAGTAAATAACGTCGGAAGTTGCATGAGGCTTTTCACGAATGTTACTGTTGTATACAGACAAGTTCGCGAAGCAAGAAAATTGTAGCGAAATGTAGGAAGACCTGCAGAAGATCGACGCGTCGTAATTGTAATGGTTTGTGGATAAACAGGCGGAAACGCCAGTTATTGTACGATTAGGAGATTTCTGACAAATCACTGGAATCAGTCACATCCATAAATATTTATGACCGAATGCGTGGAGCAATTTAAAGTAGAATGACCACTTAAAGCTAAACGTAGGAAGACATATACCAAACTGCGGTTTATTGAAAGACTACTCTGGAAGTGTAGTTCATCCACGAAGAAGAAAGAGCACAAAATTCTTATTCGAACACTGACCGTCAGTCTGGGACCCATATCAGATAGGATTGATTGGGGAGATACGGAAGATCCAAAGAAGAGCAGCACATTTCGCCACAGATTCATAGAGGAAGCACGAAAGACTCACTGAAACGCTTTCGGAATCTCACTGGCCAACGCTACAAGGCACGTGTTGTGCGTTAAGATATGGTTTACTGTTAAAATTCCGAGAGTGTCTTGTAGAGAAGTAAACTGATGTAGTGCTCCCTCCTAAGTATATCACGTGAAAAGACCACGAGGATAAGATTAGAAAGATTCGAGTTCACACAGAGGCTTACCAGCAATCATTCTTCCAGTGGACCATTTGGGACTGGAAGATTAAAGGGAAGATGTACCCTTCACCTTGGAGAATATAGATGTAGATATGGATAGATGTTCTCATAATGCCATTACACACCAATTGGATCAATGATCCCCACCCATCCACCTCCAGTTTTCCAAACTTCTTTTTTAAGCTTTATCCAGGGGGTCTCCGAAACAAAACCTGTCCCGATTGAAAAACGTCTCAAGTCAATGAAAGAAAACATGAGGCACACACCCACAGAGCCCCAGACATCTGCATCATTATCATTATGTTCCACAAATTGGTCAGAGTGCTGTGTCGTCCGGACAAGACACAGCCAGGGCAAAAGCGTCACAGGCCGAAAGATGCGAGCTGGTGCCAGTGTCATAGAGACACGCCACTTGCGCGGCGGCGCTGAGGATGAAGATATCGACTTCGCCTCGGCCAGTTGCCGGTCGAGTACAAGAAGCCGATTCGGAAGAGAGAAGAGCAGCTATCGCCCACTTGGCTATAAATCATCGTCCAGGGCTGAATTAGACACGGGACGTCGTATAGTGAACTCTTAGAAGTGAACAGACAGTTGTTATAAATTGCATGTGCTGTGTACTACAATTATTTGCTCTTAGCCATTGAGGGCCTTCTTTTTTGTGTTTTATTACGTGAAGCGTTGCAGACTTAATCATTCAACGAGTCACAAAGATGAGTAAACCTTTTAATTCATTTGTGTGACTTTGTTACTAATTTGTTGGAGTCCTGTAGAACCTTCGCTCACCTGTCCTGTTACCTGACATAGGAGCATAGCTGTGTAATAGTGGCAGGGAGAAATTGTCTTAGCAGTGTGCTGCACCAGAAGCCGTTTCACGAACTCACAAACTCGGCCTCCACAACAGTAGCGACGGGGCCTTTACGAAACTGGCGACGATAGTTTACAAAACAGTAAACAACACCAACCGTATTCATCTTCACTGTGTCACTTTGGTATTCAGCCACGAAAACTGAACCGTCCCCCCTACCATCTCCGATTTCAGTGATATTTTGGACAGATTTTACTTAAAGAATAAAACAGACATTAAATACGCTCACTTGTCAGAAAGAATATACGACTACGAATGCATATATTTATTAAACTGTAAGACATACAGCTATGAAACTTGAGACACATATTAAAGAATCTCTCAAGTTTAGATAAGTGTTGTTCAATACGTCCTCCACCTGTGACACGAACAACATCACATCGATACTCAGATTCCTCCAATAGTCACGGGTAAGCAAGTCCATCATCACTGATGTTATGGCAATGCGGATCCAGTTTTTCAACCTTTATAACTTCTGTAGCACTGTTGGTGCATAAACGTTGTCCTTAACGAAGCCCCCCAAAGGAAGAAGTCACAGGGCACCAAATCCAGTGACCATGGAGGCCTGCTGAGAATTATCGCCGGCTGTTTGATGACCTATCCAATGGCTCTGTAGAGTTTCATTCAAATATTCATATATGTGGCAGCTCCAATTAGGAGATGTCCTGTCTTGTTGAAAAATGAAATTGTACTCGTTCAGCTTCGGAAACAACAAGTTCTGTAACATAGCAAGATGATGCTGACCTTAACCGTGTTTCCATCACAGAAGAACGGCCCATAAACAGATGCGTGGGATATCACACAAAACACATTTACTTTGGGTGAATCTTGTACATGTTCAATGTGTGCAGGTGGGTTGTGTAGGCCCCAAATTCGAACACTGCATTTGTTTACTTTCACACTAAGGTGGAAAGTCGCTTCATCATAGAGCACCATACTTTTGCGAAAGTGTTATCATTATCAATAGCATTCCGAAGCTCGTCAGATACTGCCATACATTTGCGTTTGTCGTCAAGAAGTAGACCCTGTACAGCCGTAACTTGTACAGCTTCGTAACCAACCGACATCTCAAAGTGGTTTGAATTCGTGTGACATTTTCATCGGAAACACGAGGGTGGCCAGGAGTCTTTCCTTTACATACGCATCCTGAGTCTAGAAACTGTTGACACCATCTGCGAAAGTTCCATCCATTCTTCAACCTGAAACGTCTTTATACTGTAACCACGGAATTACACTTCGCAAACTCAAGAACACAAAAAGATTTTTGTTGCATAATAGCCATTTTGTAACATGTCAGGGCAACAAAGCAAACAGAAGATAACCGGCATCTAGTTGCAATGACTATAAATTAGAGACTATTCGTTCCTCCAATAGCCGAGCCGTGGCGCAGCGATCGACAGTTTTGGCAACATAATACTTTGTAATACGTACAGTCTTTTTGAAACACCCTGCATTAGTCAACCCCTTTACTGAACATACTGACCGATTTCGAGCGCTGTAGATGGCGTAAAACGTTACGAGGTGGTCATGTGATGTTGATGCAACTCTAGGATGCGAAGTAGTGTGTACACACCAGATAATTGCACACAGTAAGTTGAGCAATATGTGGACGCGATAGAAATACAGAAACGTGCCAGGTATCTACATCTACATCTATACTCTGCGAAACACTGGCGGAGGGTATGTCCCATTGTACCATTTATTAGGGCTCTTTCTTTTCCTTTGTAATCACGTAAGGAGCACGAGAAAAATAATTGTTTAAATGCTTGTGTGTGCTTTAATTAATCTAGTCTCATCCTCTCGATCTCTATGGGAGCGATATATGAGAGTTCGCAGTATGTCCCCAAAGTCATCAGAAAATGTTCAAATGCGTGTGAATTCCTAAGGGACCAAACTGCTGAGGTCATCAGTTCCTAGACTTACACTCTACTTAAACAAACTTATACTAAGAACAACACACAGACCCATGCCCGAGGGAGGACTCGAACCTCCTGAGGGAGGGGCGGCGCAATCAGTGCATGGCGCCCCAAACCGCGCGGCCACTCCGCGCCGCCGGAGTCACCATTTAAAGCTGGTTCTAGAAACTATGTGAGTAGACTTCCTCAGGATAGTTTCCGTCTGTCTTCAAGAGTGTGTCTGTTCAGTCCTTTCAGCATCTCAGCGATACTCTTCCAGGGGTCAGACGAACTGTTACCATTTGTGTTGCCATTCTTTGCATACGTCCAGTATCCCTTACTATTCCAATGTTATAATATCTGCATGTGCCCACGACAACTCTGTGAATGAAACTGAAGTATTTGTTGGTGTATTAACTTGAACTGTTCACTGTGCTTACAGAGGAAGGTGTACAGCTCGCAGCAATGTAATGTAAGAACTAAGGTCTTTAAAAAAAATCCTGACCAACATTCTAGCAAGGACTGGAGACAATAATCACACCTTGTCAATTGCACTTTCTATCAAACCTCACTGGAATTTCTTCCAGCAGTGAACACAGGTCGATCTCAAACAGGTACCAAGCAAACCCTGCAAAGGGCTGTGCATGTCATGGGTATTTTAAAGTCGGGTATCTCATTAAAGGCCTTTACTTACTATTCAATGGACCAAACATCACAGACACTGAACAGCAGCTGCCTGGAAGCCCGTTCTGTGCCCGACGAATCGCAATTTTGGGATACACTTCTTTAAAATTCCTTGCCACACTTATAAAAACGTTATAATCTGTGCAAACCTGTTTATTCCAAAACGCCCCCCCGCCCTCTCCCACAAAGTACGGAACACCTGAAAAGTAACCAAACTGAAGATGCATTCATCGGTTGACTCCTGTGCGGACTGCCGGCCGCAGCGTCGCAGCGGCTGTAAGGAGAAGTTTAGCTATTGCTGCAGGTTGATCAAGGGGTGTGGCAACTGTAGTTGGGATCTGCATCATCGATGTGTGTCAGGTAAGGAGATAGGATTCATGCTGGCTTGACTCACTTGATAGAGACCTTCATGGGTTTTCCCCTTTGCAAGATCACCAGAAAGGTGCTGGTGTATGTTGGCTGGAGCAGCGTTTTGGTGTGGACCTGATTTCTTATGTAGTGAATAGCGTCATTGAAAGCTTTTTGGACGAAATAGTGTTGTTGTCCATGGCACTAATCGAGCAGTCATCGGATTTTGGCTACATGGATTCCGAGCTGTTGCATCAAATGTGACAATTCCACTGGAGACGGTACTAGAGTAGGTGTGAGCCAGTCTGCAAGAATGCATCTGGTATCTGGCTTTTATGACATGTGAAGTTTTTGTGGCCCATTGTGAAGAGCGTCTGAGTTTGATGCTGGAATACAGGGGTTGAAAATACCAGCACCAACTGAAGAAAAATGCAGTGCAACATGCATGGATCCCATGGCTGAATTTTTCTTCTTTTCCCTATTGCTTACACTAGATTTCACATCACATCACATCACATTTTTAAATGTGAAAACTCATCTAGATCACATTCCAGAGTTTCAGATTTCATGTCAGAAGAGATGATAATGTTACCTGTGTTCCTCATCACAGCTGACGTTTGCAGGGTTTGTCATAGGTATAACCACTGTCCATCTTCTGTACCATGTTATGAACTGAGCACCCCCGTATACCAGCTATTGAGCTGTGGTCAGCTGTGGTCAGTAGTCATGCTTTCCTTAAATTCACTGTTAATGCATGATGAATAAGGAAATCGGCACCTAAAATGGGTGCGACAATGTCAACAACCATAAATTTCTAGGTGAAGGGTGCCCAAGACCTATGTTGATAGTCAATAGTGTGTGGCCATAGTTGGTGGTCAATGAACTTTTTACCACTTTGTCACAAAATAATATCTGATTCATTGTCAAGTGCACACTGACCTTGGAGTGTGCTGACATCCAAGCCTATGTCAACCAGGAAAGATAATGCACAACTGTTGTGATGCAGTGCTATGTGTATGGCAGCAATCTTTGAGTAGATTGTATTGACAATGTACTGCTGCTGTGAAAGTACCAAATGTTATGCTGCCATTTATTTATTGCTGTGTGACATGTAGCATCTGCAAAATAAAAATATGTCGTGTTGCAATAATATATTCCAATTAAATTTGAATAATTACTAGGCATCTAAATAATTGTGAATCAAAGTAATAGTGAGCTGGAAATATGAAACACAATAAAACTGTTTGCAGGCATTTTTTTATTTATTTTGTTAACAATCAGTGCAATCTGTGAGGACAAAGCATTGAATCTGTTAACCTGTAATTATTGGCTCTCACAGTTGTTTAGATTGCAAATTCACAGAGAATCTCAATATTAATAATAGTTATCAACAGAAAAAATCGATCAAGATTACTAGATGCAAATGAAAAATGTATAAAGCACATTTTCCATAATTTTAATGATTCAAAAATCCATTCACTGAGTGTTATACGAATCATTATGTCCCTGAGCATTGTATACCATTCCAATACACATATAATATGCAGATAATGCACACTTAATGTGAGCATTCATAATTGTGTCCTGCTCAGACTGTTACTTATGCCAGAAGACTAATAACTCAAGACACTGTGATAGACAAATGATACATGAAATTCAATCAGAAAAGTGATATTAAAAGTTCTGGCAGCTTTTTTGCTGTAAACATTAATTATGGAATAAAATAAATTAATAATCAAGAAAAATAGTAAATAATGCTTTAGATATTGCAGACTACATTTCATCTGTTGGATATCTTGCCTTCATAACTGGCAGTGCTTTTTGCTTCATTTGCGGTTGCCATTTTAGTAGATCCATAGTACTGTGCATGCCCATACTTGTCAAACATAATGCCTATGACACCAGCAAACATTAACTAACGTAGCTCCAGGTTGCTTGTAATTTTTGTGGATGAGACATTGTAGCATGTCAGGAACATGACTGTTTACTATCTCCACCCCGTTGCTCCTGTGCCTGGTACTGCTTCGCCAGCATGTCAGCTGTGATGTATGAACTCAGGAGATCTTCAGAAATGCTCAATGAGTGTCAAGGCCTGATGATGGCACAGCACGGTGTTGTCCTTTTGGCCAGGTTCAGCATACATCGGGAGGTGACAGCAGATGCAACATTTGCTGCTGACACAGCAATCCTTGCTGGTGCTTTGAGTAACTTGTATACTGGCTGATGCACTGACTGCCTTACCTCATCAATGTTACTTGCACCTGTGGTGGCAGCTGCTGTTGTCAAATATACAACACTTCATCAGAAACTGTAACTGTCTGTCGTACCTTGTAGACACTGCCAAAATTCTAAAGGGGGTGTGCTGCCTCATTTTTCTTGATAAAGCACTTGTGTGAGCCTTTTGCTGGTGGTTCAGATTTTAAGACAAAGTAAGCTTGCTTATAAAGCAGGTGCATAATAATCTCCGACGCCAAATCTGCTGCTTGCTGGTAGAAATTTCTGATACCTATCATAAATTATTCGTGATCATCTGAGATGTGTTGAAGTGTGAAAGTATTTCTGTTATTGTGAACCAAATTTGTGGTTGTTTGTGCATAATTAGTGGTTCCCTTAACTGTATATGTTACACAGAATGATCACTTGAGCTGATGGACATACAGTTTATTGCTCATGAATGTGGTCATGATGCAAAAGAAATCACAGGAACAGTGAATTTGTTTAAGTTTGGCTTAACCTCGCTTCCTGGGATAGCAAATACATCCAATCCACTGTAGTGTGAAAACAACACTTCTGCTTGTGTTATTCTGATGGACATGGGTCTTCATGCAGTACTGCCATTCAGATCTTTACACTGCCCTGTATCCATGGTTTACATTGCAGGAAGAAAGAGCTCCAAAATCTGGATCTCATGGCAGTTTTCTTGAATCTCAGTGTTGATGCTGTGCAGCAGGTAACGTCCTCCACAATGGCATCATGTTTTACTGACAATGAAAAATAAATTTTCCACACTGAAATTTGTTTCTTTATCACCAAGGTCATCAGTTATTTAAGTAATTCTATCACATCACATAATAGGTCTGTGGCCTTTAAATGCACAGAAATGCATTAATTACTGACAACTCGAGTGACATGTTGTTACATATTAGCACTATACACAGAATTCAAAGATTCAAGTTTACATCAAAGATAACATATATCAAAGTCGATTGCTAGACCAATCTGTTACAAAAGCTTAAATGACACATTTTGCACGTTGTAAAATAAGCAACTACAAAGATTTTCTGCCCAGTATTTTCTGCACCATATATGTACTGAAAATGAGATTTATATTGAAAAATAAATATGATGAATGAAGAAATAAAATAGATCAAATCACTGGTCTCTGCCCACACTACACATTACAATACACTGCACTCTCTCTCTCTACATCTCTATCTCTCTCTCAAAGTCATGATTCATATTGTTCTGTTGGCTTGACTGAAAACACTGAGTCCTTGCAACAATGAATGACATGTTGACCTCAAGAAAATGGGAAGACGTCGGGCATATAATTTTATATTAATATTCATTAAACAGTAACAGTTTATTCCTTACTCTATATTATCTAGATAATCTGTGACTTTATAATCTTAACTATTTAAGAAGTATTCTTTAACTGACTTTTCAAATACTTGGATTTTAGTTTTCACTTTCATTTCCTTAAACAATGTGCTGTAGAGTTTTATTATCTTATAGAAAATACCATTTTCTTATTTTTTAATTAGTCTTGACAAATGTAAATTTACTCTAACTTTTGTTCCATGTTCAAGAATTCTGCTGTCTTTGCAATAATTTCTGATGTTCTGCTTCAAGTGCCTAAAAGGACTGTAGATGTACTCGCTTACTACAGTATTTACTATCCGTGATACAACTACAATGTAAATCTTGTGCAAATAATAATTTGAGATACTCATCATGGATATAATTACAAATATTAAATGTTAGTACATATTTTACTGTCAACACTCATTTTGCAATGTGAAGTAATTTTAATTAATGACTATGCATACTGCATTTTAACTGTTAAATTTGTGATACTGTTTACTCATGTACCCTAGCTATGGTGCTCTCTGCTGGCCTCAGTTATTTCTATAACATATGCATCCAGTTCATCACCAACACTACGTCTATAATTTGACACTGATCCCTACATCAGAATATGTTATGCCATGTATGGCTGGTATGCATGGCTGTTAATCATGTAAATATTTCTTTTTATTTTTCTTATGTATCATTAGGCCTCTTATGGATTTTGCTTCAGTTAATTGAACTTAGTTGGTTACACCACTGTTTAGGATTGTAACAGATTTGAAGCTGGCGATAGGCAAAGTGGTAATAGTGAAGTGTAAAAGCTTGTGTGATCAAGATGGACCTTTAAAATAAAGTGCCACAGTTCATTGACTCATTTTCAGATTTTGTCTTTAATTGGTATATTCATCATGTCCAAATTCCTTTCACTAGACACCAGTAACTTGATAGATATTAATCTTACACACTGAATACACAGAGTTTACATCATTATTGCTGGGAAGAATATCGCACATAGTGCAATGCACAATCATTTTGATGGTTAATGGCTAGCACTTGCGGTATTGTAATTTGACTTAAGTGATCTTAACCACACCCAGGGCTTTGAAGTGCAGGTACAGCATTCCTTCACCATGTATCAGCAAATCTTCTGTATCATAAGCTTAATTTCATATGGAATGAAATAATCTGGGAAATTTCATTTTTCATAAACTTTTCACCTCAGCTTTTATTGTCACTTAAATAAAACAGAGCATTCCTTGCACTTCCTGCATCTTAGTGCAGATTAAGTCAAAAGTTAAACCAAATACCGTTTCACAATATTCTTGACAATGCAATCATGTATGTATCTTCTCCATTGAATCTGGTACAGTGTTTTTACATCATGCATCCCCTCTCTCCATGGAATCTTCCAAGTCAAGCTAGTTTCTTTCTTTTCTAAAAATCATGGAATAAGGAACAGCCACATGTCACAATGCACTTTTAATGTACCTGTACTCTTGGCCAATTATGTTTTATATATGCCTTGAAAATATTATTGTTATGTTAATTAAATATTACTATTTCATTGAAATTGTCCATATGTGGTGTAATATTGCTTCAATTGGTAGAACAGTAAAAACAATCTAGCAATGCTATGCAAATTCTAAGCCACATATTGCTGATGTCTTACGAATACATTAAAACCAACCCAGTGCACCTTGATAATTATTCATGAAAAATAAATATTCTTTTAACTGCCTCTTTGCTTTTCAACATGCTAGGTAACATAATGAAAGCAGTCATGCTTTAGACGCAGTACAGGCCACAGCCTAATTCCACAGAATATCTTAAAATGACTGGCAAATTCATCAATAAAACTACTGATCCAGGTCTCCAGCTTTGTTAGGAGAAAAATTATTAAACAATCTGCACTGATAGTAATGCACCTGTAAAGCAATAATGCAAATTTTAAAAGTGCCGTGTAATGGCACCAGACTGCACCACTCCATAATGCTATTTACACTCTGCTGTAGACAAGGCTGTATATAATTCTGAAAACTTGAATTATTTGGCACACATTTAATATTTCTATAAAATAAAACTCATCTGACATTTTAACTTACTGTCTATTTAACATCAGCTCAGTACATTACATTACATACCTTGATAAGCGGTATACATAATAATAACGAGCGTATGGCATTGGTGGCCGGGAGACCCCTCATGGAGCGGTTCGGCCGCCACTCCACAAGTTCTTTAACGCCACTATGGCGACTTGCGAGTGAATGAGGATGCAATTATAATGAAAGACACACACAACACCCATTCATCTCGAGGTAGAGAAAATCCCTGAACCCGCCGGGAATCGAACCCGGGACCCCGTGCGCGGAAAGCGAGAACGCTACCGCAAGACCACGAGCCACGGACGGTATTCATACTAATGCTTTGAAAGGCAACAAGAGAGAAAGAGAGAGAAGAGTTGCGTCTATAAATCAGTTGAAGATCACAGATGAGTACTTAGCAGTACAAGGATTATGTTCATTTTTTAAATACATCATTATTGTCATTGTTTTTTAAACTATTAATTTTCGTGATGTTCGCAAAAAACACTGTCTTTACACATTTCATCGTCACACGACTTTTTTTTATAGTTTTTGTAGGTCTCACTTCAATAGTAAAAATTGTATTATTACATATTGGCATGGGGATGTCATACACTCCCAAATTCACTTTGAGATCAGCATCATATCTGGGCACAACGAATATTAAACACACCTCCCAATACACTGCAAGGCCCCCAATGGGTGCAGAAATCACAATATCCTTAACGCCTTTCTTCATCTACAACTTTAAATTCTTATGAAAACCAAATTTTCGCCTTAGTGAAGAAATCGCTTTAAATTCTAATTACATAATTATTGCTGCACAAAATATTAAAGTTTGCAGCTTGTTGGCATGATACATGCTAGAATTTGGAGTTTACATTGGCTTGCTACTTATAGTGGCCTTAATGGACTATAATGTGCAACTGGTGCTTATTTTCTCACTACTAGTATGAATGTAAAATCAAATTTTACCGAAGTTTCCCCATTTGGCTGAGTCTCCGTGGAAAACTGCTAGCAGAGGTTGTTATTCTGGTTTTACATAAATATTTCAAGTGCACATACAAGATGTTAACAAAATTTGTAATGCATGATGTTTTGAAAATCGTTGCATACTGTGCGTATTGTAATCTTATTATAATAATGAATTTCATTGTTTTTGTATGTATCACTTGTTTGTAATTGTTGTGTTGCGGTTTTGTGCACCTGAACATATGATTGTTCCAAATTATTACAAGGGTTGGAACTTAAATAGTGGCAACTATTTATTCACATCCGATACAAAAGAATTACATTTTGCACCTGTTACTGTCCTTCAAATTTGTCACTAGCGTTGTGTAGAACCAGTTGCCATCGATGTGGAAGGCGTAGTATACCGTTAGCGGAGCGTGTTTCCGTTGATGGTTCGAATGGAGCGGTGTACTGCATGTCGAATCTCTGGAACAGTTCTGAAGCGAATGCCACGAAGTGATTCCTTCATCTTCGGAATCAAATCAAAGTTACAAGGACTGAAGTCCGGGGAGTATGATGGATGCTTCAGTACTTCCCAGTCCCATCGACCGAAAAGAGCAGCCAGAGCTTGCGCTGTATGCGCCCGCACATGTCATGCAAAATTAAGGGTCGGTTGCGCAGAGAGTGTCGCCGCTTCTTTCGCAAAGCTGGTCGCAGTTGATGCTCCAAAAACGAACAGTAATACTTTACATTGACGGTTTGCCGCGGACGAACGTAATACGTTAGGATAACACCATAACAGTCGTACATGAGAATCACCATAAATTTAGACCGCTCCATTCGCACCATCAGCAGAACAGGCTCTGCTAACAGTATACTACATCTTTCACGTCGCTGGCAACGGGTTCTACACAATGCTGGTGACTACTTTGAAGGACAGTAACAGATGCAAACATGTAACTCTTTTGTATCGGTTGTGAATAAATAGTTTCCAATACTTAAGTTCCAACCCTCGTATTTCAAGACTATTCATTCCAGTTCGTGTTTTGTGTGTTTGTATGGGTGAAGACATGTGTATCAAACCATCACATTTACCAATGTAAATAAGTCTTAATACAAGAAATTCTTGAAATTGCTGTCCACAAGGAATTTGTGACATCACCATGACATCCTTGAGGCTGATAGAAGGGATGGTAGTGAAGGAGTTG
This sequence comes from Schistocerca serialis cubense, assembly GCF_023864345.2. Taxonomy (NCBI): domain Eukaryota; kingdom Metazoa; phylum Arthropoda; class Insecta; order Orthoptera; family Acrididae; genus Schistocerca; species Schistocerca serialis. Next base: position 315,898,542 of record NC_064642.1, on the reverse strand, counting down.
CTGGTCGGACCTTATAATCTCTTCTTAGGGTGTTATAATGACTGGATTCTCAAGGCATGATACAGGCTGTGTGAACATCCGATATATTCAGTCAATGATAAGCAAAAAATTAATGATTAAAAGTCCTGGAACTAAACAGATTAATATCAAAAATATATTCAAGTAGCAGAAGGGGGATTCCCTGTCAAGTCAAGTAAATAAATGTCCTGAAATCATCTGAGTGGGAGTAGTAATCTTAGATAAGTGCAATTTAAAACATGAAAGATGAAAATTCCTCAGTTAGTTGAATAAAGTATCCTTCTGGCTTAAATCTCATTTCACATATGCACAGTCACAGAGTGTCTATATTGAGCTCAATAGAAATACATGAAAACAAAAATCAATCAGTCAACATAGTTGCTTACCCATTGGAGAAGTAGTACTGTATGTATTGGCTGATTGTCAAGTGTCGTTCCTGGCAGAATCGGCTGCTCACTCGGTCGGAATTTGTGTGCACCATAATATGTTAGTCGTATCATGCTAATGCGCTGACTAGTGTTCATCGTTTCACCATAACACCTAACATGAAAGTAACATCTCCCTAATTAAGTTTTAAGGAAGTACCAGGAACAGTAATTCACAGCATTAGCAAGCTGATGGATGGTTCTCATGGATTTATTTCCTTTGGAAGTCCCATAATACATATATACACCAGAACTTGAATACTACTACTGTATTTGAATCATACCAGTTCAACTCAGGTGTGTGATACAGATGTATTACACCCAGTACCGATATTCAGAAGCCTTACATGCGATTCTGAAGAAGGCGTGAACTCACAGAGTGCAGAACATATCATTACTAATCCCACAACTACACTCCTGGAAATTGAAATAAGAACACCGTGAATTCATTGTCCCAGGAAGGGGAAACTTTATTGACACATTCCTGGGGTCAGATACATCACATGATCACACTGACAGAACCACAGGCACATAGACACAGGCAACAGAGCATGCACAATGTCGCCACTAGTACAGTGTATATCCACCTTTCGCAGCAATGCAGGCTGCTATTCTCCCATGGAGACGATCGTAGAGATGCTGGATGTAGTCCTGTGGAACGACTTGCCATGCCATTTCCACCTGGCGCCTCAGTTGGACCAGCGTTCGTGCTGGACGTGCAGACCGCGTGAGACGACGCTTCATCCAGTCCCAAACATGCTCAATGGGGGACAGATCCGGAGATCTTGCTGGCCAGGGTAGTTGACTTACACCTTCTAGAGCACGTTGGGTGGCACGGGATACATGCGGACGTGCATTGTCCTGTTGGAACAGCAAGTTCCCTTGCCGGTCTAGGAATGGTAGAACGATGGGTTCGATGACGGTTTGGATGTACCGTGCACTATTCAGTGTCCCCTCGACGATCACCAGTGGTGTACGGCCAGTGTAAAAGATCGCTCCCCACACCATGATGCCGGGTGTTGGCCCTGTGTGCCTCGGTCGTATGCAGTCCTGATTGTGGCGCTCACCTGCACGGCGCCAAACACGCATACGACCATCATTGGCACCAAGGCAGAAGCGACTCTCATCGCTGAAGACGACACGTCTCCATTCGTCCCTCCATTCACGCCTGTCGCGACACCACTGGAGGCGGGCTGCACGATGTTGGGGCGTGAGCGGAAGACGGCCTAACGGTGTGCGGGACCGTAGCCCAGCTTCATGGAGACGGTTGCGAATGGTCCTCGCCGATACCCCAGGAGCAACAGTGTCCCTAATTTGCTGGGAAGTGGCGGTGCGGTCCCCTACGGCACTGCGTAGGATCCTACGGTCTTGATGTGCATCCGTGCGTCGCTGCGGTCCGGTCCCAGGTCGACGGGCACGTGCACCTTCCGCCGACCACTGGCGACAACATCGATGTACTGTGGAGACCTCACGCCCCACGTGTTGAGCAATTCGGCGGTACGTCCACCCGGCCTCCCGCATGCCCACTATACACCCTCGCTCAAAGTCCGTCAACTGCACATACGGTTCACGTCCACGCTGTCGCGGCATGCTACCAGTGTTAAAGACTGCGATGGAGCTCCGTATGCCACGGCAAACTGGCTGACACTGACGGCGGCGGTGCACAAGTGCTGCGCAGCTAGCGCCATTCGACGGCCAACACCGCGGTTCCTGGTGTGTCCGCTGTGCCGTGCGTGTGATCATTGCTTGTACAGCCCTCTCGCAGTGTCCGGAGCAAGTCTGGTGGGTCTGACACACCGGTGTCAATGTGTTCTTTTTTCCATTTCCAGGAGTGTAATTGTATGTGTACCAAGTTTAATATAACTTAGATAATAAGCTTATTTATACCCTGAATAAAAAGTTCTCATAATTGCTGTAAGGCAAAGGTAATCCAACTTAGCGAATTTTATGGTCTGTTGTGATGAAGCAAGCTGGGATATTTTTACTTCCCCTCTTGTTTTGCCATCTGTCTCCTTAAATTCGTTTTTTCACTTTCAACTAATTACCATTAACATACGCCAATATAACCTGCATTTTCACGAAAGAGAAAGGTTGGCCTTCAGTTTTAAAGAATATAACAGGAGACCTAATTTTGTGCTTAGTTTTATGTATGTAATTGATTTTCTAATTTATTTCGACCATTCTTAGTTAATACTTTCACTATAGGGCGAAATCAGTAATTGTTTCATAACTTAAATTCTATTGTTGACGTATAAACAAATATAAATTCTGTACTAATTATAAACATTTGGAGGAACAACTAATTGCGTTCTTAAAGGATCTATTTGGCTCTATTCGAAAACATGTTAGCAAAACCAGCCCTTAATTAATTCCAAAGTAATTAAAAGTTTTGTCAAAAGTATCGTTTGCGTAACTATATATGTTAATTTCATGATTTAAACAAATTATTCGGTCTAAACCTTGTACCAGAAGAATCTGTTAGAAAAACGAATTTTTCGATGCATTCAGTTAATTTAATGAGTTAAGTTTTAATTGTAATTTCTGTACATTTAACTTTGAACAATGTGTAGTTTCGGCCCCTATTATTGTGAGGATGTATAAGGGCCAGATTTCTGGTCACGAGACAGTTGGTCCACAGCCGAGTTTCAGACGAGAAACTTGTGTTGGTTAGAACAACAATGATGCTTCAATTTAACCGTGAAATAAGTGTTACACGATTAGCGCGTGTGTTAAAAAGATGACAGTGTCTGTTCCATACGTACCTTCTTTATTCTTCAAGAAATGTGAGCTATGTGGTTAGGCTTTTACTGCTCCTAGGTGTTCAACAAAAAACTATTGTAGCAGTATGTGGATGCTCACCTGCAACCTATTAATGAGGCTTATCGAAAGTTAAACAATAGTGCGCTGGCCATATAACTGTATAATATTAAGCATGGGCTCTAAATTGTATACCTTAAGAACTCTGAGCACTTGTTCTCTGTTGCTGTGTAACACATTTCTCCCAAAATATGGAAAACTGAAAACTTAGAGTAGAAGAGTTTTCTTTCTCACTATCAAAGATGAAGAAGTGCTCATAGTTCTTGAGGCATGCATGATAGATCCTTGTTCACTACACATTTTTGCTTTGAATTATTGGTCTTATCATATCCCTGAATGCTCCTGGGACATTTAATAGACCACAGATGTACAATGACACAATTTTAGGGGTTTATCCAGCACAACAGTATGTAGAATGTCGATTTACCAATTTGGCTTTCTGACAAATTGTGCATGTTTTAATACTCGTTGTGCCTTCCTGCATAAATTTGGAAAGCAATGATAGGTGCTTATCTTACTGGCACACTTAATAACCTCAGAGTGTCCCCAAGTGTAATGAGTGTACCAGATGATCTTGCACTCATACTCAGGAGGAATACAAACACATCAGTGCTCAATCGCAGGATTCTGTTGGCATTACAACAGACTGCATCAGTTGTTGTTTCATTGTGTCCCACTTGTGTTCAGCATCTGCAAGCTTGTCACATTGCTACGTAAGTCAGGATAGTATTTCCAATACACAATATATCAGCCCTCATTAACAGTACTCAGAACTCTGATGATGGTTGATCGGTTTCAAGTTTTGGGTCAAACCCTCTGGCAGGTGAGATAGTGCATCAACAATGATACTTCCTTGCCATTAAAATGCACTATCTCAGAATCATATTCCTGGAAAACGAATGACCAATGAGCAAGCCTAGCTTGTAGTAATTTAAAGGTCTGAAAGTAACTTTAGTCCTGATGGTCACAGTACACAGTAGTATGGTTTCCATACAAATAACAGTGAAATTCCGAAATGCCATACAACCATTCTGAAATGCCATACAACTACAACTGTATCAAGTTCAGTTGTTATATAGGATCCCTCATAGTCAGATAAATGTCTGCTTGTGCGTGCAAAATATTGATACACCACCTGTCTACTGAGTTTGAAAGAGAAATACACCCAACTCAATTGAGGGTGCATCTGTAAGTAAGCCAAATCCTATGGTCATATCTGGGTGCTACAACAGATGAGCGGTGACTACCGTGGTCTTGATGTTTTCAATGGCCATTGGTATCACTTTGGCCAGTACCACTGAATATTTAATAAGGGTTTTGAATTCATTGGCTGGTCTGGGATAAATCTTCTAAAAATGATGGCACTCTGATAAATCCTTTTAGCTGTCTTTTTGTTCTTGAAGCTGGAAAGCTTTTTATGGCTCTTATTTTTTCGGTCTGGTAGGATTTCTTTCACATTTATTAGATGACAAAAACCTTAATTTTTTCATACCCAAAAATGAGATTTCTGTTGTCAACTACAGACTCGACATAATTCGTGAGAGCACACATAGAACCGGCAGAAACCATAGGAATTGGGTAAGGCAAGAGATAATGGGAAAGAATATCCGCTAAGGGAAGAATAAGAGACTGACTTTCCCAGACGGAAGCGAAAACGACTAAAAGAAACAGCCCTCCCCCTTACAACCCATCCACAGGTGCCGACTCCATGGGGCCTGAGGGGGCCCGAGCCCCCTTAAAAATTCGTTTGGGAGGGCGGAGACTCCCCCCCCCCCCCCAATAATTTAAGAAAATTATTAGTCATATTACGCTTTGTAAAACCACATAATTATGTTGGAATTTTTTATTGTCCTTGTTTTACGATAGTTACCTTTTAAAATACATTCAGTAATGAGTTAAAACAAATATTTATTACGGTAGTAAGCAGGTTAACTGAAAATGAGTGGTGTGAATCATGATAGTGTTATGGTGCTGCGGGCACACTTAGAATTTGTCCCAGTGTGCGAACCTTCAGGTAAAGTCTGCCACTGGCGGGCCAGCTCTGCAGCCGTGGCGACATCAAAAGGACTGGAGCAGAAGTGACTGGAACCCTCCGCTTCGCGGCGCCTTGACGCTTCGAGACATTACGACGCCGCGGCTACATAAAGCCCACCCTGCTGTCGCAGTCATTCAGTGTGGATAGTTTCGTTCAGTGCATGCTGCAAACGTGTTTGCTGTTCGTATTTTAGTGTCTAGTGGACTATTTTATATGACTATATTTTATTCCTTTAGTGTATTGTGAATTAAGTTTGCAATGGATAAATTTGTTACCAAAAAGGCGCGTTCGGAAGTTGATGATACTGCAAATCGACTTCCAAAAGTTATTGTGCCGTCAATTGCTTCGTCGTCTTCAGGCGAGAACCGTTCACAACCAAAACCTAGACAATCGGTTAAGGGAAGATCTTTTCAGAGGTCTTGGTTGATCAAATATACATGGCTAGAATATGAAGCATCTACCAAAAAAGTTTTTTGCTAAACCCGCAAAGAGGAAGATGCTAAAAATCTATTATAATTTTCTTCAAAAAAAGAAGACGCATTTATTTCCGTAGGGTTTTCTAACTGGAAAAAGGCTTTGGAAAAATTCCATCTTCATGAAAATATGTTTATGCATAAAGAAGGTGTTCTGAAACTAAATTCTATCACTAACCAAAGTGTGGCCTCCCAATTGAACGAACAGTTAGTGATATGAAGAAAGGCCGTTTAGCTCTTGAGACAATTTTTACTTCCGTGCAGTTTCTATGCAGTTTCAGGACTAGCAATTAGAGGGCACGAAGATGTAAACTCAATTTTTTTCAGTTGTTGGAACTTCGAAAGAATTACATACCTGAGTTTAAAATTGGTTAGGACGTTCGGGGTATAAGTGGACGTCCCACGATATTCAAAACGAGATCCCTGATCTACTAGGAAAATCTGTGTTGAGAAAGGTATTGGCTTCAGTCAAGAAGGCTGAACATTTTTCTGTTATGGTTGACGAAACAAGTGATTCTTCGATGCATGAACAAGTGTCATTTTGTATTTGTACTATCGATGATTCCTTAATCATCAACGAAGACCTTATTGGCTTATACGAGACACCCAACACTGAATCACAAACTGTTTAGTATTTGAAAAGACGTTTTTGCTCGTCTTGATTTGACAATGGATAACTTAATAGGACAGTGCTATGATGATGTCTCGAATATGAGAGGTAAGTTCAAAGGAGTAAAAAATTTAGTTTTGGATATACAACCAAAAGCACGTTATGTGCACGGCATTGCTCACAGTTTAGGCTTGGCAATTGTAAACAGTCTCCACCATCTTACATCTACGAGGGATATTATGTCTTCAGCCAAGGACTTAATAAACATCGTAAGGAAATCCAACAAAAGGATGCGACTTTTCAGAAGCGTACGCTGTGAGAGCGCCAACGACCATGCTGGTCTACGACTCCTTTGCCCGACTCGGTGGTCTATGCGAACTTCTAGTATCTTGAGAATATTGAAAAACTTTGAAGAACTTCTAGAGTTTTTTGAAACATTTTCTGTAGAGGACAAAACAGTCAGGTTTCAAATGTGCAGGCTATCTTGAGTCAATGTTACAATTCAAGATTTATTCCTTTTTATGTCTTTATTGCCATGCAATGAACCCAGTAGAGGACGTCAATGAAAAAATTCAGTGTCCTCATCTAAGTGTTGCTGATCTGGAAAAAATACATGGGGGCTTGATTTGTATATTGAATGGAAGGCGTGATAGTCTTGGACACTTTTGGGAATTGTGATTAAAAGAAAAACCTTCACAAGTTGATGATCCTTCGCATTCTTGGAATCAAAGTATACCAAAGAAGTATGAAAACAACGAAGCCAGCTCACCGCACACTTTCAAAATCCCAAAGGAAAGCTATTTACATTGAAGTTTGTGAAATGGTGCAATGTTGCATTACTGAGCGGTTTGCTTCAACTGGACTCACACAGGTCAATGCAGTTGAACTTGACTAGAAGAAGGGATCGGTTGGTAGGACATGTTTTGAGGCATCAAGGGATCACAAATTTGAGAAAATCAACTGAGTTTTTCAAATGGTTCAAATGGCTCTAAGCACTACGGGACAGAACATCTGAGGTCATCAGTCCCGTAGACGTAGAACTACTTAAACCTAACTAACCTAAGGACATCACACACAACCATGCCCGAGGCGCGATTCGAACCTGCGACCATAGCAGCCACATGGTTACGGACTGAAGCGCCCAGAACCGCTCGACCACAGCGGCCGGCTGAGTTTTTCAGAAATGACCCAGACATTGAGAGACTGCGCCTACCCTTGAATATGTTATCCGATATCGCTAGTAAAAAAGCATCTGGACTTAAAAAACCTGCGTGATGGAAGAAAGTACATTACATAAGAGCCTGCAGTTTGAGAAATGTTATGTAAAGTAGTGAAGTGCATCAAGCTTCTCCAAGTAGTTACAATCACGACAGCAACAGCAGAACGGTCACTTAGCGCCCTTAGACATCTGAAGTCATATCTCCGATCAACAATGGGACACAAGCGATTGAACAACTAGGCTGTTCTTCATGCCCACCGAGATGTTTTGGGTGAATTAGATATCCGACCAGTCATCAACGACTTCATATTTAGTAATCCAGTCAGACGGTCGACATTTGCACCTTTCTAAAGACCCTCTAGCCCTAATAATAGCATTTAGAGCAATGTTAAAAATCTTTATAAAATAGAGAATTAAATAGATTCGTAATGTTAAATTTTCAGTTTAGAAATATTAGCACTAGTTTAGTACTGTATTACTATAGTACTATATTAGTTATTTTCAAATACTGATATATTTTTAGGGTGTAAGACCCCATTAAAACCCTCTATTTACATACTTTTTGACTGAAAGTATTAGGCATACTGTATTAACTTTATTAACTGTATTAAAGCATTAACTTTGAGACATTGTTTTTATTTAATGAACCCTGAGTCTTATTCAAAGTAAGCTTAAATTAGCTATTTCACTTATTAATCAAAGTGCCAATACTGTGCGACAGCAATATTTTATGTTTTATTCTTTTAATGATAGTTTAGGATTTTTTAAATATAACTTCAGTCTTTTCAGAGCTATATATTCACTGCTCCTAATAGTCTATAAGCATGATTATTACTGTAAATTAAATTAGCTTTTTACGAGAATACCATGCATGTTTATGTTTTGTTTCTTTTTTCAAAACCAAAAAATGTGTCAGGCTTGTCGCGTTTCCCCAAGTGTCGAGTTATAGAGTGTCCAGTTTTCGGAGTTATAATGTTGATCAATGACTCAAAAATGCTTAAAAACCTCTAAAACTCACTATTTTTATCAAAAATTTAGAAAATTTCCCGGGGCAAGATCCCCAGTATGCCCCCCCCCCAAATATTTTTTATAAGTCGGCGCCCCTGAGCCCCCATCCCCCCCCCCCCCAACACAAACACACACACACACACACACACACACACACACACACACAACCATTTCACGCTCATATAGCCAAAGTGCGCACCATGTGTTCATAATTGTAGTGCTAAGTGAATAGGATAGGATTGGGGAGAAGAGAAGTTTGTGGCACAACTTGACTAGAAGAAGGGATCGGTTGGTAGGACATGTTTTGAGGCATCAAGGGATCACAAATTTAGCATTGGAGGGCAGCGTGGAGGGTAAAAATCGTAGAGGGAGACCAAGAGATGAATACACTAAGCAGATTCAGAAGGATGTAGGTTGCAGTAGGTACTGGGAGATGAAGAAGCTTGCACAGGATAGAGTAGCATGGAGAGCTGCATCAAACCAGTCTCAGGACTGAAGACCACAACAACAACAACAAGTGAATTGCAGTAGTGGCGACTGCACACTTCTATTTTATACAGTGTGAACTACGGGGTTGTCAAAGTTGTGAGTAATGTTGCTGACTGGGTCGTGGTCACCTGAGAAATTTGGGAAGTTATATGCGGCGCCTGGCAAAAAAAAAGTGAAGCACCCTGAAGGGGGAGAGAAAACGAAATGAAACTTCACGGGTTAGGAGAGTTTGTTATTTTAATTTTCTGTTGTTTTGCTTTATTTTACCTCCATATTTTGTACTCTGTTTTGCCATACAAAACAAATGTTTCCATACAATACAGAACTGTACAGAGAAAATGCGTATTTACAGAACTGAAAACTCAACAGGTCAATTTTTTTACAACAAATATTTAGCAAAGAGTATGATAATTAAACTAGACGTTTTTATGTTACCGATTCATACTGTTTCTTAAATTTAATAATAAATGATACACAATTAAAATCTACAGATTTTTCCGCATACTCTTAAGGAAATTCACAATCACTTTATGAAGGCAAATGTCTTTAGAAACCAAAAAACAAGACGCTGGTTGGGAGAGGAAGTAGTTTATACCCATCAAAGTCTTCAAAAATCTCGATCGTTCATTGTCAAATTTCGAACTCAAAAACAAGATGTGGTTTAAATCAGTTTCTGACTCAGAATCACACTCACATGCAGGAAAAAAATATTGCTTCCTTACAGATGTACAGGAAACGACGCGTGGTTGAAGTGGAGATGAACGATGGTGCGAATCGTAGACTGAGCCAAAGACGTCCTTGTAAACCACGGTCTTGTAGGAATTTGAGGTTGTATTGCCGCATAATATCCACCTTTCATTTGTTAGGACACTTCCCACGTCACTTGCCATTCCTGTTTCCCGTGGCTCTTAACTTCACGTAAGAAGCCTGTATACGGTAATTTCAAATCAAGAACAGTTCCTTTATATGCAGCTTGTTTTGCTAAGACGTTAACTTCTTCATTACGGTGGATGCCAACGTGGGACTGCATGCACTGCAGAATAATTACCTGCCCTCTATGTTTACTTACAGCGAACACATTACAGTGCCACATCCAAAATATAACGGCTGGTTATTTTATTCTATCTTCGGTGCTGAACATTTTTAAGAACACTCTGCGAGTCGTACGCGATTAATACGTTTGAGGAGGAATTGGAATACTCAAACTTGAATGGTTCCGAGATTGCTACAGTCTCCACAATAAAAACTGAAGCACTTTTAGGCACTTTATAGGCTTTACTGACTTGGATGTGAGGGCATAGAAAACAGCCTCCAGCATACTCCTCGGTGAATATCGGATCCATCTTTATATGTAAAGATATGACCACGCCACTGAGCTTCAACGGAACGATTAAATCCGCAGTTCAGGTTAACACTCGCAGAGCCTGTGAAATTATAATAATAGACTGGAATTTGGCAGCATGAGCCCACTTTATCAGTATGCCATAGCAATCTCCCTGGCCTAGGAATTTTCCGATACTATCAAAGTATCGATACCCACTCAAATGTATAACACTCAAGTGGTCTTGCGATACTGTCATATGAGTATTCCAAAAGTAGTGCCACTGCCTCATATCCATACTTTTCTTAATTTTTTGTGGAAATGGATTCATTCAGAGTATATTACGACGTTTTACTTGATTACTCATTTTATGTAGTCCAATAAAACACATTAAATACTTTTATTTCTTTATTAATGAAAATCCTTAAGCAAAAAGGTCACCTTTTGGAAGGTTTTTGAGAAATAGCACTTGCTGTAAATATTTAGGAGACAACTTACTTCTATTCTGAGTTATAGTTGCACCACCTTTTAAAAATAAACAGTCATAGGCAGAAATGTTGCAACGGAAATAAGATATTACTGAGCATATCTGTACAAACATGGAGAAAGACTCTAATGTCTTCCCATTCTGGAAATTAATTTTTAAAGATATTACAGAGTTTGACAAATAAAGAGATATTTCGTCACTTTGGTGTGTTTCCTTTTTATTTTTGCGACTTTGCGTTAGTTATTTATAATGTCGGCAAAAGTAATATTTTTTTGTGTTACAGTGAACGTAACAGCAGCTTCCTACTTTCTTTCTCATAAACCATAATTTTGGGTTTTGTATGGCTCGCACGCATGCTGCTTGATCCTGAAAATGCAGGTTTTTAAACCTCGAACCCAACAGAATAGCAATGACTGCTTAGGTACAGAAAGCTGGCTTAAGCCAGAGATAAATTCTGCCGAAATTTTTACAAAGGTACAGACGGTGTTTAGAAAGGATAGATTGCATGCAACCGGTGGTGGAGTGTTCGTCGCTGTTAGTAGTAGTTTATCCTGTAGTGAAGTAGAAGTGGATAGTTCCTGTGAATTATTATGGGTGGAGGTTACACTAAACAACCGAACTAGGTTAATAATTGGCTCCTTTTACCGACCTCCCGACTCAGCAGCATTAGTGGCAGAACAACTGAGAGAAAATTTGGAATACATTTCACATAAATTTTCCCAGCATGTTATAGTCTTAGGTGGAGATTTCAATTTACCAGATATAGACTGGGACACTCAGATGTTTAGGACGGGTGGTAGGGACTGAGCATCGAGTGACATTATACTGAGTGCACTATCCGAAAATTACTTCGAGCAATTAAACAGAGAACCGACTCGTGGAGATAACATCTTGGACCTACTGATAACAAACAGACCCGAACTTTTCGACTCGGTATGTACAGAACAGGGAATCGGTGATCATAAGGCCGTTGCAGCATCCCTGAATATTGAAGTTAATAGGAATATAAAAAAAGGGAGGAAGGTTTATCTGTTTAGCAAGAGTAATAGAAGGCAGATTTCAGACTACCTAACAGATCAAAACGAAAATTTCTGTTCCGACACTGACAATGTTGAGTGTTTATGGAAAAAGTTCAAGGCAATCGTAAAATGCGTTTTAGACAGGTACGTGCCGAGTAAAACTGTGAGGGACGGGAAAAACCCACCGTGGTACAACAACAATGTTAGGAAACTACTGCGAAAGCAAAGAGAGCTCCACTCCAAGTTTAAACGCAGCCAAAACCTCTCAGACAAACAGAAGCTAAACGATGTCAAAGTTAGCGTAAGGAGGGCTATGCGTGAAGCGTTCATTGAATTCGAAAGTAAAATTCTATGTACCGACTTGACAGAAAATCCTAGGAAGTTCTGGTCTTACGTTAAATCAGTAAGTGGCTCGAAACAGCATATCCAGACACTACGGGATGATGATGGCATTGAAACAGAGGATGACACGCGTAAAGCTGAAATACTAAACACCTTTTTCCAAAGCTGTTTCACAGAGGAAGACCGCACTGCAGTTCCTTCTCTAAATCCTCGCACAAACGAAAAAATGGCTGACATCGAAATAAGTGTCCAAGGAATAGAAAAGCAACTGGAATCACTCAATAGAGGAAAGTCCACTGGACCTGACGGGATACCAATTCGATTCTACACAGAGTACGCGAAAGAACTTGCCCCCCTTCTAACAGCCGTGTACCGCAAGTCTCTAGAGGAACGGAGAGTTCCAAATGATTGGAAAAGAGCACAGATAGTCCCAGTGTTCAAGAAGGGTCGTCGAGCAGATGCGCAAAACTATAGACCTGTATCTCTTACGTCGATCTCTTGTAGAATTTTAGAACATGTTTTTTGCTCGCGTATCATGTCATTTCTGGAAACCCAGAATCTACTATGTAGGAATCAACATGGATTCCGGAAACAGCGATCGTGTGAGACCCAACTCGCCTTATTTGTTCATGAGACCCAGAAAATATTAGATACAGGCTCCCAGGTAGATGCTATTTTTCTTGACTTCCGGAAGGCGTTCGATACAGTTCCGCACTGTCGCCTGATAAACAAAGTAAGAGCCTACGGAATATCAGACCAGCTGTGTGGCTGGATTGAAGAGTTTTTAGCAAACAGAACACAGCATGTTGTTATCAATGGAGAGACGTCTACAGACGTTAAAGTAACCTCTGGCGTTCCACAGGGGAGTGTTATGGGACCATTGCTTTTCACAATATATACACTCCTGGAAATTGAAATAAGAACACCATGAATTCATTGTCCCAGGAAGGGGAAACTTTATTGACACATTCCTGGGGTCAGATACATCACATGATCACACTGACAGAACCACAGGCACATAGACACAGGCAACAGAGCATGCACAATGTCGGCACTAGTACAGTGTATATCCACCTTTCGCAGCAATGCAGGCTGCTATTCTCTCATGGAGACGATCGTAGAGATGCTGGATGTAGTCCTGTGGAACGGCTTGCCATGCCATTTTCACCTGGCGCCTCAGTTGGACCTGCGTTCGTGCTGGACGTGCAGACCGCGTGAGACGACGCTTCATCCAGTCCCAAACATGCTCAATGGGGGACAGATCCGGAGATCTTGCTGGCCAGGGTAGTTGACTTACACCTTCTAGAGCACGTTGGGTGGCACGGGATACATGCGGACGTGCATTGTCCTGTTGGAACAGCAAGTTCCCTTGCCGGTCTAGGAATGGTAGAACGATGGGTTCGATGACGGTTTGGATGTACCGTGCACTATTCAGTGTCCCCTCGACGATCACCAGTGGTGTACGGCCAGTGTAGGAGATCGCTCCCCACACCATGATGCCGGGTGTTGGCCCTGTGTGCCTCGGTCATATGCAGTCCTGATTGTGGCGCTCACCTGCACGGCGCCAAACACGCATACGACCATCATTGGCACCAAGGCAGAAGCGACTCTCATCGCTGAAGACGACACGTCTCCATTCGTCCCTCCATTCACGCCTGTCGCGACACCACTGGAGGCGGGCTGCACGATGTTGGGGCGTGAGCGGAAGACGGCCTAACGGTGTGCGGGACCGTAGCCCAGCTTCATGGAGACGGTTGCGAATGGTCCTCGCCGATACCCCAGGAGCAACAGTGTCCCTAATTTGCTGGGAAGTGGCGGTGCGGTCCCCTACGGCACTGCGTAGGATCCTACGGTCTTAGCGTGCATCCGTGCGTCGCTGCGGTCCGGTCCCAGGTCGACGGGCACGTGCACCTTCCGCCGACCACTGGCGACAACATCGATGTACTGTGGAGACCTCACGCCCCACGTGTTGAGCAATTCGGCGGTACGTCCACCCGGCCTCCCGCATGCCCACTATACGCCCTCGCTCAAAGTCCGTCAACTGCACATACGGTTCACGTCCACGCTGTCGCGGCATGCTACCAGTGTTAAAGACTGCGATGGAGCTCCGTATGCCACGGCAAACTGTCTGACACTGACGGCGGCGGTGCACAAATGCTGCGCAGCTAGCGCCATTCGACGGCCAACACCGCGGTTCCTGGTGTGTCCGCTGTGCCGTGCGTGTGATCATTGCTTGTACAGCCCTCTCGCAGTGTCCGGAGCAAGTATGGTGGGTCTGACACACCGGTGTCAATGTGTTCTTTTTTCCATTTCCAGGAGTGTATAAATGACTTAGTAGATAGTGTCGGAAGTTCCATGCGGCTTTTCGCGGATGATGCTGTAGTATACAGAGAAGTTGCAGCATTAGAAAATTGTAGCGAAATGCAGGAAGATCTGCAGCGGATAGGCACTTGGTGCAGGGAGTGGCAACTGACCCTTAACATAGACAAATGTAATGTATTGCGAATACATAGAAAGAAGGATCCTTTATTGTATGAGTATATGATAGCGGAACAAACACTGGTAGCAGTTACTTCTGTAAAATATTTGGGAGAATGCGTGCGGAACGATTTGAAGTGGAATGATCATATAAAATTAATTGTTGGTAAGGCGGGTACCAGGTTGAGATTCATTGGGAGAGTGCTTAGAAAATGTAGTCCATCAACAAAGGAGGTGGCTTACAAAACACTCGTTCGACCTATACTTGAGTATTGCTCATCAGTGTGGGATCCGTACCAGATCGGTCTGACGGAGGAGATAGAGAAGATCCAAAGAAGAGCGGCGCGTTTCGTTACAGGGTTATTTGGTAACCGTGAAAGCGTTACGGAGATGTTTAATAAACTCAAGTGGCAGACTCTGCAAGAGAGGCGCTCTGCATCGCGGTGTAGATTGCTCGCCAGGTTTCGAGAGGGTGCGTTTCTGGATGAGGTATCGAATATATTGCTTCCCCCTACTTATACCTCCCGAGGAGATCACGAATGTAAAATTAGAGAGATTAGAGCGCGCACGGAGGCTTTCAGACAGTCGTTCTTCCCGCGAACCATACGCGACTGGAACAGGAAAGGGAGGTAATGACAGTGGCACGTAAAGTGCCCTCCGCCACACACCGTTGGGTGGCTTGCGGAGTATCAATGTAGATGTAGATGTAGATGTAGATTTGAGTTAATTAACCCATATCTTTTTTCAGCTCTCTCAATGAAACGTCCTTGCATTCTGTGACAATTAGTGGGACTGGTCTGGTACCACTAAGTTCTGTTGACAAGAAAGTAATCATTGGTATAATTTTGGGTATTGTAACATACTTTTGTCCAGACGCTTCTCTTGTAACATATTCATAAAATTAATAAAACTCTAAGCTGACTGAGCGTTTCCATCTTACCAGGCCTGGTAACAACACTAACTGCGAACGGCACTAATGCTCCATTTCTCACAAGCTACAGGACACTCGCCTGCTACACGGATATGCGGGTAAAATCGATTCGATAAAAGTATCTTTTTCGATATTGAGTAAGTGTCGAGTTGGGAAGAGTGTCGTAAAGCCGTTGCATCCTTTTATGGGGCAAGACGGCCCACATCTGTTGTATCTGGTTCTTGAAATCCTTGATGCTGGCACTCGGACAGAGTTGGCTTACGAACTGGTCGTTCAAACGTTCTTAGGATCTGTTGATCACGGGAGTACCTCAAAATCACGCAGAGAGTTCGTAGAGTCTCGTACTCTGGGTAAACGTGCGTCATCCTATTGGAAAACGGCACCACTGTAATGTCGCATGAGAGGCAACACATGAGGTAGCAGGGAGTTCGTGGTGTGCTGTTGCTATCACTACCAGCCGTGACCAGAAGTCATACCCAATGGCTCCCCACATCATGACGCCTAAGGTTAGTTTACACGACACTGACTTGCGTCACTAGTTGCGTGAAACAAGTTGTATGCAAATGGTTTTGTATATGTCTGTAGACACGCCTCTATCCGTGTAAACTTCAGTTTCGTCGTTTGTGAGTGCCGTATATTCTTGTCTAAAATGAAAGCTTTGGCAGCTGTACGAGTTGTGGCGTGGATAATGCTTCTTTGCATGAAATCGCTGCACATTAAAAAAGATAAAAGATTAAGAAACGTGTTAGGGTTCGCGAGTGGATCAAGAAAAGATGTCAGCTCTGCTGCACTGCGACATTGCTAAAAGAAATTGCAGTGGAAGACCCAAGAAGTTATATTAATCACCTCCGAATGACACCAGCCCGGTTCAGGTATCTCTGAAGTACAGTGAGCGATTCAATGAGGGGAAAAAATACTGTAATGGCTGAAGTATTGTAGCCAGAGCTAAAGTTACAAATTACATTGCGTTTCTTGGCAAATGGTGATTCATATTCTTCACTACAATACCTGTATCGTGTTCCTAAGTCCACAATTGCCAAATTTGTTCCGACTGTTTGTGATGCCATTACATGGGACTTGCAGAATACATGGAGGTAAAGCATAACACTGTTTAATTATTTTTGTAATATTATTATTAAAGATAAAAAAAATTGTTGTAAGGCCACACCATTACAGTATAACTTAATTCATTGTGGCATCATAGTATAACGTGATGGCTTCTAACTGTGACAGCCCTTCTTCCCCACCTAGTATTTCATCGGCAGAAACTAACTGTTCTGAGTGGACCTGTTCTTTCTTTTGCCATTCGACCAAGAAACGCTTCCGCTTATAGGTAGTTAGGGACCGGATTTCCTCCATCAGTTCTATGTTATGTTCTTCTGGCAGTTTCCGCATTTGCTTCATAATGCACTTGCAAAAACGTAATTTCATCCTCCTCGTCAGGCTAATTTGTAATTGAACTTAGCGCATCGACAGCATTTTCGAGAGCTGGAAAGGATCTTCAACACGTCTTTCCTTTGTACTGTGTTTAGATGCTGCCTGCAAGCTACTGTTGCAAGACTGAACACTCGCACTACCATTGCTTTTGTTCATGCTTGATGCGTCTGGAGACTGTGGTTCATTTATTAGTGTGTCCTCCAATGCATACTGATTTTCATCTTCTTTATTTTCTTTATTATCATTCTAGAAGGGAGAGAATGAGATTGTTATAACCAGACTTGTAATATACCTGATCGTAATTTAGTATCAGTCTAATCAACTGCAATGTTTGGACCAGTAATCCTGATTAGTTTTTCACAGGTGCCCCAGACTGAAAATGAATGGAGGGACATAGTGGAAAACTTTGAAATTCGATGGAATTTCTCATGCTTTGGTGCAACAGATGGGAAACATGTAGTGATGAAATGGCCACCAAAAAGTGTTTCTCAATTCCACAATCGCAAGGGAATCTTCAGCATTGTTCATTTTACTGTTGCAGACAGTAACTACTGTTTTACTTACGTTGATATAGGCGAAGCAGGGAAGGCGTCTGATGGTGACTTTTTTCAAGCTGTACATTAAAATCGGGAATAGGATCCAGAACTCTCGTCCTGCCAGAATATGCAGTTTTAGCTGGTGATGTTGCTTTCCCGTTAACACCATATTTAATGAAACCTTTCTCAAAACATGGCCCACTGTGTGTAAAAGAAAAAAATATTCAATTACAGACTTTCAAGAGCACGACGTGTTGTAGAAAATGCGTTCGGGATTCTCGTGTCGAAATTTCGTGTTTCTGAAAAACCGATACTACTCCGTCCACAAATAGTGGGCAAAATTGTCAGGGCTACATGTGCTATCCACAACTGGCAGAGAAAAACAGCTCCCCAACAATATGTACAGCCCCAGTTGATTGGCCAACCAGGAGAATGTGGAAAGTGGAATTTATCAGCCAGGGACATGGAGGAGGATAAATGCTGGGGGGAGCTGATAAATGCAAAGCTACAAGCCAGCGACAATAATTATTCAAAACAGGCCGCACTAAGAAGAGCATGGTTTTCAGACTACTTTGTTACAGATGGAGCTGTACTGTGGCAAAATTTAAGAGTATGAAAATATGTACCAGTACTACAAACTGTGAATGTTAAGCACTGATGACTTTTTAAATAAATGAATATTGAGTAAATAATTCGACTTATCAGATATGTGCATCCTGTCCTCCTGTACACAATTTTCCTTAAAAACTAATCAGCCATCTCGAACCATGGGATTTTCGTCTTGTAGACGTGAGCTGTTCCACAGCCAGATGTATTGCTTACCTGCCTTTTTATTAGTTCGTTGGTATATGTACTCCGAATTGAATGTATTTTGCCCTGCATCTCTGGCATCGTCAGTCCTTCAATATTTAGATCGTGTAGGGTGGCCTCAAGTGCAGCAACACGTCGCTGCTTGTTTTTGTATTCAGCATCACTGAAATCCCACAAGCACCTATGCACAGCGTAGATGTCCAAAAAGCGAAGAATTTCTTCCGTTACCCACTTCATATTTCTGTTTGTTTACACTATACTGACACACCTAACCTCAAAACTCCTGCAAGTAGCGTCGCCATAGTTGGAACGAGCCAAAACTGCTTAGTCTCAGAGTTGCGCAAACGCGCGCCGCGCGTGCGCAGTGGTCAGGTAGCGCCGTTGCATGCAACCTAGTTTCGTCGTGTAAACAAGCCTTAACACCGCTGTGCCTCTCCAAAACGCTGGAAAAATGTGACCTCTCCCCAGGTCGCCGCCTTACTCGCCGGCGATGATGGCCCGGAGCAGTGCAGAGCCCCGATTCATCGCTTAACACGATGCGACGCCATTCACCAGCTGTGTACGCTTCGTGATGACGTCACGACTCCAAATGGTTCAAAAAAAATGGTTCAAATGGCTCTGAGCACTATGGGACTTAACATTTGTGGTCATCAGTCCCCTAGAACTTAGAACTACTTAAACCTAACTAACCTAAGGACATCACACACATCCATGCCCGAGGCAGGATTCGAACCTGCGACCGTAGCAGTCGCGCGGTTCCGGACTGAGCGCCTAGAACATCTCGGCCACCGCGGCCGGCTTTAAAAATGTGTGTGAAATCTTATGGGACTTAACTGCTAAAGTCATCAGTCCCTAAGCATGCACACTACTTAACCTAAATTATCCTAAGGACAAACACACACACCCATGCCCGAGGGAGGACTCGAACCTCCGCCAGAACCAGCCGCACAGTCCATGACTGCAGCGCCTTAGACCGCACGGCTAATAGCACGCGGCACGACTCCAAATGTAGCCGTCTGTGCTGTGGTGTTAACGGCAGCCAACGTGCGGGACAGTAATTCCCTAGTGCAGCTGTTGCTCATCTCTGACTAGGGCTATTGATAAAATATCGATATTCTTCCAAAAGTTTCGATACAAGTCGCCGAAATTTTCTCATTGACGTATAGATATCAAAATGGCAATATGTAGTGCCGATATTTTTATTTTTTATTATGTATTTTTGAAATTACAGTAGAACATAATTTTACTTTCACTTTGTGAAGAAGTCTTAGTATTTTTTGATCTTTCATCAGTCCAGTCTTTCTCTTTGACTGTGTGAAACAAGTATAGGTGGCACAAAGAAGAAGTCTGATTGCAGTTGGGTGGGGGGTGGGGGCAGTGTGAATGGAATAACACGATTTCCAATATGAAGAAATAGCACAGCAATTGCTTTTTTTTTTTTTAAAAAAAAAAAAGAAACAATTTTTAACGTAACGCGTGTGATATTTTTTCACATCGGCGTTCTTCAAAAACAGTTCCTGAAACTGAAAAATCTAAATGACAAGACTGTTCTTTGCGGGGAGCGGAGACGTGTGAGGGGAAGTGCTGACGTAATCGGCGCTCGGCAGCACCAACAAAAACTACGTCTTACTTCACCATGCAGTTTCGATACTACGACTGCTAGTTCGCTGATATTTGAAGAACTGAAAAAAAACAGGGAAGTCGATATGAAGTAATACAGACAAACCCAATATGTGACGAAACAGAGCGACGGGTCCATCAGACACCTTTCACTGTGCCACTTACATGCAACTACAATTGTTAGCAAAGTGGTTATCGCCAACCATGAAAGTGTATCATTTTCCTTTCAATTCTTGCTCGAAGGAGCACAAGCAGACTGCTAGCTTTTTGATGTACAGAATATCTAATAATAAATCAGTACTTAAATATACAGCTCTAAAATTGGCAGTATATTTACAATGTGCAACCGATATTTTATAGGCCGATACGTCGATTGTTTCTCCGTCGATATATCGATCATCCTTTTGATATATCGAGAACCAATACCGGTATATTTTTAAACATCGGTATATTGGATTCCTTCTATTTTTAAAATATTAACAGCCGTATCTCAGAGCAATGGTGCGGGATGACACAGACTGTTACCATTATTTATTCTCTACTGACGGGCGCAGATATGTAGGGGTTACAATGTGGTTGGTGCACAACACGGCAATCCTCCCGTGCGGTGGCCAGACGTGGTCGACCAGACCCTAGACGACGGCTACGCCTGTCCTCGCGTGCCTCTGCAGCCCAACATCGGGCCACACTCACATCCGAATGCCTCACAAATCTGGATATTGCACATTTCGACCAGTCAACCAAGTGGAGCGCTACAATGACGCCCTCTTCAAACTCTGCGGCTGCTAACGCTCTCTCAAGAGTCTGTGGTACAGATGGGAAAAACCGACCAGTTAAAACCGACACCAGGTTTTAGTTCTGAATAATCGGTATTTTTCATTATTTGTTTCGTCTCCGTTACAACAGATGTTTTTTTTTTTTTTTTACTTTTTACTAATAATCGAGTACAATACTTAAATATCAATTAGCCGTAGCAGCAGTGCTAGAACTTTTTGTTAAAAGAACCCTTTTTAAGAAAGGAATAATTATTATTTTAAAATTTGCATTGGTTAGAAATATTGTAGTACAATAGAAAACGGGAAAAGCGATCAGTGTTGTTTTAATAACAATGCCGATCGAAACTGGCAACAAGCACATGGCATTAGAACCGGTACAGCGTTGCTGAGCCAATAACGTTCCACTTGCCGTGTGTCGTGGCTTAAGGTACGCGAGTACGGGCAGTGTGCAAGACTTACCTAAACCTGGTCTATACGGCAGTTTCTCGCTGACGTCGCCGGACATCCGTTGTATCGCAGACTGGCACCAACTCTAGTCTGTAAATATTTTTCTTTCAAGGTGAAGTAGCAATGAGGTACAATGCTTCATTTGCTTTAAAAGATCAAAGATTTGTCCACCATTACTTACAAATAACAAGAGAAGAAAGAAATTATGGTAACAGTAATAATTTAAAATCTTAACAATCCATTCACAGCACACAATAGAAAATAGAAAGTATCTGCTCTGCTGTCTGTGCCTACATAATACGCCTTTATCTGCGTGTAGCCATTGAAAATGGACAAATTAATACGAAAAACAGAGTTTTTCGACCACAGTTTTCACCCTTTAGCACTGACTATTCGTGATGTTAAGATAGTGATACGATCCTCGATTACAAAATGATCCTTCAGCAGTGTTTGAAAGCATTAGAATCAACAGGCGAATACTGGTAATTTTTTATATAATTCAACAACTTATCACTTTTCGAGAAAAGCAGCGAACGATGGACGGAGTACGTTTTATTTGCCCATTTAATTTAACGTTTTGATTCTACGTATCTTGAAAGTGAGACAGTCAAAATTTATCAATCTTTGTTTGATATCTACGTTTAGGAAACAAAAGGAATAAAAAACCGAAAATCGATTATTTCAGGAAAAGATTATTTTGCCTGTTTTAACTGTCAGATTAAACTGGCGTGGGGAAAAAATACAGAAATAACCGAAAACCGGTTGTTTCAGTGATAACAGCCATCCCTAGTCTGTGGCAGCTCCGTGTTCTTCACAGAGGACACTCAGTATCTGACACTGCTCACGCTGCTTGTACAGGGTGCTCGAAAACTCCCATTACATGCTTCTGGGACTTGAAGAGGAAAGTGAGTATATAAGTCACGGCAGCAAAGTACTAACGCGAGTTCTTTACAGACGAATGGAAAAACTAGTACAAGACGACCTTGGGGAAGATCAGTTTGGATTCCGTAGAAATACTGGAACACGTGAGGCAATACTGACCCCACGGCTTACCTTAGAAGCTACATTAAGTAAAGGCAAACCTACGTTACTAGCATTTGTAGACTTAGAGAAAGCTTTTGACAACGTTGACTGGAATACTCTCTTTCAAATTCTGAAGGTGCCAGGGGTAAAATACAGGGAGCGAAAGGCTATTTACAATTTGTATAGAAACCAAATGGCAGTTATAAGAGTTGAGGGGCATGAAAGGGAAGCAGTGGTTGGGAAGGGAGTGAGACAGGGTTGTATCCTCTCCCCGATGTTATTCAATCTGTATATTGAGCAAGTAGTGATGGAAAAAGAAAAATTCGGAGTAGGTATTAAAATCCATGGAGAAGAAATAAAAACTTTGAGGTTCGCCTATGACATTGTAATTCTGTCAGAGACAGCAAAGGACTTAGAAGAGCGGTTGAACGGAGTGGATAGTGTCTTGAAGGGAGGATATAAGATGAACATCAACAAAATCAAAACGAGGATAATGGAATGTAGTCGAATTAAGTCGGGTGATGTTGAGGGTATTAGATTAGGAAGTGAGACACTTAATGTAGTGAAGGAGTTTTGCTATTTGGGGAGCAAAATAACTGATGATGGTCGAAGTAGAGAGGATATAAAATGCAGACTGGCAATGGGAACGAAAGCGTTTCTGAAGAAGAGAAATTTGTTAACATCCAGTATTGATTTAAGTGTCAGGAAGTCGTTTCTGAAAGTATTTGTATGGAGTGTAGCCATGTATGGAAGTGAAACATGGACGATAAATAGTTTAGACAAGAAGAGAATAGAAGCTTTCGAAATGTGGTGCTACAGAAGAATGCTGAAGATTAGATGGGTAGATCACATAACTAATGAGGAGGTGTTGAATAGGATTGGGGAGAAGAGAATTTTGTGGCACAACTTGACTAGAAGAAGGGATCGGTTGGTAGAACATGTTCCGAGGCATTAAGGGATCACCAATTTAGTATTGGAGGGCAGCGTGGAGGGTAAAAATCGTAGAGGGAGACCAAGAGATGAGTACGCCAAGCAGATTCAGAAGGACGTAGGTTGCAGTAGGTACTGGGAGATGAAGAAGCTTGCGCAGGATAGAGTAGCATGGAGAGCTGCATCAAACCAGTCTCAGGACTGAAGACCGCAACAACAACACAACAACAATGTTTTGATTAGGAATCCATGTAAGGAAACATGCCGTTTCCATTCTACGACTGTGTCAATTGAAAGGTTTAACTCATCCACTACTGCTTGAGGAACTGAATTAGGTGTGACGTAATACAATTAGTGGTAACAATTTGAAAGGAAACATAACGAAACACCCGTTTATCACTTAAGCACATTTTATTGCTTGAACACTTAAGCATTACATGTTTACATTACTCCAAAACAAAGAAGAATCCAACATACTGTACCTGCAGAACAGTACCGATGCATTACAACAGCGGCTCGATGTGGCGACCACCAACGTTGTTACAGACATTGTACCTACGAAGGATGTTTGGGACACACTTTCCACCCCACTTCATTTTCTAGTACAGCGGCTAGAACTCGTGCCAGCATATCTTCGTCTGTCTCTATAGGAGGCTCGTAAATTAAACTTGGCATATGACCTCACAAGAAGTGGTCCAAGAGTTAAATCCGGCGATCGCGGCGGCCACGTTGTTGGACCACCACGACCGATTCACCTTGCAGCATATCATCTGTTGAGATGTCTCCGAAACGCACGTGAGAAGTGAGGTGGTCATACTATAACCACATTTCCTGGCGAGCATTTAGTGGCACAGTTTCCAAGTACAGGTCTATGGTGTTTGACAGGAAGGTCAAATACGCAGGACCATTAGCTTGAGCAGAAGGAGTTATGGCACATCTGACTTGAAATCGTCGTAGAAAACAAAACGGTACGTTTCCGGATATTCGAAAGATTATGTACTCACTACCCTCTACGACTCATAGAAGTTTGTAACGGGAATTCCAGAACACGCTGTAAGGCCTACCAGGCCTGGTAACAACACTAAACACGTAAAACACTCATGCACCCTGTCATATAGAAATGCAGTTCTAATAATTTACATTTACACAGTCGCCTTGATGCGTACATGTACAAAGCTACTGACGCCCGACCATGTCTTCTGGGTACTTTACTTCTTTTTTCAGCCAACGTACGTAAAAATACTGGGTGGCACAGCTCAAAGTAGCCCATATCTTTTTTGAATGCGAATGCAATATTTCCACTTCTGAAATTGAGTAACGAGCCACAACACTGGACAGTTTTATGCAATAATTGATAGTTAGCATTCTTCTGTCAGCATTTCATTTTACTTCATCAGTGAAGTTAGACGTTTATCTTTGTGGTCTGCAAAATGACTTTCTCGATAGAATAAAAAATTGAAATTGTGGGAGCATATGTGAAAACAGGTTCGATTAAGGAAACTCGCGAAGTTTTCAGGGTCAAGTATCCGGATAGAGGATTACCAGCAAAGAGAGCAATACAGAGTCTGTATAAAGACTGGCACACCTACGGATCTGTGCAAAATGTAAAATGACAAAGAATTCCTTCAGTTCTCACACCAGAAGTTATTGCAGACATTCAACGAAGAATTATTCAGAGCCCAAAGAAGTGTACTCGTAAATTTGCCCAAAAGGCGCATGTAAGTAGTAGGAGTTGCCAGCGGGTATTGAAAAATTCTAATCTGAAGCCATATCGTGTGACGTTGTGCAGCAATTACGGGAGGATGACAGAAATGTGTAGATTACTGTACGTGGCTTTTTTAATAATATGAACAATGATTTGTTAGACCCTTTACAGCGCATCATGAGTTATGAAGGATAATTTCATCTTAACGGTCATGTGCATTCACTGAACACGAGGTACTGGGCAACGGAGAACACTAGGTCAACAACCACTCCATGAAAGAATCGGCGTTTGCTACGATGTAACAGGAACTCGCGTCACTGGTCCGATATTTTTTGACACTACCCTCAACATGGTTGCATACGTGGAAATTTTTGATACATTTGTGCTCAACTCACTGAAAACGAAAGATATAACACTGCATCTTCCAGCAAGATGGGCAACATGCCACACGTCTGAGGTATCCCTGGAACGAGTCCACGATGTCTTCAGTGAGGAATGAACTGTCAGTAAACTTTTATGGCGCCACGTTCGCTTGATTTAACAACATGTATAAGGGTCATTCCAAAAGAAATGCAGACTATTTTTTTAAAATCCATCTTTTATTCTACATGTTTCAAAGTTTTACAGTCTGTAGATACATCCTTTAGAAACAATATTTTCATTTCTCCACATAATTTCCATCCCTCTCAACTGCCTTACGCCATCTTGGAACCAGCGCCTGTATACCCGCACGGTAAAATTCTGGACCAACTTGTTGGAGCCACTGTTTGGCAGCGTACACAAGGGAGTTATCATCTTCAAACCTTGTTCCACGAAGAGGGTCTTTCAGTTTCCCAAAGAGATGATAGTCACATGGAGCCAGGACAGGACTGTAAGACGGGTGTTCCAGTGTTGTCCATCCGAGTTTTGTGATCGATTCCAGGGTTTTTTGACTGACATGTGGCCGTGCATTGTTGTGCAACAGCAAAACATCCTGCTTTTGCTGATTTGGTCGAACACGACTCAGTCGAGCTTGAGGTTTCTTCAGTGGCGTCACATATGCATCAGAATTTATGGTGGTTCCACTTGGCATGATGTCCACAAGCAAGAGCCCTTCGGAATCGAAAAACACCATAGCCATAACTTTTCCAGCGGAAGGTGTGTTTTTGAATTTTTTTTCCTTGGGTGAATTTGCATGATGCCACTCCATTGATTGCCTCTTCGTCTCTGGTGAAAAATGATAGAGCCATGCTTCATCACCTGTCACAATTCTTCCAAGAAATTCATCTCCACCATCCTCGTACTGTTCCAAAAGTTCGCTGCATACCGTTTTTCTTGTTTCTTTGTGAGCCACCGTCAACATCCTGGTAACCCACCTGGCACAAACCTTTTTTAACGCCAACACTTTCACTATTCTGCAAACACTTCCTTCCCCTATCCCAACGTAGCGTGACAATTCGTTCCCTGTGATGTGTCTGTCAGCAGTCACCAATTCGTTAACTCTCTGCACATTGTCTGGAGTGTGTGCAGTAAGAGGCCTGCCGCTGCGAGGACAGTCCTCAATACTGCCGTGCCCGCTTTCATCACGTAACCTGCTTGCCCACCGACTAACTGTAATGCGATCGACAGCAGCATCTCCGTACACCTTTTTCAACCTCTTGTGGATGTTTCCCACTGTCTCGTTTTCACAGCCCAGGAATTCTGTGACAGCACGTTGCTTCTGACGATCGTCAAGTGTATTAGCCATCTTGAAGACATGCTGTGATGGCACCACTCACGGGAACAGGTTGAACTAAGTTTGAAAACAAGCGAGAAGGATGTATCTACACACTGTAAAACTTTCACACATGCAGAATGAAAACTGTATTTTTACAAAAATAGTGTGCATTTCTTTTGGAGTGACCCTCGTAATTTTTGCCTGTGGGAACACTTTTGCCGCACAGTTTGAGGGGCCATGTCACGCACTGCGAGGCCACCGCCGCTGGAGGTTCGAGTTCTCCCTCGGGCATAGGTGTGTGTGTTGCTCTTAGCATAACTTAGTTTAAGTAGTATGTGAGTCTAGGGACTGATGACCTCGGCAGTTTGGTCCCTTAGGAGTTCACATTCATTTGAACATTTTTCAACACTTGAAGAGCAAAGTCTACGAAAAAAATCCACAGGCAATACAGGAAGTGAAAGACAACATCAGTCGTGTAGTTGTCGCCATCGATATCGGAATTTTACACCGAGTCTATCTGAATACAGTTATGTGCTGATGTTGCAGGGGGTCACTTTTAAAATTTTCTATAAATGTATATCTCTTTGTAAAATTGCTACACCACGAAGATGACGTGCTACAGGCGCTAAATATAACCGACAGGAAGAAGATGCTGTGATATGCAAATGATTAGCTTTTCAAAGCATTCACACAAGGTTGGCGCTGGTGGCGACGCGTACAACGTGCTGACATGAGGAAAGTTTCCAACCGATTTCTCATACACAAACAGCAATTGACCGGCGTTGCCTGGTGAAACGTTGTTGTGATGCCTCGCGTAACGAACAGAAATGCGTTCCATGACGTTCCCGACTTTGATAAAGGTCGGATTGTAGCCTATCGCGCTTGCGGCTTATCGTATCGCGACATTGCTGCTCGCGTTGGTCGAGATCCAATGACTGTTAGCAGAATATGGAATCGGTGGGTTCAGGAGGGTAATACGGAATGCCGTGCTAGATCCCAACGGCCTCGTATCACTAGTAGTCGAGATGACAGGCATCTTATGCGCACGGCTGTAACGGATCGTGCAGCCACGTCTCGTTCCCTGAGTCAACAGATGGGGACGTTTGCAAGACAACCACCATCTGCATGAACAAATCGACGATGTTTGCAGCTGCATGGACTATCAGCTCGGAGACCATGGCTGCGGTTACCCTTGACGCTGCATCACAGACAGGAGCGCCTGCGATGGTGTACTCAACGACGAACCTGGGTGCACGAATGGCAAAACGTGATTTTTTCGGATGAGTCCAGGTTCTGTTTACAGCATCATGATGATGGCATCCGTGTTTGGCGACATCGCGGTGAACGCACTTTGGAAGCGTGTATTCGTCATCGCCATACTAGCGTATCACGCGGCGTGATGGTGGCCATTGGTTACACGTCTCGGTCACTTCTTGTTCGCATTGACGGCACTTTGAACAGTGGACGTTACATTTAAGATGTTTTACGACCCGTGGTTCTACCTTTCATTCGATCCCTGGGAAACGCTGCATTTCAGCAGGATAATGCACGACCGCATGTTGCAGGTCCTGTACAGGCCTTTCTGGATAAAGAAAATGTTCGACTGCTGCCCTGGCCAACACATTCTCCAGATCTCTCACCAACTGAAAACGTCTGGTCAATGGTGGCCGAGCAACTGGCTCGTCACAATACGCCAGTCACTACTTTGATGAACTGTGGAATCGTGTTGAAGCTGCAAGGGCAGGTGTACCTGTACACGCCATCCGAGCTCTGTTTGACCCAATGCCCAGGCGTATCAAGGCCGTTATTACGGCCAGAGGTGGTTGTTCTGGGTGCTGATTTCTCTGGATCTATGCACCCAAATTGCGTGAAAATGTAATGACATGTCAGTTCTAGTATTTGTCCAATGAATACCCGTTTATCATGTGCATTTCTTCTTGGTGTAGAAATTTAAATGGCCAGTAGTGTAAATGGTAAATCCATTTCAGCTCTTAGTTTTTGCAATTTCACTGCATTTTCTTTGTACTTACACGGGCTATTTTTATCCGGGTCACTCTGTATGTAAACATTTAGTAAAACTTTATTTGGGAGGGGTGAGGTATCGAGGCTCCCATGTCCAGCCCTCCTGTGGTCCGCGCCTGCGTGTGAAACAGAACGGAAGTACGCGGAGACTGCAGTGGGTGCGGCGCCGGCTGCCGGACGTCGCTTTGTCGCGGCGCGCCGGACAAAACAGCCGGCGGGAGGGGCGCCGCCGGCCAGCACAGTCCACCGGCAGTGAGCTGGAGCGCGCCGAGCTGGTCCATGAGCCGCGCGTGGTCCACCCGCGACCGCTTCGGCGGAGGCGTCGGCGTCGCCGCGTCGCGGACGTCTGCCGTCGCAGGTGAGATGCCGGCGCTCGGCCGAGGTCACGTTGCGACAGCCGGAACACCCGCGGAGGCCGGCGGGCGTCGCCTGTCACAGCAGCCGCTGCCACAAGAAGTCGCGACGGTGGCCGTGTACAGTGCCGGCGCGGCGCACTTACTGACCACGTCGTGAGTACCGCCCAAGATTCTGCAACTTTTTTTTTTGTCATCAGCCTTCTGACTGGTCTGATCCGCCTCGAATACCTCTCCCGTGCCAACCTCTTCTTCTCAGAGACACACTTGCAGCCTACGTCCTCAGTTATTTGCTGGATGTATCCCGTTCTCTGTCTTCCTATACAGTTTTTACCCTCTGCAGCCCCCTGTATTGCCATGGAAGCTATTCCGTGATGTCTTAACATATGTCCTACCACACTGTCTCTTCTTCTTGTCAACGTTTTCCATATATTCTTTGCCTCACCGATTCTCCAGAGAACCTCCTCATTCCTCACCTTATCAGTCCACCCAATTCTCAACATTCATCTGCAGCAGCACAACTCAAATGCTTCGAGTCTCTTCTTTTTCCTATTTTCCGACAGTCCACATTTCTCGGTGCTCCAAACTTACATTCTCAGTAATTTCTTCATTAGATTACGACCTATGTTTGATACTAGTAGATTTCTATTGGTCAAGAATGTCCTTCTGGCGGTGCTAGTCAATTTTATATGTCCTCCTTGCTCCGTCCGTCAGGAGTTATTTTGCTGCATAGGTAGCGGAATTCCTTAACTTCGTAATCCCCAATTCTGATGTTAAGTCTTTCGCTGCTCTCATTTCTGCCGCTCGTCATTGCTTTCCTCTTTTTTCCATCTACCCTCAGTCCATAACCTGTAGTCACTGGACTGTTCATTCCATTGAGCAGATTCTGTAATTCTTCTTCACTTTCAGTAAGAACAGCAGTGTCATCAGCGAGTCTTATCACTGTTATCCTTTCAACTTCAATTTTAATTCTACTCTTGAACCTTGTTTTATTTCCGTCATTGCTTCTTCCATGTATAAATTGAACAGGAGGCCGAAAAACAACATACCTGTCTTACACCCTTCCTAATCCAAGCACTTTTTTCTTATTATTCCCTCTTGACTCTTGAGCATATTGTATATTACCCGTCTTTCCCTATAACTTACACCCATTTTTCTCACAGTTTCAAACATGTTGTACCATTTTACATTGTCAAACACTTTTCCCAGATTGACAAATCCTGTGAACATTTCTTGATTTTTCTTGAGTCTTGCTTCCATTACCAACCGCAATGTCAGAACTCCCTCTCCTTTTCCCTCTCCCTTTCCTAAAGCCAAACTGATCGTCATCTAACACGTCCTCAATTTTTTTTTAGCAGCTGTATGCGTGCTTAAAGGCTCTATTGAAAGCAACAACCTGCATTTTTGTTTCTTAAGCCACCGTACGGTCTCTAGCAGCGGTGCTTAAATGAAAATAAAACACACAACAATAGTAAACAACGTTGTCATTTGACATTTCCAAATCGGGTGATAAGTGATTTGTTATAATAAAATGTGTGCATAAAATCCCTAGGTCTACGTCGTCAAAATTCCTTTGCTGATTACTACTTTCAGCTCATTGAGAGCCATCTACAGATCAACAAAAATGTTTACTTAATTCATTGTACATCAGCCACAAGGCGTTACACATCGTCATAACCTATTGAGCATAGTCGCTCATTTTGTCACGTACACAGCTGAGCAGCATAACAGATTATGACGATGTGTAATTCCTTGCGACTGATACACATTCAATTAATTAATAATTTTTATTGATTTGAAGATAGCTCGTCAATGAGCTGAAACTAGTAATCAATAAAAGACGTAGAATTTATATTCACATATTTTAGTAGTCAACAATGTCATTTACTCGTTTCAGCTTTGTAAAAAGATGCCAATAATTGAAAGATAAGTTACATGTCTATTTTGAACTAGGCACTACTCTCTACATATTTTTTCCCTTTGCATTACAAACTCTCGACATTAACATAAAATCCCTACGACTAACGTAACTACACTTCAGTACTGTCACACGCCAGTCGGCCTCAAGATCCGACAGCAGACAGTAAAACCATCGATATGTGTTTTTAATCACAGAAATCATACTGTTATACTGATAACTGTGTGAAGCATATATTTGTATGTAATTTAAATTAAAATAGTCACAGCTTTAACATAAAATCCAGTATGAATTTTATCAAATTATTTTTTTTTGCGTTGCAATAATTGCAGTCAACGCGCTTCCACATTGTTCAAAATTACCTGTCGTAGTGATCGCATGAGGTGTATATGGGAATCACTAATACAACTCCTGACTTCAAACGCACCCTCTGAAATTAAAAGGGTAGATTATTCCGCGATGTACAGTATTTTTCTATTTGCAGCAAACATCAACATCTTCTGTATCTCTCCGTCGAAACATTTTAGTAACAGACTCAGTAACTTTCTCGAGCAACTGTCATCGGAATCTTCTGTGACTTCCGTTAATACAATGTGATTACGTAGTGATAAAAATACTAGGAAATCATCTGGACGAAAATTTTCTAAGAGATCTCCTTCGTGGTGAATTAAACGTCCTGAGCGTTATTCAAATGGCTCTGAGCACTATGCGACTTAACTTCTGAGGTCATCAGTCGCCTAGAACTTAGAACTAATTAAACCTAACTAACCTAAGGACATCACACACATCCATGCCCGAGGCAGGATTCGAACCTGCGACCGTAGAGGTCGATCGGCTCCAGACTGTAGCGCCTAGAACCGCACGGCCACTCCGGCCGTCCTGAGCGTTATTCCACTGAATCTTTCTGGCGTCTACCTTCTCATCAAAGTAATTTACGTGGTCTTTCTACCTCAAATAGCTGTTGATGGATACTTTCAGATACGAAGTCTCTTATTCAGCATAAAGATTATGTGGACATAGGTCATTCTGCTATTTAAATTTGAGAACTAGCCATGAATTAACTGTAAACAGCCACCATTAAAACATTTATTTATAACGTAAACAGATAATTTCCAAATGCAACTATATCTAAACGATTATTGGATTGCATTTGCTTGTGTCGAGGATCACCTGTTCTTCCTAATCGAAAAATGGTGAGTGCATCTGTTCGTCACATGCGTTCGCTACGTCGAACGATTCTGACATCGACGGGACACTAAACTCTAACCTTCCTTCTTTCGTCATATACGTTGTGACACCCGTCGCGTCGTCACGGCGTGCCAACACGAAAGTTCGAGTGTTCCCCACTACGAGGATTAACTGATTTGTTTTTGTTCCCTCTTATGATACTGTTTTAACCCATTAAGTGTGTTCGGACATTAAATTGAGTTACACCACATGTTGTCGCTGGGGCGTCCTCTTTATAAGTGGATTGTATCAGCAGTTTATTTATTGAAATTACCATTCATTCTCCTAGACTTGATGGAGTTTGGTGCGCATGTCTTCGTAAAAATATTGTTCTTCACATTCTAAATGACGAAATTAAACTGGGCCAACATCCTAACGGAGACAGATCAGGGACGTCGCCTGTACGTTTCACTATAACGTAGCCTTGATTTCCGTAACTCACTTGATTAGATGCATAACTTGTTTTAAACCCAACTGAAAAACGGGTTTTTATATTGTCCTAGCTCTAGTGTGTTTTGGGTGATGGCCCATAAAATTTAGGATAATTCTACACATAGTTTGCAGTACAACAGTAAACTACATTACGCAACATTCAGACCCATTTGCATTCTTATCGTCAATATCTGCGTTTTTGACTCACTACGCAAATCTTTTAATGTCTGGTTCTCAATAGTTAAATGTCATCACATTCTGAACGCGCATTGAATGCTGCGGGTGCTTCACGTTTTTAATCAGAATTCGAAGTGTCTCATTTATCAACATCTGACATTAGTGAATGTGCCAATGGGCACTGAATTTTCTAAGTGTTTACGGATTTATTTATTCATTTATTCTGTTCCATTTTTTTAAAACATTACTGTTACATATATAATTACATTTAAAGGATCAGTAGGGCAATAATTTTTTCATTCTATTCTGAATAATTAACTAATTTTAGAGTATCTTCTTATTTTTTTCTTATCTCTGTTTCTGGTACTATCACTCTGACATTTAGATTCCTGTCTGTACGTTACTGTACATCTTCTCGCACTGTCATTGGGTTGTTCATTTACTGTGATAGAAAAAGAACTACAGGTTTTCGTTATTTCAGTCTGGTTTAAGTACTTTTACAACCTTTATAACCTGCTACCCTCAGTGCTAGTACATCTGCATACAATACAGCAACAACAACAATAATGCAACTACACTGTAACAAATGTAAGAAGACCATATTACTTCTACCAACACATTATTTTTTTCTACAGCAACTACTAGGCGCTATTACTAAAACTTACGTTGCAAATACTAATACTAGTAATACTACTTCTACTACCATTACTTGTGACAATGTTGTACATTGTCTTATCTGGCTGCACTCAATTTCTCTTCCCTGTTGTCTGAGTTGGGGGACACACTTTACAACTATTGGAATGTGTCTAGTATCTATTCTTTACCAATTCGGCCACGATGCTAGATTCAGCAATATCTTACCGCGTGACGACAATCAGAGCGCATCAAATATCTTTCACGATTCTTCTTTCCTTCTCAGGTACGCTTGTGCCCATCTCCTTCTATTATTCCGTTGCTGGAGCAAGCGATCGTTGAGCTACCGGGCTTCTTTCTTGTTCTCTAGGATCGTCCATTTGCCTTATTCCTCTTTGTTGTAGCATCTCGTCGGTTGACTACATACAGTTATACCTTGATTTTTAAGACGCAGCATCGCCAAGAAGATTTAGAATATCAAGTCGTCGCTTATTCCAAGTAGATTTTAAACAGTTTTGACTCTTAAACCTCCCTAACAGTCTTTGCTATATTTTCAGCTAGGAGGCATCCCCATGCGATATGCTCCAATGTGTCGGTTTCGCCACTGTTACAAGTTGTTCGTTGCCCACTCATCAGTTCTATTCGAATATGTAGGATATGATCCATGTCTTGGGATGGTATTATATTATTATTACAGTGCCGGAAAAAAATAGTGCGCTCTTTGAGGGGTTCCCAGTTCATTCAAGATATGAAATGATTACGTTTGCAGATCAGTAGCACAAGCAGTTCTGAGGTAACAGATATCGACCCTGCTGAAACACCTGTATTAGTACTTGGTGTAACCTCCATAGGCTTCAGTGCAGGCTCTGCATATGACATCCGGACCATCGTAAAGATGGCGAATACTGTCCTGGGATACGTTCTTTCATGCCTGCTCGACCTGTTCAGGTAGCTTTGTAAGAGCTGTTGGTTGACGAGTCGCACGAGTCACTTCTCACCCCATCATATCCCACGCGTTCTTTATTGAAGACAAGTCCGGAGATTGTGCTGTCCAGGGAAGTTGCTGCACGTCTTGTAGAGCACGTTGAGTTTCATGGACAGTGCGTGGGCGAGAATTATGCTGTTGGAACAACACATCGCCTTCCTGTTGTAATAACGGCAAAAGAACATTCTGCAAGTACCATGCGCTGGTTAGTGTCCTTTCCAGAAACGCAAAAGGTGGACGAGAGTTGTATCTTGTCGTACCCCAGACCATAAGGTCTGGGGTGGCGCTAGTGTGTCTTGGACGAATGCACTGTACGAGGCAGCACTCACCACATCTACGTCGTATGCGCAAACAACCATCACTTGTGTGCAGGCAAAATTCGCTTTCATCGCTGAAGACCACGGCGCGCCATTCCATCTTCCAAATGATCCTTTGATGGCACCAGTCGAGCCGTGCGCATCGATGCTGTTCAAATGGTTCAAATGGCTCTGAGCACTATGGGACTTATCATCTGAGGTCATCAGTCCTCTAGACTTAGAACTACTTGAACCTAACTAACCTAAGTACATCACACACATCCATGTTCGGGGCAGGATTCGAAGCTGCGGCCGTAGCAGCAGCGCGGTTCCGGACTGAAGCGCCCAGAACCGCTTGGCCACAGCGGCCGGCGCGTCGATGCTGTGGCCTGAGTGAAAGACGGGGTAGAGTTGTGTGTGCCCGTAGTCCCACTGCTACTAACCTGTTCACAGCAGTTCCTGTTGGCACGACTGGCCTCACAAGCCCCCTTATCTGTGGAGTAGCAGCTGTACGACTTGTCACTGCTGCCCTTACAATATGACAATCCTGGCGGACGTCTATGCTGCTTGGACGTCCGGAACCTCATCTACAGTGACTGAGAGTGTTCACGTGACCACTTATACTAGATTGTTGCACAACTGACGCAGCACGTCCATCTTGAGTGGCACTTCTCCGAAAGGACCATCCGGCCATTCGGAAGGCCACAATCCGACCCCTTTCAAACTCGCTCAGTTGGCTGTAGGAAGCACGAGTGCGTCTCCATGGCTTGGTTGGCTGCTTGCTTCACGCCTTTGCACTTCACTGAGGCTTCAGGCTGTGACCATTCCCTACTGAAGGGTGGACACAGATGGCGCTCTGGTAGCTATGCCACTACGCTATCTACTCGCGGACGACACTGAAACCATTATCGGTACTTCTGCTATCCCCCAGTGGCATATGCCATCATCGAAACAAAATCGACGTCGTCTTTCCAAGTGTATTATTATTATTATTATTATTATTACAGCGGATCCGTCACCAATTCGGCTCAAAATATACTGGCTGAATTCTTTCGTTTACACTCAGGAAGAAATTGTCTGAGTAATTTTGTTGAAATTTCGTAAACATTACATTCTTTATTACTAACGAATTTGTTACTAGTTGCCCAAGAATTTAGTGTATTTTTGTATTGTTTTTTTTTTCTTCATCCAGTAGATAGCACTCTTCTTTCTGACCTGTAGGTGCAGAAGACATCCGCCTATTAATATATTCAGGAAATCTCTACATACGTAGCTGAAGCCTCGGTGTAATTTTTTCGTCGTAATAACACGTCTGAGCATCCACAACCAGTGTGCCCCAGCACTGGCACCATAGCCCACAACTACATTCCATGTAGACTCGTGGAACATTATAATTACATTCAGGGGCAAACGAAACCTCGTTTGTCCCATGTCAATAATTTTAATCATTGTACAACTGCCTTTCCTTCATGCATATTCTATGTGAGCCTGCAATGTCCATCCTTCATGCGAGTTAGCTTAAGTATGGTTCATCTAGGTCCACATCTAAATACGAGGGTTATCCAGAAAGTAAGTTTCGATCGGTGGCGAAATGGAAACCACTGGGAAAATCAGGTAAAGTTTTGCGCAGATGTGTTGGGTAGTGTCTCTAGTATGCCCGTCGATCGCGTCGCGTCGCTCTTTTCAGTTTTCAGTGAACTGCGAGCACGTAAAGATGCGTAGGGAATAGCGTCTGCCGCCAAGTATGAGGGCCTGGTTAGAGATTTCGCCTGTGTTATGCAGCCCACATAACACAACTGTAGAGCAGTTCCTTCTTCATGCCAATTCTCGGCCGCACACTGCAGGGGCAGTCCCTGCAGCGTTTCCGACGAGAAGTGTTTGATCACACACAATATAGTCCGTAATTGGCTCCCCCTGAGTCTCATCTCTGCTCACAAGATCCGCAGGCTATGAAGACAAAAATTTTCCACAGACAACGAGCTGCAGACCAGTGCAGATAATTGGACGAAAGCACTGGCGGCTGCTTTCTATGACGAGGATATCGGGAAGTTGATACAACACTACGACAAAACTCGAAGTTTCAAGCGGCGACTATGTAGTAGGTGGAAGGGTACCTAACTGTCGCAAATAAAACGTTTCTGGTTTTCAGTGTGGTTTCCATTTCGCGACGGATCGGAACTTACTTTCTGGGGAACACTCATATCTGTTGACCATATGCTTGCTAATTCTTGCTCATTTATTTTATTTTAATCAATAGGTCAATAATAAGTCCTATTTTAATGAGTTGACTGTCCCACGAATAATGATATATGTTTCACAGTCTGACCATGGTGGTTCACGTTAGCAAAAACATTTTGATGCCTCATAAAATAAAGTTGTTTTGCTTCCCTCATATGTTATTCTGAGATAGCTGTATGTTACGTGAATTTTCAGTGTAACATGTGACAACGACGGCAGTTGTACTCACCGTTCGTAACAGAATATAGAAGAGTTTTATAATGTACTAGCTGAGTATACAGCTTTGCCCAAGTACGTATTTATTATAATCTTTTATTAGTCCATCTCCTCCTTCTCCCTCTCTCTATCCATCTCCTCCTCCCCTCTCTCTGTCATCTTCTACTCCAAGTTTGGTTGAGATCAGTCCAGGGTTTTAAGAGGAGTTTTTCATCCGCGGATTTGCCCGCGTAAGCACTCGTCACATATATTTAAAACATTGCGGACATATTTGTAAACACATATTTCACCTGCATCTCTAGCGAATTTCGCCCTGCAGTTTCGTTTTCCCACAGCTCAATATTTATGACGTCATATCTGCTTACTTATGTGTCGTACAATAGTATAATTTTGCAGGTGCGTCTAGTGGTTCGCGTGGTCATTGCCTACGAAATGTGTTGCGAATAGAGTTGGCAGTAAAGAAGTAACAAATTAAACGAGCATGCCTAATCTGGTTGTTTTACTGCATCAAAAGCAAACAAGTAGTAGAACATAAAATTCTTTTCTTTCATTGTTTTGTGGGGGTGGGGGAGTGCGTGTATGTGGGGTTGGGGGAGCGTCAGCGAGAAGATGTCTCGTTAAGGAATGGAAATTATGTGTAATGTTCGTTACGAATCACTAAGTGCTCTCATTCTCAGATA
Organism: Schistocerca serialis cubense; assembly: GCF_023864345.2. NCBI lineage: Eukaryota > Metazoa > Arthropoda > Insecta > Orthoptera > Acrididae > Schistocerca > Schistocerca serialis. The sequence goes on along the minus strand of NC_064642.1, from coordinate 315,860,713 downwards.
CTGAATGAGTATGTTCTGGCTATTTGTGAGAGGTAAGCTTCGATACTTTTTCACCCCGCCCCCTTTCCATCCTTTTGAGAGGGAGGCGGTTCTTACCCCTACAGTTGTCCTTCTCAATGAGTAAGTAATGTGTGTACAAAGTTTGGTTGAAATCGGTCCTGGGGTTTAGGAAGAATTACATACATATATACATTCCGTTTTAAAATGTGTGTGGATATAGGGCGACGCTGACATTTAGTAATAATTAACAATAAAATTCTGTTGAAGGTAAAGTTGTAACAGACAAAATTACAATCAGAGCAAGATATTGTACCTGATTTCCTGTACATCGACGTCAACTCAATCAAAGAACACAAATTAGTGCGCATATCTGCACGAAGTAGAACTGCGACGATGGGTAAACTGCTCCTACAGCAGTGGAAATCAGTATAAAGTCATTGATGAATTCTTCTCGGCTTATCGGCCATCTTCGCCAGAAGATGATGGGTACGAAACTCATTGAAACGTTGCGACAAGACAACGCCACCACTCGGCTGATAACCCGAGAAGAATTCATCAGTGGAATACGCCGAGAAAGACTGCAATCGCATAGTACAAAGTCATGGTTCCTACGAAAGTAATATACAATATCTGTAGCATACATGTTTCGAATTTGTATGAAAGTATTAGATACATATAAGACACAAATTATCATGACTGAATTACATAGTTTCTTTCATGAAGCGAGTAACAAAATAAGGCGTTTGCATTTCCTGGGTGGAAATTGGTATGAAGGCACTCACTGTCCGGATGTGTTATTTCATTGTTAGTCCTTTGTTGGCCGGCCGGAGTGGCCGAGCGGTTCTTGGCGCTACAGTCTGGAACCGCGCGACCACTACGGCCGCAGGTTCGAATCCTGCCTCGGGCATGGATGTTTGTGGTGTCCTTAGGTTAGTTAGGTTTAAGTAGTTCTAAGTTCTAGGAGACTGATGACCACAGCAGTTAAGTCCCATAGTACTCAGAGCCATTTGAACCATTAGTCCTTTGTTCAACCTCCGTTGTTCCTAATTACCTTAAAACTTCTCTTCGGCATTGATTTTGTTAGGCTTTGTAGTTCTTGCAGTGAAATTGTCGCCCACTCTTCTCCTATTGCTCTTTTCAAAGCTCACACACGGCCTCGAATTGCCTTCCGTTGCGATAAACCCGCCTTGGAAGCATTTCTCAAAGGTTTTCCATGGGACTGAAATCCAGAATACGTGTAGGCCACGGCAAGACGTCGTTATCTTTGTCTTCAAAACACTTTTTTGTTTTACAGAAACGTGCACAGACGCATTATCTTATTTAGACTTTCGTGCCCTATGTCCTCATACATTCTAATCCATTCTGTCTCAGTGTACATATTAGAATTCATTCTAGTGTTCATCTAAGCAATGCCTGATTTAGCTTTAGCGCAAACTGCTGCCCAAATCATAATACTTCCACCACCAAAATTTCTGCTGATTCTTACTTGTTGCTCAATTCTCGGATCATGCCAACAATATTAAAATCCATCCTGTCCATCTAAATTAAACTTCTTCTCATCACTGAAGATCATTTTATCCCATTCTCAGGTCCATAATATGTTTTTCAATCTAACCTTTTTATCTTTGGATGTCAGAGCAGGTTTCTGCATTGGTTTCTAGACTGTAAGATGTTTTGGTTCAAATGGCTCTGAGTACTATGGGACATAACATCTGTGGTCAACAGTCCCCTAGAACTTAGAACTACTTAAACCTAACTAATCTAAGGACATCACAAACATGCATGCCCGAGGCAGAATTCGAACCTGCGACAGTAGCGGTCACGCGGTTCCAAACTGAAGCGCCTAGAACCGCACGGCCACACCGGCCGGCTAAGATGCTTTCATGTGACAAAATTGTCGTATACGTCTGGCAGTTATTGGCAGCTGTAAATCAGCAGCAAGTTGAAAAGAGTAACGGTTTGTGTCCCTTGCTTTGCGCAAAAGTAACTGTTTCGATGCCTCAGATAATTTTCTACTCCCCCGTCGGACGTTCGAGTCCTCCCTCGGGCATGGGTGTGTGTGTTGTCCTCAGCGTAAGTTAATTTAAGTTAGATTAAATAGTGTGTTAGCCTAGGGACCGATGACCTTAGCAGTTTGGTTCCATGGAAACTTACACGAATTTCCAAAATAATTTTCTATTTTGTTCATATTTTCCGTTCTGTCCATGTCGTGCGCCGAATCTAACGAAATTGTAAATCAGTGAACGTAAACGGTTCAACTTCTTGGCGATTTGACGATTAAGAGATTCCCGTTTCCTTCTCCGCGCCGATTTTTGCTTTTCAACACATGATAACTGTTTTCTGAATGGCTATGTCAGTCACAATCGTGGTTTACGTACTCAAAACGCACTGGCACTAATGGTGTCTGAACGGATGTACCCGCGCACTAATCCCGCACAGGGCCGACTGCCTTCATACCGAGTTCCGCCCTTTACACATGATGTCTTGTTATACATCGTGCTACTGACATCAAATGAGATTTCATTGGACTGCATTTGTCAGTATACTGGATCTCATACTGTTGCACATGCACTGTGCGCAACTATTCCAAACGACAATGTTAATTTTCCTACAGATTTCCACTACTGTATATCGCCAACCCAAGATCGTTTACAGATCACGTTCCATCTAGGGTACACGTGTCATTAAGGAACCGCTCATGACTGAGACTGTGTTACGAACACGCCATCAACAGACGCACGGCACTAAACAGAGTGGGGCTCATGACCGTCAGCGGACACACAGGCGTCAGTTGCGAAGCTCTGCGGTGTCTGCCGGCGCCCTCGTGGCACTTAACTCGTTAAGTGAATTATACGTTGATTTTTGTTGTGCTACCGCAAGCACCATCATGAAATATGTCAAGGGGAGTACGGAAATTGTTTTCTAACGAATCTCGACTGTTGACGTCCTTTAGAAGTAACAAGTCGTCAGCGTACGCTACGACTCCTAACAATACCTGAATGGCCGGGTCTCGAACATGGAACCTTTGCCATTCGCGGGCAAGTGCTATCAAGTAACGACTCACGACTCGCCCTCACAGCTTTACTTCCGCTAATACCTCATCTCCCACCTTCCAAACTTCACAAATGTTCTCCTGCATAATTTAGTGCACTTCTGGAAGTAAGGATATTGCGGAGACTTCTACGAAGTTTGGACGGTAGGAAATGGGGTATAGGCGGAAGTGAAACTATAAGGGCGTGTTGTGAGTCGTGCTTGGATAACTCAGTTGGTAAAACATTTGCTCCGCAAGGTAAAGGTCCTACGTTCGAGTCCCAGAGAAGCACATTGTTTTAATCTGCGAGTAAGTTTCAAATCAGCGCTCACTCCCCTGCAGAGTGATAGTACATCCTGGAATTGCTGTATGTTTTGTAATTTATTCACAAGTAGTTCTGAGTTAACAGCCCAGATTCGCGACCACAGTGAGAGCTCTGAGGTCATCCTTACGTAATAGATTCAATAACTGTTGAGGAGGACTTTACAGAGTCACGTATTGGTCTCTCCAGTAATCTAGTAAGAAATAGTATAGTATTTTAGGGTAGCCAGTTTCGCTTAAAGGGCAGTCCTCCATTGACGGCTCTCTGACACAGTCGAAACTTCGCAGACTGGAGGAAGGCCGAAACTAAAGAGCCACCTATTTTGACTTAGGTGCCGACACTCAATAGTGTCCGAAAAACTGCCGGTTAAGATTTCGAAACCACTTAATAACTCTGCTCACGTGCCATTAAAACGAGACATTCGGTAGTTCAGTAGCTAATTGTAAGAGCAGATTTTCGAAATTTTGTGCCCCCTGTACAAATCTAATTTTACGACTATTTCTTTATCTTTTGTTGTCGCAGAAGTAAGTGTAATCAATATTTTTGAGACATCGTGAAATACAATGTAATTATTGACATAAGAGATAAACGTTTCAAAAATTATTAAAATAGATATTATCATCAGAAATCATATATAATCTTACATCAATAACAGTAATTTAAAATAAAAATATATAAATTATTGTGTTTCAATTTCTGATTTAACACTCACTCTTTTACTCGAAGAGAACCATTGCATTCCCCAGGATGATATCTATCATAAAAACATTCGAACCATATACGAGGGCAGTTCAATAAGTAATGCAACACATTTTTTTTCTGAAACAGGGGTTGTTTTATTCAGTATTGAAATACACCAGGTTATTCCCCAATCTTTTAGCTACACAACACTATTTTTCAACGTAATCTCCATTCAATGCTACGGCCTTACGCCACCTTGAAATGAGGGCCTGTATGCCTGCACGGTACCATTCCACTGGTCGATTTCGGAGCCAACGTCGTACTGCATCAATAACTTCTTCATCATCCGCGTAGTGCCTCCCACGGATTGCGTCCTTCATTGGGCCAAACATATGGAAATCCGACGGTGCGAGATCGGGGCTGTAGGGTGCATGAGGAAGAACAGTCCACTGTAGTTTTGTGAGCTCCTCTCGGGTGCGGAGACTTGTGTGAGGTCTTGCGTTGTCATGAAGAATGAGAAGTTCGTTCAGATTTTTGTGCCTACGAACACGCTGAAGTCGTTTCTTCAATTTCTGAAGAGTAGCACAATACACTTCAGAGTTGATCGTTTGACCATGGGGAAGGACATCGAACAGAATAACCCCTTCAGCGTCCCAGAAGACTGTAACCATGACTTTACCGGCTGAGGGTATGGCTTTAAACTTTTTCTTGGTAGGGGAGTGGTGTGGCGCCACTCCATTGATTGCCGTTTTGTTTCAGGTTCGAAGTGATGAACCCATGTTTCATCGCCTGTAACAATCTTTGACAAGAAATTGTCACCCTCAGCCACATGACGAGCAAGCAATTCCGCACAGATGGTTCTCCTTTGCTCTTTATGGTGTTCGGTTAGACAATAAGGGACCCAGCGGGAACAAACCTTTGAATATCCCAACTGGTGAACAATTGTGACAGCACTACCAACAGAGATGTCAAGTTGAGCACTGAGTTGTTTGATGGTGATCCGTCGATCATCTCGAACGAGTGTGTTCGCACGCTCCGCCATTGCAGGAGTCACAGCTGTGCACGGCCGGCCCGCACGCGGGAGATCAGACAGTCTTGCTTGACCTTGCGGCGATGATGACACACGCTTTGCCCAACGACTCACCGTGCTTTTGTCCACTGCCAGATCACCGTAGACATTCTGCAAGCGCCTATGAATATCTGAGATGCCCTGGTTTTCCGCCAGAAGAAACTCGATCACTGCCCGTTGTTTGCAACGCACATCCGTTACAGACGCCATTTTAACAGCTCTGTACAGCGCTGCCACCTGTCGGAAGTCAATGAAACTATACGAGACGAAGCGGGAATGTTTGAAAATATTCCACAAGAAATTTCCGGTTTTTTCAACCAAAATTGGCCGAGAAAAACATGTGTTGCATTACTTATTGAACTGCCCTCGTAAATTCGGAACACTACAGGCAACGTCCGAAGGAACATAGGGCCACGGTCAAATTCTTAGTGTGAATATCATTAGGAAAAGCCACATCGTTAACGATGCCAAACACGTCGAGATTTGGAGGTAATTTCGCGCCAAACCACACATATTGAAGCATTTTATCGAAAGCTACAACGTACAGTTGATGATTGATCCAGACGAGTATTTTAACTGCATCGCTTTTACTTGTGATTTCTCTGTGCTGAGCGACGAGAATAAGGCACTCTTGCAATCGTCGAATGTAATTCTTCACCTCTCGGTGAAAGTACACGTTGACAGAATGGCGTACGCTTTGCCGGAATTAGTTTTAATGAACCCGTTGATATTCCGATTTCATCGACTGACAACCATATAGGAAGGAATCGTTTTTCCCACCCCAAAAGCCAATAACGTATAAAAAGTGTTTCATTTTTACGTAAGGTCGCGTAATTTTGGGCAAAAACTGATGATAGGTTTCTTTTGTGAGCTTTCCAGACCTTGTGACTGTTGTATTCTGATCCCATTCTATTAATTGGTTCATGTCTTCTTCAACTAGAGGACTAAATTTGTCATTGACTTCTTGGACACAAACAAAAACGGATGGTAACTGTTCCCCGGAATGTGTTAATCCGTATTGGGCAGTGCACGAGTGCGTCAGATGATTCATTTGTCTGAGAACTATTTCCATAACTTTATCACCATGAAACGATAAGATTCTTACTAGAGGCGTGATACCTCCGGTTTGATCCATATACACCGCGCGATCGGACTGACGAAGCGGCGCTAAGACTAGATGTCATTTTTTCGGAAACTACTGAGTGCCGTCACTACTTTCAAGCTGCGAGGTTTAGACTGTATCAGAAAGTGACCTATAGAGGATTCCCCTTTATAGTCTTCTACGAGGGCTGTTCGGAAAGTAAGATCCCATCGCTCGCGAAATGGAAACCACAGGGAAAATCAAAATTTTTTTATTCCCAACAGTTAGCCACACCTTCCAGCTACCTCTCTAAATATTCGCCGCTCCGACTTAGACGTTTGTCGTAGCGTCGTACAAACTTTCCAGTATCCTGGTCATAGAAAGCAGCCACCTGCGCTTTCCGCCAATTCTCTAGGCTGGTCTGCCTTTCGTTGTTTGTGCCAAAACGTTAACTTCGTTGCCAGTGGCTCATGTGAGCAGAGATGAACATCGGTGGGAGCCAATTAAGGGCTGGATTGTGAGTGATTGAACACTTCCCATCTAAAACGCTGCAGGAGTGTCTTCATTGCCCCTGCAGAATGCGGCTGAGAATTGTCTTGAAGAAAGAAACGCATGGCATTTATGTTATGTGGGCTGCATAGCTTCAGGCGAAATCTCTCACCAGATCCACATACTCGGCGAGAGACACTGTTGTTTTAAGCATTTCTGCGTGGCCACTTTGCGCTCTGAACTGAAAAGAGTGGCGTGGGGCTATCGACAGGCACACTAAAGACACTTCCCAACTCAACTGTGCAAAGCTACATCGGATTTTCACAGTGGTTTTCACTTTGCGCCAAATCGGCCCTCACTTTCCGAATACACCTCATAAATAATCAAGGATACCACAAATTTCTAACAATATACTTCCCCATGAACCGTGGACCTTGCCGTTGGTGGGGAGGCTTGCGTGCCTCAGCAATACAGATGGCCGTACCGTAGGTGCAACCACAACGGAAGGGTATCTGTTGAGAGGCCAGACAAACGTGTGGTTCCTGAAGAGGGGCAACAGCCTTTTCAGTAGTTGCTGGGGCAACAGTCTGGATGATTGACTGACCTGGCCTTGTAACATTAACCAAAACGGCCCTGCTGTGCTGGTACTGCGGCTGAAAGCAAGGGGAAAATACGGCCGTAATTTTTCCCGAGGACATGCAGCTTTACTGTATGGATAAATGATGATGGCGTCCTCTTGGTCAAATATTCCGGAGGTAAAATAGTCCCCCATTCGGATCTCCGTGTGGGGACTACTCAAGAGGATGTCGTTATCATGAAAAAGAAAACTGGCGTTCTACGGATCAGAGCGTGGAATGTCAGATCCCTTAACCGGGCAGGTAGATTAGAAAATTTAAAAAGAGAAATGGATAGGTTAAAGTTAGATATAGTGGGAATTAGTGAAGTTCGGTGGCAGGAGGAACAAGACTTTTGGTCAGGTGAATACAGGCTTATAAACACAAAATCAAGTAGGGGTAATGCAGAAGTAGGTTTAGTAATGAATAAAAAAATAGGAGTGCCTGTAAGTTACTACAAACAGCATAGTGAACGCATTATTGTGGCCAAGATAGACACGAAGCCCAAGCCTACTACAGTAATACAAGTTTACATGCCAACTATCTCTGCAGATGATGAAGAAATTGAAGAAATGTATGATGAGATAAAAGAAATTATTCAGGAAGTGAAGGGAGACGAAAATTTAATAGTCATGGGTGACTGGAATTCGAGAGTAGGAAAAGGGAGAGAAGGAAACATAGTAGGTGAATATGGATTGGGGTTAAGAAATGAAAGAGGAAGCCGCCTGGTACAGTTTTGCACAGGGCATAACTTAATCATAGTTAACACTTGGTTCAAAAATCATGAAAGAAGGTTGTATACATGGAAGAATCCTGGAGATACTAGAAGGTATCAGACAGATTATATAATGGTAAGACAGAGATTTAGGAACCAGGTTTTAAATTGAAAGACATTTCCAGGGGCAGATGTGGACTCTGACCACAATCTATTGGTTATGAACTGCAGATTAAAATTGAAGAAACTGAAAAAAGGAGGGAATTTAAGGAGATGGGACCTGGATAAACTGAAAGAACCAGAGGTTGTACAGAGTTTCAGGGAGAGCATAAGGTAACAATTGACAGGAATGGGGGAAAGAAGTACAGTAGAAGCAGAATGGGTAGCTCTGAGGGATGAAGTAGTGAAGGCAGCAGAGGATCAAGTAGGTAAAAAGACGAGGGCTAGTAGAACTCCTTGGGTAACAGAAGAAATATTAAACTTAATTCACGAAAGGAGAAAATATAAAAATGCAGTAAATGAAGCAGGCAAAAAGGAATACAGACGTCTCAAAAATGAGATCGACAGGAAGTGCAAAATGCCTAAGCAGGGATGGCTAGAGGACAAATGTATGGATGTAGAGGCTTATCTCACTAGGGGTAAGATACATACTGCATACAGGAAAATTAAAGAGACCTTTGGAGAAAGGAGAACCACTTGCATGAATATCAAGAGCTCAGATGGAAACCCTGTTCTAAGCAGGTGAAGAAGGGAAAGCAGTAAGGTGGAAGGAGTATATAGAGGGTCTATACAAGGGCGATGTACTTGAGGACAATATTATGGAAATGGAAGAGGATGTAGATGAAGATCAAATGGGAGATACGATACTGCGTGAAGAGTTTGACAGAGCACTGAAAGACCTAAGTCGAAACAAGGCCCCAGGAGTAGACAACATTCCATTAGAGCTACTGACAGCCTTGGGAGAGCCAGTCCTGACAAAACTCTACCATCTGGTGAGCAAGATGTATGAGACAGGCGAAATACCCTCAGACTTCAAGAAGAATATTATAATTCCAATCCCAATCAAAGCAGGTGTGGACAGATTACCGAACTATCAGTTTAATAAGTCACAGCTGCAATATACTAAAGCGAATTCTTTACAGACGAATAGAGAAACTGGTAGAAGCCTACCTCGAGGAAGATCAGTTTGGATTCCGTAGAAATATTGGAACACGTGAGGCAATACTGACCTTACGACTTATCTTACAAGGGGAGGCCGCCAATTGTGAAATTCAGATTCGATTCATACTGCGCATAATAAAAGCTCATGGCCAGAGGTGTAATGTGGCAAAGCACCAAGATGCACTTCTCAGCCGTTGTCGAGAAAATCGACAGTTAAAAGAAACCGTTGCGGTGAAATACTCTCTACGGTTAATGATTTCCTACAGCGTCGTGGCGCAGCGGTGAGCGCTCGCGTTCGTAATCCGAAGGTCGCTGGATCGAATCTCGCGCCATGCAACTTCTTTTTATTATTTGTTATATATATATATATATATATATATATATATATATATATATATATATATATATATATACATATATATATAATTCCCGGCAATCAGTTGCAACAATTATGCATATAATAAGTTGTTGAAAGTCGTTTGTCGTGGAAAAATAATACTTGAAATAAAACGCAATATCACAAATAATATTCAAGTGGATACCATTTATTGAAAAGTTCGGTATACACTCGCACATAATTAACAATAATTAACAATTAGTGACCAGAAGTGGCTGGAGTATCGCACGAACCAGAGTGGTAGTTATCATAGAAACATGGAAAGCAGAAAACAGCACGACATCGAGCACATCTGATAGACGACGCGTTTTTACAAGAACAATTGTTTTTTGAAATTATCTGTTGGGAAACACACCTGATCGACATTCTGAAAAACTGTTCTATCGTTCGTCAGGTTTGATGCATACCACGCGTATCGTATCATATCGGCAAAAATCGGAGAAGACAATTGGTGGTGGACGATGGATTGTATTTTTATACAATCGTCTCTGGAGTTGATGTCGATTAAAAAAGCACAATTTTGAAGGCGCTTGATCAAATTCTTTACCTGCCGGTAAAAATACACGTCACACGGTTGGACGAGAGGTGTGCACTTTGGAGGAATGACTTTTATAGCGCACGTTGGTAACTTCTTATCGTCCTGGAACATCTCATCGTATAACGCCGGGTTCGTTTGCCCACCCCAAGAGCCGATCAGAAGGAGAAATTCTTTCTTTTGTACGTATGGTTGCAAAGCATTACGCAAGAAGTCCATGAACAAACCCGTTGTTAGTTTACCGGATTTGGAGGATATAATAACAACGTGGATATACTTCTTGGCGTACTCGTCGACTGTCTTCTGTACTCTGGGTCCAAACGTACCTGTGGACTCTTGGAGGCATAAGAAAACAAGAGGTAAGACTCGTCCAGACATCGTGATTGAATGTTGTGCCGTATACGAATACGTCACCTTGTTCATGTCGTGTCGGGTTACCAGGACGGCCTTTGATCCTTTTTCGGCGAGAGTTCTGTTGAACGTGGACTGGTACTGGCACCCTGACAAACAAAATATAAATATATCGTTTATATAAGAAATATACGAAATCTGTGTTGTCTATCATATATCAGATTATCATATCTATCATCATGTCATACGACATTTGTGAACAGCTCTTTAGGTACCTGTTTGATTAGTATTAATTATGAAATCTTTGTCGAAGTTAGTTATCAACGTTCGCGTCTGGATCCGAAATGTGTCCGCTGCGGCCAAAATTTCGTCTTGGGTACCCGTCTCTTTCCGGGAAACAAATTTTGTGATTATCCGTTGACGAATCCCATGCTTCTTTTTAAATTCAGTGACCCATGTTTTTGAAGCTTTGAAGTTGAAATCTGGGAACTGACTTGCAGCGCCCAAGGCCCACTGCTGCATGTTTCTGGTAGTAACTTGCTGGAAGTTTTGTCGAGCTTCTACGAAGCGATCATGCACCCATGAATCGATGGTACAATATTTATCAAATTTGCTACCACCACGTTTGATTTGCTTTTCCAGCCTAGATAAATAGCCCATATTTGTCAAACGAGAGCACTCCTTTTTTTGTAGAGTTTTGAGACTCCAGCCTGGATGTTCTTTGGCCAGATTGACAGCTCTAATTTTGTAATCCAGAGAAATATAGTCGTACCCTTTTTTTTCTTATCTTCCAGCTCGTATTCGTCTGATGATTCGTTGGCAATGGGACTCGTTTCAACGTTTTCGTAAGCATTATTATCGTCGATTTCATTAATGTCTATCAGTTCCTCACCATGAACGAGGGTATTTTCGGCGAGAATTTGCAGCGTATTCTGGAACAATTCTTCCCCAATTACCATGGCTTCTTCGTTGATTGATGATGACGGTTCTGCTGCGATGCGATTACTGTTACGAAGGAGGATTTCAAAATACACCAACACATCTTTCAATTGTTGTTTCGCCACTTCACTGTGTATAGAATCTTCTTCGATCACATCACTTTCATGCTTTCCAGTTGTACCGCCTCCATTTTTCCGTTTATTTAATATGGTGTACCAAAGCTCTCACGTACGCACTGATTATCGACGATGTTATAAGTTGCGCTAGGGACCGCATCTACCTTCTTTCGAAGTTAGCAGGCAACTACGCTGTTATGAGGCGGCTCGTTTCGGCCCATTCAACATCTGTCCTTTAAGTGTAACGAGCGAGTAACGGTGTTTATATTTCATACCTGCCACAGCAAATTTATGTTCGTGAGGTCTCTATTCTAATTCGAACGTTTGACTTACACTATACGTATTCGTTTCGGAATATCGTTTCTACGTCTTCCTTTAACTATACGTGGTAAACATTATGAAGACAATTAATAACATTTGCGAAATACAACTTTGTTTGCGGAAAACATAATGATGTCCGAACTCGCCAGTTTCTCCACGACAAATAATAAAAAAAAAGTTGCATAGCGCGAGATTCGATCCTGCGTCCTGCGGATTACGAACCCAAGCGCTTACCGCTGCGCCACCACGCTGTAGGAAATTAGTAATCGTAGAGAGTATTTCACCGCCACGGTTTCTTTTAACTGTCGATTTTCTCGACAACGGCTGAGAAGTGCATCTTGGTGCTTTGCCACATTACACCTCTTGCCGTGAGCTTTTATTATGCGCAGTATGAATCGAATCTGAATTTCACAATTGGTGGCCTCCCCTTGTTAGAAGAAAGATTAAGGAAAGGCAAACCTACGTTTCTAGCATTTGTAGACTTAGAGAAAGCTCTTGACAACGTTGACTGGAATACTCTCATTCAAATTCTAAAGGTAGCAGGGGTAAAATACAGGGAGCGAAAGGCTATCTACAATTTGTACAGAAACCAGATGGCAGTTATAAGAGGCGAGGGGCATGAAAGGGAAGCAGTGGTTGGGAAGGGAGTGAGACAGGGTTGTAGCCTTTCCCCGATGTTATTCAATCTGTATATTGAGCAAACAGTAAAGGAAACAAAAGAAAAATTCGGAGTAGGTATTAAAATCTATGGAGAAGAAATAAAAACTTTGAGGTTCGCCGATGACATTGTAATTCTGTCAGAGACAGCAAAGGACTTGGAAGAGCAGTTGAACGGAATGGACAGTGTCTTGAAAGGAGGATATAAGATGAACATCAACAAAAGCAAAACGAGGATAATGGAATGTAGTCGAATTAAATCGGGTGATGCTGTGGGAATTACATTAGGAAATGAGACACTTAAAGTAGTAAAGGAGTTTTGCTATTTGGGGAGCAAAATAACTGATGATGGTCGAAGTAGAGAGGATATAAAATGTAGACTGGCAATGGCAAGGAAAGCGTTTCTGAAGATGAGAAATTTGTTAACTTCGAGTATAGATTTAAGTGTCAGGAAGTCGTTTCTGAAAATATATGTATGGAGTGTAGCCATGTATGGAAGTGAAACCTCATCAGTTGGGTTCTCTGTACCTTTCCACTTCCAGGATCCTCGTTCTACATCACTTATTCCTGTTCAAATCGTGTGGCAGTTTAATGTATTGCTTATCATCATGTCCAAAAGCGTACCCAGTACATTTATTAGTCAGATTTACATGTACAATTTGTGGTGTATGGAACCTTTATTTTATCCCTTTATTTGATAAAGATTGCTTCCCGTGTTTTCCCACATTTTTTGGGAAACGTCCCTGCATCGTGTATTCATTGATTAATCTGCTCACTTAGGGAACTAAAAAGGGAATTCATGGTTGTATCACATCCCCCGCGCATCATCAGGACCTGGAGTTCCTTTCTTTTTTATGTGACATATGATTTCAGCCAGCTCTGGACACAGGTACGTGCCAGGTTTTTGTCGCTAGGCTCTTCGAGCTCCACTCTTATATTTCTGTGATATTCAGTGTCATACTCCTCAGCATCATGTGGAAGCAGAACCTGAATGAGGACTCTTTCCGGTCTGTTGACATCCAGCCTTCCGCCAGGATTGTGGAGAGAACAATGGGTGTGTTCTCAGTAATGACTTTGTTGGCTGTACACCAGAGATCTGTTGCCAGGTTTTCACAATCTTCTCTCTCCGGATCGTCTGGATTTTATCTTAAATTTAATTGCCTGTGCTGCATCAATTATAAATCTTTTTCAAATGAACTTTTCTTGGTGTATTGTTTTCGCCTTCCGAACTTGTCTTCTTAGCTCTGTAAGTTTTAAGGTCGAAGGTGTCGGTTGTGCTGTATAGACTTGTTTCTTCAACTTCAGGATAAAAAAACTAAAACTCCAAACTCCTCTCGAACAGGCCATGAAGGCCCAACGATACCGACCTGCCGCCGTGTCATCCTCAGTCCATAGGCGTCACTGGATGCTGATATGGAGGGGCAAGTGGTCAGCACACCGCTGTCCCGGCCGTATGTCAGTTTACGAGACCAGAGCCGCTACTTCTCAATCAAGTAGCTCCTCAGTTTGCCTCACAAGGGCTGAGTGCACCCCGCTTGTCAACAGCGCTCGGAAGACCGAATGGTTACCAATACAACTGCTAGCCAAGCCCGACAGCGCTTAACTTCGGTGATCTGACGGGAACCGGTGTCACCACTGCGGCAAGGCCGTTGGCCTGCTTTCTAAAGCTTTCGATAATTCGAAGGATTTTTCGACAACATTGTGTCCCAGATCTGTTTGAGGCGGGACAAACGTTCAGCAGGCAGAAACTCCCAGCTCTGAAATTTTTTGACATCTAAATGAATGAAACCGATATTACTCGCTGACCCACCCTATTTAGGCAGTTCTTTATCAGATTATGATCGCCAGTTGTCAGTTCCCAGTGATATGCGGATAAGGTGACATGCTTATAAGGCTATCATCCTGCCTTGTTTCGGTAAGGAACCTGGTTACTAGGTAGATTGTGGACATACAGTATACATTCAGGATTAAAATGTACTATCTGCACCGGAAATATACCACTAAGTCTTTTTCGTGGCTGGTAAGAAAGAGAAAACGGAGTATTGTTGGCGGAAAGGGATATCAGGAAATGTTGCTATCACAATTATTAATCCTGCACAAACGAATTTGTTTGCTTGAAAAGTGAGGAAACTACAGTGAACCAAATGTATCTGCAATTCCCTCTGTCACTAGAGAGGCGGAGACGCAATGTGTAGTGACAATGATATTAAGTGTTTGGGTTTCATGGACGACGGAACTGCCGCTGATGCGATTACGTCAGCATCTGACTACATTTCTGCGAAAGGAAAGCGTTACACACTAGGTATTACATCACTAGCTTCCAAGGTTCGCAAAACTGATTCAGCTTGTGGGTAATGGGAAATGAACGAAGAAAAATGTCCTGTCTCTCTAGTGTGATGAGACTTAGTGTGTGTGTGTTGGAGGAGGGGAGAGGAGTCGTTATACACCAACGAAAGGCTTGTTGCCTAACTGCGTCCTGGAACACACAGGGACATGCTACATTTGCGTTCTTTAAGCTCTGCCAACTGTTGACCTATTATCAAGTTTTATTTGTGCTGCGTTAAAGCGAATACTTGGCAGTTGCTTCCACTTAGGTTTCCGTCCAGAGATGGGTCATATCCTGGCAGACAGAGTTACAAGCTATTCGATGTCAACTTTACTCTAATGTTGGTTTACATCTGCTTACGAAAGTCAACATTTGTTCAGCTGCGATAGATGTAGTGGGAGACCCTCTGTTATCCCATCTGGTCGTTACATTGCTTTGCTTTAGAATGTCACCTGCGTAGACCTCAGGATTTCCTTAAGAAATGAAAACTTATAGAGAACCAGTCATTCCATTCCATCAGCTCAGGCATCATTAACAGCGAGCTGCCGTTAAAATTTCTTTGTATAAGATATTTGAATGGGACTGCCAACGTCCAGTAAGAGATCACTCGTAGGAAATGATAAGCGGACCACGGAATTACTAAATGAAATGGCTGACGGATGGAATTCAGTGACACATGGACCCGAAAATAATAACTAAAAATACCAACCTGAAATCGTCAGGTACGTGTGTGGTGTGTGTGTGTGTGTGTGTGTGTGGTGTGTGTGTGTGTGTGTGTGTGTGAGAGAGAGAGAGAGAGAGAGAGAGAGAGAGAGAGAGAGAGAGAGAGAGAGAGAGAGAGAGGCCGAGCGGTTCTAAGCGCTACAGTTTGGAACAGTGCGACCGCTACGGTCGCAGGTTCAAATCCTGCCTCGGGAATGGATGTGTGTGATGTCCATAGGTTATTTAGGTTTAACTAGTTCTAGGGGACTGATGACCTCAGAAGTTAAGTCCCATAGTGCTCAGAGCCATGTGAACCATTTTTTGTGCCGAATTCGCTGTCGCTCCTTCCACAAAGAAAATGGCTCTGAGCACTATGAGACTTAACATCTACGGTAATCAGTCCCCTAGAACTTAGAACTACTTAAACCTAACTAACCTAAGGACATTACACAACACCCAGTCATCACGAGGCAGAGAAAATCCCTGACCCCGCAGGGAATCGAACCCGGGAACCCGGGCGCGGGAAGCGAGAACGCTACCGCACGACCACGAGCTGCGGACCTTCCACAAAGGCGAAGTCAATTTCATCTGCAAGTAAATTTGAGGTCAATGTTTTCTCGGATCCGGAATAAGTGCCTTGTAAAAGGTAAAAAATAACTGTCGAGTATCACACAAGTCTTCCGGATCAAATGAATGAAAAAAAATAAAAGACAACAGGATTTTATTTCACAAGGGGAAAAATGCCATCTTTCCTCAGGGCAATACAGGGTGTTTCAGAAGTAGTTTTACAATTTGGATCATGCATATTTCAGAGAGATAGGTGAAAAGGTGCAGTTTGCAACACGAAATTTACACAGATCTAAAGTTTTAGTAGCTGTTTAATAGAGTTTGTGCACCATCTGTAGCACGCAGTATATCTATGCGATACTCCAGTTCCCCCCCCCCCCCCCCCCCCCTATGTCTTGCCTAATACGTCCTCATTTACGTGTGCAGTTGCTTCTCTGATGTGAGCTCGCAGTTCCTGCAGGCTCCTCGCTGGATTTGCATCCTTCACAAAGTCCCCAAAAAATAATTTATTGAGGTTTGTCTGGGAAACTTGGGGGTCCTTCCTTGCCATCCTGTGACCTGGGAATGTGTCATCCAAAGCCTTCCTGACTATCGAGGGCCAATGGGAGTGGCTGCAGCGTGATGTCAGGCTGCAGTTCTTCGAGGTGCGGAAATGCAAACCTTTCCAATATATCCAGATACTCGAGGTTACAGGCATGAAGCTTCAGTTCTTTATGTAGCATACTGTGCACCGTGGTTGGCTGAAGCTGCAACTGTCGAGACGTTTGACGGTTTGATTTGCTTGGGCTTCGTATAAATATTTATTGCACCCGTTGCACATCTCCAACCTTCATTCTCAGACGCCCAGAACAAGTCCTCAAGTCCTTTTCATGACACTTCCAGTCTCCTTGAACCTCTTGTACCATAGTCTGATGGCCGAACGTGTTAGTTCCACTGTACCTGAGTATCAGGTTTGGTCTCTATCAACCACTCCACACACTGTACCACCTGCTGGGTGATGGGTGACATTTTCTTCAATAACTGATCTACAAAAACAAAGAATTTTATGACGCAAACTGTATCAGTCTACCCATCCCGGTTTCTGAAACATAAGCGATCAGAGTTGTAACGATTATTTCAGAACACTCTATGCAACTGTCCATAAAGGCGGTATGTCGAAGAGAAAAACTGTAGGATATGAAGTATGAGTTCTAGGAAGATTTCTCTCGGTTACCAGATTTTTACCTACCACCCAGTGCGAAGAAGTTTCTTGCTGGAAAATGTTTAAGGTTTACCCATCTATGAACATTTTGCAGACCTCTCATTACCTAAGTTCGAGGATGAAATCCACCCGCTTGAAAGAAAATTTGGACTAAGTGCTTTGGTCTTAAAGAAGGATTGAATCGAAAAGTAAGTGCATATTTGACTAAAAAACGGTTGTTTTCTTTACAGCAGCTAATTTTTTATCTTTTACTGGCAAAAAACATCAACAAGAATACTTTATTACCCAATTGATAGGAATACATCTCTCTTAAGATATCGTCTATCAAATGGCCTTCGTAAAAATTAAAAATTTCATTAGAGATTACTGCAGTGATGTAGCTGGAACCATCGTCGTCGCATTCTATGACATCGCGTTTGCAGGTGATTACCACCAGCACCGACGGCACTCGTTTATACAGTTGTCAGAAATCGATGTCGTGGTGGCCAATGCAAAGAAGGAGCACTCGAAATAGCCTACTCATTATCTCACAATAACCAGATTCCAGAGCTCACTGATGGGGTGTCAAATGGCTCTGAGCACTATGGGACTCAACTGCTGAGGTCATTAGTCCCCTAGAACTTAGAACTAGTTAAACCTAACTAACCTAAGGACATCACAAACAGCCATGCCCGAGGCAGGATTCGAACCTGCGACCGTAGCGGTCTTGCGGTTCCAGACTGCAGCGCCTTTAACCGCACGGCCACTTCGGCCGGCTATGGGGTGTCAAAAATGGCTCTGAGCACTATGGGACTCAACTGCTGAGGTCATTAGTCCCCTAGAACTTAGAACTAGTTAAACCTAACTAACCTAAGGACATCACAAACATCCATGCCCGAGGCAGGATTCGAACCTGCGACCGTAGAGGAGGTCTTGCGGTTCCAGACTGCAGCGCCCTTAACGCACGTCCACTTCGGCCGGCACTGATGGGGTGTCAAAGAAAGGAATGTTAGGGTTCAACTTCGTGGAAAATGAAATTAAATCGTTATGCTATGAGCCGAGCGTTGCAGTTATGAGCTAAAGGCCCCTCGACTTTTGCTGGATTGTAGATAACGGCACTGAAAACTATTCCGCTGAAGAAAAATATTTCTGCAGATAGCCTCACACTATCATCTAGTCTCTTTGTGTGGCGCGTGATTAAGTAATTGCGAGACGTATTACTTGTTTCCAAAGAATACTGGACACAGAAAACTGTTGGTAAAGTAGTGACTGCACAGAGCGCTCAAGGCCAGATCATACCGCGCTCATGTATCTGGTACTGCGCATCTTTTACTTCCTAGGGCAGAAAGGACGGCGTGAACCGCAAGACGCCTGGCAGAACGAGACACGCACGCAAGCTAGCAGCGAAAGCGGCTTCACTCAGTGCGATGAAGATTGTCAACAACAGCTACTGCAACGCAAAAACAACTATTGTTGATCTCTCCCGTTCTCATTTCCAATCTTTGGCAGTAGCGGAGAGTATCGTACCTTGGAACTCTTTTCTTATTCCATTTTTAAATGATGGCGTAGAATATCGTCGACGTACCGTTGTGCTGTAAAGGTGCCGCAGATGATAACCTAAGGGGGTGTGCTATGACAAAAATTGGCAGCCCAGATCATCATTCCTAGTTGTCGAGGCGTATGGTATCCCGCCGCTTTCCCGAGCGTCTCCAGACTCGTTTTCAGCCTATAATCTCATTGACTGGAGTATAATTGTCTTCAAAGGTGAGTCCCGCTTTGAACTGAACCTCGAGGACCAGTGAAGACGTGTGTGGAGACGCCCCAGACAGCGGTGGGATATCGACCTTACTGTTGCTCGCCATATGGCCCGACACCAGGAATGATGGTCTACGGTGTCATTTTATTTCACAATAGGACCCCTTTGGTTCTCATCCGCAGCACTCTTACAGCACGGAGGTGCGTCAACGATATTCTACGCGCCGTTTTGTTGCCCTTCATGGCAAGCCATCCTGGGCTTACACTACAGAAAGATAATATCCGCCTTCACCCAGCGAAAGTTTCTGCTGTTTGTCTTCGTGCTTGCCAAACAATATTTTAATCACCAAGGTTGCCGGATCTCTCCCCAACTGACAACATCTGGAGCATTACGGTCACAGCCATCCAACCATCTCGCGATTTAGACGATCTAACCTACCAATTGGGGAGAATTTGGCACAATATTCCTCTGGAGGACGACAAATAACTCTATCACTCAGTGCCAAGCCGAATAAATGCTCGCATTACGGACAGAGATGGACCAACGCATAATTGACTGGCTCAATTTGTGAGGCTCTTTCTCTCAAATAAATCATTCCATTTTTCTGAAATTGTAATCATTTGTTTGTCTGTGCCTGTACGTCGCATCTATCTATTTCCTTCCCATTCGGATAATTTCTTCGTGGTGAGTCTTTTGATTTCGTCTTAGAGTGTATTTACAAAAGCTGCACAAAACGCAACTAATGTCTCACAATAACAAAAACAGTACAAAATGCCGGAAACTGCTTATGGCGGTCTCTAGTGCGCATTCGTTCTAAAATCGGTCACTATACTGAAACACCGAGCAGGAAATGTCATGTGTTCTTAAGTGCAATATCCTCCAGATACAATTCTCTCCTCTACTGAACTTGAGTCTAGCTGCTTTACAATTCTGTCATGCCTTTCAGCTTGTATAACTGTCAGTGGTTCGGTTGTCTATTGTTTGTGCTCATCTCGTTATTGAAAAAATACACTTATTTCAAGGGGGAAGAAATTTTATCCTGTTAGTACATTATGTTAGACATTAAGTTAATATGTATTTGTTGGACTAAGCGTTGGTAGTCTCCCATCTGTTTTATTTTGGCTCATGCAATCTGATACTCTGTATTATATTATCGATAAAGATGTTTAAAAGTTGTGACGTACTCGTATTTACGTCCACGCAATCCTCATCCACTTTCCACTTCCACAGTTTTCTGCTTCTGTGTGATTATTGTAATTTCGGAACATTCGGCACGAAAATCCCGAAAATTTAGATGAAACTTCTCACACAACAATGACTGTTTCTCGTCACTGACACGCAACTGGTAATTATTAATCACTTAAGCCACTTCAAACTCGAACGCTACTTTCAGGATAACTCATTATTACAATCTTTTCCTCTGGGTTCGTTGTTGATATTCTTCCTCATTTCACGTTTCTCCGGCTTACATGTCGTCGACATTAGTTTCAAATTATTTTTCATAAATGTTTCACTTAAGTCTGTTTCTTAAGCCTATTGTTGCCTCTACAAGGTTCAAATGTCTCACTAATTAGAGAAAAATACATTCGTGCTCGTATCCAAAATTTCCCGTTGTGACTACTACAAAGTCCAGTGCATGTTCATCTTCCAAAATATTTGGTCCCCTGTAGATAGTTAAAAAGAGCTTCGAGACTGGATTAATAAAAAAATGTGAAAAGCTGAGCTGGTAACTTTAATGCTTCAGGTGTTCCACAGTCTCCTCCCACTTGAGCACAACTCACAGAATGTTCTTATAGCCGTGCGAAACTGTCAGGAAAGTCCTTTTTATGGGATGTTGTTCAACTCGCTCATCATATTAGCATGAACGTTGCGACGGGGCGGTAAATAATAAAGAAGTGCGGTTCCGAATGTTCACGCGAATGTGCTTTGGCAAAATACTAGTATTTAGCACCGTTTCATGATGTTAACACTGTGTAAATGACTGGCCGTTTCACGAATGCAAATAAGCATGTCAGTCGACAACTTCATCAGTCCATACCTACTAAAGGTAGTACTAGGTTTCCTACTTCAGTTTCATTAAAAAAGAAAAGTATTTTTGTCTATACGTATTAGATTGTGTAAGGAAATATGTAAATCTTTTTGTAGGTAATTGAGATACCCGTGTATAAATTGACAAGAAATTGTTAAAATTAACAGATCGTAAGAAAATTCTTGAAAGCAAGGAAGCGTTTTGGATTGCATTACACTACGCATCATGCGAGTATAAACGAGGAGTTAATTACAGTCTCTAGCGGGTACTGGTGTAAAAGTGATTTGCCCCATAGAGTAATATTTTACTTTCCCTCCCCAAACGAAGAATTAGGAAGTAAAGTACTGTTTATATTTATTAGGAACAGAAAATAAGCACAACACAGGATGTAGCGGTGGTATATAGCCGAAAGTGATCAGTAATTGCGTTTTTTTGCTGCTTATAAGGTCATGTATGGAAGTGAAACATGGACGATAAATAGTTTGGACAAGAAGAGAATAGAAGCTTTCGAAATGTGGTGCTACAGAAGAATGCTGAAGATTAGATGGGAGATCACATAACTAATGAGGAAGTATTGAATAGGATTGGGGAGAAGAGAAGTTTGTGGCACAACTTGACTAGAACAAAGGATCGGTTGGTAGGACATGTTCTGAGGCATCAAGGGATTACCAGTTTAGTATTGGAGGGCAGCGTGGAGGGTAAACATCGTAGAGGGAGACCAAGGGATGAATACACTAAGCAGATTCAGAAGGATGTAGGTTGCAGTAGGTACTGGGAAATGAAGAAGCTTGCACAGGATAGAGTAGCATGGAGAGCTGCATCAAACCAGTCTCAGGACTGAAGACTACAACAACAACAACAATAAGATAACTTGTGCTAGGTGTAATTTAAGATATGGACAGAAGCTAAAGAAGAAGAAGGGCTAACAGGTGGACTTGCAGGAGGAATAAATGTCGCAGGTGGGAAACAGAATCTCCAAGATGCACATTTTGATACCTGGAAAGGACAGCAGATAAAGACGATAGGTTGATGTGGGGCACAGCCCTCTCGCGATTCACCTTCATTTCCCCGTGAACAAGGTATGACATGTTTATTTCATTACGTTTCCCGCCTTTATGTGTACTTTAAGGAAATGTTTGTTTGCGGGATCTCATTCGAATGGGACACCCTGTATTTGCCAAGCATAGTTAAGTTTGATCGCTTGAGGGGGCCTGGCGCAATTGAACAGTCGGGACGTGACGTATTGGGATCGCGGCTCACTGTCATTTGGTAGTACGGCTGTGTAGATTACACCGTTGGCTTGAGATGGAAGACAGTACAGAATATTTCATCTGTGAGGGTTAAAAGCGTTAATTGATAAGGAACGTGGAGTATGAGGAATATTGATATTAACTGCAGAAAATTAAAGTGAAGGAGGTATTCATTTCTAAATTTTCATCGGACACTGGAGGCAAAAGTGCTTCAAAGAAGACGATTGGTCAGCGTAGTTGACAACAATGATTAACAAACTAGACATAGACAATATTTTCGTTTTTATGAAACGATGAAGCGCAGAATAATATTTTGAAGAAGATTACCTCATATGCCATGGTAGATGTCCCTCTGTGCTGTTAAAGTAGTCTGAAAATTTGTCACGAACTCTGTTATCATCTCTATGCGTTAGTGTTGGGTCTGTTGACACGTCATCATGATTGCCACGAGTTCTGGAAATCAGGGAATATCAGGGAATTTGAAATATGGCACGATATTTGAAAAAACACTGGAAAAATCTCGTTTTTTGTCTCAGTAAGGGAAATGGTTTGTTTACTGAGATGTCATGCACTGCCACTGGCTGCGCACAGCTGAGTATGTGCACCGGTTCCCTGCTTCCTTTCCTACCATTCCCCTCAGCTTGCAGTCAGTGCTGCACCTGGCAGCTGCCGGCGAGACGCAGGTAGGCTTGAAGAGTGGTTTGTTTGCATCTGATATTCAGAGACCAAAGACGCAGCGGCCGGAGACGGCGGGTTGTGTGCATGAGTTGTGTCTGAGTGATACAGTGAAAGTGTGTGTGCTTTTGTTTTCTGACAAAGGCTATGGCCGAAAATTTACTTGTGAGAATGTGATTGTCTTTTCTACGTTCCTGTCTGCGGTTCAGCGATCATCTTTACGTTGAGTTGCTACCTGTCCTCGTTATTATTGATTCTCAGAGTATTCGCACAAGTTATCTGTTGCATGGGTTGATCACCGCGGTCTCATTTCATCAGCATGATTTCTGTGACACGTGAATAGCTGGCCATACGAGTAGACTTCCACGACGGGCCAGAACCGCAGGCCATTTCTGCGGGTATCTCTTAACGGGTCGGGCCTGCCTGTCTGAAGCCCATCGTTTCCCACTAGTGTGCAGGCCCTGCCCGTCGGATCGAGTCTCACCGATCAGCCCGCAGGTCGGGTCTGTTTGTGTGTGGCGCAATGCGGCGGATTTTCGTCATGGACCCACGACTGCGGTGCTCCTCGCAGGCCAGATGCCATGGCCAATGGATTTCAGTAAATGCGACTGTCTCATCGCAAGTACATTGTACGCTGCGGCGTTTTATAGACATTTTATTTATTCTATCACATTTTGGTACTTTGAAAGTAGTCCATAGATTAGAAAGTATGGTCAATTAGGAGAAGAAAATTGTGGCAGTCACTGGCGGTTTGTACGCTATGTACTCATATATTTCTCGTAAGAAAAATCACACAATACCTCTAAAATGAAATGATCGTGTGGCATTGATGGCCGGGAGGCCCCATCGGGGGAAGTTCGGCCACCGAGCCGCAAGTCTTCATTCAATATTCGTTGATCCATTATGGACCGCGGGACAACAGTTGGCATGTATTACTTGATGCAATAATTTACCAACAGCTGTATGTATTGCAAAAATTTATTTTATGAACTTCTTACGTGCTACCAGTTTCGGCATTACACAGTCTGTGTCGCCTGGCCACCAAGAGTTGTTGCATAACGATTTGATTCACCGATCCAATTATATGGCTCCTTCTGTGTATAGCGATTTTACGACTATGACGATTGGGGCCTGAAGATGGCATCAATGTAATGTCGAAACTGATAGCACGTAAGAAGTTCATAAAATAAATTTTTGCAATACATACGGCTGTTGGTAAATTATTGCATCAAGAAAAAGTCTTCATTCAGGTGACACCACATTGGCTGATTTGCGTGTCGGTGGTCATGAAATGATGGTGACGACAACACAACCCCCAGTCCACGAGCGGAGAAAATCTCCAGCCTGGCCGGGAATCGAACCCGCGCCCGCTATATGGTAGGTAAACAAGTTACCACTCAGTTAAGCATGCGGACACACAATATCACTAAAATAATAGACATAAAACGGTAATAACTGACAATAACGAACATAGCAGATCCATCATTTTATTGGCGGTCATCTATAGTGTTGGTTTACACAACTCTTCCTCGCCTCATACATTTCTTTCAAGACGCGTACTTTTCTCTGAGGTTATTTCTAAAATCAATGAAGGTATTTTAAACCCTCATGCCACTCCAAAGAAATGCGTATTTTTGTCACCAAATGCGTTTCGTTTTATTGAAATAATATAACATCAGTGGTCTTAGTGAAGCACATTTACCATGGGGCCTTCTTTCTCCATCTGAATACAGTTCATTGCAAAACATGTTGATGTTAGTACTTAAGATTGTTGCTCACACGTTTGGAGACACAGAAGTTCGTACTTTTTTTTTGTTAACTTACGTCTTTACTCGCCCTTGAAATCTAAAAATTTGTCAGGGAAGAATGCTAAAACTTGTCTGGAAATCAGAGAGATATCAGGGAATTTCATTTGGGGAAACATGTGGCAACCCTGGTCATACAAACCACTAGTAATTGAAGTGTCTTTATGTTGTATCCGCCTCGATTATATAGAAAATTGTGCAATATACAGCATGTTTTTATCGTATCTTCAGCAAGCTCTGCAGACATATTCTTCAGCAAGAACGGCAAAACTACACTCAATATATCTTCCAATCTTACAGAGACTTTAGCTGGAAACTCTCTTTTTAACTGATAAGAAATTGTCTCCGTATAAACGCAGTAAGAAAGACAGCGTACTGAGATCCGAATCCTCAGCAATTACAGGAAGAAAGTAACCACAATCTTCATACAGATGCCTGATGCGAGGAAATTTAATTTAATTGTCGAGCAATGACTTCCTGAACACTGATGAATCTTACGACTTGCATTTCCATTACGTCAATGAATATGAATCGTTAGCGGGTATCACACATGGCCAAGAACAATATCGAAAAAACGTTTTTACTGTAATAAAGCAATCCACAGTCAGCTTGTTTGACGGCACGTACATGTTTACTATTTACAACCGACACACAGTTGGAGAAATTGGCAGTTAATAAAAGTAGGATTATTCTTCCTTCCATGAATGATGGTATCCAGTATTTACTTCCAAAATTTCTTCATTTTGGCTTCTCATTCAGTAAGAGAAGTAAATAACAGGCATCCTGCTCAACAGAATCCATGACGGAACCGAAATGCGATAGCGCGGCAACTCAAAGCGGTACAGCGCGAGACGAAACGGACCGCTCCCCTTCACAGTAGCGCCGCACCGTGGGAAGGGTCTGCGCGCAGCAGAGACAAGCTCTTCGGTGGCTTCGTGTGAAGCGAGCCTTAACCACGTTGTCTCTGTCATGCTGAGGTTTGAAGCCAACATGTAAAGGCCTCTGTAAATGATCAAACATGTTTGAGAAAATCGCTCTTATCTAGCCATGGATGTGTCAAACATGTGCGTGCGCGTACCTAGAAATTTTGTCAATTTAACCTTTCTTTTTGAAGCAGGCGCTCTTCGGGTATGCTGTATTTTGGCACTAGTGGGAGTGGCTTTAAATGGACATAAATCATTTCTAACAGTCTCTCTCTGCCTTTGTGTTAAAGAGGAAGTAAAGAAGACGCTAGCCTGGAAATAGTTTAAAATGAGAGACAATTATACAACTGAAAACCTGTTAATGGAAATGTTACAGTCAGAATATGATGATTACGTCAACTTCATGTGGATGGAAAGTGAAACGTTTAATAACTTGTTTAATGTTACTTCGCCCTCACATTGAAAAAGAAGACACAAATATGCGAAAATTTATTCTCTTTTACTTGGTCCTGTAACGATAGTTCACTAAAATAACACAATGTGGGAACTTCGATTTCTTTCACTTCATTCCACTCTTGCTTGTATGTTATTATTTGCGTAAAACACTGATTTTGTTCATAACCTTTTCGTACGTAATACATGGCTGGGAAAGATGTGGTACCTCTTGCCATTTTTGCAACTGTCAGGGATACTTTGTCTTTATACTTGATCACAGTTTCCATAGTCGTGGAAACTCAGGACACGGATAGATAAATTGCCATAAAACAATTTTTCACTATATATATTGGCGAAACGTGGACGCTAACACCGTCCGCCATTTTGGAAAAAACGACATTTTGTCAACGGAGTGTAAAATTTTTGGTTATTTATAGGCGCAATCACGTTCTTGTGACTGTGTCATAAGAATGTGATTGCGTCTATAAACGTCCACCATCTTCTTAAACGTTCCGTCACTCAAAATTTCCCACAAACACGTCAGACACGATCTGTGCTTGACCAACACGCCAAGCAGAACCGTACACGGTCAAATATTTGACAAACAAGTTACGTTTGACAATATATTTGATCGTTTACGGGGGGCCTAAATCACGTGACGAATGGAATGAGGCCCAGTCACCGTTATTACGCGTCATACGAAATGGAACTGACACAATTTTTCTCTTCAGTAGGTGAAACGAATCATTATTTTAAGAACCGAGTGACATACGGTATTAGAATTTATTTATAAGTGTAACAATAATTAACGCAATATCTACGGAAATTCCAACATTATTGTGATATGTCCCGCGGGTGAAAAAGGAACAAAGAACGTTTGAAACACTCTATTTACAGTACTTCCTCAGTATGATTTTTTACAAGGCTCAGAGTTGCATTGTCTTCTCTGAATTTCTCTTTTTTGCTACAATGTGCGTCATTTGGCTCACCACTTCCACAGGATTATAAGGCAAAACATCTTTTTGACAGGAAATATGTATGTGATTTTTGAGCTTCAGCCATGAACTATTTAGAAAGGAAATATTTAGTTTTCAGATAATTCATTCCTTTAAAAAACATATAAATTATTTTATGTTATTGCAAGAACTTTCAACCAATTTTGTCTACCACACCAAATCGATTAAAATACTAATGATGCAGCTTACACTTCGTTTTCCGACGTAGCGGACACTTGTTATCGTCACCTTACAGTGAAAACCTCGTATCTTAGGAAACACAGGTTTTACATGGGGGAAAACTGTTTTTCAACGTATGTTATAAAATTTAATTCATTACAATTAGTATTACATTTATTATGTTGCTATTTTTCGCGCTTTTGGTCTCTATAATTTCATTTGAAAATCACCCATTTTAGTTCAACTTAATCATTTGTAATAAAAACCACATTATTCAACGCGCTTTATGTGTGCACCCTAACAACAACTCACATTTGATTATTCTGAAAAATATTTGAATTACGAGTTTTTTATTCTAATAATATCCGATCTAACTTTTTACTTGGTTTTTACATCATCTAATTTCAGCATTTTAGAGGTAAAGTGATCGGGATACTGATTAAAACATCTCATTGGCTTACTAATAGTTGAGATACGAGGTTTTCTACACAATAAAGCAATAAAAATATTTTTGATTTTTTTTTAGGAATGAGCTTTTCATTCTATGCTAGTGTTGTATAGTTCTGTGTATTGGCGGGTTCCTCAATTTTTTTCATGCCGAGGAAAAATAAAAAGAGTTCGTGATACGGCACATGGCTTCTGTTTCGTTCCGCTATCAGTAGCATGAAGTAACAAAACATTCAGGTGCATAGCTTTGTATTGTCGTTTGACGTAAAATTCGCTCTTTCCAAAGCAAAAGTCCAAACATTCCTTCATACTTTATCAGTGGGAAAACTGTTACGACTAAGATTACATAAAAATAACTTACGTGGATTGCGTCATGAACAGAAAAGAACAACTGTGCAATGAATATATCGTAAGTTTCGGCAGACTTTTTACGAGACAGAGCCGCTCGGAGTGGCCGCAAGGTAGGAGGCGTCATGCCACGGATTGCGCGGCCACTCTCGCGGGAGGTTCGAGTCCTCCCTCGGACATGGGCGTCTGTGTTATTCTTAGAATTAAGTTAGTTTAAGTAGTATGTAAGTCTAGGGACCAATGACCTCAGCAGTTCACACACATTTGAACGAAACAGATTTGTACTGTCCTTTATAATTAAATTCGTAATGTTGATACACAGTTAAACACTCTCTAATAGAAGAACATTCGTATCTGTTCATTGATGGTACCGCTCTTTAGCGCCTGTGTAAAACTCATTGACTTGTTTTCGAATTTTACCTTCGTAAATTTTGGAATTACAAAACAAACTTACCTGTACCTGTGCAACAAAATATTATTTCCTTTCACATATTTTGTTAGCGTTCAAACTCTTAAAAAGAATTCGCCATGATAATCAAAAAAGCCTTTCTTAAAAGTACTTCAATAAAGAAAATGTAATGTTTAATCGATAAGCCGTCTATTGAGAAATTTCATCCAGTCAAGCAACCAAATTAAGGGGAAAAATTTTCGTGGACGCAAGTTTTTGTACAGTGGTATGGGGCAGTGCCGTGAGCAACATACTAAAAGTCCTGACCGGTGGGGCATGTACATACGGTGGAGGGAGGAGGGGAGAGGGCATATAAAGGTCACTTTCGGAAGTCTAAAAATCGCAGATTATTAAAAGTAGTTTTTAATGGCATAAAATTGGTGTTTATTGTTAAATGAAGTGTGTTAAGAACAAATATTAAATGTTTGTAAACGCATCTAAGTGCACTAGAAGCATATTAAAGGGATAAATTGTGGCTCAAATAGCTCTGAGCACTATGGGACTTAACATCTATGGTCATCAGTCCCCTAGAACTACTTAAACCTAACTAACCCAAGGACAGCACACAACACCCAGCCATCACGAGGCAGAGAAAATCCCTGACCCCGCCGGGAATCGAACCCGGGAACCCAGGCGAGGGAAGCGAGAATAAATTGTGTTCCGGACCTGCAACGAGGTGGAAAGGTGGGGATTGAGTTAAAAGCGCGACGGACGGTAGGTCGCGGGATTGTGGTCTTACACTTCCCTTCTTCACAGATCTGCTTAAACGAAGAGTGTGCACGCAGTCCCCATCCTCTCTACAGCACAAAACGCAACTGCAGGGTGTTTCACAAAGCTAAACCCACCCTTCCACAGCTCGCTTTATGAATCACTGGCGACGCAGTGTGCAGACAGGCCCAGGAGTGTTCATTTTCGACAAAGAGTGTTCAAATGCATTGTTCTTCAGTCCTAGGGGGGGGATATTGACTCTTAGTCATCCTGCGTTCATCAAATGTAGCGTTCTTCCAGAAAAGGCAACTTTACTCTTAGTGCTGCTCATTTTTCAGTTTTACAGACATTAGATCTCCCTAGCACTTCTTGTCTGGTCCCCTCATGTGATGATCTCGCGGTCGTGTTCTCGCTTCCCGAGCACGGACTCCCCGATTGGATTCCTGCCGGGGTCAGGGATTTTCACCTGCCTCGAGATGACTGGGTGCTTGTGCTGTCCTCATCATTTCACCATCATTCATGAAAGTGGCGGGATTGTACTGAGCAAAGGTTGGGAATTTGTACGGGCGCTGATAACCGCGTAGTTGAGCGCTCCACAAACCAAACATCATCGTCTCTCATGTGAGTAGACAAAAAAACTTCATTGAGCCTGTGTTTGTATAGTGGAGTTATTTTTTTTTCAAATCTTATGGGACTTAACTGCTAAGGTCATCAGTCCCTAAGTTTAATCAGGTGTATAGACATCAAAATATTTCTCGTCATTTCATTAGGCATTTCAGTAAATATCATAAACTAAGCGCTCCACAGTGTTATCATATGTTTTCAAGTTTGAGCGTGTCGTATTTGCGATGCTTTCTACAAAGAAATGTCAATAGCGAGGATAATGGTCCGTTTTTTTTTTCTCCACCTGTGCCTCTGAAAGGCACACACTAATGGCTTTTTTCCAGGCGATTGTCGTGCACCTGGGTGCCCACGATGGATTACATGAAGGTGGTCACTTAACTTTCTTACCGAAATATTTACGACAGCAGTAACAGTCTCATATAAAAATTTCACAGGTCGAGAATTTGAGTTACAAATGTGTAGAAACAAAATCCTATCAATATAACAGAGTCCAAAAATTTTTTGGTGGCATTGTGATACATTCATGCATGTACACAAAATGGTGCAAATGGCTCTGAGCACTATGGGACTTAACATCTATGGTCATCAGTCCCCTAGAACTTAGAACTACTTAAACGTAACTAACCTAAGGACAGCACACAACACCCAGCCATCACGAGGCAGAGAAAATCCCTGACCCCGCCGGGAATCGAACCCGGGCGTGGGAAGCGAGAACGCTACCGCACGACCACGAGATGCGGGCATGTACAGACATTTCATAACTCTTTAAAGTACGATTCTCAGCTTATTGATCATAAACGTACCTCAACAGCATAATACACATCGTCATCACAATAATAACATCATAACAGACCAATCACATCTCAGAATCTTCGCAGCTTCTTTCAATAATTTCAAGACCTTCAATAAGGTCATCTACCTCAAACGTACTTTAAAAATCATAATCCCTTACCAAATACATCATTCTAAGCTCTCATATTATCACAATGGTTCTGAAAAAATATGAACAGTTCACAAAGTACAGACAAAAATACAATTTCATAAGTGTGAAGTTATCCAACTGTGTAATTGCGTAAACATGTGTCACTGATGTAGTAAAAAAAATGTTTATCTCTCAGTTAAATGATCAGATAGCTGTGTAATTTGTGTGTTAGAGAAATATGGTACTGATGTGTAAAGTTGTATAAGCAAATACCATATTAGCTAGGGCTCCTTGTGCTTGCCGAACACATGGTACACAAAGTAAGCATGTACCCCCCTGAGGATAAATGTAATTATAACCTCAGGTGTTACAGATTACAGCAATGGAATGAAATGTAGCATGGAAAACTTTCTTTGTAATTCAAAAATCTTGAAAATTAAATGGTTTAAGTACAAAATTAATCACTCAAATGCGTGTTCTGTAGCGTTAAAGGTGCGTCTTGCTGTAAGATAATTCTGTGGAACTGTCGTAGTTATCGTCCTCTGTAAGCAAAGTTCTGCTGAAGTCAATGTACTTACCTCATCATAAACGAAAGTGAAATGCTTTGCGTATAGATATCGTAGTTATTATGTACCTTACTGTGATCAAGAAAGTACTATAATGTAACGTATTGTTGTGCTACGAAAAAGGCTATCTCATTGTAGTTATACCACAAAAGTTACTACTAAAACATGTTTTACTTTCCAGAATAATACAGAAAAACTGTGCAGATATAAAACAGATACAGCGCAAAAGCAATAATATAAATTGTGCCACTCATTAGTAGCGTCGTGATATAATCGTGTAGCTGTCAAAGAAACCTAATACTAAGTAATCGGTAATCTCACATAAAGTACTTTAAATAAAGAATGTCTTTTCAAGTAAACCAAAATGTTGCATTAAAATCTCATTAACAGTATATGTTCTAAGTATGTAAGCCGTATATTCGTTACGTAATCGTGCAACTAACAAAGAAGAATGTACAAATAACAACACTGTGTCGTCTGTTCACTATAACAATGCATTCGTAATTACTTGTCTAAGTTCCCTATGTTCTTGACTGGATAGTTAACATTAAAACATAGTTGCATGTTAACAGTTTGTAAGTGTGACAAAGAGTACCAGTAACGTGAAGTGAAAAATTTTATAGCAAAGACTAAGTTAAAAAGCAGATTATCATTCAAGAAACCGTTTTACATGTGAAATGTGGTGTAAACCTTTACTCTTCCTAGTACGCAGAGTTTCAACTTCAACGCAATTATCATGTGGTATACGTCGGATTCTGTAAGGTCCATTGTAAACCAGAAAGAATTTGTGACTCAAGTGTTTCTGCTTATGTGACAATGAATGAGCTTTAATGAGAACTTTCTGACCAATATATAATTTCCTTGCATTTGCTTTACCGTGTAGTTTTTTTCTTTTGTCTGCTGTAGATTTTATATTTTAATAGCCAAATCAATTATATCCTTGTGTCGAAGTTTACGTGTATTCGGGAAAGGTACAAGCTCTCTGATTCTGTTCGGTGGTTCTTCATTCTTCAGTACAAGAGTAGGTGGTAAAGCAGTGGAGTCATGAGGCATTTCATTCAGCACATTTTGAAATAAGTGTAAATATCTGTCCCAACGCTGATGCTTTCTGTGACAATAAAGTCTGCAAAGCTTATTGATTTGTTTCATAATCCGTTCAGACGGGTTACAATGTGGTGAGTACAATGAAATAAAAACAGGTTTGATTTTATGGTGCCGGCCGGTGTGGCCGTGCGGTTTAGACGCTTCAGTCTGGAACCGCGTGACCGCTACGGTCGCAGGTTCGAATCCTGCCTCGGGCATGGATGTGTGTCATGTCCTTAGGTTAGTTAGGTTTAATTGATTCTAAGTTCTAGGCGACTGAAGACCTCAGAAGTTAAGTCGCATAGTGCTCAGAACCATTTGAACCATTTTGATTTTATGGTTCCGAAGCATGCGTGACCAAACAGCAGATCTGAATTGCGGTCCGTTATCTGAAATGACTTCAGCAACGTGGCCAACTTCACATAAGAAATTTTTAACAAAGGCGTTGGATACAGACCGTCCAGTGGCTTTATGTAACGGAGTGAAAGAAACAAATTTTGAAGTAAGTTCAACAGCGACTAGAACGTACGAAAATCCATTCGATGTTCTGACAAGGGGTCCCAAGAGATCAACTGCAGCAAATTCTTTTAATTTAGAAGGAATGATAGGAAACAACGGAGCACGATGTGAGATAGTAGATGGTTTCGTCTTTTGACAAAGTTTGCAAATAGATAAGACTCTTCGAATTCTCTTTTCCATATTGTTTTTTTTGTGGATGGAACTGGAATGGTTCTGATTGCTTCTAACTTTTCAGGATACGGCTGAATGCCTTCAGAAGAAATAATATGTCCCAAAAACCTCACCTTTGACCTACCGAATTCAGACTTTTCCAAGTTAACTGTAATTCCAGATTCTGCAAAAATACGTAACAAACTGTTGAGGATGCTATTATGTAGTTCCCATGAAGCTTCTGCTATTAGAATATCGTCCACATATAAGGTGATGTGACGTTTTAAGAACTCAGGTAATATGGAATTTAGCCCGCGAATGAATGCTGCTGAAGAAATGTTCAAACCAAAGGGAAGTTTCCGAAACTGATAACAAACGCCGAAACAAAGGAAAGCTGTGTATTTTCTACATTCTGGATGAAGTTCGATCTGATAAAAGCTGGATCTGAAATCAATAGAAGACAACACTTTTACACCATTAAAATTTTGAAGAAGTTCTTCCATCGTTTGCGGCCTGTCTGTTTCAGGAATAATGATAGTATTGATTTGTCTCGAATCTAAGATAAGTCTGATCGATCCATTTTTCTTCTCAACAACATGTAAATTGTAATGGGTTGTTGTATGAGCTTACTGCAGGCTCAATAATGCCCTCGTCGAGCATAGATCGAATTTCTGTTCTAACACGGTCCCTATAATGTGCTGGAATTACGTATGGTCTAACATAAAATGTAGTATGCTCACGAACACGAAATTGGTATTGAAATCCCTTGACTGTTCCTGTTTTGTGAGTAAAAACTGTGGAATGTGCTTGTAAAATCTCAAAAAGGTCTTGCCTATCAGTGTCATTACAATTCTCAATTGTTTGAATTTTATTCTGAATTAACTCTTTAGTATCAAATATGTCGTCGATATCATCCCTGTCAGTACTTGCAGAGTGATTGTTAGTGTCTAGTTCCGTAGAAAATTCCGAACTGTTGTCTAACAGAAGGTAAAGCCGATTAATTTCCTCGTCATGGTTTGAGAGCCAATCTTCAAATTTCAAAGCTATTGACTTACCTTCTTTCTCTAAACTTATTTCAGCATCGTGAAAGTTTAAGATTGCTTTGTATTCACTCAAAAAGTCTACTCCCAATATAATTTCCGTCGACAATAATGGAACAATAAGAAAGTTCATAGAGAAGCTATGGCTTTGACAAAAGAATTCTACGTTGGTTTGTTGGCGTACATCTACACTTTTTCCAGCGATCGCACCTTGTAATTTAATCTTACGTAACGGAAGTGTGGGGCAATCGTTCGATTTGTTGCATTTGCTAAAGGCTGTTTCACTAATTACTGAAATGGGACTGCCAGAGTCAAGTACTGCCGTAAATTTTACGTCATTTACTGTAATGTGAATCACAGGATATGCAATGTTGTTATGTTTCACGTCGTGTTCCTGGAGTAAGATGTCCCTAATGTCTTCCATTTTTACGTAATTACTAGCTAAGGCAGCTGCGTCGTCAGTTTCAGAAGTACGCTTTGTGGCTGCCAGCGGTATGAGTCATTGCCTATTGTCTCTTTGTTGGCTCGCGTCGTTATTGGGATTTGGAGACCTAACTTCTACAAATTCACCTTGTCGAGAGGGCCCCGCCCTGTTTGATCCCGCCAGTGATGCAATTTAGGTCTGTTGTTACGATCATATCATCTGTCGTCATGTCGGTAGATTCCATAGTTTCTTTCTTGTCGGTCACATGGTGGAGAATTTCTCCCTGAATCGTAACTGCGCGCTGGGCCGTTGCGTCTAAAGTTATTCTGTCTCCCTTGATAATAATTATTTTGGTTACCATATTGTCTGTTTCTCTGATTGTCTCTGTGATAGTCACTCCCGCGGAGAGGTGATCTTTCCCTGTAATTATTACTACTCTGCCAACGGTTGTCATACTGGTGATGTCTGTTTTGGTCACGATTTGTGTTGTGAGAATAGCCTTGCCGTGTCCAGTTATTATTTCTTTCATCGCGGAATTGCGAAGGATGTGACCTGTAATTGTTGTGTTCCTGTTTCGCATTCCGCGATTGTCAGTGTCAAATTCTAATTCTTGTAAGAGACCCTGAAAAGCTTCAATGTCGTCTTTGCAACGTCCTGCCAAAATAATATGTCGTAAATGTTCAGGTAATTTGATTAAGCAAATGCGGATGAGTTCTGAGGGGCTGTATGGGTTTGGCAGGTACTGATTAATGTGCAACATGTCTTCAAAATATTTCACAAGACTGGAAAATTCAGATTGTTCGAAATGTTTCATCATTATGATGCTATGTTTTACTCGGTCTTGTGTAACTTGAGACCAATATGCTGAGAGGAAGGCATGATAAAATTCTCCTTCGCTGTGGCAATCGTGAATGACCGATCGCATTCTTACAGCTGGTTCATTCTCTAAATAGCCACACATAAATTCTAATCTGTGCTCTAATGACCAGTTGGGGGGGAAACAAAGAGAGAATTGATGGAGCCACGCTTGTGAATGAATGTCGTTGCCAGAATTCTTAAATGTTTTGAATTTACTTGTAGTAATGAACAGCTTCTAGTCAAAATCATCATGTCGGCGAGTAGCATATCGGTCATTGTTACGGTGTGTCGGCGGTTCCATCTCAAAATTCGGTGTACCTTGCCAATTTATTTCATAATTTCTGAAATGCCCTGTGTTATTATTTTGCGGCTTTACCGTATTTCTAAGTCCCTCTTCCTGTGTTGGAGCCCAAGTGTCCTCTGAAATATGTAATTCTTGTATTACCTGTGTCAGCTGATCTTGTACTTCCCGGATTTCTCTTTGGTGTTGAGTATTAATTTGATTCTGATTTTGTTTGAATTTCCTAATTTGTTTGTACTCTTCTGTGTCATTAAAGACTACCGGTCTTGCGTCATTCAGATTATCATCTACCTTCGTAGATAAATTATTTAGCTGATCCGAAAGTTCGACTACTTTCTCTGATAGTGAACTAATTTCCTCCATGTGTCTTTCTGAACCAATTTTCAGAGTATCTACTGTGTCCTTTAAGTTTTCCTGAGATTTTGCAAGTTGCGTAACCGAATCGGTAGATGCAACTGAGTCAATTTTAGCTTGCAAGGTCTCATGATTTTCATGAACAATAGTTTGCAGTTATTTTATGGTTGCTTCGTGATTCTGTAATGCATTTTCATGCCGCGAAAAAATAGGTAGAAAATGCCCACAAATTTGTGTTTTTACGTCATTACAGACTTTTTGACATTTCGATTCGATTTTATGTAACTCAGTAGTTAAATCTTCACGTGTTTGTTCAAGTGTATGTTCCACTGAGTCTAAATGTTCCACTGAGTCTAACTTTTGAAGCTTTTGTTCCATTGTGTCTAACTTTTGAAACTCTTGCTGTGTTTGTCTCTGATTTTGTTCCATTGTGTCTAACTGTTGCTGTGTTTGTCTCTGATTTTGTTTCATTTGCTGCGTTAATTGCAATAATAATGTATTAGTGTCTGGAATCTGTTCCTCTATGCTTTTCGGCAGTGCATTTGCACCGGCAACATTTACATTTTGACGAGCAGAAAATGTGTCTTGACTTATTTGAGAAAACGGTGAGGACCCAAAACCTGAGTCTACAGTATTTGCAATATTGTGTTGTGTCATTTCGGATTCCTGAGGCGAGCTGTTTCCGACCGATCGATCGATAATGCTTCCCTGTTCACTACTTGTTTCACTGTCTACACCATTATTTGCCGCCCGCTCCATTTCCCTATGCACAATTACCAAATTACTACTTTGAATGTCTGTTAATTCATTACACAGTGGTGCTGATAGGCTACGCTCGTCGTCACTATTATTTCTCAGTTTACTTTGGAGCCTAGTGTTACGTTTTTCACATGCCATTATTGTCACAATATTTCACACGATAACACAGAAAAGCACAATTTGAAGAGCAAAAATAAGAGAACACATTAACATAGCACTGAAAAAAATATCTAGTTAATTGCAAGCGCAGCTGCGAAATACTTGGTGCAAATTTACATGCATGCAACAACTGTTTTACTGTACAACAATGAAAGACTGCAACTGCAAAGGAGATTCGCTCTACAATTACGCGCTAGCAATAAACTAAAGCTATACTAATTACACAAACTACGAGAAAAAATCAGAAGATTCCAGTGAGGTATTCTGGCAGGGTCGACATAAGAAACGTCCCCTTTGAACAATTATACATGACTATCCTTAAACTGATACACAATATTTTTACCGCAACGCAATCTGACTTTCAAAAATCCCTACAAAAGAATGGCCCTGACTAACATTAACCTATACGTTTCACGAATCACTTACCTCACAAAAATCTTGGTTACTCGAACTACTGCAATGCAGCGGGCGCCACTACTGCCAGCTAAATAAAAGATTCAAACTACGGAAGGCACTAACTACTGATAGGCATAGTTAGCAAATGAAACATTTTAATAGAGAACAAACAATGTATTTACCTTAATAGTCATCAAAAGTCATAATATATATAGTAGTTCATGACATCCAGTCTTACAAATTTCAAAACTCCGCCATTTCTCTCTCCACATCCACCACTGCTGGCGGCTCACCTCCAACTGCCCAACGCTACGCGCTGTTAACATCCAGCTGCCCAACACTACAATGGCAGACAACAATGCAAACTAGCCACAGACTGCACACAGCACAGCCAGTGATTTTCATACAGAGCGCTACGTGGCGTTACCAATAAGAAAACCTAAACAGTCTACTTACAAAACATCAGCACAGCAATCTATTAAATCACTTTATGTTGTCTTACTGATATAACTGTCATATTTTGAGTAGGACTGCATCTATATCTGGATCCCGCTCCGGCTACTGCCGGGTCTAGGTGCTGATGAGTCCTCTCCATTTGGCACGGTCCTCCCACCACTTTTCTTCCTCCACTTGCTGCCAGGTCACGCCTCTCCTTTCCACAGATGTTCTCACTCCCGTTTTCCACCCTGTTCTTGGGCGTCCTCTAGGTCTTTTTCCATTCATCTTTAGTTCTTCCATAATTTTGTGGAGTCTCTGCCCACACATCCTCTTCACACGTGCGTACCATCTTAATCTCTTTTTTTTCAATTTCTTCTCTCATACTTTCTTGTTTAAGGCCCATTCTGATATCTACGTTTCTTACCCTGTCCGTTCTTGTTATTCCCTTAACTACTCTGAGGAATTTCATTTCCCCTGCTTGCAGTCTGCTCCAGTCCCTTTCTGTCATTGTCCATGTTTCTCCACCATAGGTGACAATGGGAAAGTAATAACTTTTAAAAATAACGAGTTTTGCTTATTCTGAAACTTCCTTATTCCAGATTAGGTGTTTTATTGTTTGGTAGAAATTGCCTCCCTTCTGTAACCTCCTATTAATTTCGTTGGATATTCTTCTATCACTAGATATTTTACTCCCTAAACAAGTGAAACTGTCTACCACTTTGAGGGGTTCTCCATTCAAAGTAATATTTCCGCTGATCCTTTTGTCTCTTCCAAATACCATTACTTCACTCTTATCTTTATTTATTTTTAATCCATACCTTTTTATTATTTCCTTCCATGCAACAAGTTGTAACTGTACATTTACCTCTTTATAGCGCCATATTACCATATCATCTGCAAAAATCATCTTCCTGTCTTTTTCCTTTACTATATCTTTAACTGCCCCATTTCATTCCCTCCATTACAACATTAAAAAGTGCAGTAGATAGAATACTTCCTTGTTTAAGTCCTTGTCTTATTTCGAATTATTCAGAGTTTCCCAATGATGTTCTAATTCTACAATTGTGTCCTTTATACACTGTCTTCATTACATTACTGTATCTATCTTCTATATTTATTTAATTCATTTCTTCGCAGAGTCTTTCCCTGTTAACTGAGTCATATGCCTTTTCTGTGTCTACAAAAACCATTATCATCCTTTCGTTGTACTCCCAGCTTTTTTCCATCAGTTGACGGATAGAAAATATCAGGTCGATTGTGCTTCTTCCTTTCCTAAACCCATGCTGTTCCTCACTCAGCTCCTTTTCTATCTTTTCACTTATTCGATTTAGTAAAATTCCTTCAAAAATCTTGGCTGTGTGACTCATAAGGGTTATTCCTCTGTAGTTTTTACAAAGTCTTTTATTGCCTTTTTTGAAGATGGGAGCAATATCTCCCCTTCTCCAATCGTCAGGTATTGTACTATTTCCCCACATGCTTGATAGTGTAAGTAGGCTGTTTAGGTTTTTTTATTGGTAACGCCACCTCTGTATGAAAATCACTGGCTGTGCTGTGTGCAGTCTGTGGCTGCTTTGCATTGTTGTAATACTCGCCATTGTAGTGTTAGGCAGCTGGCTGTGAACAGCGCGTAGCGTTGCGCAGTTGGAGGTGAGCCGCCAGCAGTGGTGGATGTGGGGAGATAGATGGCGGAGTTTTGAAATTTGTCATGAACTGCTATATTTATATATGATGATATCAAGGTAAATACATTGTTTGTTTTCTATTAATATCTTTCATTTGATAACTATCCCTATCAGTAGTTAGTGCCTTCAGTAGTTTGAATCTTTTATTTAGCTGGCAGTAGTGGCGCTTGCTGTATTGCAGTAGCTTGAGTAGCGAAGATTTTTGTGAGGTAAGTGATTTGTGAAAGGTATAGTTTAATGTTAGTCAGGGCCCATTCTTTTGTAGGGATTATTGAAAGTCAGATTGCGTTGCGCTAACAAAATATTGTGTGTCAGTTTAAGCACAGTCATTTGTAATTGTTCAAAAGGGGACGTATCAATAGTACTCTATATAGCCACTGCATTCCCACTGGACCTGCTGCTTTTATCATGTTCATTGATACTTCATCAAGTCCTGGGGCTTTCCCCCCACTCATCTTCCTCACAGCTATTTCCATTTCTTCCCGTGTAATTTGTCCTAGTTCTGCTTCCCAACTTCTCTCAATTTCTCCATTATTTCTTGTTTCCTCGTGTACCTGCTCCTCAGCGTTTCACAGTTTTTTTAAAATGTTCTTTCCAGAGATCTTTTATATTCCCTGGATCTTGAATCACAGTACCATCCTCTGTTTCCATCTTTACTGGTACTTCAGAAGCCTTCCTTCTATTTTTCATCATTTTATAGAACATTTTCTTATTGCTCTTCACATCTTCTTCAAGTTTTTTTTGTAAACTCTTCCCTTTTTCTTTGCTGTTTCCACTATTTCTTTGCATTTATTCTTTTCCTCGATATATCTTTTATGTTTCCCCATGCTCCATTTTTTCTTCTAACTGCTTGGATTGTGGTATCATCCCAACAACTTGTCTGTCTTACTTTTTCCTTTCCAGATGTTCTGCCACATACTATTTGTGCTGCTTCAACTAAAGTGTCTTTGAATAAACTCCATTCTTTTTCTACATCACAGAAAACTTCTTTTGGAAATTTTTTTGTGATTAATTCTCTATACTTCTCAGCACTTTCACTCTCCTTCAGTTTCCAGTCCCGTATCCTCATCACTTCGACTGCATATGTCGTATTAATATTTCATCGTCTGTATCCATTCAAAATTTCAGTAAAGCACGGACGTTTCCCTCTGAAGTCAATTCCATCTCCTGATTGCCTTCACCTAGTATCATCTCTGTATTCTGAACTCCGCATAACGTTATTGTTTTTCTAATTGGAATTAGTTGTTTTTCTTTCTTGTCCACTTTTCTCTTCCTATTCTCATCCATTCTTGTTAAAATATCCGTTCGACCTCCCTTCAGTCACATGTAGGAAGTTCTGCCAGGCAGCCATATTCCTCTTCTGATACTCTTTCTCTCTGTGACTGCGTATAATTTCAATTGCTTTCTTACGCATTTTCATTGGTTCATCCTCTAGTCTTCCTAATTTTACATCATTGTTGTCTCCTTCTGCCCTACTCAAGAGAACGTAAGCTTTACAAAATCCGCCACTTAAGTTGTTGCTGTAGGCCAGTCAAACATTTTCCTCCAGCCGTTTCCTCTGGAACGATCGCATTTTGTTACCTTCTGCAACATGTTGGAAGTAAAATTTGGCAGAGGTACCCAAATGCAGATTAATCACTGAAATATTTCTTCGAACGTCAACTGTCGACATCTGTTCAATGACCTATATCACGTTCGACCACAATAGTCTCGTCATCACATAAAGCACTCATACTACAGAGGAATTTAGTAGAAGGTGAATCCACAATCGCTGGAAGTGATGCCTCTTCCCCAACATTAATTCCACTTCTACCTTTTAAGCTTTTTTTAAAAAAAAAGAAAAAAGAAAACAGTGAAGTGTCTTTTGTCGCGTTAGATGCACTCATATCGTCTCCTGTTTAACGCACAGCGGGAAGCAAACAGAATAATGTATGCTTAAATCAATTGCTGAAGTGATCATGTTCATTCCACAAGTAATAGTTGCCAACCTTGTTTGTTTAAATTATACTGAATAGGAATAACAGTGCCTCTACTACAACCACCTACCGGCCGTAGTTG
This sequence comes from Schistocerca serialis cubense, assembly GCF_023864345.2. NCBI lineage: Eukaryota > Metazoa > Arthropoda > Insecta > Orthoptera > Acrididae > Schistocerca > Schistocerca serialis. The sequence continues at coordinate 315,819,127 of NC_064642.1, read as the reverse complement.
CAAATACATATATGCAAAATGAATACAGTGTTCTAACAAGCGCCGTTTTATGTTTTGTATGTGCCCCTCTGCCCCTCCCCCCTTCTAAATCCGTCATTGATTGGTACGATGTTTCATTGTTTAAATCATGAATTCTATTTCTGCTAAAGATCGTCTCAAGCCTAAGTTAAGATTTTTAATAACAGACGACAGCTATTCCAGCTTGCAATATTGTACTCGAATCTCCATGTACCATTTTACGCATCATTCCAGAAATATGTGAATCAATACATAAATCATCTAATAAGGAATTTATGAAGGTTAAGTAAGGTTATTTAGTGTAATTTACAGTACAAACAAGTACACTTATTTCACTTACGTACACCATGGGCACAAATGTCTTTTGATGTCTCCATCTCATTCCACATCCTTTCTTTTTATATGTAAACTTCACACAGCAACTCCGAATGCAGCTAATTACTGTAGCTATTTCTTTATATGGTTCTAATAATTTGTTACGGTTTTTGTAGTCAGCGTGCTTTGTGTTATGAAGAATTTCATATTCTTGACACTTTGGAAAGACCACTGTAGGGCCAGCCACGCTCCAAATGTTCTTCGCTATTTCATAGCAGCCGGCCGATGTGCCCGAGCGGTTGTAGGCGCTTCAGTCTGGAACCGCGCGACCGCTACAGTCGCAGGTTCGAATCCTGCCTCGGTCATGGATGTGTGTGATGTCCTTAGGTTAGTTAGGTTTAAGTAGTTCTAAGTTCTAGGGAACTGATGACCTCAGATGTTAAGTCCCATACTGCTCAGAGCCATTCGGACCATATTTCATAGCTTGAATGCACCAAAGCAAGCGAATCGGCATGTAAACAATGGTCCTCCCTCTATCTTTTATCAAAGGTCTTTATTAAAAGCTTGTCTGCTACACTGTCAAAGACTTGACCAAAGGGCTTTGATGAGTATTTATCGATGGCCTCAAACACTACATGGAGACGTCCCACAGATGTGTGCTCAGGCCTGTAATTATCGTTGGCCACATGTCGGCTTTCGTCGAACACCCCCGCGTGTCCTGTACTATCTGCAAACTAGTTTCCAATAAGCATATTGCCTCTACTCTGACGACTAACCCTGGTACGCTGCTGTGTCTTCACCAATAGACTGCTTAGGCGTGAGCCGCATAATGGGCTTTCGAACATGCAAAAACATACCCAACTATATGGTGAAGCTGGCCGACACGGCACACTCCCGCCACTTGCTGAAAGTAAAGTTCCTCCTTCACGTGGCCGTGACAGCAGAAGTATACGAAACGTTGCAACTCCCCAAACAATGCCATCGCTGCCAGCGATTTAGTCACGCTGAAGCTGAAGCCCGTTGCCGTATATACGCGCGCAACGACGTAACGCAACACTGCACACAAGGCCAAACAGACCGACGCAAATGCGCTAACTGTAATGGGCCCCCATGTGACCAGTTACAAAGGGTACGAAGTATACAAAGAGACGCTGAGGCGCAAAAGCGCCAAAAACATCCAAACAATCGCCAGAACAGTTTCAAACCCCCCTCCCCCTGCGCACAGTGTGGAGCGGCGGCTCCGTTGTTGCAGTCGCTGGCACTAGCAATGAGGGGAGGGCAGCGGACCCTCAGCGCCCGCCACAGACTCATCCAACACCTTTTCAGAAAACACAATCCACTATACCTGCACCGGCTGCAACACAGACACCTTAGCACAATACAACCCCAACTCCTCTAGTCAAAGACCGACACACACACAACCACGGCAGATGCACTAACACAAGGGAAGCTCAAAACCCAGAGTAGGGGAAGGGACATCAACAACAGAAGAGGAAACACTACCACACCACAACAAACACACCAACAACAGGCTATCTACACACAATCACTCAGTCAAACATGCAGCGAAACCCTGACCTACAGCACTCTCCCCCACCCCTCCTCACCACAGCGACAACACAGGCGCCACCACCAATGCTCAAGCTGGCCCATCCACACACCAGAATCAGAACTAGCAGCCAAAAACACACCCACTGCCTCACTGGCCAACACAAACAACATCCTAATAACACTTGGTGGAGTGGTGGAGTCACCGTTTGCCAATCATGCATGGCTCAAAACCCTCGTGAGCCTCTTAAGCCTCGCCACCACACAGTGCACACAGCTCTTGGCAGCCACACCCAGCCAGTGCATGGCTGTAATACAAACTCCTCTCACAGCACGTATGACACTTTTCCATGGATAATATACCACATCCACCCCATTACGCACCCTTACGTACCCTGACAAAGATCCTGTTTTGTAACGCCAATGAGATCTACAACAAAGTCCTGAACTAGATGCATTCATGGAGAGAAATGGCATCTGGATCACTCTTGTGAATAAGAAACTATTAAAACCACACAGACAGCTACGCATTTCAGGTTATTGCATCTATCGTACCGACTGATCAGGTGACAGGGTGACAGGCACCACAGCAATCATCATACACAAAGACTTTGAGCAAACGAACATAAAGCTCCCTGAGCTCGAAGAATACAGGGGCCAAATTCAATGGAGCATACTATGCACTGATGTCGCTATGCGATCTGCCACAGCACAGCAAGCATAACATGCAATATCAGCACATTACTCAGTATATCACTGCGAGACATCACTGCTGGAGGGCTTAACGCAAAACACCCACAATACTCTTCTCAAAAAAAAAAACTGTACGAACATTCACTAGGCCGAAGCTGCATCATACTAGGGCCAGATGTACTCACATTTGCGCCCATAAAGAGGTGACAGAAGCCGGATGTCAAAGACAGCTCTCACCAAGGTCATCACAAGCATACTATGCCGGCATAGTAGCTCAGCGTGTTGGGTCAGAGGGTTAGCTGCCCTCTGTAATAAGAAAACTGAGTTAATCGATTAACAACGAACTTAAAACGGATGTCTTACGACGTCCGCCCCAAGCAGATGCAACGAACAAATGCGACCAAAATGAGATTTAAAAAAAATAAAAAAAATAAATAACCGGTTTAAGGCGCTGCAGTCATGGACTGTGCGGCTGGTCCCGGCGGAGGTTCGAGTCCTCCCTCGGGCATGGGTGTGTGTGTGTGTTTGTCCTTAGGATAATTTAGGTTAAGTTGTGTGTAAGCTTAGGGACCGATGACCTTAGCAGTTAAGTCCCATAAGATTTCACACACATTTGAACTTTTTTTTTCTTTGTTTTTTTTTGAGAACGGTATGACCTCCGACCACCTACCACTAATACTGCACAAGAAAGAGACACTGCAGAACATCGAACCACATTGGATATTGAACCACAAGTATGTGAATTGTGCACTGTTGGAGGAAATGCTCGATAGTTGTTTTCCAGACACACATGAAGTTATGCACACACAACAAATATATGTATCTGTTGAGGCACTCACTACTGTTGTGCAGGACGCAATGACTGACGTCATTCCACTTCCTACAGCACCACAACACTCAACAGCCCTGCCCCAAGAAATCCTGGGCTTCGTTTCAATGAGAAACCGTCTCAGGAGATACTGGCAGTGTAGGGGCCGCCCATTGTACAAACGGCACATTAACAGGCTCTATGGAGTTATAGGGAGAAAATACAAACATTTAAAACTATACAATGGGACCAGAAACTCGCCGGTATGGATATCACTCGACCTGGCATGTGGAATCTCACACGACACTTCACCATGGAGAAACACTGCACGCCTAGGACCAGACAGCCCCGCATACTCTGCGGAGGAGAAGACAGAGCTCAAGGCCAGAACACTTTTTGCGTTCTTTTCACCGAATCTGGTTCCCTCAGACCCATAATTCACACTTTAAATGGAGCATGAAGTTACTCAACTTGTAGCCCAGCCTGCGCACCACGATATTGGACATGCTAGCACACACCAAATTGCATGGGCTACTAAGCACACCACAGCGAGAAAATCTCCTGGTCCCGATGGCATTCAAGACTGCGCACTACAGGAGTTCACAGGTAAGGCCATAGAATACCTTACACACATCACAAATGCCATCCTGTGACACCAACACTCCCCTGCCTGTTGGAAGGCAGCCAAGGTCCTGATGTTGAGGAAGCCAGGTAAAGACCACTCCCTCCCACAAAATTACTGACCCATCAGCTTCCTAAGCTCGCTGAACTAGGCTGTTGAGAAGGCAACACTGAAACGTCTCACTAGGCATCGCATCAACAACACCCTGAGACTGGTGAGACTGGAGCAATTCGGCTTCAGGAATCACCTCTTTGCAACATAACAACTACTCCGTGTAGTAGAACGCATAATAAACGGCTACGACACCAACAAAGCAACAGGAGCTGTGTTCCTAGACATCGAAAACGCCTTTGATCGTCTCTGGCGCAATGGCCTCATACGCAAACTTAGCGATGCTGGTTTCCCCAACGATCTGGTATGTCTCATACGTTCGTAGCACACTAACGGATGCTGACGTTTAGGGCAAAAAGTCAACACAACGTGGTATACAAGCTGAAATACCCCAAGGCAGCATCCTGGGCCCCCTCCTGTTTAACCTCTACATAAACGATCTACCAACTACACAAAATACAATGGTTGCCACCTGCGCAGGAAACACCGCCACCATAGCGCAATACTGGAAAGAATCAAACGTCAACTCACGGCTACAGACCTCCCTCAGAGTTGTCAAGCCTTGGTTGGAACGATGGCGTGTAAACGTCGACGAATGCGACGCAGTGCTGTTTCCTTGTAGACTGAAAGAACTATGCAAACATTTCAGACAAATAACATTAGACACACACCCAATACGTTTCCATGGGAAAGTCAGGTACTTACGCGTCTGAATGGACTGAAAACTACCATGGAATAACCATATACAATATGTCACCAACCAAGCACACGCGAGACAACTGTACCCAATGCTGAACAGGCAAAATACACTGAATAGCCCATTTACAAGACACCTGATGACATATGCAGCCACAGTCTGGGGATACACAGCTCCAACATGCCTGCGCCGCCTGTGGGCCATACAGAAGAATGTGCTACGTCAATGCTCCACAATACACACGCACTGTGGACCTTCAAAATTAATACCGTCTATAAACTCTCTCGGACGTATTAAAAAAAACTCGCCACACGACTATACAAGAACTCGAGACATTCTAACAACCCCTTCATCCTGAATCTGTGAAACTCTGACCACAACTATAGGTAGAAGCACAATCGACCAAACACACTCCTTAGTAGAGACACGTAACCACCTATGGCAAGCTAAGGCACACAAACAACGCAAATAACGGCGAACCAATTCATTACAGCAAAACTGTCAACGCCAGATGAATGACACAATCGCTCAGCCACCCACAGCAGGGAAACCAAATCTTGCACACTAAACAGAACGGAACTCACACAGCCTCCTACAATGTGCGATCGATTGTGTGAACAGTCGACCACTAGCTTTTACAGGGGTGCAGCTGCTGCAACTGGCTCATGACATATCGTCGGTACCCAGTGCAGCAGTACCTCGCTTCGATTCTGATTGATATTCCTATGACGAACCTATATATGACGCTGGTACTGAGCATTGCACGATACCGAATCATTAACCAACCTTACCCTTACATGATCTGTCACAGACAACAAGAAATCCCCTAGTGCTCTTAGTACGTGTCCAGAATGTCGCAGAGGTTTTCTCCCTTTGGCGCTTGCCTTGGCACTTATTTCCCTCTCGCCTTCATCACTTTTCGTCCACCTCTGTCACCTCGATGGGCCCATGATAGTGGGTAATCCTAACCAGACACGCGGACAGTATCATGGCCCTACATCCCGTGAACTCTTCGATTTGCAACTAACAAACAATACGGAGGTGACAGTAGATCTATTGAGATGGTCACTACTTCGATGTGGGTGTGGAGGAGCTCCAGTCTATATGAAAGCATGTCAGTAACACGTGCCTTCATCTACACACACTCCTCATCCTGACTCAACGCAACTTCAACCAACTCCCTCTCCCAGACAATGAGATAAGCATAGATATTTATCCCTCCTATCAATAACATCATCTTGGAACTCTTCCATTTGGTCGGTTTTTGCATATAAAAACACTATATGGGAATTGTGAGTCAGCCTTGATGCAAAACACTTTTTGTTGTTTGTTTACTTATTTATTCCCCAAACTAGTTTCAGCGAAAAATATCGGCATCATCAGTGGGTTCTTTAAATCTAAAACATGCGGAAAATAGCATAATATACTCAAAAAACAAACAGTAAAAATGTTATGATGTGTCAAAGTGCTTTGCATCAAGGCGGACTCACAATTCCGATATTGTTGTCCCTCCTACCAAGTTAAACTCTTCTCCACCTATCCCACTCAGCATCAGGACTCCTCTCTCCTTTTCCCTCTTCACTCACCCCTATCCCTTTCTCCTTGCACCACTACCCTCCCCACACACCATCACTCCTCCTGACCCTCTGTCTTTTCCACCATCTGTATTCCCACTACCCGCTTCACCTCCTGCTTATCATCTCCATAGTTTCCCCACCTAAAAAACAGACCCCTATGTCTTTACAAACAACCCCCAATCTCTGTGGAGCATGTTATCTCATCCCACAATACTATACAATACAACAGTGCACACTAAGTGCGAGTCCTTCAGATTTTAAGTGCAAGTGCAGTGCAGTGGTCGGTGTTTTTTTTTTTTTTTTTTGTCAGATTCGTTTCAAATTTCTGTGATGTGAAACTTCCTGGCAGATTAAAACTGTGTGCCCGACCGAGACTCGGTCGGGCACACAGTTTTAATCTGCCAGGAAGTTTCATATCAGCGCACACTCCGCTGCAGAGTGAAAATCTCATTCTTCTGTGATGTGTTTTGAAGATGCATATATTTTCGTTTTTTTAACTGTCTTTGATTTTAATTTAAAATAGAACGACAGCCACAAGTTATGTTTATCATTCTATGTTTTTAATTAGTTTGGATAAAGAGCGGAAAGCACACTCAGTGCCAGTCCTTTTTCTTCAGACACGTTTCAACTTTCTGTGTTTTGAAAATGTGTATATTTTCGTTTTTTAGCTGACTGTCTTTGATTTTTAGTTTAAAATGGAACAACATCTGTAAATTTTGTTTCTCATTCTACGTTTTTTAATTAGCTTCGCTAAGGAGCGGAGTATTGTACCGCTGACAGCTCACTTCCGGTCCAAATAGGCCGTGGGGAATGAAATAACAATGAAGAAGTGGAAGAGCCGGCTTGTACGCAAGCAACATTTCGCGAGCCCTCGCTTCCGTACAAGGCCTCCAGGAAATCAGTACGTAATTGAAATGGTACCTACTAAAGGTCTTAACATTGTCGTGTGCTATCGAGAGCTTGCATGTATTTAAACGCGCAGAGAAGAATTATTAACTCGTCTGAAATAGTTACTCGCTCCCCATCGAAGACAGCTGCTGGCAGAGCAGTTCCTAGACGTTTTACCGCCCTAGGCGAGAACTGAAAACTAACGTCTCTTGTTTATTACTGCCATCGGTCTCCCCGATAACCGCCCCCCCCCCCCCACCCCAACCCTCTAATCCACCACCTCCACCGACATCCAACGGCACAACAATGCAAATCTCCTATTACACTTTAAATCATTACACTAATGTGACTAGACGTACTCATTTTCTTGGGGCAGTCCTCAGTTTTCATGTTTTGTTCTCAGTTCCTTTCAAACTGATTGAGAACAACAAATGTCCTTAATACTTATTTTTTGTCCTCAATTTTTGAAATTTAGCAACTGACTGAAAAAGAATGAACGTGCTGGTTGTTTTAAATTACACTACTGGCCATTAAAATTGCTACACCAAGAAGAAATGCAGATGATAAACGGGTATTCATTGGACAGATATATTATACTAGAACTGACATGTGATTACATTTTCACGCAATTTGGGTGCATAGATCCTGAGAAATCAGTACCCAGAACAACTACCTCTGGCCGTAATAACGGCCTTGATACGCCTGGGCATTGAGTCAAACACAGCTTGGATGGCGTGTAGAGGTACAGCTGCCCATGCAGCTTCAACACGATAACACAGTTCATCAGGAGTAGTGACTGGCGTACTGTGACGTGCCAGTTGCTTGGCCACCATTGACCAGACATTTTCAATTGGTGAGATATCTGGAGAATGTGCTGGCCAGGGCAGCAGTCGAACATTTTCTGCATCCAGAAAGGCCCGTACAGGACTGCAACGTGCGGTCGTGCACTATCCTGCTGAAATGTAGGGTTTCGCAGGGATGCAGGGATCGAATGAAGGGTAGAAGCACGGGTCGTAACACATCTGAAATGTAACGTCCACTGTTCAAAGTGCCGTCAATGCGAAAAAGAGGTGACCGAGACGTGTAGCCAATGGCACCCGATACCATCACGCCGGGTGGTACGCCAGTATGGCGATGACGAATACACGCTTCCAATGTGCGTTCAACACGATGTCGCCAAACACGGATGCGACCATCATGATGCTGTAAACAGAACCTGGATTCATCCGAAAAAAATGACGTTTTGCCATTCGTGCACCCAGCTTCGTCGTTGAGTACACCATCGCAGACGCTCCTGTCTGTGAAGATGAAGGGTAACCGCAGCCACGGTCTCCGAGCTGGTAGTCCATGCTGCTACAAACGTCGTCGAAGTGTTCGTGCACATGGTTGTTGTCTTGGAAACGTCCCCATCTGTTGACTCAGGGATCGAGACGTGGCTGCACGATCCGTTACAGCCATGCGGATATGATGCCTGTCATCTCTACTGCTAGCGATACGAGGCCGTTGGGATCCAGCACGGCATTCCGTATTACCCTCCTGAACCCACCGATTCCATATTCTGCTAACAGTCATTGGATCTCGACCAACGCGAGCAGCAATGTCGCGGTACGATAAACCGCAATCGCGATAGGCTACAATCCGACCTTTATCAAAGTCGGAAACGTGATGGTACGCATTTCTCCTCCTTATACGAGGCATCACAACGTTTCACCAGGCAACGTCGGTCCACTGCTGTTTGTGTATGAGAAATCGGTTGGAAACATTCCTCATGTCAGCACGTTGTAGGTGTCGCCACCGGCGCCAACATTGTGCGAATGCTCTGAAAAGCTAAACATTTGCATATCACACCATCTTCTTCCTGTCTGTTAAATCTCGCGTCTATAGTACGTCATCTTCGTGGTGTAGAAATTTTAATGGCCAGTAATGTAGAACTCAGCTGAGTATAACGGTGCAACCTAATTTGGCATCAGTTACTTGCTTTATTTAACTGCAAGAAAATGGATTAGTAAAGGTGTGTAACTATTTTATAGTGCAAATGAATTTTTCTTTGAATTTTGAAATTGTGCTATGTAGATGGGAGACGTGTCGAAGCGTCAAACTATGTCATCTGGTTAATCGTGTTGTCATTTCGTTTCTGTTTCAATTGAAATATTTTTAGGATGAGGAATAAATCTTTTTCATCTTCCACTTTCTTGCGATTAAATGACGCCTTGTTTGCATTTTATATCGAGAATTTACGACTTTTATTAGCTGCGCCGGTGGCGCAGCCGTCTAAGCGATTGTCCTCTGTTCATTCGTCCGAGATGTCCCCGTGTTCGAACCCCGTGAGGTACGGATGTTGTGACGTACTGGCTCTTTCCCTTCCCTGGAGTCAGTGGCCCTAACTTAAGGGCGGGCCACTGCTTATAGTCCACTGAGTTGTTCACTGTGGTCGTTAAACCTCAAATAAAAACAACTTTCATTAAGTACATTTTTTTCCTTAAACTGTTTGTTCAAGGAGAGGTAATGAATTTAGAACTTTCCGTTTTCTGTACAGTAAATTCTTGGCTTCAGATTTTTTCTTGTACAGTATTACAATTAAGTAACAGTACGGAATCAAAATTTAGCTCTGTTTTTCTGTGCTCTATGAGTAAGATGTATAGTTGATCAGAATTAATGCTCTAACTGATACTACTTTATTCTTATTTTATACTTATTTCACATGAAAAGTACCACTCAGATTCTTCGTAAGTTTTCATACAGTCTTTGCTAACCTTCGGCAAGCCAGCGCTCGACAGAGATGAACCACGATCATGTTTTTTTTTTTTTTTTTTTTTTTTTTTTTTTGTACTCAGTAACGGCTGCTCTAGTTTTTAAGTAGATGCAGGCAATGTCTTTGCTTTCGTCAAAGAAAGTAAAGACTTATTAAGTAACTGTTCCGTATGCTTTTGAAAACAGTTCTGTGTTTTGGTTTATCCTCATTTGGTCAGTTTTTTTCGTTTTTTCATTTGAAACCTTTTTTTTTTTTGCCCCCTTCCGCCCCCAAAACTTTGCTGCCCTAGTCGGCCTCCGAGTCCTGCCTGTAGTATGAACACCGACTCAAAGGAAGGCCTCGGCGCTTGTTCGTGACGTCACGTCAGCTAGGCACGGCTAACGCCAGGTCTGTTGCAGGCATACTCATAATGGTGGTGTCTCCCTCTCTGACACAGGAAAATGTGAAACTATTGGCGGTAGTTGACCAACACACATTATTCTGAGAAATTTCTGCAATCAATTAATTGTGCAATTCATTACAGTTCTTAACAAATAGTGTACTCCTGAACTTAAATTTCCACCTGTTTTAAGGATTGACATACAAAAACAGCTTCATGGTCCAGCAGCAACAGAATTCGTGTTTCTTTACCTTATTTGTAAATCTGAGGATGTTACGTTTGTACTGGGTTGCTTTTAAGAGAAACTGTGAACATATTGGCGCTCTTCTTTAGGTATCTGGGTTGACTATGGGGTGAGGAGCACTGAATGTTAATGAAATATCTTGCGATTGTACACGTTGGGGGAGGGGGTGGGGGACAGAAGAAGAGGCAAAAGAGAGATACTTGTTTATCAAATAATTTTTTATCTTATAAAGTTTCTCCTTTCAGTTGCAAGAGGGAAATATTTATCTTTTCTAATGTGCATGTTTAAACAAGTTGGAGCTCAGCAGTATTTTCGATGTATGAAGCTATTTTGTTTCCTGTTTAGAATTCCTTTCGTTGAAAACGACTGTAATCTAATGACTGGCAACAGTTGGACATTTACACATGTAAATTAGTTCACATTTCCAGTGACGATGTCAAACGAAAATAAATAAATAAATAAAAGAAACGAGTTAATTATAAGGGGTGGGGTAAGTTTCGATGGCAAAATGGATCAAGTAAATATAGTTACTTGAATGTAAAATTTCCGAAGCTTGCCATGGGGCAAAGCATCTTCTCATATTGATCTACGTTTGTTTCGACAGGATTCAGTAATACAGAACTACGATCTTCATTTGTAGCTTTACGATAGTAAGAAAATCTTTCATCTAAATAAAACTGCAGAATCCAAAACAATACCAAACATTTTTTCCAAAAATAAGAGATTTATAGTGATAAGCACGCCCAGGCATTTCCGCCTGCAACAGACCTGGGGTTCGCCGTGCCTAGCTGACGTGACGTCACCAACAAGCGCCGAGGCCTTCCTTTGAGTCGATGTTGGTAGTACAGGCCCTGGCTGCTGGCACTCGTGTGACGTGCTGTGACGTAAGCGCCACGGCCTGCCTTTCTCTTGGGCCTTGCTGACGACCGAGTCCCACGAGAAGTATATCTCGTTGGCCCAGGTAGTCACTGTGTGACGTCACCAGGATGCACGCAGGCCTGTGGTCCAGGTGGCGGTAGTGTATGTAGGCAACGCGGTCGAATGGGCAAGGCGAGATGCTGTCACCTACTGGCGCACGTGCACGTGCCGCGGCGCCCCGTGTGCTGTTGTGTGCCGTGTCTGCTGCAGCAGGCCGAGGCAGTGGCGGCCTGTGGGAGGGGCAACAGGCAGCTGACGGCAGGCGGCCGCGTCTCGGGCCCAGCCGCCGCTTCGCGCCAGTGACGCCGTGGCAGCGGCAGTGGCAGTAGCGAGCGGCGACAGCTACCAGCAACCAGCATGATAGCCCTCAGCGACGCCAGCCAACCTGCTCCTCCAGCCGAGCCCAGGCCCCCGTGAGTACTGCCGCTCTATTGCTTCGTGTTTTCACTTTACGGTTCGAGTCGTAAAGGCTCCGTATTTTCCGTCACGAATACCGGTAATTTTATGTCAGTTCTTACACCTGACAAGTATTTCGCCCTACATATACAAATCAAAGCGTGCCGCTGTGAAGCTTACGGGGTGAAGTCGAACTCCAGCGATAAACTTTCGAAAGTTGTTCGGAGCTATTTTCTGAGTATTTTGGTATGAGATACGTGTGCCTCCGGTGGCTCGTTACAGACTAATTGCATTCGTTTTGCCTTCTCACCTCCATTTATCTTGGCATCTGTATTGCGCTGAGAAAGTTTCGGCACAACAGTGAGAATGTCGACGGTATGCGCGCTTTGTCTCTCGTTTGGAAACAAACGTTATTCCATTCACTTACAGTAACTGCAGTTAATAAAAGTAATGCCCTCTTTAATCTTCGTCCCAAAGCTGGTATTCAGCAATGTTATGTTCTGCTGTTCGTTAAAAGTAATACTTTGCAGCATGGGTAAGTTTACTGTTGAAGAATTGGCCGATGTGCACCTAAGTGTTAACCAAGTGTTATGGAAGAATAGCACAACGACGCTAGGCTAAGAAGGCGACCGTACGAACTTCTCCTCGCCTATTTGATTCCTATCGACGGACTGTGTGGGGCACGACTAGGATTTCAACATATATAAATAGCAAGACGCAACTGTCAACAGTTTCTGAAAAAGTCAACTGTGAACATTTTGCGCTTGCTTACATACTTAACATGGACGCTAGTAACCAAGGATTCCGCAGCCGACAGAGTAAATGCTTAATTTCATAAGCTCGAGGTCTGTAGATCGAATCTCGCTTCTCGTGCTCTTCTGTTTATTTCATTCCCACGTAATTCTAACAACAGCTCTGCGTGGTACGCCGCGAAATTGTGTGATGGCCCAGAACCAGTTACGAATGTAACCCAAGGTTGTTTTGGGACCGTGCACATGCGAGGATTCTCTTTCATTATGAGTGCTGTATGCCGCAATAATTACTGTTTCCCATGTTTCTGTGATCAGTATCATCCCGATCCTTTCAATGCTCCACAGGCTACACGCTATACTTGCCACACATGTAGATAAAATAATATAAACAAAATGACTATGTTGATTTGATTGAAAGTTCTTATGTATCCATTTTTTCAGTTCCATTTAGAAAGTCGTTTTTCCCTTTTTCGGGATAAAGATTACGAAAATAATAAATGAATAATTTAACGATGACAGTTAGCACAGTCATAATAATTATGTGAGAAGAAGAAAAGTGCAGGCAGGAATATTCGGTTCATGGTCCTCGCGATCCTGAAACTAACCACTTAACACGCTGGAGTGCAGACGTTTCGAGTACTAGCAACCAAACAATATATGTAAATACGCGTAAAATTTTCAAACACTATTTTCTTAAAACCGTTAACAGTTGCGTCTGATTGCTTACATATGTTGAAGTCGTAGTCGTGCCCTACACAACCTGTAAATATGAATCAAATAGATGACGGCAAGTTCGTACGATCCCCTTGTTATCTCTTCAAGTTGCGACGGCAACCACATTACAGTACTTTTGCATTTGTGTGAAAGTTGTTCTTTTACACTGTGTATTGTGCTGTACAGTTTGGTGGTTGCATATTGTAGACAATTTCCATTATTGTGCAGGTATTTCATAGGGGAAAAATAACTGGGGAAATAAAACCGAATAAATTATTATTACTGTGTGTTACGAGCAACTATAGACCGTATGTTCCGTATACCAAATACATCCCTGGACAATTTCCGAATGGTCGGTGGAGATCGGGTTCACTGTATATCGCCTACCCCATGATGTACATCGTGTGTATTTCAAGTAGTGCGATATGACGCCGGTATCTTGTATAGCGTAGACGCTCCAAATCTTTAGCCATCAATTAAAAATCTCCTAATAAGGTTTTGGACAAGAAAGTACGAGAAGCATATAATTGTTCGCTATGTGGATAACCATCGCAACATTTTTATCAGTAAAGACGCTGAAGCGACTACTCTACTTGTTAAACGCAACTATACGCTCTTTCTATGGAATTAGAGATCTCCTGCATGGCGCCAAAATATCTGTAGTGTGAGCATAGCGTACTGCGTATGTCACCAACATCGAATGAAAAATGTCGGGTCTAGTGCAGCAGGGGATACAACCCGTCGGCTTTGGACAATGACGTCACAAGTCGCCAGAGAGCAGTTTACCATTTTCGCTTTTGCTGTTATGTTTCAGTTTCGTTTTTTTTACTGATTGCTTAATAAAGTGGATCTGTTTATTCTATCTCGTGAGATTTTTTTTTAAAAAAGCCAAAAAACACTTATCAGCCACTGAAGGGAGCTACAACACTAAGAAGAATCGCTTCTCGATTGGCGACTTGTGACGTCATTGTCCAAAGCCGACGGGTTGTATCCCCTGCTACACTAGTCCCAAAATGTCACGTGACGTCCGGTACAGCGTTGTTTGTTTACAATTTTCACTAAGGCCGAAACTTTAATATTAAACGTATTTGAGCTGTTTTTGTGCTTTTATTTATTATTAACAGCATTGGCGAATAACTCGTGCTTCTACGGATGCAAATTGAAGTATATGAAAGGATGGGCATCCACTTTACAAAGGTAAGTACCACAAAGTTAAGTCTGTGAGCACTGTATAACTTGGCGGCAAAAAAATCTGTTCTGTGTATCTGAATGCTCACAATGATACTTCTCTGCTTTAAGATCTGTTGCAAAGAAATTTTCAGTTATATCAGTTTTATAAATGTTTGGAACAGAAACATGTGTAAAAAATTTTCTTCATCGAAACTTGAATCTATGTGCAATTGATGTACCAGGGTTTACTGTACCTGCAGCAATATTTCAGATTACTGAATGTCTTCGTGAAGGAGCGAACGGGATTGCCAATAGCTGATAGTATGATACCTATTGGTGGAAAATGGAATTTAAACGTAAGCTCTTTGCTCAACAATTGTTTGAAAGAATCAGTAAGATACTAGAGAAGGAAATTAATAAGTCGTTATTTGCGTTTTATCAGTTTCCCCTCGTAACTAATATTCTTTAATGTTATCTCAAACTGAAGGCAGTTCCGATTCGAATACATGTGCGCAGGTTAAAACAGAAGTTAGACATAAGGTCTGTTTAGCAACGGTGCGATTGCAAACGCGAACTGTAAAATGAATTCAAGTCAGCGATAATAGTTTCGAATGCAACATATAAAAAAGACACTAAGGCAGCCAATAATTTAATGTCAACTGCATCATTCCCGCATCTACAGTTTCATGTAGCAGCTTTTCGGAAACTACTAACAACAGAGCACAAATTTTTCATTTTTCCTTCAACATAGTTCTTAATATGATCCGTTTCCATCTAAAACGCCCGCTATGTCTGAAGTATTCTCTATCGTTGTTCTTATGAAGCAAATGATGTACGCCTATTATTCCTGATTATCTTAGTTGGATAGTGTCTCCAGTTACGACTAGGCTATATGTGTCAATGCTCAAAAGAACACATCGAAATGAGCAAATAGTCCCCTGTTTCGTATGACTTTGTACTTACTCCAAACCAACTTAGCGTACGAAGAGTAACTCATATCTATCTTTCAATTTCTACGCCAGGAATGCTCTAGTTCTCCGGAACTCATCAGCTCCCTACGTGATCAATACCACACCGCCAGCCTTGCCCTCCAGATTGCGCACATTGTTTGTATCCGTTGTCACAATAATGGGAATCTACTGTGAGCTTGAATCGAATTCTTAAAAATAACACAAAATATGGAGGTGTTAAGCAATTCTTGGTTAACCACGGCGCGCGCACTGCGTAACCGCCGCTTGCTGCCATTCCGGAGTGGTTTCGGCTACCTGTTTCGCCTCCCATCTGGACGGCTCCTTTCGCAGAGATAGGCCAGGGATGCTTCCTTGAAAGCATTCTGTTGTTCCGTTCGGTGAGAGATTCGCTGGGTATTCGTAACGGCTGTTGTAAAACTAGATTCTTATTTTTTTTAAGTTACTTTCGGCGCACTATTCCTGTCGAGTTTACGTATATACAAACTACGAATTCATGTCTACCAAAACAATTAAGTACGTAATAACGGTTAAGAAACGAGATTCGGTTTTCCATGCCTATTTACAAATAGCTGGGGCTATATTTTCAAGAAATGCATTCCTAGGGTACATCTGCTCGGTGATTCCGCACTGAGGTTTGTGCATTAAGTTTGAGGGTCTAGCTCGTAATATGCGCATGAATCTTGGTTGCTTGCGTGTGTCTTGTTCGTGGCTATAGGCAAACATCCTACCTTTTTTTTTCTTGCGTACAGCGTATGTTGCAGTACGGTCCCCACTAGCTACACTTTATATAACACTGTAAGCAAGCGTTGCCCGTCGTTAATGGCGTTACTTCATGTGCTTCTTTATAAGTTGCCTTCATGCAGAGGCGTCATATAAAGGGACGCAGAGAAGTGGCAGAAAAGTTTTGTTTAGAATACTCGGAACACAACAGTGATCATAGGTGTAATTGTTTTGTTGTTTTTCAAAGAGAAAATTAGTCTGCGTCTTGATGACAAAATTACGAAAGAATAACGAACAAACAAATCCTCGTCATTTTGCATCTCAAATAGTTTCCAGTTGTACTACTGACCTTGCAACTACACACTTTGAATGGTCAGGCCATTACGGATGCTATGGCAAAGAATGAAAAAAGTTGGAGATACGTAAACAAACTGCGTTGTCTCAACAGTCTTAGAACACATCAGACATAACTATGTGACTTAGCAACGCTTGAAAACATGAGTGAAATGATCTGTGTGACACTTAAGTCGACAGAAGGTTGCATCTGTTATTGAATTATAATTCACTGAGTTTTATGTGAAAAAGGCTGGATACGAAATTTAAAACTTTCCAGGCCCATAGAATGTTCTATGAAGTTTCGGGTGAACTTCTAGATGTCAGTATGTTGCTGCCACGATATTTCGGCTCAGAGTTCTCTGGTTAAGCGTATACTGGTTAAAGAGCACTAAACTCAATGTACTTTCATCAGCATAAACCTGAAGAAACCCAGAAGACATTCTGCCGAAATACCGTGGCAGCAAGTTACTGACATCCGGCTCGAAATTCTACTGAACAAGGCTTTACACGCTTCGCAGCTGAAAAAAAACCTTTTCTGCAGTTTTTCTTTTACAATGAACTTGGCACTCGTATATCCTGTAAATCTCGTCCAAAGAACTAAGTTTCAAACAGGTTAAGAGCAAATGAAAAAAGATATGAGCAAATCTTTGCCACTTCGCAGGTCACAAGCCCTGTTAAAACAGTTATCCTAGAGCTCCAGTTTGTGTCAGGTGAAGTTAGGAATGTGCGAGGATGTACAATATCCTGTCAATGAATTTGATGTTGGGATTGTTAACTATGGTAAACACCAACAACTGAAATACATAGTGACTAGAAGTTGTACTAGTTTCAATAATTACAGCGAAAAGTAGTAATTAAAAGAACATACGAGAATGTAATATACCTACGTTTTATGAAAATATTCTCGTGTACCTTGAATGTGAATTACGAAGTTGTAAGAAAATTGAGGCACAGTCTTACCTTTAAAACGCTGTCTCACCAAAGGGGGTTAAAGTGATTGACAGTATTTAAATGTCCCCAGACGCTTATAAGACTAGACAGTGCTGACAGATTCCTTATTCGTGTAGGCCTCTACCATTATGAGAGTTCGGGGCAATGACTAGGAAATAGTCCGTGTTTTTGTACAGGCACTAAGTTCTACAACGTGCAGTAGAAAGTTTCCATGAAAAACGTAAGAGACAGTGAAATCACCTTTCAATATGGTGTAAAAAAGCTTGTGATTGTGCGAGCAAAATGTTGACTTCCTAGTTCTACACAAGGAAAAGAGAATAACGCAATGTACAGTCGGCACGGATTATCATAAATGTGTTCAGATGTTTACGATGAGCCACTGTGTCGCGCTTTCTGGGCCTCTAGGGAATACCGAGCTTTTTGAGTGTATACCGGTGAACGTCCAGCTCGGCAGCATTCCGGGATTCGGTTCTTGTGGTTCCGGCCAGCTTGCGGCGGCTGAGGCAGCGGCACTTTCTCCGTTATTCCCAGACCAGAGGCGGGAGTGTTTTGTGGACCGCTTCCTCTCAGCGCTGCCTGCATACGTGTGGCCGCCTCCCGCCACCAGCGGAAGGGTCACTGGGTAAGCCTCCGTCCACTACTCTCTTTCTTCTCGCAGCGTCACCGGGAACATTTATCCAAACACATGTTCTTGTTGTCTTCAGTCTGAAGAGTGGTTTGATGCAGTCATAGATACTACAGACCGATTAGAATTGTCAGTTAACACTTGAAGCGTTGGAGCTGGTTTCCTCCAATCAGCGCGCTCGACGTCACAACCGCACCGATCGCCGTTGCCAAACTGCACAAAAACTGGTCAGTTCACATCCAGTTCCTTGTCCAGCATTCTTCGTAGATATATTTGGATCTAATGAAATACACACGTCTCGTACACAGCAGTAACCAAACACTGCTGGAGATTTCCACAGATCATGCGAGTCGGCGTCATATACACAGTTATCATAATCACAGAGATCGGCTTACATTAGATAAGCTTCGTACGGCATTTCGTGAAGGCAATTTTTTTAAGGGTGCAATTTATCGTTGCGTTACGAATGTAAGTGCTTTTGCAATGATGTAGCGTAGCGCAAAAGTTAACATTTTAAAACTTCCTGGCAGATTAAAACTGTGTGCCGGACCGAGACTCGAACTCGGGACCTTTGCCTTTCGCGGGCAAGTGCTCTACCAGCTGTGAGGACGGGTCGTGAGTCGTGCTTGGGTTGCCGGCGCGGTAGCTCAGCCTGTTCGGTCAGAGGGTTAGCTGCCCTCTGTAATAAAAAAAAAAACTGAGTTAATGGATCAACAACGAACTTAAACGGATGTCTTACGACGTCCGCCCCGAGCAGATGCAACGAACAAAAAAAAAAAAGGTTGGTAGAGCACTTGCCCGCGAAAGGCAAAGGTCCCGAGTTCGAGTCTCGCTCCGGCACACAGTTTTAATCTGCCAGGAAGTTTCATATCAGCGCACACTCCGCTGCAGGGTGAAAATCTCATTCTGGTTAACATTTTAGCCTGACGTGTACAAGGTTGTTGGTTCGATCCTCGTCAACTGTGCCAGAATTTCTTTTATTTCTAAATCTAATCAAAAGATATTTTTATTTCGTTAATTGGTTTAAATACAACCTATTCACTTTTCATAATCGTATTGTCTTTCATTTCCTTTCATTTTCTTCCTAACATTCTTTCTTCGTTTGGAATATGCCTGTGTCACCTATAAACTGCAACCAGGTGCCAACGAGTACTGTTCACATTTCGGTAACGCGGCGCTTTCTCTAGCCAGTGTGAGGATAGCTTCAGGTAACCAATCATAGAGAGAAACTGATATTTTTCAGTGTTGGGTTTGCTTGCAAAGGTTAGCTTTAATCGCCGTGAACAAAGAGATTGTGGTTTTAGTTCTGCCGCACATTGCTGACCGACGTTCTTGGGATATATTGCGCATCGCGAGGTCGTGGTTAACGTGGGACATGAGTTTAAATTCGGAGCTACAAAACTCGTCACGTGTCGTGGTTCACTCATTGGTCACTTAATCACCAGTCGACAGAGCATCTCCCATTTCCGACAAACCTGGCGGTGGCCACTTCCAATATTGCTTCGCGTTACAAATTAAGCTAATTTGTGACGTGACCCGCCGAGTTTGTGTGTCGCCTATAACCGAGCGGTAGCCGGCAGCCGATGTAGCAACACTATAGCAGCAAGTAACAGACGCCAGCTATCGAGTAATTTTAATCGGACTGTGGTCTACACTAAGGAAGCCTTTACGTAGGTACTGTTTGAAACTGCTTACAATGGTCAAGTCCTCGTCTCCCAATTACAGTTTTTATCTCCCCAACTCCCAATATTTCGCTCCATTACTGATCTAACGATTTCTTGATGCCTCATGAAGTATCCCATCAATCGATCGATTCTTGTAATCAAGGTGTGGCATAAAATTCTTTTGTCTATATCTGTTCAGCACCCCTTCATTTGTTATCGGGTGTACTCCTATAAGCTTCAGCATTCTTCTGTCGCACTACTCTTCTTGTCTGAGCTGTCTAATGTCTACGTTTCATTTCGGTATAAGGCGAGCCCCAGAGATATACCATCGGGTAAGACATCCTAACATTTAAATTTCTTCTTGAAGTTAATGAAACCTTTAATTTTTGGAAATGCTTTTCTTGCTATTGACAGTCTGCATTTTATATCCTCTGTACTTCACGCTCTGCCAGTTATTTTATTGACCAAATAGCAATATAAATCTATTACTTCTAGTGTTTCAATCCCTAATCTCATTCCTCAAGCACCACCTGATTTAATTTGACTACATTCTATTACCCTTGTTTTACTTTTTATGACCATCTTCTAATCCCTTTTCACGCCGCTATCCTATCCTTTCAAATGATATTCCGAGTCCTTTGACGTCTCACAGGATGTCAGTGTCATCAGAAAACGTCAGACTTTTTTATTTCTTCTTCCTCGTCTTCAACTCTGTTTCAAAATTTTTCCTTGATTTATTGTCCTACGTTCAAAGATAATTATACTAACGGATTCTTCTCCTAATTCGTATCCGAACTACCGGAAGCATGACAGATTTCAAATTTTCATGCTCATTTTGCGAAACGTTTTGCTGGCGTGGGCCAAAGTTTCACTTTCTCCATCACGAATACATTACGTTATTTTTGGATACTTCTCACTGTAAAACTGATTAATGTTTCATCCTGTTCCAGTCGCGTATGGAGCACGGGAGAACGAGTGCTTAAATGCATAGTGCGTGCTGTAATTCGTCTAATGCCTTATGGCATTTCTGGAGACCAAAGATCTTTTCTGTTGGAATCAACATGGGTTCTGAAAACGACTGCGTGAAAGCTAACTCCCTCTATGCGCTCACGAAACACGGATAACAATAGATACTGGCGCTCATGTTGATGTCGTCATCCGGGACCTTTCGATAGTTACGCGCTGCCGCTCAGTGATCAAAGAACGAGTATCACACCAACTATCTGATTGGTTTGAACAGTTTCTAGCAAACAGAACAAAGTGTCATTGAACAAAGTGTCATTCTCAACACAGAGAAATCTTAAAAGTAACTTCAGGAATAGCCCACAGGAGTGTTACAGAACCATTACAGGCTGTGCTGCAACGCCAGAATCGTGCTACAGTGCTTTAAGAAGCGTGGCAGTGAACTCACGTTGATGCCTTGGCCATCAAATTCGCCTCGTCTGGACATGACGGAACACTTGCGGGACGCTATCGAGCGCCAGCCCCACGCTCACGAACTACCGGCCAGTAATTTACGGAAGAGACAGCTGGTAACAATACCTCCAGAAACCTACCAAGGACTCGGAGAATCCATGCCACGCAGAATCACTGCTATGTTGTGCACAAACACATTTTTAAGCAAGTTGCCACAATGTTTTGGCTCATCATCGTACAGGTTGTAAAAAAAAAAAAAAATAAAATAAAAATAAAAATAAAAATAAAAAACTCGACAAGCTTTAGGGAAAGGTTCCTTACATCAAAACAAGAAAAATGCGTACCTTAACAGCTATGAGCACTCGTTCATCTTCGATACTGTAAAATACACTTCTACCGAACAAGTGCTCATAAACTCTTAAGGTGTGCATTTTAGAGCCCATGTTTGCCAGACGTTTTTTCTTATATTGGTCCATATTACCTGCTCGAAAAATATGGAAAATAATGTCCTTGCAATTGTATCAAAGATGAGCAAGAGCTCTTAACTGTTAAGGTAGGAATTCTAGAACCAATGTTTACTAGAATTTTTTTCTCTCTTTGACGTAATGAACCTGCCCCTAAAGCTTGTCGGTGTTTCTTTGTGAAGTTATCCCTTCAGGCCGTTGTGCAAGCAAATTCAAGCGGCCCGCCAGAGACGGTGCCGCCAAACGTGTGCTTTGATTGGTTAGGTAAAGCCGAACAAGAGACGAATACAGAAATTGGACATCGGACAGTAGTAACGATAGAACCCTAGCTAAAGGCTGAGCAGTATAGTGCGCCGTCATCTATGCTGTGAGAACAACTGACACTAATTGTATCTGGCGGGTTGCTTGGATTTGCGCACATAACGGCCTTATGGGCGAACTTCAACGGTAATTAACTCGGAACCGGCGCAACGTATCAAACGTTTTCATAACTATTATTTCTCAGTATAAAATACTCGGGAACACCCTTCCCAGGAGGCACAGTGGCTAGCGCGCCTGCCTAGTGAGCAATAGACCTGCACTCGATTCTCAGCCCTGGTACAGATTTTCACTCGTCGCTTCAGTCTGTATTCATGAAATCATATCTGTATGAGAGTATAATCTCTGAATTTGTGTCATTTCATTTGTGAAATTGATATGTTGGGTTATTCTGTTAAGGGATATTTTCTGACGGTAAGTTATCGAACTTAATCGCAAATAAATAGTCATTTAGCAACTTCGTAGGGGTCGTGTGTTCTTTCTTAGAGTTAACGTTTTTCACGACAGACCCAAGTCGTACTGAGTAGGCTTCATAGTCTGGTTTCGCTCTGTACGTTCTCATTTAAACACTACATTGACTCAAAGTCGTACTGAGTAGGCTTCATAGTCTGGTTTCGCTCTGTACGTTCTCATTTAAATACTACATTGACTCACAGCTCTAAATACATAAACTTCTTGCGCATGCTTATGTCCTGCTCAGCGCGAGCTATGGGAAATTTCCATCTGAAGTTGATTTAAACCTGAAGGAATAGTTCTGGTTATGGAGTAGTCATGGATCCTTACTTTGACACTGTGGATAGCTGTGCAAATGTATCGGCCATAACAAGGAAACATCTTCTCTCTTCGCAGATTAACATGTGCATCGTGCGGCAGCAATGGCACTTAATATAAAATTGTACATAGTACTCACATATTTGACGTATCTGGCGTGCAAATGCGGCCCTTGGTGTGCGTTTCTTGTCGCTTATACGCATGTCAAACACAGTAGGTCGTTACGGTCACAAAATAACCGTAGAAAAATAAGACAAGTTTGTATAACACAGCTGTCAAAAAGGTTATATTTCCCGCGGGCACCATACTATTTTTTAACCACACTTGCCCTTAACTTTTCATGCTCGCGTAACCTAACGCACAGCACAAACGGATCGAATTCGCACCGGGTCAACGCAGTTGCTCTGGTACACCGGTCAGGCTCAGTGGCTCCCACAATTCTTTTTTTTAGGGTAAATACCGTGAAGATTCCCTTTCTCTGCCTCAGAAAAACGATGTACCTTTTCATCTCAGAGGAGCACTTGCAACTTACGTCCTCATTATTTTCTGGATGTATTCCAATCTCTGTCTCCCTCTACAATTTCCAGCCTCTGCAGCTCTCTCTGATATCATGGAAGCTATCCCATGATGTCTTATCAGGTGCCCTATCATCCTGTCCCTTCTTTCTCACCATTTTCCGTATATTCCTTTCAGTACTCCAAATTTTCAACATTCGCTTGTGTGGTGTCACCGCCAGACACTAGGTGGTAGCCTTTAAATCGGCCGCGGTCCGTTAGTATACGTCGGACCCACGTGTCGCCACTATCAGTGATTGCAGACCGAGCGCCGCCACACGGCAGGTCTAGAGAGACTTCCTAGCACTCGCCCCAGTTGTACAGCCGACTTTGCTAGCAATGGTTCACTGACAAATTACGCTCTCATTTGCCGAGACGATAGTTAGCATAGCCTTCAGCTACGTCATTTGCTACGACCTAGCAAGGCGCCATTATCATTTGCTATTTATCTTATGAAGCATGTACCGTCAGACCGATGTTCACCAATTATGAATTAAAGTTAAGTATTCCAGTAGTTACTTGCGTTCTTTGCTACTATAAATTCCCTTACCTGTTCAAGACCTCACGCCAGCCTGCGTGAGCTTAAACGCGTGCCTTTCGGCTACCTCACAGTGGATTGGCTGTCTTGCCAGTCCACAACGGTTTGTGTTACCGCGTCTCAATTCTCTTCTGTTGCGGTTTTCTAACGGTCCTACCATACAACGACGTGCACCAAACGTACATCCTCAGAATATTTTCCTGAAATTACGATCTATTGTATGTTTGAAATTAGTAGGCTTCTGTTGGCCAGGAATGTCCTCTTTGCCAACGCTATTCGCTTTTTATGTCCTCCTTGCTCCGTTCTTCATGGGTTATTTTGCTGCCAAGGTAGCAGAATTCCTCAACTTCATCTACTTCGTGATCGCCAATTCTGGTTTCTCGTTGTTCTCATTTCTGCCACTTCTAATTACTTTCGTCTTTCTTTGATTTATTCTCAGTCCATATTCTGTACTCATTAGACTGTTCATTCCATCCAACAGAACCTGTAATACTTCACTTTCTCTGAGGACAGCAATGTTATCACCGAATCTTGTCACTGATAGAATTTCACTCTGAATTTTAACCCAACTCGTGAACCTTTCTTCTTCTACCATCTCATCAGACAAACGTTCCCCTCGTGGACGACTCCAGTGTACTCTTTCCACCTGACCGCTTTTTCCTCTGCTTTTAACAGTAGAATCCGCGTTGAACTTTTAATATAGCTGCTCTTGCTTTTAATTTTACCGAATGTCGTTTCGGCTTTTCTGCCTGCTGTGTCAGTCCTTCCGACAATAATTTCGTTTTCGATTTCTTCCTCAAGGGCAACTAACGATTATAGTGTTTGTCTTCAGTGTACTTGCCACAGAGAGAAAGGAGGCCAAGAAAGTGTTAGACTTACGAGCTGTGAAACAATCTAGGCAAAACTGGTAATCTCCAGATTCTCGAGTTTGGATTCCGTTACGAACTAGAAAATCTGGACGCTATACGAGACTAGTTAAGAATAATTTTTGGGTACTGCTTCTGAGACCCAGAATTACGTAATCCGCTATTTTTCGCCCTTTAGTTGCTTATAGAATGTTGTGTAGTTCTTAGTGTCACGCGTAGATTTATAAAAATTTATTAAACATCTCTGTTTAGGAACTTGTAGCATGCTGCAGTTGAAAAATAGGTCTTATAATTGAAATAAATGGTTGTAGCTTCTTCATAAGTTGCATTGAGAACTATCTTTTTCTTTTATTTCTTAGTGGTGACTAGTTTCGGACACCTGTATCCATTTTCAAAGCATCCGTGCTGTGTGACAAATACAAGCGTTGTTACATTGGCCATATACCGCTTTGATTACTGCAGGGGCAGTTTCTGTACATGGGCTATCGCCTGTATTTGTCACACTTACAGCACGAATGGTTTGAAAATGGCTACAGGTGTCCGAGAAAAAAGAAAAAAAGATACTTCTTAATGCAGCTCATGATGAAGCTACAACCATTTATTTCAATCGCTGCTCAGATCGTAGAGGGACTTATTGTGTTCACCTAAATTTCGATCTAACGTTGCTAGATTTCAAGGCACATTGATTATGATTTGTCAGCTTGAATTATTACTATAAGCATCACAATATGAACTTTCATTATTCTTCGGAAACTCAACTGAGATGATACACTGCCATTACATTTTACAGGACTGGCATCGGTTTAGCCATTTTTACTACTTTTCCCTCGTCACAAGGCCCTAAGACTTGGGGAATTCAATGTCGCATAGCGTGAAGCTGTGTACTAGGTACGCGCCGAATATTAAGAGCGACCAGTCGACAGAAATATGACACATATACGCATCAGGGGAGTTGTGTGTGGCCAGCTGATGAGAGTTATCGCGTGATGAATCATGTTACTAGTGCGAGGCGACAAACCTAGCTGGAGCACGTGGTAATGGAGCTGTTTCGTGCTTTTCAACGTCAAATTTTCTTCTGCCCATTCAAAAGCACAATGTCCTCTTAGATAAGAACCTGTAAGAAAACCAGAATGAAATTGTCGCATCACTACATTGCTTATATATACTGTGAATCAATGTAATGCATGCTCTTCCAGGCATGTCCGGACAAAATATTAGACGCACCCTTAAAAAGAGCATACCATCCGTAGATGGTATACAAATTGTTCCAGCCGGTCATGTGACACTTCACAGCTGACGTAAGTCAAGGCAGAGAAGTGGTGTGAATGGGTCAGTCAGCTGTAAGGAAACGACACAGTAAGATGGGTCGATGTGCACACCTGACAGAAAGGCAGGAATTTCCGGGTGGTTAAAGTAAAGTGCAGCTACTGTTGGAGGTCCATTGTGGGCTGTAATTACTGTGCAGCAGCGAAACTTTCTAGATATGCCAATGCGTAAATGCGGAACCTATTTATGCTGGAAAAAAAGATTGGTTCCAGTTGTTGCTACCACAACCAAATCTGGCATTGTAAACTGTTTCTATGATGATGTGACATCCACATTGTCATTTGATAAGCCATAACGTGAGTGGACAGTATGGCGATCGAGAAGAGACACTGTACACTGTTCGTGGAACTGTTTTATGTGAACGGCAGCAATTAGAATGCTGCTTTGAAAGAGTATCGCTGACTAAAAGGTCTGAGGAGAGGCCCGATGTCATTAAATGGTTTAAAGAAGATTACAGTGAAATTTGAAAACGAGAGAGAGGTTGGTATGGTACCTGTAAGAGGGTGGCGTCCTGTCCCGGTGGATGTTATTGACGAGGTTGGTGCTGCTGTAACTGACCATGCAGCACGTGCCCGTCCCGTGGTCAACAGTACGGAAAGTTTTGCAGTCAATTTTACACTGGCACCGTAAAAGAACCTTTTATTTTACACTGGCACCGTAAAACAACCTGACGGTGCGGCAACTGAAACCTCACGATAGGCAGCAACATTCTAAATTTACCCTTCGGTTCCTGGCAAGGACCGAACTTGATAGTGTGAAATGTTATGGGACTTAACTGCTAATGTCATCAGTCCCTAAGCTTACATACTACTTAACCTAAATTATTCTAAGGACAAACACACACACACCCATGCCCGAGGGAGGACTCGAACCTCCACCGGGACCAGCCGCACAGTCCATGACTGCAGCGCCCTAGACCGCTCGGCTAATGTTGATAGAGTGACGAGGTACATTTTACACTACAGGCTGCAGTGACTACACAGAACTACCGAAATCAGGGCAGTGTTAAACTTAGTCTTGTGCACTAACAGCCATTGCACTCGCCGTATGTGACTGGTATGGATTTACAAGCACGTTTATTCTCGGTCCGTTCCTCTTTGAAGAAAATTCACCCAGATGGCCTGTCAGGTGTTCCGTGACCGTGACGTCTGTACGCTATCAAGACCTTCTTGTACATCATGTGATTCCTGATTTCGATGAGCGCAACTCTGTGGAAAACACTGTTTTCATGAAAGATGCAGCATCACCTGCAAGATCAATCGATCTTAACCCATGTGACTTTTGGTTCTGGGGATATCTAAAAGAACGCGTTTACCAGGAACACGTTCGGTCTCTGTCTGATCTAAAAGCCAGTTTACAGGAACACGTTGTCCTGCACCACAGGAGCTGTTGCGAACAACTGTTTATGACGTCATTTTGCGGATTCGGCATCTCGTTGACGTCTCCGGTGGCCACATTGAACAAATTGTCAGCCGCGGTTAATTATAAAATCAACATTACGCCTCTCTCACTTGTTTGATCTTCGCTGCCCACGTCCCGTTCCTAATAAATTACACATGGAAAGATTTCTATACGTCTTTCTTGCATTCACAGCGCTTGTCGGCCAAAACTGGAACTAATTTTGTCTAGGGTAAATCGATTCCGCATTAACGCATTAGAACTTCAACGAAGTTTCGCTACCGTACGACAATTACAGCCCACACTGGACCGCTGTGAGTAGCTATAATAGTTATAACCACCCGGTAGCTATGGTATTTGGACATGCCAGTGACCACGCTATGCATAAAGTTGGCTAATTTATTGGTATACCACTGTCCAATGGCGGTACAAAGGATGGTGTGACACTCGCAATTGTGACGTCAGGACATTGGTTGTAAAAGACATGGAGTGGAGACAAGTGTCACGCCGTGCCGGTGACAGATCCTCTCGAACTCGTCAGGAATTCTGTTGACAATTGTAACGCCCCAAGGACAGAAAACCCCAATTAACAAACTTTGTGGAAATTTAAAGTAGGGCAGTGAGTCATCTTGACAGTGATGGCAATTATTGACGATAAAATCTACACTGGTAATATTTTGATTAACACCTATATCATTCAAATACTGAGAACAGCACACAAAAAAAGGAGATAAAAGGAAAGGATTATCATAGATTCTTTATCAAATAACTATAGAATAAATTCAAAATCATATGAACCAAGGTTAAATCCATGAAAGTAATTCAGTCAAAGATAACATTTATCATGGAAGAGAGTTGTAGCCGCATCGAAAAGGAAATTCAATGCGACTACAATGCAACTCGGATACGGAAATGTTCAGTTAGTTGTTCTTGAGTCATTCTAGAGTACTTTTGCGATTGTTGTCCGGACGCAAACGCTATAGATTGTTTCTGTTTTGGAAGCTTGATAATTCGTGAGGTAGAGACTGAAGTATTACTCAGTCATTCGACTGATGAAAGTTAATCTTTACCGTTCTCAACGCGACGGTATATTAAGACGAGTGTTAGACCACAATTGAGTGATATTGGTTTATCGCACTTAGCCTTCGTACTAATGAACAGTTACAAACTTTGAGAGCAATGGATCAATGACAGAAAAACATATCATTGTCTTGAGTAGGACACAGTAAAACGAAGACACGAAGAAAGACAAGTACGCCGATTAATCAAAAGTTGTCGTCAGCGTCACGATTACTGAACTGAACAGAAGTTTATCTTGAATGACATATCGGTGTGCATATACGAGGGCAGGTCAATAAGTAATGCAACACTTTTTTTTTCTCGGCCAATTTTGGTTGAAAAAACCGGAAATTTCTTGTGGAATATTTTCAAACATTCCCGCTTCGTCTCGTATAGTTTCATTGACTTCAGACAGGTGGCAGCGCTGTACGGAGCTGTTAAAATGGCGTCTGTAACGGATGTGCGTTGCAAACAACGGGCAGTGATCGAGTTTCTTTTGGCGGAAAACCAGGGCATCTCAGATATTCATAGGCGCTTGCAGAATGTCTACGGTGATCTGGCAGTGGACAAAAGCACGGTGAGTCGTTGGGCAAAGCGTGTGTCATCATCGCCGCAAGGTCAAGCAAGACTGTCTGATCTCCCGCGTGCGGGCCGGCCGTGCACAGCTGTGACTCCTGCAATGGCGGAGCGTGCGAACACACTCTTTCGAGATGATCGACAGATCACCATCAAACAACTCAGTGCTCAACTTGACTTCTCTGTTGGTAGTGCTGTCACAATTGTTCACCAGTTGGGATATTCAAAGGTTTGTTCCCGCTGAGTCCCTCGTTGTCTAACCGAACACCATAAAGAGCAAAGGAGAACCATCTGTGCGGAATTGCTTGCTCGTCATGTGGCTGAGGGTGACAATTTCTTGTCAAAGATTGTTACAGGCGATGAAACATGGGTTCATCACTTCGAACCTGAAACAAAACGGCAATCAATGGAGTGGCGCCACACCCACCCCCCTACCAAGAAAAAGTTTAAAGCCATACCCTCAGCCGGTAAAGTCATGGTTACAGTCTTCTGGGACGCTGAAGGGGTTATTCTGTTCGATGTCCTTCCCCATGGTCAAACTATCAACTCTGAAGTGTATTGTGCTACTCTTCAGAAATTGAAGAAACGACTTCAGCGTGTTCGTAGGCACAAAAATCTGAACGAACTTCGCCTTCTTCATGACAACGCAAGACCTCACACAAGTCTTCGCACCCGAGAGGAGCTCACAAAACTTCAGTGGACTGTTCTTCCTCATGCACCCTACAGCCCCGATCTCGCACCGTCGGATTTCCATATGTTTGGCCCAATGAAGGACGCAATCCGTGGGAGGCACTACGCGGATGATGAAGTTATTGATGCAGTACGACGTTGGCTCCGACATCGACCAGTGGAATGGTACCGTGCAGGCATACAGGCCCTCATTTCAAGGTGGCGTAAGGCCGTAGCATTGAATGGAGATTACGTTGAAAAATAGTGTTGTGTAGCTAAAAGATTGGGGAATAACCTGGTGTATTTCAATGCTGAATAAAACAACCCCTGTTTCAGAAAAAAAATGTGTTGCATTACTTATTGAACTGCCCTCGTATTGTAGGGACAAACAATTAATTACAGAAACAACAATAAATTCTGTATCAAAAGATAAATCTTACTCTTTAAACATTTTAAGTGACTAAGTGAGTACATGAATAATGATTAGTTTAAACCAGTATTACGGCGTATTATTAAAGAAAAAACCATTTACCCCAACTTAAGTTATCTCTGGAGTTACGTGGGCCGTTGTTAATAACTGGACGTAGCAACGGCATAGCAACGGAATGGTAGACAGCAAATTCCACCCTCGCTACGTATGATGTGAAAACGACCGTAATGTTGAAATCAAGAATGAAGATTTTATTTCATCACGGAACTAACCGGGCATAAAAATAAAAATAAACAATTGCAGTTTACCAGTTCGCACAAACTAAGAAGACTGTGCGGACAGATAACAGAATATTTCTGAACCACGCGAGGAGTTGTGTTCTCACGAGAGTTACAGGTGCTTTTCCAAATGTCTAACTATCACTTAAAATATATATTAAGCTATTAATTTCCTTTCCAGTTACATATCTGCAGTTCTGGACCACGCCGCAATAAACCCAAAACTAAATGAAGCAGCCTACCTTAATTTCTTCAGCTGAAGCTACTCGTGGTTACAGAGAGCTACCAAATGGAGGGATGTTGACCGCTACGCTGCACCCTCTGTTGGAAACAGTCCTAGACATTTTCTGTGGAACGAGATCGGTAGATTTAGCGAGTCAGTCGAGATGTGGTTAAGTACCTGTGTGTTCGTCAAACCTGAAACGAATGAATGCCACCCTGTGCACGCAACTCTGGTCACCTTGGAAGACGGAAGTATCCACTGCAAACTCATCATGAACATGTAGAAGAAAGGGCAACGTTGTCACTGGGGACGTTGAGATAAACATCTGGATCAGCTGACCCAAGTACGAAAAACATCCCCAAAAACGTCGAAAACAACTCCAGTCTCCCCTGCAGGTTGAACGCTTCATCGAACCGTCGATGCACTCTGTGCCGTGAATTATTTCAAAGGAGGCAAAATTGCAATTCGTCCGTCTATAGTGCACGCCTACTATCAGCCAAGTTCCGTTTCTGTATCGCACGACCCACTTAAAACGTGTACCACCATGTACTGATGTGAGCAATGGGATTTAGCGAGGTACCCTTCTCCAAATGTCCTTTGCATTCAAATTCTCTCGCAATGTTTACTGAGAAATTTGTTGACCACATGCACTGTGTGACGTCCTTTCCCTCCTCCTTCCCTCGAATTATTTTACTTTTTAAGATTTGTGTTAGAGTATATTCGTAAGTGTTAGTAGTTTCTTTATAAGTGCATACAAATCAGTCAGTTCCATGATAAGAAGCATAGACGTCGGCGAAAATGCGACCATACAGCGTGGTAAATCACTTGATGCGACAACTCACCGTTACCGTTCTCAGATCACTTGTGAAATGACACGTGTGTACTCGTATGTTTGTGTGAATACATGTGCTCGTGCCAAGCAGTGTTTTGTTGAGGTCGTGTTCTCGTCGATGATTGCTCGACGTCCGTGTCACACTTTTACTAGCAATAGACGCATGCCCTCTCTCCCTGAGACACGGGCACAGACTTCGGAAATCGGAACATAAATTATTCGACTCCTCACCAAAACTTATACCTCATACGGGGGACGGCTTATTGTGAATGTTATCAGATACTTGTCAGAATTGAGTTGTACTTCATTGGAAGTATGGGACAGTAAGAGGAATTTGTGCAGGCAGGTGTGAGAGTACAACAGTGGCAATAGTGTCACCTGAGGCGACGGAGCTGACAGATGGCTGCCTGCTTTGTCTGCCACAACAGGTACCTCCCACGCTGCTGCCTTGTACACGCAAACCGTTTGTAGCTGCAGAGCAGCAGCTAGCGGCAGAGACAGCGTATCAAATAGAATAACTTGCACTAGGCGGCCGGACAACCTCACACAGGTTCTCCCGGTCAGTAATGCCACACGATCATCTTTCGGACTGGCTGCATTCTGTAGTTTCTCATTGTATGTGCTCGCATGCTGCTGTCCAATTTGGTTTCTACGTCATTTCTTAATTACGAAGCTAAGAAATGTAAATACTTGGATATTTACATTCTATCGCTATTCTTAATGTGGAATTAATCTCTCATTGTGTTTTATACGACCGTGTTTTTTATGCGTTTCCCATTTCTCTCTACGGATCTTTCAACTTAGGAGACTTTAGTTTTACTGATATCACAGCGTATCGTGCAAAATGAAGCACATGCTAAATCACACTCCCTATAAGCATCTGCAGGTACGTATAAACCCCAAAAGCTATTGTACAACCCGTGGCAGAGGATACTTTGTACAGATATTAGCCTTTTACTGTCCTGTTCCATTAGGTTACTGAGCGAGGGAAATCTGACTAGATCTAAGTAAAAGTCTGCGGACACGCGTTAGCAGACATTAGTAAGAATTGTTTGAAGTCCGCTGGAGACACTGTCAGTGAGGTGTCTGAATCTCTGTAGAGGGGTGTTATCTCATTTTTCCTCGACAGTCGAAACAGAGAAAGACGCTGTGTTCTGTAGCGATGTTCTAATTCACCCTAAAGATGTTCCGTCGGGTTCAGGTCGTGACCGTGAGCAGGTCAGTCCATTTCAGGAACTTTACTGTCCACAAACCATCGCCTCACGGACGCTCCTGTACGGCAGGGTGCATTGTCGTGCTGATACAGGCAGTCTTCGTCTCCGAACTGTTCCTTTACTGTACACAGAACACAGTGCTGTGAGAACGTGTTCACATCGTTCCACACTTAGCGCTTTCTTAACCTCAGTAAGAGCGACGAGACCCTAATCACGAAAACCACCACCATACCATGACACCAGCTCCTCCTCCGCACTTCAGTGTTGGCACTACATATGATGACAGGTAACGTGTCCCAGGCATTCGCCAAACTCTTTAAACCGCCTCAAGCGTCACTTAGAACCGACTACTAAAATGTGTGGCACACATTCGTATGAGGAGTCGCTCGACCGTTGTACCCATTCCTTTTAACTTCCTGTGCAAAGTCATAACGCTAGTTGGAATGCACGTAGCACATATGATTGCTTCCAGCATTTTCATAATTTTTTACAACCACCCTCTGGAATTCTTGAAGAACAGTACATGACGTCTGCCTGGTTTTGGTACAGTGAAGGTTGTTTCTTCCTTCACGATCACATCACCAACAATTGGCAGCGTCCGAAGGGTTGAAATGTCCCTGCTGGATTTGTTGCTCAGGTGACATCAAATGGCTACAACACGTTCGGAGACATAGAGCTCTCCTAACCCGCTGCAGTCATGGACTGTGCGGCTGGTCCCGGCGGAGGTTCGAGTCCTCCCTTGGGCATGGGTGTGTGTGTGTGTGTGTGTGTGTGTGTGTGTGTGTGTGTGTGTGTGTGTGTGTGTATGTATGTGTGTGTTTGTCCTTAGGATAATTTAGTTAAGTAGTGTGTAAGCTTAGGGACTGATGACGTTAGCAATTAAGTCCCTTAAGATTTCACACACAGTTGAACATTTTTTTTTTTTTCTCCTAACCGACCCACTCTGTTGTTAAAGCATCTCTGCGGGCAACACAATACTCCCCGCCACTTTTCATACTGGCGGGTCTGTCTCTGGTCTAATGGGCAAATCTGTGTTACATACGGATGTCCGCACACTCTTGATCATCTCTGATACCTCTGTGCGCCGCCTAATATCGCTTTGTATTATGACCGCTATGCGAGAGACGCATAGTCTTCCTCGATGAAGAACGGTTGCGCTACAGCAATGTCGCCTTTCTTTCAAAGATACCCTTTTTTTTAGCCCCCCCCCCCCCCCCCAGTAGCACGGCTATTACCGACCAAGCAAATTCCTTTACAGGTGTAAAAGACTTTCCCAGATACTTCCAACAGATGTAACTCTTCCATTCACCTTCCCTAATGCGTCATGGATCCATTTCATGTTGCAGCTTAGTATCGCCAGTAAATAATTACACCATGTGACAGGATCCCGAAGTTTACCACTTATCTTGTAATCGCTTACTGCCGGCTCCTTTATCTTTATTGTTGGCATTATTTTGCATTTACCGACTTTTGGTACATGAAGTGAAAATTTTATCCAAGTGCTTGTTACTATCCCTCCGAACGTCCAGTGACAGTAAGCTGCAGCTCCGTCAGCGAATAAGCTTAGTGTTGCTGACGCTGCCTGATGAATCGTTTTGTTTATTTATAAAGTTAGTTGTCTTACTACGCTTCCTTGTGGCATACTCGATGTTACTGTGGTGTCTGTTGTAAACGTTTACGTAAGAACCACATTGGTACCCTACCCTGGTTTGTTTTATACATACATTTACGTACCATAAAATAGGGTGAATGGAAACAGTGTTCAACTTTAAAAGAAAAAAAAGAAAAATTAAGTTCAAAATTATATGGGATTATCGGTTTCGTGTCTAATTTTAAACTTATAATTACTTTTGGGCCCTAATTCATGATTTTGTAGCAAAAAAATAAGAACTGCAAATTTGTTTTCCCCGTACTTAAATTAAAACAACACTGTTTAGACTGGTAGCTACAGATAAAGTTCGAAGTAAGCAAATTCAGTACCACATCCGGTCTTTGTCGTAGAGTAAAGAAAACATCAACTGAAATTCTTAATTCCCTCTTAGGCTGATTCATTTCCAACGTGCCGACCAGGGTGACCGAGCGGTTCTAGGCGCTACCGTCGGGAACCACGCAACCGCTGCGGTCGCAGGTTCGAATCCTGCCTCGGGCGTAGATGTTTGTGATGTCCTTAGGTTAGTTATGTTTAAGTAGTTCTAAGTTCTAGGGGACTGATCACCTTAGAAGTTAAGTCCCATAGTGCTCAGAGCCATTTTTTGAACTTCCAGCGTAGTGAAACAGATCTTTCACTGATATTGCCACTTGTCATCCGACACGATAACATAGAATCCTTTTGGAATTCCTTTTCTATTCACCCCGTTTTACTATAATTTTATTGTGACGTAGCAACACTGGTCACTGCTGTAGCTAACATCCGACTGCGTGCCCCAGCGCGCATTTTTGCACGACACGAGCGACATTGTTCAGGATATCTTTTTCGTGTTTGTGCTTAAGTTACCTAACAGAAATAAAGCTCAGTTACGTGGATTTTTTTCTAGTACATCACATATGAAGTGTATATGCCATTCCATCTAGAACTCCTTCCATCGCCGCGACAAGTGAATTCCCCGCTGTTTAGAGAGCGTACAGAATGGGGCATGGTGGAGTTTGATAACAAGTAATATTTGCTGTTGAAAATGTGGCAGCGACAACAACGCAAGCCGGAGTTTCGTCACGGGGTGATCGCCCGCCGAGTATCTGCGCAGCGCTGGCAGACCGCGCCGCTTGCCGCAGCAGCGACTCAGCTCGGCTAAACAAACAGCAGTGCTGACTGAGGGCCGGCCTCGAGAGCCGTGCGGACAACGTCAGCGGCTGGGGCGCGGGCTGGACACTCGCGAACAACGGTACATCCCAACACTCTGCACGGAGCGCCGCTGAAGGACTTTTCTCGCAAGGCTCCAAGGCTGCTGCTGGCTTCACGTGCTCATAGCATTGCCAGAGTTCAAAGCTGCTAGGTAAATCTGCGAGCACCGTACCAGAAAACCTTTCAGGTCGTGTGTATGTGGAATCATCGATACATGTAAAAGTAACTTCTGGTGTTCCTAAAGAAAGTGATGATATTAAAAACTTTTAGATATGACGAACAGTAAATGTATCAGTTTGAGGTAACGGACCCTTTACCGAAAACGGCCGAGTCGCAAGTTCGTCTTTCGCTGGTCATAGGGGTTCAGTTAGTAATAGGACTCACCACTGAAGACAATTCTACTCCTGTCGACGCCGAAAACGTGTCTGGAGACGCAGAGGGCAGCAGTAGGATACCAATCTGTCGCCTTCTATACGGCCCGACGACAAACAGGTGGTCTGGGGTGACACTTCATTTCATAGCAGGAGCCCTTTGGTTGTAATCGGCGGCATCCTGACAGCACAGCGGTGCGTCGATGGTATTCTGCGCCACGTTTTGTTGCCCTTCGTGGCAAGCCATCCTGGGCCCAAATTTCAGCAAAATAACGCCCGCCCGCACACGGCGAGAGTTTCTACTGCCTGTCTTCCTGCTTTCCAAACCCTACCTTGGCTAGCTCCCCAGTTCAGAACGTTGGAGCATTATGAGCACGGCTCGCCAATCATCTCGGGATTTTGACCATCTAACGCACCAACTGGACGGTACTCGGCACGATATTCCTAAGTAAAACGCCCAACGACTCTGTTAATCAGTGACAACGTGAATAACTGCTTAATTAAGGGACTGAGGTGGACCAACACATTATTGACTTTCTCAATTTGTGAAACTCTTATACTGTGTTTTACAGTAGCGAAGATGAAAAAGTGTCCATACCCCTTAAAGTATACACTTTAGAACTGTTGTTTTCTGGACACTCTTCTCGTGTTTTTTGTCCATACTACCTCCCCCAAAAAATATGGGGACCAAACAGCTTACCGTAGAGGAGATGTGTTTCAAGGTACTGATGAACATGGGCTCGTAGCTTGTGGCGTTTGCATTTTAGAGAGTATGTTTACTGGACATGTTTTCCTTCTTTTCGTTCATACTATCAGCTCTGAAAGTTGCCTCCCATACAATCTTACCCCTCAGGGGCTCACCATTCGTCTGCTGAGTACGGGCTTGACGACCCCGTAGTTCCTGGGCTGAGG
Source organism: Schistocerca serialis cubense (assembly GCF_023864345.2). Taxonomy (NCBI): domain Eukaryota; kingdom Metazoa; phylum Arthropoda; class Insecta; order Orthoptera; family Acrididae; genus Schistocerca; species Schistocerca serialis. The sequence continues at coordinate 315,782,204 of NC_064642.1, read as the reverse complement.
ACTGGTAAGCGCCACCAGTCCCCTACCACGGTAAGCTCTGGTCATACTTCAGCGACCACCGTGCGGCGCAGTGGTGGAATTTTGTGTGTTTCGGAGAACGGGGGTCTTGACTTCACCATCGTCCCGTGTGGCGGAGCGGTTGTAGGCGCTTCAGTTTGGAACCAAGCGACCGCTACGGTCGCAGGTTTGAATCCTGCCTCGGGCATGGATGTGTGTGATGTCCTTAGGTTAGTTAGGTTTAAGTAGTTAAAAGTTCAAGGGGACTGTTGACCTCAGATGTTAAGTCCCGTAATGCTCAGAGCCATTTGAATCATTTGCATCTTGACTTCACCACCTGGACCGCGAGGAAGGTACACACCTCTATTAAAAAAAGCCCTCAACGTCAAGGTGTACTCCATGCTGAGGAGGTGAATGGCTCTTGAGGAAAAACAGTCCATAGTAAGCAATCTCTGGGGCACCTGCCGCCTCCCCCCTCCCCTCCCCCCTCCCCCCGCCCCCCAGTTGTATAAGGCATGCAGGGCTCTCCCTGGGTCGACGGTTGTTTCCCTAGCGTCTCATGGGATCCCTATGGAACTGTCTCATGAAACTACTACTCCTGGCAGTACGGGTGTACCATCAGGCAGTACCTACATCCACTCCTCAAAGAGAGCTCAGTTAGTCAGTCCTCCCGAAAAAAAGTCTCAGAATCATAGTAACAGGGCGTTCGTGTGCCGTAACACTTTCATTGTAATCAAGCGAGCAGGGGGAACCTTTGAGAAGATATCCCCCTTTCTATACTCATAAGGCATTGGAAGGTATTGCTGGGTCTCTCAAAGGTATCAAACGACTTCGTAATGGAACACTTTTAGTTGAAACTGCTAATTCCAACCAAATAGCTAAGCTTCTGGAATGTAAGGCCTCAGGTGACTACCCATTCGAGGTTGAGTTGCATAACACCCTTAACTTTAGTAAGAGAGTGTTTACCTGCTCTGATGTAATGGAGGTGGATCCCGCAAAGTTACGTGAAGAATGGAAAAATATGGGAGTCACGGAACTGCAGAATTGTGAGGAGAGTCAATGGCAAATTGGAAAAATGAGCAACATTTATTCTAACGTTTAGTACTCCAGAATTACCCGAAAATATCCTTGCAGGCTATATGTATCTTAAGGTTCGCCCATTTGTTCCTAACACCATGCAATGCTACAAAGATTACTATGGGATGTAACAGGAAGGTTATGTGTGGCAATTGTGGAGGCTCAGCTAACGAGTCAGGCACTTCTTCTATACTTCCTCCGAAATGTGTAAACTGCTCTGGGGACCACCTAGTGTGGAGCAGAAAGTGTGGGGTTTACAAGGAGAAAAGGGAAATTCAGGAGTCGAAAGTTAAGAGACGAATACCCTATGGTGAAGCTGAAAAAGCTTTCAAAGCTAAGCAACCACCAGTTTTTGCAACTTCTTTTGCATCAGCCCTTCAGACACCAATCACAAAATGTGATGCCCCCACAGAAGCTGAGACCACAGATTCAAGTAAGAGCACATGCACTTGTCCATGTACCTGTGGATGAAAAGCTCCACTTGCAACTGATGTTCGGAAGCCGTCAGCAATAGGCCTACCACCCAGCCACATATCACTACTCCACATCAGAAGCCAACTAAGCCATCCCTGCAACCCAGGCAACCACCTCCTCCTGTCAGTAAAGAAACACATTCTTCGAAAAGTAGTTCTAAGTCCAAGAAAGCGGTAGTTAAACCTTCGGATCGGCGATCTCGCTCCCTTTCTGATGGGGACTATGCTGTTGAGGATAGGACTTCCAATTGGAAGAATCAGAGTGCAAGAAACTGGCTAATGTTCCCCCTGGCCCCCTTGGTAAGTCACCACCTCCGAGGGAGAAAGAAAGTTACAACCATCGCTAACTAATGGCTTCCACAGGGACTTCTGTGTTGCATTGGAATTTGAATGGATATCGCTCACATTCGGAAGAATTGCAGATATTGGTCCAGGATAAACCTTTGTGCATCTGCTTACAAGAAACTCATCTTAAAGTCACTGACACACCTGCATTACGGGGCTACCACACATGCAGGAAGGATGATACTACTGAAGACAGGGCTAAGGGTAGAGTGCTATTTTCCTTGATGACAGATGCCACTCCTCTCCTGTCCCTCTTACCATGACCATGCAAGCACCCTTTAATATCACAGTGTGTTCTTTGTACCTGCCCCTAATGATGCTTTGGATGCAGACGCACTGGCAGAACTCTTCTGGGCAATCCCATGCCCATTCCTCCTCGTGTGGGACTTGAATGCCCCCAATGTGCTGTGGGGCTCGGCTACCGCTTGCTCCAGGGGTCGGATGATCGAGCGACTCGTCCATTCTGAGAATATATGCCTTCTGAAAGCATGTCAGATGACACTTTTCCACAGCTACAGGGTATTTTTCAGCCACTGACCTTTGTTTTTGTTCCCCAGCTATTGCAGACTCAGTTCAGTGGGAAGTGGCTCCAGATTTACATTCTAGTGACAACTTCCCAGTGTGGATCCGTCTGCCAACTAGGATGGTGCCCAACAGATCACTCAGGTGGACGATACAAAGGGCAAATTGGTTACAGTACAGTCGACAGGCTATTTTTGAACAAAAGGATTGTGCACAGGAGACGGTGGCCCATGCCGCTTGGTGAGATCCAAATGGCTGCCGCAGAGTTCATCCCCAGATCTGGTAACCACGTCAGACGATGTCCTACACCTTGGTGGAATGACGACTGTCGATTGGCAATCAGGGCCAGACAGACAGCTCTGCAAAACTTCAAACACTGTCCAGTTCCAGGCAACCTTCATGCCTTCAGGTCTGCGAGAGCACATGTGAGGCAAGTGATCAAGGAACGGAAGAGGGTTTCCTAGAGAGAATTCGCAACTTCCATTAATCGGTCCACTTCCACTGTGCAAGTTTGGGAATCAATAAGATAGATTTCAGGCAAGGATAGTACATGTCCCCTTAGGGCCTTGTCAAATAATAGGGTCTTGGTGGAAACGCCAGAAGACATGGCTCACGTTTTAGCTGAACACTTGTTTACAGCTACTACATCATCCAGACAAGCTCCCACTGTTCAGGTATTCCGTAGGACAGCAGAGAGGAGGAAGCTCAATTTCTTCTCGCATAATGCAGAGACACTGCTCCAGGACCTGATGAGATACATTTTGCCATTCTTCATTATCTGTGCTGTGAAGTGAAAGGACAGCTCCCCTCTTGTTTGTCAGATATGGTTTATTGGACGGTACCCCACGACTTGGAAGGAGGCAATATTAATTCAGTTCTGGAAACCACACAAGGACCACAGCGCCCCTAACAGTTATGAGTATCACCTGTACCATTTGTCTGGGTAAGACTAATTGAACACATGGTCAACCGCCACCTTGCCTGGCTGCTAGAGTCTCGAGGTCACCTGGGCCACTCCCAGGGCAGTTTCAGGTGCTACCGTTCCACCCTTGACAACTTAATTCTCCTGGAGATGGCGATACAGGAGTCATTCTTAAGCCAAAATTATTTGGTTTGTGTGTTTTTTGACCTCGAAGAAGCATATGACACTACTTGGAGGTCCCCCTGCGGGTCAGGGGGTTAGATCAGGCCTGAGGTATCCCTACCTGTTGTAAGAGGCAACTAAAAGGAGTCTCACATTTTTCGGCCTTATAAGTTGAGATCCCATTTTACGGTTTGACCTTCCACTTTCCACATTCTACAGAAGTGTGGGCCATATGGGGAAGAACTCCTTACGTGGTGCATGAGCTATCCAGTGCCCTTACATTCAATCTCCTGAACCTCTTGTCATGGCATTGCATCTCCACTTGCAATTCAAATGTTTGGGTGAGGACACTTTTCAGGGTATGTCATCTTCTTCCATTGTCTCCTGCCCTTTTTCGCCCCATGACAATACTGGATTTCTCTGCGCCCAGTATCCAGTATGGTAGCCAGTCCATTGTGGTGGGGCCATCATGTACCCATTTGGTGGTAGCCCCCTGACAACACAGGGATTGCACTGTTGATGCCTGAGCTGTAAACTCCCCACGTATGCCAAGGAGTAGATGGCTGTCTTCCTGGGGCATCAGGACGCCTGGCAATGGCCATCATGCCACATGGCCTTTGCCGTGGCTGAGTGACACCCACGGGGAGAGCCCCTGATCGGAGTTTGGCATCAGGGCAGACGGCCCCCAATGAAGTGGACTAAGTCATCTCTTGCTGGTGACTGTACAGCGCCAACAGTCTCTAAGAAGGGCAATATCGAGCTCAATGCTGACAGATATGAACCTAAATCGTTTCCCTCTCTCACTACACCATGGGAGGAACATAAGGCTACAGAAAGATGAGAGCCATATTCGTCTCGATATTTAGTCTGTATCAGAATGGATGGGGACTCCTTTCTACCTATGAAGCCTCAATTTTTTGTTGAACACCTTGAGGTTAGGAATTGAAAGTGCTGTCCAAGATGAGAAGCGGTGCAGTCTTGATCCATACAGCATCCCCAGCCCAATCCCGGGCATAACTCGCTTGTGACCAGCTGGGTGATATTCCTATTTCTGTCAGTCCCCATAAAAGCCACAAAATGGTCCAGGGAATTACTTTCCATCGCAGCCTTCTCTTGCAGTCTGACGACGAGCTCTGTGCCAATCTAAAATGGCGGGGATGTTCATTTTATCTGGCGCGTTTACAGGAGATCCAAAGAAAAAAGGGCTGCTACTGGTGCCTTCATCTTGGCCTTTGAGGGTGATTCATTGCCTAAAAAGGTCAAGGTGATGGTTTATCGCTGTGATGTTAAACCATACGCCCCTCCTCCTAAGTGGTGCTTTAAGTGCTGGAAATTCAGCCACATGTCTTCCTGCTGCACTTCCAATCCAACGTGTCGAGACTGCGGATGTCCACTGCATCCAGACACTCCCTGTGCACCTCCTCATACTTGTATCAACTCTATGGAGTGCAGCACTCCTCCTGCTCGCCAGACTGTACAGTATTCCAAAAGGAGCGGAAAATCATGGAGTACAGGACCTTGGACCAGTTGACTTTCCAAGAGGCTAAACGTAAATTTGAACGATTACACCCTGTTCAGTCGACATCCACATACACTGCAGCTACATTATTATCGTCATCACAAGCACCAGTCGTACCACTCTCTGTGCTACGAACAGTGGGGCCTCCTGAATACATCTGCCCCCCTTAGTCGTACGGGAAATCTCCTTCTTTGGGAGCAAGGCCCCCGCAAACACAGGGAACATTGGTCCTCTCTCTTCCAGATGGAGAAGCAGCAGCCTCCTCTGGCTCCTCTCGTGCAGAAGGGGTCTCTTGGGACCCACTCTTCCAAGGTCTCCACTAATGCCACAGCAGAAACTCGCCATTGGCTAAACGAGCCAAAAGCTGCTGGACAAAGAGTTTCACAGTCTTCCTCTGTGCCTGAAGCTACTTCAGAGACATCCTCCCAGAACACCCCTAATGAGAAGCGAGAGGGCGAGCAAATAAAAAAGTCTGCTAAGAAAAAGGACCCTCTGGTGGCCCCAGCACCACCACTCCCTACCAATTTTGCTTCTGCAAATGAGGTGGAGAACTCAGCATCCCCTGAGGACCTGGATCTCACTGACGCCTCATCCACAATAGGAATGGATACAATTACGCTATCGGTGGCAGTAGGTGACCCTGAGGCGCAACCTGCCTCCTTGCATGCTTCCTGCCTTCACAGCCTCACGATAACGTCATCCTCCATTGGAACTGCTGCAATTTTTTCCACCACCTGGCTGAGCTACAGCAACAGTTAAGATTTACACCTGCTTCTGCATTTCCCTCCAGGAAACCTGGTTCCCCGCAATGGGAACCCCTGCCCTCTGCAGCTATAAGAAATACTACTACAGGAACCGTAGCGACTATAATCGAGTGTCAGGTGGAGCTTGCGTTTATGTCCTGAACTCAGTCTGTAGTGACTCTATGCCCCTTCAAACCTCTCTTGAAGCTGTGGCTGTCAGAATAAGGACGACGCTGGAAATAACTGCAATGTATATCTTCCTACAGATAGTGCAGTATCCCTGAATGTATTAACTGCACTGATTGATCAACTCCCTAAACCTTTCCTACTTTTGGGAGATTTTAATGCCCATAGCCCCTTGTGGGGTGGCACTCTGCTTACTGGCCGAGATAGAGATGTCGAAACTTTCCTGTCTCAACTCGACATCTGCCTCTTAAATACTGAGGCCCCCACACATTTTAGTGTGGCTCATGGCACTTAACTCGGCCATTAATTTATCCCTCTGCATCCCAGGATTTCTCCCATCTGTCCACTGGAGAGCCCACGTTGACTTGTGTGGTAGTGACTACTTTGCCATTTTGTCACTCCCCCAGCACTATTCCACTGGACGTCCACCAAGATGGGCTGTAAACAAGGCAGACTGGGACTCTCTCACCTCAGCTGTCACCGTTGAATCCCCCCCCCCCCCCCCCACAATCGATGTGGTAGTTGAGTGGGTCAATAGAACGATTGTTTCTGCGGCGGAAAACACGATCCCTTGTTCTTTAGGGTGCCCCCGACGAAAGTCAGTACCTTGGTGGTCGCCAGAAATCGCTGACGCCATTAAAGAGCGCCGGCGGGCTGTACAGCGGCCACCACCCTAGAGCACCTAATAGATTTTCAACGGCTCCATGCCCTCGTTTGCCAGCTTATAGGAAGACGGAGAGGTGCGTGTCGACCATTGGGTGCCTTACGTCACCTCCCCGAGTCTGGACAAAGACCAGACGTGTTTGTGGGTACCAGACCCCAACAAGTGTTACTGGCCTTAACATCAATAGCGTGTTACCTACCGACGCAAACGCAATTGCCGAGCACTTTGCTGAGCACTGTGCTCGAGCCTCCACGTCAGTGAATTATCCCTCAGAATTTCGCACCGTCAAACGGCGGATGGAAAGGAAAGCCTTCTCGTTCACTGAACATCACAGTGAACCCTATGATGCTCCATTTACAGAGTGGGAGTTTCTCAGCGTCCTTGCTCATTGCCCTGACACAGCTCCTGGGCCAGATCAGATCCACAGTCGGATAATTAAATAACTCTCGTCCGACTACAAGCGACATCTCCTCATCATCTTCAACCGGATCTGGTGCAATGGCGTCTTTCCATCGCAATGGCGGGAGAGCACCATCATTCCAGTGCTCAAATCCGGTAAAAACCCGCTTTATGTGGGTAGCTATCGGCCAATCATCTTCAACAGTGTTCTTTGTAAGCTGCTAGAACGTATGCTAAGTCGGCGGTTGTGTTGGGTCCTGGAGTCACGGGTCCTACTGGCTCCATGCCAGGGCGGTTTCCGCCAGGGTCGCTCTATCGTTGATAATCTAGTTTCCCTCGAGTCTGCCATCCGAACAGCCTTTTCCAGACGCCAGCACCTGGTTGCCGTCTTTTTTGATTTACGAAAAGCTTGCAACACGACCTGGCGACATCATATCCTTGCCACATTAAATGAGTGCGGTCCAGGAGAATGGGGTCTCGCAGGGCTCTGTACTGAGTGTATCTCTATTTTTAGTGGCCATTAACGGTCTTGTAGCAGCTGTCGGGCCGTCGGTCTCACTTTCTCTGTATGTAAACGATTTCTGCAGTTCGTACTGCTCCTCCAGTACTAGTGTTGCCAAGCGGCGCCTACAGCAAGCCATCCACAAGGTGCTGTCATGGGCTGTAGTCCACGGCTTCCAGTATTCAGCTGCGAAGTCGTGTGTGATGCACTTCTGTCGGCGTCATACCGTTAATCTGCATCCAGAACTTTACCTTAATGACGATCCACTCACTGTAGTGGAGACATATCGATTCTTAGGACTGGTTTTCAATGCCCGATTGACGTCGCTTCCTCATCTTCGTCAGCTGAAGTGGAAGTGCTGGCAGCACCTCAGTGCCCTCCGCTGCCTGAGCAACACCAGCTGGGGTGCAGATCGCTCTACGCTGCTGCAGCTCTACAGAGCCCTTGTTCAGTCTCGCCTTGACTATGGGAGTCATGTTTATGGCTCGGCGGGGCCCTCAACGTTGCGTTTACTCGACCCACTGCACCACTGTGGCGTTCGACTGGCAACAGGAGCTTTTAGGACAAGTCCAGTGACCAGCGTCCTGGTGGAGGCCGGAGACCCGCCATTGAAGGTCAGGCGTGCACAAATGCTCGCCAGTTAAGTTGCACACATTCATAGTTGTCCTGAACATCGAAATCACCGTCTCCTTTCCCCATCCACAGCGGTTCATCTCTCGCATTGGAGGCCCAGGTCAGGGCTTTAAGATTGCAGTTCGTGTCCGATCTCTTCTGTCTGGAGTCCTTTACCACCTATACTCGAGGTCCATTCACGTACGCCTCCATGCGGTACACCTAGGCCGAAGCTTCGCCTGAACCTTTCACATGTTCCTAAGGACTCTGTTAACCATGCAGGTCTCTGCTGTCACTTCCTCTCGATGCTTGACATGTACTGGGACCATGAAGTGCGCGCATGAAGATACCACCGGGGATGTGCAGCCATGCCGATTCCGTTGCCGTGGGCCGCTGCGGTAGGTTTCTCGGCTGACGATCCATGGCACGAACAGCCCGATCGAGGTGGACCACCAGATTCTCGGTTTGGTTTGAATCCGGAGAGTTCGGTGACCAAGAGAGCATGGGAAAGTTATCCTGGTGCTCTTCAGAGCACGCACGTATACTGCCAGCTGTGTGAGATCTTGCATCTGCTGCTGATGTCATAGTTTCGTGGAAGAGCAAACTGCATGAAGGGATGGATGTTTCCCTCAAGGATAGATGCATACTTTTGTTGATCCAGTGTGCCTTCCATAATGACGAGATTACCCATGGAACGTGCTCTGGCCTTCACCCTTTCGACGATTGTTGCGTGGTATTTGCTTTCGGATGTTTCACGCCGTACACTCCAACAGCCATTGCCCGATGGAGCATAAAACGTGATTCGTCTCAAAAGGCCAACTGTCGCCACTCGGTGGAAGTCCAGGCGCGGTTTTGATGTGCAAATTCCAACCTTCATCGCCGATGAGCAGCTGTCAGCGTGGGTGCGTGAAACAACCGCCTGCTGCGGAGGTCCATCAGCAGCAACGTCCACTGAACGGCCATTGAGGAGACACTGTTGGTAGCGCCCTTGGTTGATCGGGGCGGTCAGGTGTCATCTGTGGCCAGCAGTACACCGCAGTTGCCTCACCGCCGGTTTTGGACAGTAGCACTTTGCCATGCACGGTATATGTGAACGACGGAGGCACGCGAACAGTTATCGAAATCAGCGTTTTGGGAAATGTTTACATTGGTCGTCTGAAAGCCAATGATCATGCTCTTTTGTACATCACATAAATCGCCTATTTCCGCATTACGACAAAGACTGCAATGTTTCCGCGTCCCACTGACGCACTTCATATACCCTGCACTGCAGGTGCTGCCGCCTGCTGTCTGTGAGTAGTTATTGCAAGTCGACGTCGAACTACGGCGGTGCTCTCATTAATTTGACTGGACCATGTACTACCACTTAACCACGAGATCTAGGTTCTTAGATTCGGTGTGAATGACTCTCCTTTGCACACCTTTGCTTTGCTCCCGAAAAAACAACTAAGAAAAGGAGGCTACGAAGTGTGGTATTTACTTCAAATTTTGTACACCTTTAGTAGGCCATTAAAACAACGCAGTGTACAAGTGGTAAGGTGTACTTCTCTGACAATTCCGAGAAAATCGCAAGAGAAGTTTTACGCATCTGTTATATATCGGATTTTTCTGTGCGCAGCTAGTCGTTGTTAGAGTTCAGAGTGGTGAGGTGATTAGCGTCTGCCGGCCGTGGTGGCCGAGCGGTTCTAGGCGCTTCAGTCTGGAACAGCGCGACCGCTACGGTCGCAGGTTCGAATCCTGCCTCGAGCATGGATGTGTATGATGTCCTTAGGTTAGTTAGGTTTAAGTAGTTCTAAGTCTATGGGACTGATGACGTCAGATGTTTAGTCCCATATTGCTCAGAGCCATTAGCGTTGGAGCTTCGTAAGACGAACGCTTATGAGACGATGGTTTGGCCCCCGCACACATGTTTGGTTTTTAATCTATATTTTTTCATCGCTGGTCGTATTTAATTGGTATGACATTTGAGAGGTAATATAATCAAAAGAACACGTGTATTTGCATGAAGTAGTAGGTAATTTCATGTTATTTTGCTATTTACAATTTTTAATTAAATTTGATTGTTAGAACAAACAGATTTATAATTATCGACAAGTGAACGAAGAAACACGTAGTTTTCTCGAAAATGTATGCTTGTCGTTATTTGCGAAACCCTTTATACATGCAGTCTAGTAAGGTACCCATGACTACTTTTCACCTCGACGCTTCGAGCTGCAGTCACAGAGGGAGGCCCCATTCACCAGTTAACCTGCGTAGCGGTGAGAATTTGGTAATGTAGCAAGATCGAGTAATGTAGGTACAAATTTATTGAATATGACAGAATGTACTACAAAAATCAAGGTCTGAGCCCGTCGATTCATACACGTTCGTTCTACGAAGCCCGAACACTAGCCACCTAACCACCATGACTCGCACAACTAGAACCTACGCACAGATACATCAGTTACGTAATAGATGCGTAAAATTTATCTTGCGATTTTCTCGGAATGGCCAGAGTAGTACACCTTACTACTTGCACATTATGTTGTGTACTAAAAGTATACAAAGTTTGAAGTAAATCCGTGATCAGAGCATCGTGGCCTCACCTTATAAGGGAGAAGATCAAACAGGACATAAGCAAATGTGTCACTGCCACAACCTAGAGAATACTCAGATCAATGAATATCGATTGGAGCTCTAGAATACAAGATACAGTCTTTTGTAATGATATTCGCGCAACACAATGAGGTTCAGTGATCTGATTCTGTGACGTCATAGGCATATTCAAAGAGTTTTCCACTTTATCCACATGAATATCTATGTAAAGACAGCTTTAAGAACTCCTAATTGAAATAATATACAAGTTGCTGGTATTTCGTCGTATGTGAAAGGCAGCGATATGTGCACTTCTTGACCATTAACATTATCGTTTCAACAAACAATAGTTTCAGCGTTAATTAAACATATGATACACCAATCCAAAAAGAGACTTCTCCTTCTTCCTCTTCTGTATCGTTTGATCGATGCGTATTGTTGCTGGCTGTATTATTTAATCTGGGTCTTATTTTCGAGTGTAGATAAAATACGCATTAGAGTGTCTAAAAAATTTCGTGCATTATAAATACGCCATTTAAAAGACTTTTCATTGTCGACCAGAATAAAAAATAACTATTTGCAGTGAAAGTGAAATAGTTAAGTAGGAAACTTTTCGTTCGGTTCACGGTCATTTCAAAGGCCAATTTGTGGTAATTATCATTTAGAACCTCTAGCATTTATTTTCACGTTGTCTGAAAACATTTCTTAATAAAATTCTCCCGAAAGAAAAATTCGTTTCTTTTCACGGTCGTTGAAATACCAAACGAATTGTTTCCAACCTATATTTTTCGGTATTAAAGAAAGCATTTACGAATAAATCAGATATGTTTTGGCCCCAATCACCATCAGACAGAATTTCAGTAAATAATTTTACATGATCGTCAATGCTTTTGACTAACAGATTCTAAATTTAAAGTCTATTTCACTGCAATTATAGGCAACAATTGTTATACGTCTAGTCAACTTATGAGCAGGATCAATAATTTGCTATAAACAAACCTAGCTACTACAGAACTGCCCATGGCCGGACTAATAGGATGCAGAGGACGCGTTGTGTCTATGTTTCCCTTGTTATTTTGAGAAATGTCTACGGTTATTCCACTCAGAATTTCGATGCTATAACACAAGCGTGCGGCGCGAAGGAACTGAATCGGACACTGTTTTCAGAGAGTGAGATCTGATCCCTGGTTTACTGGTATTGTGGACTGGCGGCTGAAGCATTCCTTGGTCCGCTCGCTTAGCTCCGCTTAAGGAGACGCTCAATCGATTACATCACGGGGACAGCTGCTATCGACAGCGGGCACGTTCTCTTCCGCCAGAGTTTGTGCTCGAGAGGGAGATAATTTGAACCTGCTTGTAGATACAACTGTATACTGTGTGCGATATAAAAACTATCAGTTATCTTTCCTTCGCCTGCATATAAAAAGCGTCAGGTTTACTTTTTTTAGTTTCATGACAACTGTATCGGAAGCGAAATATTATCGTACCTCACAAAGGCTGGTTTAATGAATAAAAACGATGAACAATAAACAGAAAACATGGACTACGCTACAGAAATTTTCCATAGAGCTAACGAGGGATCTGTGAAGGCAGCTTAGGAAGATACGGATGTAAACACGTTTTCTAACGTTAAGAACTGCTTTCCACATTAGTTCATTTCATTCATCGCTATTGCACATCTGGTTTACATCAATTACGGAACCGAGCGAGGTGGGGCCTGGTTAGCACACTGAACTCGCATTCGTGAGGACGAAAGTTCAAATCCCCGTCCAGCGATCCAGATTCATCTTTTCCGTGATTTCTTAAATCTCTGTAGGCAAATGTCAGGATGGCTCCTTTGACAAAGGGTACTGCCGATTTCCTTCCCCATCCTTTCGTAATACGAGCTTGTGCTCCGTCTTTAGTGACTGCCCTGACGACGGAACGTTAAACACTATAATCTTCCTTGCTTCACCGTTACGGGCAGTTGTTATGTCCAGTCACATTAATGTGACCACTGCCTATACGTAATGTGACATTCGAAAGGGGGTGATCATTCGCTTTCGGGCCAAGATGGAAGCATTTACGAATCGGCTAAGTTTGTAAATTCTTCGCGTGCCGCCGTGGTAAAAGTATACCATGCATGGTAAAATGGCGCTATCCAAAATCGGCGCCGAGGTAACTATGGTGTGCCACGGGTTGTAGATGATAGGCATGAACGACGGCTGCGGAGCGAACAGACGTGCAATTGCTGAGCAGCTAACCAACCATGTCATCCAAGGGGCTACCAAGAGTGTCTCTGCAGCAGGCGCTTGGCTCGTGCACCCTGACTGCTGTTCATCGACATCGAAGGCTGGAATCTCCACTCCAGTACCGAAACTGGAAGTCCACTGAGAAGCGACGGGTAACCTGTTTGGATAAATCACGTTTTATGCTCCATTGGACAATTGGCTGATGGCGTCTACTGCCCGAAACGTCTGAAAGCAACAATTGGAACGTTAAAATATGGGGAATATTTTCATGGCATCCCGTCACTTTTGAAGGCACAGTAAACCAGCACAAGTATGTGTCTATGCTTGGGGACCATGTCCACTCTAACAAGTAGTTTGTTTTTCCTCGGCACGATGGCATCTACCAGCAGGAGAATGCAACGTGTCACACAGCTCGCCGTGTACTTGCACGTTTCGAACAGCACCAGGATGAATTTACTGTACTCCCTAGGCCTCCAGACTCCACTTATTTAAACCCAATCAAGAATCTGTGGGACCACCTCGATATAGCTGTTCGCGTCATGGAGCCTCGACCGTGAAACGTAGCGCAGGTGGCCGCGGAAATGTAGTCTGAATGACTCCACATCCCTGTCTGTACCTTCCAGAATGTCACTGACTCTCTTCCTGCACGTCTAGCAGCGATCCGCGCTGCCAAATGTGGTTGTTAAAGTGTTAATGTGGTTGGACAGTCTATAAAAATATGCGCATTGGAGTCACATAATTCACAACTCAACTAACTTTAATTTCGTGTCTAGCAACTAGTGTTCAAAGTTACCGCTGCCAATGTCAAACAACGTGAAATGCAGCACCTTTTGTAATGTCTTTTTTCTGGACCTTAATTCTGACAAGAAGTCTGGAAGTCTAGCAATTTATTCAGTTGTCCGTGTCCACTAAAATCTCATAAACAACATATTTTTAACTGTCGCTATGTGAAATAATATGAAACGTTGTCATTGGATAACCTAACACAAAGGGACTGAGCGAGCGAGCTGGCGCACTGTTTAGCACATCGGACTCTCAATCGGGAGGACGACGTTTCAGACCCGCATCCGGACATCTTGATTAAGGTTTTCCGTGGTTTCCCTATATCACTTCAGGCAAATTCCGGGATGGTTCCTTAGAAAGGGCACGGTCGACTTCTTTCCCTGTCCTTCCCTAACCTGATGGGACCGATGACCTTGTTTTATCCCTTTCCCCAAATCAACTAACCAACAAGGGTTAAGAGAAGGTAGCATCAAGTTGGATGAGAACGTCCTTAACAGGACGGTTGCAGATACGTTCTTAATAAACTAGTGCGAACACTTTTGACGAAACTCCCTTAAAGAAGATTTGTGAAGAGAAATATATCTATTTTATGCAAGTTATCTGTGGAGAGAACTTGTAGAGCTACGATCAGTAATATCTTTGAGCGACAGCCGGCTGGAATCCCAGTTGTCGATAACCTGTCTTCCTGCTGGGATGTATCAATAAACGCGTCCTCCATGTGCTGATCGCTCCGTGCACTGCAGCGGGAAATTTTCTCATGTATTACGCCTGAATTGCCGTACTTATCAGGGGTAGATAGACACTGCATTCTTGGTATGTGGGAACGATCGCTCGTATTGCAGAAGCAACTGCCGTCTCAGACGTAACAGGTAAATACAGACAGGAAGGCGAAAGACGCTTTTGTACTCAAACGACTCAGAAAATTTATTGCTGACTCGTCTCCCACATCCCTCGAAGACTCGAGAAAGTAGCCGGATCGTGGACTTCATATTGAAGATAAAAGAAGTGTCGTTTGTATTAAGACTAATCAGTCGTACTAGGTGTCTATAAGAAGGTTTCTTAGCGGTTTTCACATTAACTTTGTCTGGCGTCTGCCGTTTCTATAAATAATTTTACGTGATAGTTTAAAGTTAAATAGCTCCAGTCGCATACCTCTAGATATGTTACGGTTGTGACTGCAGTGATTTATGACGTCAGCCTAACTACACAAAATACATTATGTATGTTTGATGATCAGCTTTGAGCGCGATCTCTCAATTTCTTCTTGAATTTTGCTACTGTTTCATGTCGATGGCATTGCCCTATACACAACAGTAATGTCTGCGAATAACTTCATTATTTATCTGACGATTAACCCATACAACTGTCGTATGCAGGAGGCTGCTTGCACCTCTGAAAGGGACTCCGCTTGTTAAAGACAACGTACTGAGTTCCATTTGCTATATTAATCATTACTGTCATTGTTTCGGTAGTTACAATGCGGGGATACATAGGTCGCCTTTCATAACTTAAAGGCCAAAACATTAACCTGAACTTAGATACTAGAACTGTCTGTGTCCCTTGGACGAACAGTCACTATTAGCGATTAAAAAGTTCCAACAGATGATATATTCAGCCGAGACGTATTTTATAATTCTACAACAAAATGACTTTATTTACAGCAGACACGTCATTCCACTTTCTACGTAGGGATCTTCCTGCTGTTAACAGACAGAATGAGGCTCTCGGGTAAAGATCAAACGATGCAAGAAACCCAAATGATAAGCGTTCGGCCCCTACAAACGTTTGCACGTTTCTTACCAATTAACCTTGCCGCAATTTATGCAAAAGTCATACATTATGAAATCGGCACTCGCTTCATAGTGCAACAGCATGAGATATTACATTATAATTGGTTCACAACATGTTCCATCACAGTCTCGTATGCAGTAGGTCCTCTTTTGATGAGGTGTTACATGGTACCACGAATCAGTATCCCGTAATTTAACTGTCGGTTGATGCCCTTTCGTAAATTTTTCGCTGTTCACTTTTTGGAAAGCGACAACATCGCAGTGGTTCTCCACATAAACAGTGTGTGTCTTTGTAAAATTTTATAATGCTGCTGCGTCCTACAGTAGGTTCCGAGAGTAACTTCCACGATCACTGGTGACTCATAGGTTGTAACGCCTTGTAAAATGCGGAACGGAACTAGCTACCGCAAAGTACGAAAAAACAAAGTCAGTCGATCCATCTACGGCGAACAGATTGCGTTGATAAGAAACAAGTTTAAATAGTTATAATCTGAGGTAGGATTTTTTAGGAGCGCATCTTTAACAAAAAACTTCATGGCGCTTGTTTACCAAGAAACCGTACAAAGAGTCAAGGAGAAAATGATTGAGATGTGGGAATCATTGTGGATGAAACCATAGACTCAATGGAACGATATGTTTTGAACATTTCAGTTTTTCTCTTAGCAGGGGAGAAAATGTCGTTAAAAATGTATGAGCTGCAGAAAGCCACTGCCAGTACAGTAATGCAACCAGTTACGGACTTTGCCAAAAACTCTGACCTACTGGCATCGAGTTTGAAAAACTTCTTCTGGTTACGGACCAGGCACCATACGTGGTTTCAGCCGTTAATCAATTGAAACCTTTATTTCCTAAGTTGAAGCATGTGACTTGCTTGGTTCTTGCCGTTGACAGGGGTTTTAAATCCATAAGGAACGAATACAACATCGCAAATCAATTCATCTCTGCCCTGAAGAATATTCTACTGAAAGCTCCGATTCGTGTTGTTGCCTACAGGGAAACCACAGGCCTGCCGCTTCCAAATTTCCTGGTAATTACTCGCTGGGGATCTTGAATTGAGTGAGCTGATATGATGTGTGAGAATTTTGACAAAATTAAAGTGTTTGTGCTTTCTTTGGATCCATCCAACGCAGGAGCAGTTTCCAAAGGACAGCAACTTCTGTTATCGGAGAAAATACGTCTGTAAGCTATGATGTTCATTGTCCTTAAGCTACCTTCTGAAGAAGACAAATTTATATTTGTCGAAACCTAGGTAAAGAATTTCTTTATCCATTGCAACTGGTCGGCTGTTTATAATTTTATTACAGTACATTTCCTATACCTCGTTTAATTCTTATCGCTTGTAAAGGATTAGTTGTTCGCAACTTCGTACAGGAGGAGGAAGGGTCACAGTGATGATAAAATCTTCCGTGTAGTTAAGTTACGTAATCTTTTCTTCTTCTTCTTCTTGTTTACTATTCGACCGCCGATCCCTCTGCTGGAATCTTCTTCAGGATTCTGCTGGTGTCACTCGATGGCTGAACACTGTCGAAAGACAGTGTCGTGTTCACTTATAATACTACTTTCCTGCACTTTTTTGTTTTTTGTTTTGTTTTTTTTGTTTTTGTTTTTTGCGAAGTGGAGTTACTGGGTAAAAATCTATCTTGCAGCTGCTCATGCTGGCCCTTCGTCATTGGATTGAAAGGGTACAGTACCACCCGACATTGAAAATAGGTACAACATACTTCATTATTGTTGTCAGAAGAACACATTTTTTTTGTAAAATAACTCAATTTCAATTAATACAGCGAAGCCGGATACCAGTGTGGGAAAGAATGACAATTTATTTATTTAATTGATCACATGTGCACTCCCTACATCCAGTTTGGTGAGATCTGTGAAATGAATGAATGTATGGTCGTCTGCTAACCGCAGATAGTGAATGTGAATATATGATCATCTTTGAGTCGATCCTTTGGCCACCTTTGGTGGGACCAAAGAGATGAAATTTACCAGAGCTTTGAGCGTCTGAAATGTGGCTGACCAATACGATAGCAAGGTGCTTCCCCCACCTCGACACAGGTGCGAGAGGACCTAGAGAACGGCCATGTTTCGACACTCTGCCGCTGGATCTTGTGCTGTTAAGACCTGTTTTAGTTGTGCTCCGTAATGACGAAAGAGTGGAGACATGGTATGCATGTGGAATATTTAAGAGTAGTTTGAAATATTAATTTCTCTATTTCAGGAACTTTTGTGGGGAGAATTAAATGTCAGGCAGGTAATATTAATGGGATTATAGGAATCTTCGGAAGTGACCAACGGTCACAATGAAACCACGTGTAGCAATAAGTTGAAATACTTCCGTGTGCTTAAGTTAAGCTGAATTACTAGCGTGTGTACAATAAGTTGAAATATTTAAGAAATAGCGTGTGTACCATAAGTTGAAATATTTAAGAAATGGCGTGTGCAGGACTTGAAATTAGAGACGAGTACTTCCACGTGGTGGGTACTGTGTGAGTCTCAAACTGTGTATGAGACAAAAGATAAAGAGAAGTACTCGTCCATGGTATCAGTTGAGGACTCGCGTGTGTGCTTAATATTAAATTGTGTGATATGATTCCGTGTGACGCTAGATTTAAACTCTGAGAGAGAATCAAGGTGAGTCGGCCGTCTATCCAGCAACGCCACTTGGCTTGCATTGCACAGGAAGACGTGCATATATCTCCAGAGTTCACAGTAGGAAAGTAGAATTACAAAGTGGGGCAGTGTCGTGTGAAACTGGGATAAATATTAATTGAAGTGGGAAAGCTGAAAGTGATAGTGTTGTGACTATTTAGTGTTTTATATTTCTGATTGCAGTGTGATGTATGTCATGTAATTTGGGTATGTGTGGTTTGCGTGGGAGAGTAGCAAGGTAGTTTCAAAAGATTAGTGGGTTATGCTTGTTCCTTCTGTATCGCTCGATCTGGAGGAAAGTTTAGTGATGATGATTGTGTGAGTCGAAGTGTGAGGTATAATAAAAGATCCACCATCCTATCCAGAAAGTGCACTGTAGCGTTAAAAGTAATTACGAGACCATAATATAGAGATTCACCATTGTAAAGCCATGCCCACTGGGCGGAATTTCTTATGTGTTATTGTTGTAGGTTGTAGAATTTGTGTGTTTAGGTTAGAGAATTTATCGGAATAAATAAGATAGTGAAAAGAAAAAGATTGGTGGACTTTTACTTCGAATTGTATGTTGTCATAATGTCCCGAATTTATAATGTGTGCGGTGGCCACGTGTTGACAAAAGCCGTTAAATAAAAGACAAAAAAAAGAAAATGTGGTATTGCCAGTGCGTAGGGTACAGTCAGTTCTGAAAATTATTGATAGTCAGATGCGTGTTTCCGTTGCGTGCTAATCATATAGGGGGATAACTTGTAACTTAAATTGTGAGTACGAGAGTTCATGTTACTCGATAAATTAAGAATGAATCCACTCGCTTGACAGACCACTCATCTTGCAGGCCTGACTGCTTGATGCCACAGTATGAGTAAGGCATGTGGGTGCCTCTCAGGATAAATACTGGAAGTAGATATTGGCAGGGGAAGGCGGGGGGGCGGGGTCGTACAAAGTACAATTGTTGCTGTGCCGCGGCCGGCCGAAGTGGCCGTGCGGTTAAAGGCGCTGCAGTCTGGAACCGCGAGACCGCTACGGTCGCAGGTTCGAATCCTGCCTCGGGCATGGATGTTTGTGATGTCCTTAGGTTAGTTAGGTTTAACTAGTTCTAAGTTCTAGGGGACTGATGACCTCGGCAGTTGAGTCCCATAGTGCTCAGAGCCATTTGAACCATTTTTTTTGCTGTGCCGCCTGGATTGTTCCCTGGAAGCGGTTTATCCTCCTTGGTCGCCGTGGCCGCGTGTTTACTTCCCGTGATAGCGGGTAGCCACGAAGACGGAAGCCGGCCGGTAACCGTCATCTCATTCTCATTCTTCGATATTTCGGCTGCTTCACGGACTTTCCTTCTATAAATATTACTTTCTCTGGCTAGCAAGAGTATCTCAGTGACATCCACAATTGGTCACATTCTTCTTGGAACTACGCTACCGCTGATTTTAGCTTTTGTCTTAAATGTGTGTGGCGTTCGTGCTATTTAAAGCTGTCATTTAATGTCCTTCCAGTTTCACCTATATATACTTTGCCATAGCGACACGTCACTTCATACACTCCGTCCGTTTGTAGATAGGAAGAAATATACTGTTCAAAAGAGTTAGGGGAACACGGGTATCAAAGTCAGATACGTTAAATCTATTTTGATGTAGGCGGTACCTGTGGTCTTACTGCATGGCTTGGTAGCTGCGCTTTCAATGTAGGCAATTATCTGTTGTCTGTGTTGTGCATTACAGTGTCAGGTGACCCCCTAGAAGTAAGTGAGTACTGGTTCAAATGGCTCTAAGCGCTATGGGACTTAACATCTGAGGTCAGCAGTCCCCTAGACTTACAACTACTTAAACCTAACTACGGACATCACACACATCCATGCCCGAGGCAGGATTCGAACCTGCGACCGCAGCAGCAGCGCGGTTCCGGGCTGAAGCCCCTAGAACCGCTCGGTCACAGCGGCCGGCTGAGTACTGGTGTCCCAGTGTTTAGTGAGATAAACAGATGGCAGTTGTCATTTGTGAACGTTGTATTCAACCAAGCACATGCAGTGCGACATGTTAATGCAGTGCCAGTTGCAAGGGCGGTCTCTTTGATGGTCTTTCGGTCGTGTAACTGCAGATGCCAGTGCCACTCCGTCATCCATAGGTTGTGAACAGCCCCTGGGAAACCGGTCAGTACACAAGTCGAGTTCGACAAGGCCGCCAATGCGTTACAACCCCACGTGAAGACCGGTATCTGGTCATCTCTGCGTTGCAGCTTCGTATGGATACTGCCAAAGCACTGCAAGACGATCTCAGTAGGGCCGCTGTAGCCGCTGTGTCCGATCAGTCTGTAAAGAATAGGTTATGAGAAAGGACATTACGGCCCAAACGTCCTGTTCGAGTACCCCGCTTGACACGACAACATCTTGCAGCTTGTCTTCAGTTCTGCCGTTTCCATGTCAACTTGCAGCTTGGTCACTGGCGAAACGTATTTTTAGCAGAAGAGTCGAGATATCCTCTGACACAAGGTGGTGACCATGTTCGTGTATGAAGATCCATAATGAACGGTACCTACCAAATGTTGTCCAGAAAATGGACCGATTTCCAAGGTACTGTAATAATGTGGGTAGGCTTCAGTGTTCATAGCCATACGGATCTTGTCTTTGTCCATGGTCGCTTATTGTCAGGGAGTACATCGAAAAGATCCTGTTGGAACATGTGGTGGCTGCTGCTTACGGTGGTGGCCATGAAATCCTTCTAATGCGGCCACCAGCAGGAGTTTCTTGCAAAGCCTAGACGTTGAAGAAATGGAATGGCCGGAGGTGAGTCTCGACTTAAACCCCATCGTGCTTACGTGGGACATGTTCGTGGTCGTGCCGTTCCACCACAGACTCCAAGAACTGTCATGAGCTTTCATTTACAGAACGGGAACGGATGCCAGAATGACGTCCACAGACTTCTGCGGAGCATGCCACGTAGGTGACGGGCAGTGATAATCGCTCACGGAGGACATACACGTTATTGAGGCTCTGAGTCCACTGAAAAACACCCATGATGACGGGATGAATGATTGTTTCATTTAGTTGTAGACACCTCTTGTACGTTTCAGTTTTTCTGTAAACGATCAATGATGTATTGATGTGTACCTAATTTGTGAAAGATAAAAGTATAATTGGGTAACATACCCAGTCTTCAATTATTGCTCAGTAGAGTATGGTAGACGCCCAAATTCATATTCCCGTGATTCTTTCGAGCAGTGTGTTTTATCCTGTGTTTATTGAAAAACACAGTCTTACACAATTCTCCCTATCTACCTATGCGGTCCGTTACCGTTCACAACTTGTAGCTTATGCTGAAATGCTCAGAAAATCTCCCTGAACAACCTAAAAGAAATTTGTCGTTGGACTTCGTGTTCATCCTTCACGTGTATGCACTGATCAGCTAGAACATTATGACCACCTACCTAATAGCCGGTATGGTCAACAATTGGCGACGCGTCGTGGCACTGAAGCAATGAGGCTTGTAGGCCGCTGGAGAGAGTTGGCACCACATCTGCACGCACAAGTTACCTAATTCCCGTAAATTCAGGGGAGGGTGGCAATAAGCTCTGATGCCACGTTGAATCACATCCCAGTTGGCTTTGATCAGGTTCAGATCTGGCGAGTTGAGGTGCCCAGCAATTGGAACTCTTCACTGTGTTCCTCGAAGCACTCCGTCACACTCCAGGCCTTGTGACATGGCGGATTAACTTGTTGAAAAATGCGACTGCCGTAGGGAAACATGGTCGTCGTGAAGGGGTGTATGTGGTCTGCAACTAGTTTCCGATGCTCCTTGGCCGTCATGGGCCCTTGCACGAGCTCGACGGGACCACTAGATGCCCACGTGAATGTTCTCCAGAGCATAATAGCGTAGCAGCCAGCTTGTCTCCGTCCTGCAGTACAGGTGTTGAGAATCTGTTCCCCTGGATAACGACGGATTCACGCCCTCCCAGCGGCATGATGAGGAAGGTATCGGGATTCATCAGACCACGGAACGCTCTGCCACTGTTCCAACCTCCAGTGCCGATGGTCATGTGCCTATTTCAGTCGTAGTTGCTGTGGCACATGTATGGGTCATCTGCTGCGGAAGCCCATCATTATGAGTGTTCGGTGCACAGTGTACTCTGGCCAGCATTAAAATCTGATGTTAGTTCCGCCACATTTCGCCGCCTGTCCTGTTTTACTAGCCTAAGATGTCAGACACCTGTAATGAGGGGTAGCTGCTCAGCACCACGACCTCTGGACGTGGTTTCACCTTGGTTTCACCAAACTTTGAAGACATCACAGCACTCTTCGAACACCCGACAAGTCGTCCAATTTCCGAAATGCCTCCGGGCTGCACAAACTGCCCTCGGTCTTGCTCAGATAGATCACACGCCTACCCCATTCTACACATCGCGACAGCACATAATTTTGTGCTACGGCGCTTCTTAAAAATGGGAATGACCTGCGCTTTTTTCCAGGCGCTAGGTGTCCTTTGTTGCTCAAGGGGTAAATTACTGCTAGAAGGAGAGAAAGTTCTTTCGCGTAATCTTTGTAGATTCTTATGTTTACGTCGTCATAATGCATCATGATTGTGTCTGACCAACAGTAATTCCACGTTATGTGACACTGCTGTCGCCTGGATTGGTTTATATCGATAGTAGGTCGGTGGTCATAATGTTCTGGCTGATCAGTGTATACGGCAGATAGAAGCACTATACCTCATGTCGGCGTCACTGGTGCACCTCGAGACATTCATCAGTTCTTGGAGAAACGTATAAACAGATGAACGTACCCGCACCAGGCTTCTCTAAAAAAAAAGAAATTGGTTTCTGTCCCAGCGTTTTCTGGAGGCTTCCATTAGTTGCGAGGTAAATGTCCGAAATCAAATGCCTGTGTTCCATCGAACAGAGTCCTACAGCTTACAGAATTCTAAAAACAACTAACGCTGCCCACATGAGTGAGCAAGGAAAAATAAAAACTATTTTTATAAAAGCAATGGACGTTAGTGTATCCTTCTCGACCACCTGTGAATTTCCCTCTTGAAATTGAGCAGTTACTGAGTAATAATGTATTTATGATGTATTCGATTTCTTACACCAATAACCTATGATTCTGTGAAAACACCTTCACATTAATGAAAAAGCCAGTAATATGCAATCACCAAAACTTAAAAAACACAAAGTAACGTAACGACCCTCGTGCGATACACGTACGCTGCGATGTGGTTGCCGCCGCTGCGAAAACAGCTCGGTTAGCTTCGTTGGCTCGCTATTTCATTGCATTCAGAAAACCATACTCGAAGTGCGTGTCGAATGGCTCTGAGCACTATGGGACTTAACATCTGTCGTCATCAGTTCCCTAGAACTTAGAACTACTTAAACCTAACTAACCTAAGGACATCACACACATCCATGCCAGAGGCAGGATTCGAACCTGCGACCGTAGCGGTCACGCGGTTCCAGACTGAAGCGCCTAGAACCGCAAGGCCACACCGGCCGGCAAGTGCGTGTCCCTTAACTCTCCATCAGCATACCTGTTCTTACTGCTGTGAATCATAGGAGTCTGCACCACTCACCAATGCTCTGGAGGTCATTCTGCAAATCGTTACTGTCTTCTGGCATTGTTGGTTTGTTATAGACAACCGTATCATCTGCGAACAGCCTTGAAAAGCATCCGACGCTTTCTGCTAGATCATTTATATGCATTATAAACAGTAACGGCCCTATCACACTTCTTTGGGGTACTCTGGAAATTATCTTTACATCTGTCGATTTCGTTCCGTTAAGAGCGGCGTGTTGACTTCTTTCTGCAAAGAAGTCTTGAATCCAACCGCAAATCTACTCCAATAATCGACACGCTTGTATTTTTTTCATTAAACGTGAGTGTGGGACGGTTTCAAATGCCTTCCTGTAGTCAAAGAATACGACATCAATCTGAGCGCCATTGTCGATGGCGCTGAGGGTCTCATAGAGGTACAGAGCGAGCTGATTTTCGCAGGCTCTCTGTTTGTGGAATCTATGTAGACTTTCATAGAGATTTTCATTCTTCAAGAACGTCATAATTCTTGAGCGTAAAACATATTCCGTAATTCTACAACAGATTGACGTCAACGATATAGATACATAATTTTGTGCTACGGCGCTTCTTAAAAATGGGAATGACCTGCGCTTTTTTCCAGGCGCTAGGTGTCCTTTGTTGCTCAAGGGGTAAATTACTGCTAGAAGGAGAGAAAGTTCTTTCGCATAATCTTTGTAGATTCTTATGTTTACGTCGTCTAGTCCTGACGCCTTCCCACTACTATGCGATTGTAGTTGTTTTTCTATTCCACGATCCGTTATCTCGGTATTCTGCTATTTCATAGTTCGTACGACTATTGAAAGGCGGAACCGCGTTACGATCTTCCTCGATGAAATAATTTCGGAAGACCGAATTCGGTATTTCGGCTTTGTTTCTGTGTTCTTCCACTTCGGTGTCAGTATTATCACTGAGTGAATGAATAGATGATTTTGACCCACTTACTGATTTTACATGCGGCCAAAACCTCTGACGGATTTTACTCAGATCGGTTGGCAAAGTATTACTTCAAAGCCATTGAACGCTCTTATCATTGCTGTCCTTGGGACAGCAATCACACAAAATACTTTGTAACGAAACACCCGAGACGGCTGGTCGCTTACATCGAACTGTCATTGTCGAAGACGTTACAGGGCTGCAGTCCCTTAAACCTCTTGAATACGCAGAAAGTTATCTGCGAATAATCAACGAATTTTTTTTCCTTGTAGTTCGGAGATCACCTTGTTTATGCTCTTATTACTCTCGTTTAGAGCGCAGAGCTCGGTATGAGCAATTGCGCATCGTATCTTGGTGGAAAGAACATTTTCGCAACATTTCAGGAATAATAACGTAATATTTCCTTCTGTTCTTAACGGATTTTCAAAGCTGTCGGGAACCGCGCCACCTGTGTTTTTGACGTTTCCAGGACATAATGTAATATTTCGTTTCGTTCTTAATAGTTTTCAAACTTGTCGGCAAGCGCCAGCATCTGTGTTATTGACATTTCCAAAACATTGAAGCATCGCTGGTCCCTGAGCTCACTGCACAATTTGAAATTGTTTGATCAGGTGCAAGCAAACCGCGCAGCCAGCGATTTAACATCCAGAATCGTACCTAGTTCGCGGGAACCAGTTTGCTTCATTTTCTGGATAGCGGAAGGGTTACCGCACGTAAGCAGATTCTTAGGCTGCTGTTGCATGATTGCTTTGCTGCGAAGACAAACGGCAATATCGTCTACCCTTCTTTATACAGTCTTGTCCAGGAAACAAGTACAGTGAAAAAGCGCCTAAGGATTTTTACGCCTTGCCACTAGTTTTTAAATTATACGGAAGCTAAACCGCAGGTTCCTATGCAGCTGATGGAAGTGGTTAACCGTTAGCTTATCAGCCAAGGTGAAGGCTGCCGAAGCTCTCGTGGCCCGTTGCTAGCACATTTCTCTTTTAACTTATGTCCTCATGTGATCATCCTGACAGAATATATCTAACTTGTTGACCGATACTTCAGGCTGTGTAGGAACTTTATAGGAGCTGTGGTATTACGCAGCAGTAGTTTGGGGAAATTCCTGACAGTTTTCTCGCAAAACTACTAACCAGTGGCCTCAAGTTTGCAACGTCTCTCAGTTGTCAACACGTTGGTCCCGCGAAGTTCAACGAGAGGTGAAAGTTTCTATGCTTCACTATTCAAACAGGACGTAACATTGCAAGAAAGTACGCTTTTTTCGGAGCCTGATCAATGCACTTCCGTTAGTCATCGTTCCTGTCATTATTTAAGTAACCGCTCTTCCTTCCGTAACCCTTTATTGGAGGGTAGTAGTTGCTTTCCAAGCTTATTTTTGGGATAACTGTATGTTTCCCAAAGGAAGAAAATTTAGAGTTAAATGTGGAGCTATTTAGGTTACAATATCTCAGCTGGAATGCGGAAGGAAATCAGTGGTGTTCTGTTCGAAGCAGATATCAAAGTATTCTCTCAGTGAAATTTAGGGAAACCATGGGAAAATAGATGTAGATGACTGAACTCGGATTTGAACGTCGCTGCAGGTGAAAAAATGGTTCAAATGGCTCTGAGCACTATGGGACTTAACATCTGAGGTCATCAGTGCCCTAGAAATTAGAACTACTTAAACCTAACTAACCTAAGGACGTCACACACATCCATGCCCGAGGCAGGATTCGAACCTGCGACCGCAGCAGCAGCGCGGTTCCGGACTGAAGCGCCTAGAACCGCTAGGCCACAGCTGCCGGCGCTGCAGATAAAAACTAGCCCATTGTGCTACTCTCTGCGCCACGTCGCTAACTGTGTACGATTCCCAATACGACAACAGACTCCGAACGAAAATATGTGGCGTGCAAGATCTGTGATTTCGTAAGAGAGTGAGTTTGCGAGCTGTTAAATATGCGAAAATTACGTTTATGTCCTTCGAGAAGGGACTGGTTGCTCCGAGGAGGAAACTTCGCGTAGTTCTGCGGGCGGCATCTTGTGACGTCGAGTAGGGCTTGCATCAGCGTGCGGGCGGAGTGTGGGAGTCAGCAGAGTACAGACCAGAGGGCGCGCTCGCGACCCCGCGAGGCACCCGCTGTACATGCCGCAGGCGACCCTGCAAGCAGCGCCAGGCGATTAATGGCTACACTGCCAGGCAAAAACACAAGGGGAGGAGGGAACTAAATGAAACTTCACGGCTCGAGAGGATACGTGAGGTTATTTCAGTAATTTCGAAATATTCAAATTTGCAGTTAGCAGTTTTCGGCCACTTACCAGTATGACGTTGCACCCAATCCGGTCTGGATGCATGCACTTTCTCTTTTGGGAAGGGTGCCGTATGATGCACTTTTGAGGCAAAGTGGCCCACAATTGTTCTAACTGGTCCTTGATGTCCTCGATACTGGCTGTGGAACGGAATTTCCGTCCGGGCTGGTTCAAATGGCTCTAAGCACTACGGGACAGAACATCTGATGTCATCAGTCCCGTAGACGTAGAACTACTTAAACCTAACTAACCTAAGGACATCACGCACATCCATGCCCGAGGCAGGATTCGAACCTGTGACCCTAGCGGTCGCTCGGCTCCAGACTGTTGCGCCTAGAAGCGTTCGGCCACTCCGGCCGGCCCTCCGAGCTGGTCCCACAAATGTTCTATCGGGGACAATATGGGGATCTTGCAGCCACAGAAATACCTCGACATCACACACTGTTCACGTCTCATGTGTCGAAGAGCATTATCCTTTTGAGCAATGGCACCGCGATATCGTCTCATTAGACGCGACACATGTGGACATAGGATGTGACATACCATTGTGCTCGCATGAGATGTAACATGAAAACACAGGTTGTGACATACGGTTGTGCCGTCAGTTCTCTCATTCACTATTATCCGTGACATTAACGATTGCCTCTCACACCACGTCGGTTGTGCCTCTCCAGACCATGGGTAGAATGAGACCTCTCCACAGGTCGCCGCCATAATCGCCGACTATGTGCATCAGGGGTAGTGCAGAACCGGCATTCATCGCTTGATACAATGTGACGCAATCAGCAGTCCATGCTGCTCGGCCACGGCACCACTGCAAACGCAGCCGCCTGTGTTGTGGTCGGAATGGCAGCCCAGACCCGCTGCTACTGGTCTCCGACCAGCTTTATAGGATTACACAGTGTTGCAAGGACTCCATTACTTATTCTCTAGTGGTAGCCGCGGGTGTGAGCGTATTCATCCGGAACCTTGACAACGAGTATGCCTCCCCACAAGTTTCCGTGCAATATAACATCGGGTCACTGTCACTTCCGAATTCCTCACAAATCTATTGCTCGATCTGACGCGACCGCCAAATGTAGACCAACTGTCTAACATCAGCAGGCGACACATCCGTGTCCTTCACAGTGATCACCCAGTATATGACGCCGTTCACGTCCTTAGGATGCCATAGCGTACCTGGTAACACAACATTAAACACGACCAAACCTAAAGCACTCTCGTGTCCATTCTACCGTTCACAGAGAATTGCTGCTGTAATCATTTACATACCCGCCAATTGTGTGTGCATGTATACGAAGTTACATTGGTGTACGATCATGTCTTCTGGGTGCTTCACGTTTTTCTCAGGCACATATATTAAACCAATCATTTTCGTTCCTTTTCTACGGTATTCGCGAAGAACGGCTGACTGTACTCGAAACATCAGTTGAACGGAATGGATAGGTCCTTAAAACCTATTCAAAATGGACCTGGGTAAAATAACGGTAGTGTAATTTAGTCTAACTAAATCAGATGATACTGAGGGGATTTCATTAGGAAATTGACGCTGAAAGCACTAAACCAGCAAAGTGACTGAAGAGGATAAAAGCGTAGCGGTTTTAAAATGTAGACTGGCTATAGCAAGCAAAGGTTTCTTGATAAATACACAGACTGACAGCTATTAAACTACATAAAATAAAATCAATACATCTGAACGGTTCGCGTTAGGACGTTCAAACAGCACGGTTGGCCGCGGGGCTTGATGGGAATTAGTGTGCGGTGTATGATTTAGTTTAGCGACGAAACCCACTTTCATTTGGTTGAGTTAGTCAATAAGCAAAACTGGCGCATTTGGTGGACTGAGAACACGCATTTCGCGATCGAGAAGTCACTTCACCCTCAACGGGTGACTGTGTGGTGTGCAGTGTCCAGCCACAAAATAATCGGTGCGATATTCCTTAATGGCAAGGCGACTACCGAACGGTACGTGAAGGTTTTGGAACGTTATTTCATCCCCACTATCCAGAGTAACTCCGATTTCGATGTGGTTCATGCAAGACGGAGCTCCACCCCATCGAAGCAGGATAGTGATTGGTGTCCTGGAGGAGCATTTTGGGCACCGCATTCTCGCCTTGGGGTAACCAGAGGTAGCTGACATGAGCTTCCATTGGTCGCCGTAATTTTGTGGGGCAAGGTGTACAGCAATAGCCCCAAAACCATTACTGAGCTGAAAACAGCCATTCAGGAAGCCATCAACAGCAGCGATGTTCCGACAGTTCAGCAGCTCGTGCAGAATTTCGCTATTCGTCTGCGCCACATCATCGCCACAGATGGCAGGCATATCGAACATGTCATAACTTAAATCCGAATGTCTGTTGTGACGTTTACATGTTGAATAAAGTGTGTAACTAATTTAAGTTTTTTTCGTATAGTTCAATGATGATCCCTCTTTAAATTTAAATGTTAGAGTGTCTTTTCTGAAGAGTTTAACTTGGTGTATAGCCTTATATTGAAGAGAAATATGGACGATGAAGAGAATAAAAGTGTTTGAAATGTAGTGCTACAGAAGAATCCTATTGATTAGAGGGGTTGATCGGTAACTGATGAAGAGGTAATGAATGAAATCTGGAGAAAAGAAAAGTGTAGCAGAACTTGACTAAAATAAAGTGTGTGTTGATGATAAATGGTTTGAGGCACAAAAGATTTATTAATTTGATAGTGAAGGGAATGTTGGGGGGAGGAGGGAGACAGGGGTTAAAAATTGTGCAGAAAAAGGCTTGACGACAGTGAGTATGTTCATTAGACGTAGATTGCAATACTTCTGCATGTTTTCGTAGGATTAGATTTTTCGAACTTAGAGCGTTAATTGAATATGGAAGAAAGTAATGTCTCTTGACTTACTTGGAAGGTTTCCCGCAGATTTTTTCAAAAAGAGCAGCTTTTCATGATGTAAAACATACTTGTTATTGTGTGTCATTGTTTCGAGATCCTCTCACGCCGACTAAACAAGTCCATTTCGAATCACGCAGCTTTCTTTATCTTCCGCTGATCTTTGTAAAAGTCTCAGATGATCAACCGTATTTTTCAGTTGCTCAGACAATAGTTCTGTAAGCCGCCCACTGCCCAAGTGAATTAGTCTTATTAAATCTTTTTGGCATCTGCATTTATTACTATATCATTATATCACTTTCTTTTAGCATGATCGTTTTTGTGCCATCCAGGCGTTATAGTGAGGGGAAGGCAGAGGTGGGACGCAATGTTTCAAGGGCTTACTGGTCTCTAAATCTTCGAACGCGGTAGACTCAAGAGTCAACGTTATTGTGACACTGTCCTCCTTCCCCTTACATGTTTTCTTCCAGGGATGCATTCGGCACTGACTCATTTTAATGGGTGACTCTGCGGGACAGCAACGCAAAGCGCAAGTGGAGGCTGTTTTGCAGCGAGAGAGTATTCGGCGAATCGACTGGCCTGCCCATTCACCCGACATTTTATTTTTAAACCTCATCGAGCACGTATGGGTTGCTTTGGGAAGACTTATAGCTGCACGTCCACATCCGTCAACAACCATCCAGCACTGGTCAACCGCCCTCCTGGAGAACTGGAATGTCCTACCGCAGGAACTGGTTCAAATGGCTCTGAGCACTATGGGACTTAACTTCTGAGGTCATCAGTCCCCTAGAACGTAGAACTACTTAAACCTAACTAACCTAAAGACATCACACACATCCATGCCCGAGGCAAGATTCGAACCTGCGACCGTAGCGGTTGCGCGGTTCCAGACTGTTGCGCCTAGAATGGCTCGGCCACTCCGGCCGGCTACCGCAGGAGTTCCGTATTAACCTTGCAGCCAGCTTGGCAGCACGTTGCAGAGCGTGCATTGCTGTCCGTGGTGATCACACAGTGTATTAAGAAATGAGCATTACATAGGGGACCATCATGAATCGAGGTGACTGCAGCGCAATTATTGTCTTTGCTCAAATGTTGTTCAAATGTGTCATTTGTGTTCAACTGACAGCGTATTTATTCCAATTACGTTCTGCACTATGCTGTAGCAGTTCTTTTTATGAATGGTTCGAGTTTTATCCAGCTATGCTACTTGGCACTAACACATCATTTGAAAGTTACTTTCGTCCTTTGCACACCAGTAGTTTTCTTACAATGCGACTTCTATACCTACATGGTATCCTTAATTGGCTACCTGCATGAGAAAATCTTCAGACGAGTTTAAGATTTGAAAAAATTCATTCTTTAGCCCTATAAATTTTAAAGTGTATGACAATCTAACAGTTACCCTTTTTGAAAGTAATCAGTAAAGATTAGACTTTTCCAAAAAGTTGCTTGTTAATTTTGTGTGTTTCACACTAGCTGATCATTTCAGAAAAGCATGTAAACGCGTGCTCTCTACTCAAACTGTTGTACTAATAAGTAATCTCTCGAGTAACTTCTGTATCATCTGCACAGTTTAGAGTGTAATTAAGCTCCATACTGCAACTGAAAGGCCACCTAGTTGAAAAATTACTGCTACATGTGCAATAAGTGAGATTAAGTAATCACGCACACGCACACACGCACACACGCACACACGCACACACGCACACACGCACACACGCACACACGCACACACGCACACACGCACACACGCACACACGCACACACGCACACACGCACACACGCACACACGCACACACGCACACACGCACACACGCACACACGCACACACGCACACACGCACACACGCACACACGCACACACGCACACACGCACACACGCACACACGCACACACGCACACACGCACACACGCACACACGCACACACGCACACACGCACACACGCACACACGCACACACGCACACACGCACACACGCACACACGCACACACGCACACACACACACACACACACACGCACACGCACACGCACACACACACACACACACACACACACATACACACACACACACACCTGAAACCATGCATTGAAATTAATTGGATGAAACAGTGGTAAGTTCAGTTGTACGGCTTAAGTGGAGGGATATTGCACTAAGTGATTCTACAACACTCGGTAAACAGATTTTCGTAACAGCAATTACCTTTGTGTGCGGCGGTTGAGTATACGTCGTAACCGCGGACTCACTTGTCGAGTCAGTCACGACCCCTGCTGCATTCTTAGACTTCTTAGACGCTCGTAAACTTCTACTCACCAAATGAATTACCTGTTTATGGTGATGTACATGTCAGCCCTGTTTGCGTGTCCTGGTGGTCTTACGAGGTCTTACTTAAACCAGAAGAGATCGTCACGCCCACACTAACTGGCGTCGCCACTAAGACTTTTGAGTCTGTGCCAGTTTATAAGCGTTAATACTAGTAGTCTTAAACGCAGCAAGTTAATTCCTCAAGTTAATTCCTTGTTTCAGAACCTCTCTATACACGTTATAGACAAAGGAATATTTATGACTACCTATCACATAAACGGTGTCGCCTCTATTTGCAGCAATGTCTGGATCTAAGCAGTGGACGCTTTCTCGGTGCACATTTAGTAAAATGATAGGAATTCCACCAGCTGATATATTTTCAATCTGGACTTGACATTACGATTTTCATCGAGTATTTATTGATAATGTGACACTTAAATCTGTTTCACGGGTACAAAAATGGTTCAAATGGCTCTGAGCACTATGGGACTCAACTGCTGAGGTCATTAGTCCCCTAGAACTTAGAACTAGTGAAACCTAACTAACCTAAGGACATCACAAACATCCATGCCCGAGGCAGGATTCGAACCTGCGACCGTAGCGGTCTTGCGGTTCCAGACTGCAGCGCCTTTAACGGCACGGCCACTTCGGCCGGCTTTCACGGGTACATAAAGTGAAGTTGGTAACCACTATGAGAAAACAAAATGCAGTGATGCTATGATAAAATTTAAAACTGAAGAATGTAGCACTATTTTTTCGTTTCGCTGATGTTAATAGTGTAGTGTAAACGTAATGTCTGTGAAGTGAACTTGTTGTAAGGGAGCTGCAAAATAAGAACCAAGAAGGAGTTCAGGTCAGAAAGCTGTCAGACTGACCAAAGTGAGGAAGCAAGGTAGCCATTAGACTATACGTTTCTTCCTCGTCTAGTGAGGAGGAAAACTATTCACAGAACACTCAGGCGGCTTTATGTCCTGGCTGTGACCTTCACCTTCAAACGTATTACATCATACTGAATTGTATTAACTAGTGTTCCTCGCATACGTGTTGACGATATCTGTGTAATCGTTTACTAGGACGGGGACGATAAACCTGCACAACACTGTCCGCTACGACAGAGAGAGAGAGAGAGAGAGAGAGAGAATCGCCCTTACAAGGACATGAGCGTTATCCAGCTAGCTGAGACTAGACGTTACAATAAGGACATGAGCTCTGTCCAGCTAGCCGAGACTACACGCTACAACAGACTTCAGCCCAAACAACCACCGCTGAGCTGTGCTGGTGACTAGCCAAGACTTACGTCATCGAGGAACGAACCAGGTTCCCCGAGGTCGCGCTCACAACAGCCTGCAATACAACACGTTTCACTTAAACTTCGCTTAACACAATACTAAGAGATTGGTCACATACATCAGCTACCTACTCGACGCACAGGATATGTCTACAGAATAATTTCAAAGCGGTTAAACTGGAGGAGCAACAGTAATATTATCCACGATTCGAAGAAAACCTGCCGTCACTGCTGTGACCATTACAGAAATTAATGGTGTGCTGATCTTACAGGACAGAGTTCGTTCAAAAATATCGATTTGCTGTTGAAAGTACAAATACAGACAAAAAGCGTTTCAGAATAATATTAATCGGTACGCTAACGAGAGACTATATCTGCGTTAAGTAGTAAGTACTTCGCTTTAAACAGATATGATGTCCAAATGTACTGACAAAATGGCTACTTTGCTTAAACCACTGACACACGAAACAAGTGAAAATAACAGCACGCAGGTGGATTTGACAAAGCGCTTCGTGATAGTTTTTTTCTTTTTTATAGGAATGGATGGGGCGGGTTTCAATTTTAACATAGAATGTGAACGACAGTGTGGCTTGTCAGCTACAATGCCTGACATAAAAAGGTGATGCACCCAAAAGACAGCCGTGCTGACGCGGGGTCGGAGGCTCCTTGCCGTGGTTCGTGCGACTCCCCTCCCCACCTGTCTGAGGTTCGAGTCCTCCCTCGATCATGGGCATGGATATGTGTGTGTGTTGTCCTTAGCGTAAGTTAAAGTTAGAGTAGTAGTATGTAAGCCTAAGGACCGATGACCTCATCAGTTTGGTCCCATAGGAACTTAACACAAATTTAAAGTCTAAAATACTTGGT
The DNA here is from genome assembly GCF_023864345.2 of Schistocerca serialis cubense. NCBI lineage: Eukaryota > Metazoa > Arthropoda > Insecta > Orthoptera > Acrididae > Schistocerca > Schistocerca serialis. Next base: position 315,747,956 of record NC_064642.1, on the reverse strand, counting down.
CGGTTGTCACTGTGACTTCGTACACACGAACACAGCGTTGGCAGGTGTGTAAATAATTAGAGTTGTAATTCGGTTTGACAGATCGGCTACCAGAGTGGGTTATTTTAGTTCGTGTTTAGTATTGTTACCGTACTTTTACGACTGGCTGGTTGAATCGTGCAATATCCTGATTTGTAGGGCATTTGGATATGACAGTAACCCGATGTTGGACTCCGTGGTATTTCACCTTGCTCCTGATGGTGTATCCCCCCTGCGGGTTCGGGGGTTAGAATAGGCCCGCGGTATTCCTGCCTGTCGTAAGAGGCGACTAAAAGGAGTCTCACATGTTTCGGCCTTATGTGATGGTCCCCTCTCGGGTTTGACTTCCATCTTCCTAAATTTATCCGAAGAGCGAGCCAATTGGGGAAAGGCGCCTTACATGGTGCACTGTATCCGTCGTGCAATTAGACCTTTAGCCGGATTTCTCGTCGTTGCAATGGTGTTCCGCTCGTTTTCGATCTCGTGGGCGAGGATACGTCCCTGTGTGCGATTACCACGCTGCCCTCTGCAGTGTTTCTTTTCACTGCGACGACGACCTTGGATATTTTTGCGCCTAAGATCCAGCACGGTAGCCAGCCCGTTGTGGTGGGGCCGCCATGTACCCTCTTGGTTGTAGCCCCCTGACAACACAGGGATCGCTCTACTGATGCCTGCGCCGTTAACTCCCCATGTATGCCAAGGAGTAGATGCCTATCCTCCTGTGGTATCGGGACTCCCGGCAACGGCCATCCTGCCAGGTGGCCTTTGCTGTGGCTGGGTGGCGCCCGTGGGGAGGGCCCTTGGTCGGAGTAGGTGGCATCAGGGCGGATGACCCGCAATGAAGCGTGGTACATCATCTCTCGCTGGCGGCCAGCCGCCAGCAGTCTCTAAGCGTTCTCGGGCTCAATTTAATGCTCAGAAGTACGACCCGAAAACGTTCCCCTCCCTGGCCACGCCGTGGGACGAGCGTAAGTCTCAGGATGGAGGTAACAGTTATTCGCCCCGATTCTTAGTTTGTACGAGAGCTGATGGGGAGTCTTTTCTCTCCACAAAGCCTCAGTTCTTCGTCGAGCATTTAGAGGACAAGTTTGGGGAGGTGGAGGGCGTGTCTAAAATGCGCTCTGGGTCAGTACTGATACAAACGGCATCCTCCGCCCAGTCACGCAGGTTGCTTGCTTGTGACAAGTTGGGGGATGTTAACGTTACTATTACACCACATAAGAGTTTAAATATGGTCCAGGGTGTTATTTTCCATAGGGACCTCCTTTTGCAGTCTGATGACGAGCTGCGCGCCAACTTAGAACGTAGAGGTGTTCATTTCATCCGGCGCGTTCATCGGGGTCCGAGGGACAATCAGGTTGCTACCGGTGCCTTCATCTTGGCCTTCGAAGGTGATACGTTACCGGAAAAGGTCAAGGTGATGGTCTACCGATGTGACGTCAAACCCTATATCCCTCCCCCGATGCGGTGCTTCAAGTGCTGGAAGTTCGGCCATATGTCTTCCCGCTGCACTTCCAGCCTCACATGTCGAGATTGCGGACGCCCATCTCATCCCGATACTCCATGTGCCCCGCCTCCCATCTGCGTCAACTGCGGGGAGCACCATTCACTTTGCTCGCCTGACTGCAAAGTCTTTCAGAAAGAGCGCAAAATCATGGAATATAAGACCCTGGACCAGCTGACCTATACTGAGGCCAAGAGGAAATATGACAGACTCCATCCTGTGAGAATGACATCTTCTTATGCAGCTGCTACAACACCTGTGCTAGCCCCATCAGTTTTGCGACTTCCAGCCAGCTCGATAAGCAGTAAGACTCCTCCTGCCCCCTTGCCCGTGGGGGGCTCTACCCAACCGGTTGCTCCTGCACCACCTACCTCAGGAGCAACCTCCACCCACCCGTTGGGGACGTCCGTCCCCGCTTCTCATCCGGAGAAGCGTCTAACTTCTTCAGCTACTCTCGCCCGTAAGAGTTCCCTTGGGACCCTCCCTTCCCAGGGTTCCACCAGCGGGAAGGATGACGGCCGCCAGTGGCATAAGTCCTCACCAGCAACCGGGCGTAGGGCTTCACGATCCTCCTCTGTCCCGGAGACTGAATCGGTGAAGCCTTCCCAGCCGGTGAAACCCAAGGTTCAGCGAGAGAAGTCCAAGAAAAAGACCTCTAAGGCCAAAGAACTTGCGGTGGCACCAACCCCACCGCACCTTTCGCGCTCTGCGTCTGAGGGTGAAGTCGAGATTCTAGCGTCCGCTGAGGACCTTGATCTCGCTGGTCCCTCAGACGCCATGGATGCCTCTCATACGGGTACTGAATCGGTGGCAGTGAGTGAACAAGCGGCGTAAATTGCCTTCCCAGTCCTTTCACGCTTTTCTCAGCCATGGACAATTTCATCCTCCAGTGGAACTGCAGCGGTTTTTTCCACCATCTAGCTGAGCTCCGCCAACTTATCAGTGTTCGCCCTTTCTTCTGCATTGCTCTCCAGGAAACTTGGTTTCCAGCAATGCGAACCCCCGCCCTCCGTGGCTATCGGGGTTATTTTAAGAACCGGGCTGCTTATGAAAGGGTGTCTGGTGGCGTCTGCATATATGTCCTTCACACTCTGCACAGCGAGTCTGTCCCTCTCCAGACGCCTTTAGAGGCTGTCGCTGTACGCGTGTGGACGCCACATGCTGTTACCGTCTGCAGTCTTTACATTCCACCGGATGGTGATGTCTCGCAGCATGTCCTGGCTGCACTGGTCGCCCAATTGCCGCCACCTTTCTTGCTATTGGGCGACTTCAACGCCCATAACCCTCTGTGGGGTGGGTCAGTGGCCACAGGTCTAGGCGCCATCGTTGAGCATTTATTGTCGCAGCTCAATCTCTCGCTGTTAAATGATGGTGCCTTCACACACTTCAGTGTGGCGCATGGCACCTACTCCGCCATTGACCTTTCCACCTGTAGCCATAGCCTCTTACCGTCTGTCCAATGGAGTGTGCATGACGACCTGTGTGGTAGTGACCACTTTCCGCTCTTTTTGTCACTACCACAGCGTCACTCTTCTCATAGCCCTAGCAGATGGGCTATGAAAAAGGCTGACTGGGATTTGTTCTCCTCCGCTGCCTCTTTTGAGCCTCTCTCTACTGATGACATTGATGCGGTGGTTCAATCGGTCACCACCGGAATCGTTACTGCCGCCGAATCTGCCATTCCCCGTTCTTCTGGGTCCCTTCGGCGGAAGGCTGTGCCTTGGTGGTCGCCTGAGATCGCTGAAGCGATTAAAGATCGCCGGCAGGCGCTCCAGCGTCACAAGTGACATCCCTCCTTAGCCCACCTTATCGCCTTCAAACGGCTGAGTGCGCGGGCCCGCCTCCTTATCCGCCAAGGCAAGAAGGAGTGCTGGGAGCGGTATGTGTCCACCATTGGCCTCCATGTCACTCCCTCGCAGGTCTGGGCCAAGATTCGATGCGTCTACGGCTATCGGACCCCTGCCAGCGTCCCTGCGCTCTCACTGAATGGAGCCGTTTGTACTGACTCCGACGTCATTGCAAATCGCTTAGCAGAGCATTTTGCTATGAGTTCCGCTTCTGCGAATTACCCCCAGGCCTTCCGCTCCATTAAAGAGCGGCTGGAACGTCGGAGCCTTTCGTTTCGCACCAACCACCCGGAATCTTACAATGCTCGATTCAGTGGGTGGGAATTTCGCAGTGCCCTAGCTGCTTGCCCTGATACCGCTCCTGGGCCAGATGGCATCCACTGTCAGATGCTGAAACACCTTTCAGTGGACTGCCAGCGGCGCCTTCTCGATCTTTACAACCGTCTTTGGGTCGAGGGGGAGTTTCCGTCGCAATGGCGGGAAGGCATTGTCATCCCCGTTTTGAAACCTGGACAGACCCCTCTGGAGGTGGACAGCTACCGTCCCATTAGCCTCACCAACGTTCTTTGTAAGTTGCTTGAACGGATGGTGAGCCGGCGCTTGCATTGGGTACTGGAGTCTCGGGGCCTTCTGGCTCCGTCTCAGGGTGGGTTCCGTAAAGGCCGCTCCGCCACCGACAATCTGGTGAGCCTGGAGTCGGCCATCTGTACTGCTGGTCGCTGTCTTTTTCGACATGCGGAAGGCGTACGATACGACATTGCGTCATCACATTCTTTCTACGCTTCATGGATGGGGTCTTCGGGGTCCTCTGCCGATTTTGATCCGCAATTTTCTGTCGTGTCGTACCTTCCGCGTGCAAGTCGCGGCCTCGTATAGTTCCTCCCACGTCCAGGAGAACGGTGTGCCACAGGGCTCTGTTTTAAAGTGTCTGTCTGTTTTTAATAGCCATTAACGGGCTTGCTGCGGCCGTGGGAAATTCTGTCTCCGCTTCCCTGTATGCTGACGACTTCTGCCTTTACTACAGCTCTACTGGCATTGCAGCTGTTGAACGTCAGCTACAGGGCGCTATCCGTAAGGCGCAGTCTTGGGCTGTAGTGCATGGGTTTCAGTTTTCGGCAGCCAAGACCCGCGTTATGCATTTCTGCCGGCGCCGAACAGTCCATCCTGAGCCGCGGCTTTATCTTGCCGACGAACTCCTTGCTGTGGTGGAGACCCACAGGTTTTTGGGGGTGGTTTTCGATGCCCGGTTGACTTGGCTGCCTCATATCCGGCAGCTGAAACAGACGTGTTGGCGGCATCTAAACGCTCTGAGATGCTTGAGCCACACCCGCTGGGGCGCCGACCGCTCTACCCTGTTGCGGCTCTACCAGGCGTTAATCCAGTCCCGTCTGGATTATGGGAGCCTGGCTTATGGCTCAGCATCCCCATCTGCGTTACGGGTGCTGGACCCAATTCTCCACAGCGGGATACGCCTTGCCACTGGTGCTTTCCGCACCAGCCCTGTGGACAGCGTACTAGTGGAGGCAGGTGTACCTCCACTGCGGGTACGACGCCAACAATTACTGGCTGCTTATGCTGCCAATGTTTTTAGTTTGCCCGGGCATCCAAATTACCGTGTCCTGTTCCCGCAGTCGGTCGTCCATCTGCCGGACCGTCGGCCCCGGTCGGGTTGTCCGATCGCCGTACGCGTCAAGGAGCTTCTCTGTGGGCTTGGGTTTTTCCCTGTTCCGCCTCCTTTCCAGGCGCCTCTGCGTACACCCCCGTGGTGTGTTCCTCGCCCTTGCCTTCGGCTCGACTTGGCACAGGGCTCGAAGGACTCGGTCCCTCCAGAGGCCTTCCGCCGCCGCTTTTATTCCATCCTTGCCACATATCAGGGCTCTGGAATTGTTTACACCGACGGTTCGATGGTTGCTGGTTGTGTCGGGTATGCGCTAACTCTAGGGGACCATTCCGAACAACGGTCCTTGGCGGCTGGCTGCAGCGTTTACACTGCTGAGCTAGTCGCCATCTTTCGAGCCCTAGAGTATATCCGCTCCTGCTCAGGTGAGTCCTTCGTGATCTGTAGCGATTCCCTGAGCGGTTTACGAGCTCTCGACCAGTGTTTTCCTCGTTCTCGTCTGGTGATGGCTATCCATGAGTCCCTGCATACTCTTGCGCGTTGCGGCCGCTCTGTGGTCTTTGTGTGGACCCCCGGTCATGTCGGTATCCCGGGCAATGAACATGTTGACCGCCTGGCGAAAGAGGCCACGTGTAAACCATCTCTGGATGTTGGCCTCCCAGAGACTGATTTGCGGGCAGTCCTCCGCCGAAAAGTTTTTGCGCTTTGGGACGCTGAATGGCGCGATCGGATTACACCCAATAAACTCCGTGCCATTAAGGAGACGACGACTGTGTGGCGGTCATCCATGCGAGCCAACCGCAGGGACTCCGTCGTCCTTTGTCGGCTCCGCATTGGCCACTCCCGGCTGACACACAGTTATTTACTGCGCCGGGAGGACCCTCCTGTATGTCGCTGCGGGGCGGCTTTGACAGTGGCCCACATTCTGTTGGCCTGCCCCCTTTTAGCTGTGGTCAGGCAGACATTTGCGCTGCCTGATACGCTCCCTGCCCTTTTAACAGACGACTCCACTATGGCTGACTTAGTTTTACGTTTTATTCGGGCAGGGGGATTTTATCATTTAATCTGAGTTTTCTGTTTTATTTTATTGTTTTGTGTTGATTCTGGCCTTTGGCCTATGACTTTCAACTGATTTTTTTAATGTGTTTCTAAGTGGTAGGCTTTTCCTTTTTTATTTCTATGGTCGGCCAACCACCGTCACACTCTGTGTGGTTTTAGTTCGTTTTGTCTTGTCTTTGTCTCAGTTTCTCTTGTTCTGTATCGTCTGTGATCTCTTCTGTTCCTCGTTTTTATTCTCTGTGGGTGTTCTTTGTCTTTGGAAAAAGGGACCGATGACCATAGCAGTCTGGTCCCTTTAATCCCCCAAACCAACCAACCAACCTGATGGTGTATGTCAAAAACATAAAGGCGTAACGCGTGCAGCTCGATAAAATTAGATTTATTCAGCTGCACACAGACAAGTCTAACTTGACAATTATCAAAATAATATTAAGAGAAACTCCGTATCTCATAGCGGCGTCTTGCAGCGTGAAGGAAAAATATAGGGATAACCTCTGTAACTCTAATGGAAACAGCGCCGATCGCAATAAACTAGCAATAAAATATTATACAGAACATTCTTGGTCGGTTAAAACCCCTTTTATTCATAAGTTGTGACCGGTTTCGACTAGATGTAGATCATTTTCGGACTACACTCTGTAACTGAGTACAACAGAATAGAGAGTAGCATGTAATGTAATAAACATTAAGTGGAATTTAATTTATACAATGTCATACCCAGTGATGACGTGTGGAGACGATGGCACGGAGCAGGAACTGTGGATACCGCCGTCTGATTTCGACTACTATGTGGCGATGCCATGGAATTAAATAGCAGAAGCTCTGCCCCTTGCCTGTCACCTTCATTGCGGCAGTGGCGTCCAGCCCCTGCCGATCTCATGATATGTGATTTTTATTTATTTAATTTTTTAGGGGTTTGTGAAGTATTCCTCCGGTGTTCCACCTCTTCCCATAGCGTCGGCTGAAATACTTCTCTTAGGCAACAATCACCAGCAGAAATATGTCGTAGTAAATACATGGAATTGTGCTGTACCATAAACTCATATTTATTCTGACTGGTTTCGGTCTTTGATCATCATACAGAGAGACAGAAAAACGAAGCTTTCTCGTGTCATACATCCTGCAACGTGGGAGTAACATCCTTACTATAGTCACAATTATTGCGTACAATAGAATAACACAGCTTTCTCGTTTGCCACTGGATGGGCCACACCTTCTCGTTGTGAAGCTTTGTTGTTGTGTTGTGCACAGCAATTGTGACTGTAATAAGGATACTAAACTCGTGTTGCAGGGTGTATGACATGTGAAAGCTTTGTTTTTCTTTCTGCCTGGATGATGGTCAAAGACCGAAAACTGTCAGAATAAATAAGAATTTACAAAATAGCGCTCTGTCATTCAAATTTGGGTGAGCTGCGACACCGCATGCCTGGAGCACTGAATGCCATAACTCATGACATGCTAAAGTATGGCAATAATTTGATTATCGTCTGGATGATTGATGTTCGTCCGCTGGGGAACACATTGAACCTTTGTCAAAGGCAAATGAAAACTTCTATCATAATCGTAATTGTAAAAGTACTCTAACACTGTATGTGCATGCTTGTTAAGGACACACCCTTGCAAAATCAGACGGTTCATTTGAAAATAAAAACTTAGTAGTTTAAGTTAAAAAAATTTCCTAAGTTTCTGTCGTCATTCTTGTAGGAGATATAGCCAGGTGAAATCGAATGGATCTTTTTGGAACACCGACCGTTCCTCTGCATGGGGGTGAAAAACTCAAGAAGCTTTTCTAATTCGATTAGTGCTCCGACACTGAAATCCATCCTCCTCCTTCCTTTACGTCCAGGCTCTTCTGTAACATCTACTGAACACACACTCATCACAGTCGACCTTCTGATACGCTGCCACGCATCAGACACTTCATTCTCAATGCAGAGAATGCCAGCCTCTTCTAAGAACTAGACTAGGAAAGTATGCGGTAATCCCGCCTTGCACTCGCAGTATGGAACTTTCCTTTTCCTTTCCTGGAACGTAGGCCAACGCCAGAGTGACACGAACGTGAACGTCCAGCTCCTATTAAGGCGAAGCCGCGACAAGCGGGAATAGCGGAGTCCTCACTATGGACAGCTGTCAGAACGCAGTCGAGCCGCGCTCAATTGCGGCAAACACGAGAAGTGCCTGCTCGCAACCGGCAGAATTCTGCTCTTGTGATAGGTCGTACGTGGGCTGCTGCATAAGCATGTCAATATCGTAGTGAGACAAACTTCTTAATAAGAAATAGGCTTTCAGGCCCGTTGTCGGTTATGCTAAAAGTTCTTGGGCTTTGGTATCGCATAATTCATGTACAATCTTCTGATCCGATGTTTCGGCCTCCTCTCTGAGGCCTTCTTCCAAGAAGTGGCTGTATAGATGCCCCACAGTGTACAGCTAGGTCGTCCCACGAGACTTCAGTAGGAAGGCTGATACGTTGAATCAGAAAATTCTACAAGAATTTCGAGGTACTAATACTCCAGAACACTTGATGCAAACTTGGAGTGCTTCAAACTGGCGACGGATCAGGAGAGTGTGTAATGTATCATCTGGTATACAGAATACAAATCTGTCAACGGTACTGGGGAATTATCGAATGAATGGGAAGGAACCACGCCAAAGACATGTATAACGAGGTTAAAAGAAATTATCTGGATTTTTTTAGTAATTTATATCACTAGCGTTGTAGCAGGTTCTGTCACCAAATAAAAGGAGTACGTCATATTTGTTATGGCGATCTTCGTTATTTAAGAAGAGCATAATCTTCTCCGCTAGGACGAATAATACAATCTCGCGATTCACAAGCACTTTGACATGACATGGACACAATATAAAACCTGGACGGTTTCGTAATATTCATTGGGGTTGTTGGTCACTTTCGTGTGTATGAATAACAGTATGGATACCTAACGAGAGGATTAGGATACAGACTCCAGGAATCTCTAAGGGAATAATAATACTGTTTCACAGTTTACGTAATCAGTCGCGCAATAGAAATCACAAGAAACTTCTACCCGCTACTACAGGATAGGAAATCCCCATGATCAAAAATGAGAAATGTATAGTGGATGGAAGTTGGGTTCAAACGCTTCTGGCAAAATTACATTAAGTCTGATAAATTCCAAGTATTTGAAATACCTCCCTGCGTACAAGCATTCGTTTTGCTCAGGAAAATTGGTCCTATCGAAAGGAATTACTTTCTAACAGAAAACTATTGCTTTTGTTACATTTCGTGGTTGGTCAGCACAATGGTAATATGGGGACAATGGTTATGTAATCATGACAAGATCAGTAAATAGCACACACGAATACAACTAATAAGTCACAGAGGATCAACTCATTTGTGAGTACGTGCTTGGTACACATGGAGCCCCTTTCAGTACTCCATCCTTTTCCGTGCTACATGCCTGTCCTCCCACTATTCTTCCTCCTCTCCCTTGGGGATTGTCTTGTGTACACTCGAGAGACCAAAACTTGTGAAAGTGTCGGAAGACTTTGGTGAATTTCGGTTTTGTATTTCTCTCCGTTGTTGTTTTGACTTCCCCTGCCCTTCCTCCGCTTCGGCGTTACAGGTCTACCTTTCTGTTTTTCTTCACCCTATGCGTGGCTGAAGGCCGCCTTCGATGCGTACAGGTTGATTGGGTAATTCGTAACTCCCAGCACCTGGGTCGACAGGTAGGGACCGTGCATATCCTGGTAAAGGTCCAGGGAGGGCTGATTACTGAGCTGTTACCTTCCCAGTTGACGGCTGGTCACTCTGCCTGTAGTTAGGGAGATTTGACCTGTGATTTGAACAATCACCTAAGATGGGTGTGCTCCCCTCTGTGGTCCAGGGAGGGCTGATTACTGAGCTGTTACCTTCCCAGTTGACGGCTGGTCACTCTGCCTGTAGTTAGGGAGATGTGACCTGTGATTTGAACAATCACCTAAGATGGGTGTGCTCCCCTCTGTGGTGACCCTAGAAGGAACGAGGCGCTGACAATCATGGGGGATTCACCTGTGATGAGTACATCAACTCCATCAACGCAACCTCCGTTTAATAAATGGAATTGAAATGAGGCGAAAAACACAACGAATATTCCAGTTGCGTGATATCGCGCACAGGACGAAGTCAGAACTTTTCAACGGTGAACCTGTTCGTCATTCAGAAAGTCGTACATACAGTTGTAGGCCCATTAATGCCCTGCACTCGCTTACACAATGAAACTTTGCTTCAAGAGATAGTTAGCGCCTTTCAAGCCCAAAAACTGCTTAAGGCTATGCTGCTGTATAGATACCATGTTCATGTAGAGACTCATCCAACACTGAATTCTTCACGTGCTGCCATATGCACTTGGCTGCTTGACGGTGACTATGATGGATATACACGACATAATCTCTCTGCCCCCCAGGGGATCCACAACTCTTTTGTGGATACGTGTGTAGCGAGCACGGGACCCCGAGCTAATGTGGCCTTCCTTCCTTTCCGGGCTGCATACCTTCCCTTTCCGTATCCTTCCCCATCCCCCGTCTTCGCCCCCCCCCCTCACCTCTGGCTCTTTCCTTCCCCTTCTCCCCCCCTGGGGAGTATGGTTTGTGCCTACGTCCGGAGACGGACGCTTGTAAATGTACCGCACTCTTCGCCTTCCTTGCATGTTTGTCTTCATCTTTCTTCGTCCTTCTCTTTTTCTTACCTCTTCTCTTTACCTCTTCTCTTTACCCTTTTCTCCGCTGCGGCGTTTGAGACCTCTCTTCTTTCCTTTCCCTGTCTCTTTTTTCCTCCCTGTGCGTGTCTGAAGGCCGACCCACGCACTTCCTTGCGTAGCCGGTGACGGGGTAACGCGTAATTCCCCGCCCCGGGTAGACAGGTAGGACACGTACGTACCCCCTGGTAACGGCCAGGCCCAGGGAGGGGTGATTACCCGAGCTGATACCTTCCGAAAGTGCCGATTGGTCCCTCCGTCCGTTTGTCGGGAGGTGTGACCTGAGGTGTGAACAATCACCTAAGGCGGGTGTGCCCTCGGTGAGGGCCCCCACAAGGGAGGAGCGCGCCATCGGAGACGCCGGTAATCATGGGGGATTCTTCCGCAATGGTTTCCTCACCTTCCACTATGTCTGCTCACAAACGTAAGTTCACTGAGTCTCAGCCACAGACGGTTCTTCCATCGTTGCCACAGTTCCTTGTTGTTTCTCGGTCTGACGAAGGTCACGACTTTTCCACAGTCAACCCTTTCATTATTCAGAAAGGTGTCGACGCAATTGCGGGTCCTGTAAAGTCTTGTTCCAGATTACGGAATGGTACCCTGTTGTTAGAAACACACAGTGCCCTCCAGGCTCAAAAATTGCTGCGTACTTCTCTGCTCCACACCTTCCCTGTCCGGGTGGAACCGCACCGTACCTTAAATTCCTCGCGTGGAGTCGTTTATACACGCTCCCTCGATGGATTGTCTGACGAAGAAATTCAGCACTACCTGTCTGACCAGGGCGTCACCGCTGTTCATCGGGTTATGAAAAGGGTTGACTCGAACATCATTCCAACCCGCACTGTCTTCTTGACATTTGACAAAGTTCAACTCCCATCAAAAATCAAAGCAGGCTATGAGATAATTTCCGTTCGCCCTTATGTCCCAAACCCTACGCGTTGCTATCGATGTCAGCGGTTCAATCACACCAGCCAGTCCTGTTCCAATCCGGCCAAATGTGTTACGTGTGGCAAGGATGCCCATGAGGGTGCTTGTCCACCTCCATCCCCTCACTGCATCAACTGTATGGGTGACCACGCTGCTTCCTCTCGAGATTGCCCCGTTTTTAAGGATGAAAAGCTCATCCAGGAGATCAGAGTAAAGGAAAAGGTGTCGACCTTTGCTGCTCGAAAGTTACTCGCCAGTCGACAGCCCACCGTGCCTCAGAAAGGAAAATACAGCACTGTCCTTGCTTCTCCTCGGCCAACAAAGGAGGCGGCCACGCAGACTTGCGACCTCACATTTAGTACCACGGTTGTCAGATCGGCCAGCGCAAAGATCGCCCGTTCAACCTCACCACTTTCGCCTGCCCACTCTATGGCTCACCCTTCGTCGGGTTCTGCTAAATCTCGAGCCCAAAAGTCAGACGCCAAGTCTTCGAAAAAAGAGCATTCTCGTGAAGAGTTTTTACGTACCGCAACTTCCCAACCATCGGTTCCTCCTTCATCTAAACATCATACCTCCAAGAAGGCTACGAAGAAACACAGTTCCTCTCCTTCTCCGCCAAGGCGTGTCCCAACTACAGCACCACCTGGCGGAAATCGCCCTCGGCCATCTTCTGTGTCGCCGAGGCGCACTGCTGGTGGCCGGTCAACTGGCCGATCGTTGGTGGCAGGAGCTGCTCCTGACCAACCTATGGATCAGGATCTTCTGCCTTCGACTGAATGCCATTCCATGCTGTCGGTCGCAAGCTCTGAGCAGTCGTTGAGTTGACAGCACCCTTGGTCACGTTTCTCCATTTTCTGTTCACCCTATGTCCATTATCCACTGGAATATCCGCGGCATTCGCGCCAATCGGGATGAATTGTCGATCCTCTTACGATCCTACTCGCCGGTCATCTTCTGTCTTCAGGAAACAAAGCTGCGTCCCCATGACCGCTTTGTTCTCCCTCATTTTCAGTCCGTCCGATATGACCTCCCCTCTGTTGAAGGCACTCCAGCCCATGGAGGACTCATGATTCTGCTCCATGATACTCTCCATTATCACCCAATCCCCTTAAACAGTTCCTTCCAAGCTGTCGCCGTCCGTCTTTCCCTTTCTGGATACACGTTCTCTCTATGTACGGTATACATTCCATCATCCACACCACTGGCACGAGCTGATCTCCTTCATCTTCTTGATCAGCTTCCACCCCCCTATTTGCTGGTTGGGGACTTCAATGCCCACCACCCGCTTTGGGGATCTCCACATCCTTGTCCACGTGGCTCACTATTGCTAGACGTCTTCCACCAAGTGGATCTAGTCTGCCTCAACACTGGGGTCCCCACATTTTTGTCTGCCTCCACGGCAAATTTATCTCATTTGGACCTTGCGGTCGGTACTGTTCCGCTAGCTCGGCGCTTCGAATGGTTCGCCCTTGATGATACACACTCGAGTGACCACTTTCCATGTGTTCTTCGACTGCAGCCTCAACTGCCATATATGCGCTCGCGACGCTGGAAGTTTGCCCAAGCCGATTGGACACTTTTTTCGTCTCTAGCGACATTCGATGACCGTCGCTTTCCCAGCGTCGACGATGAGGTCACACATTTTACCGACGTTATTCTCACAGCTGCGGAACGTTCAATACCACGCACCTCCGAATTGCCCCGGGGCCCCCCAGTTCCTTGGTGGAACGAGGCATGCCGTGACGCAATACGTGAGCGGCGACGTGCTCTTCGCATTTTCCGTCACCATCCAACTTTGGCCAACTGTATCGGATATAAGCAGCTCCGTGCGCGATGCCGTCGCGTCATCCGCGATAGCAAGAAGGCAAGCTGGCAATTCTTTATTAGCTCATTTAACACCTTCACTTCCTCCTCGGAAGTTTGGAGTCGGCTTCGACGGTTCTCAGGCGCGCCTAGTTTCTCCCCGGTCTCTGGGCTCACTGTCGCGCATGATACCTTAGTGGACCCCGTCGCAATTTCTAACTCATTGGGTCAGCACTTTGCTGAGATTTCGAGCTCTTCAAATTACCCGCCAGCGTTTCTCCCGAAGAAACGTGCAGCGGAAGTGCGACATCTTGCTTTCTCCTCTCAAAATCGCGAAAGCTACAATACTGTTTTCTCCATGCGCGAACTCCAACATGCACTCTCTGCTTCTCGCTCCTCCGCCCCAGGACCGGATGGTATCCATGTCCAAATGTTGCTGCATTTATCAACCCATAGCCTGCGTTACCTCCTTCGCCTTTATAATCGAATTTGGACCGACAGTACCTTTCCCAGGCGATGGCGGGAAGCTATTGTCGTCCCCGTTCCGAAACCTGGAAAAGACGAACATCTCCCCTCTAGCTATCGCCCCATTTCTCTCACGAGTAGTGTCTGTAAGGTTTTGGAGCGTATGGTGAATTACCGTTTAGCTTGGTGGCTGGAATCCCGCAGTCTTTTAACACCAGCCCAATGCGGATTCCGACAACATCGTTCTGCCGTTGACCATCTTGTTGCTCTCTCCACTTATATCATGAACAATTTTCTCCGGAAACGGCAAACGGTAGCAATATTTTTTGATCTGGAGAGAGCATACGATACCTGTTGGAGGACAGGCATCCTCCGCACACTGTTCTCTTGGGGCTTTCGAGGCCGGCTGCCCCTTTTTCTTCGCGAATTTATGGCAGAGCGCACATTTAGGGTGCGGGTGAACACTACTCTCTCCCGTACTTTCTCCCAAGAAAACGGGGTACCCCAGGACTCCGTGCTGAGTGTTGTACTGTTTGCCATCGCCATTAATCCAATTATGGATTGTCTCCTTCCTGATGTCTCGGGCTCCCTCTTTGTGGACGATTTTGCGATCTACTACAGCTCTCAACGGACCAGCCTTCTTGAAAGACGTCTTCAAGGATGTCTCGATCGCCTACACTCGTGGAGCGTCGAAACCGGCTTCCGTTTCTCACCCAGTAAGACCGTTTGTGTTAATTTTTGGCGACGTAAGGAGTTTCTTCCGCCTTCCTTACATCTAGGTCCTGTCAACCTTCCGTTTTCCGACGTCGCTAAATTCTTGGGTCTTATGTTTGACAGAAAACTGTGCTGGTCCTCCCACGTTTCCTATCTTTCGGCTCGGTGTCTGCGTTCCCTTAACACCTTCCGTGTCCTGAATGGCACCTCTTGGGGAGCGGACCGAGTGGTCCTTCTCCGCCTCTATCGCGCCTTAGTGCGCTCGAAATTGGATTATGGAAGCATAGTCTACTCCTCTGCTCGGCCGTCTATTCTTCGGCGTCTCGACTCTATCCACCACCGTGGATTACGTTTAGTGTCTGGAGCTTTTTACACCAGCCCTGTGGAAAGCCTTTATGCTGAGACTGCTGAACCTCCGCTATCCAATCGGCGGGCAGTCCTTCTGAGTCGTTATGCTAGCCATCTGTCTTCCATGCCTGCTAATCCTGCCCATGACCTTTTTTTCGACGCCTCCTTTGATGTAGGGTATGCAGGCCGCTCCTCCTCCCTACTACCCCCGGGAGTCCGCTTCCGTCAACTGCTCCATTCTCTTTCCTTCCGCTTTCCTAAAACCTTCTTGACAACTTGGGGTACAGCACCACCTTGGCTCCGTCCCCGGATCGACTTGCTCAGAGACCTATGTCAATTTCCCAAGGATGGTACCCCTACACTTGTTTACCGTCGGGCATTTGCTGCTCTATGTGCACAAATGACGGAAGCCACATTTATTTACACCGATGGCTCGAAAACATCGTTAGGTGTAGGGAGTGCCTATATTGTTGGCGACACCCCAAATCACTTTCGGCTTCCTGACCAGTGTTCGGTTTATACTGCGGAGCTTTACGCTATTCTCCACGCTGTCCACTACATCCGCCGCCATCAGCGGATACAGTACGTAATCTGCTCAGATTCTCTCAGCTCTCTCCTAAGTCTCCAAGCTCTTTACCCTGTGCACCCTCTGGTCCACCGGATTCAGGACTGTCTGCGCTTGCTCCACCTGGGGGGCGTCTCAGTGGCGTTCCTCTGGCTCCCGGGACACGCTGGTATCTGTGGAAATGAGGCGGCCGATATAGCGGCCAAGGCTGCAGTCTCTCTTCCTCGGCCAGCTATTCAGTCTCTTCCGTTTACCGATCTACGTAGCGGTTTATGTCGCCAAGTTGCTCATTTATGGCATGCGCATTGGTCAACACTTCCCCATAATAAATTGCGGGAAGTGAAAGCCCTTCCTTGCGCATGGACCTCTTCCTCCCGAACGCGTCGTCGGGAGGAGGTAATTTTAGCTAGACTCCGGATAGGGCACTGTCTTTTTAGTCATCGACATCTTTTAAGCGGTGATCCTCCCCCATTCTGTCCCCACTGCTCTCAGCCGTGGACGGTCAGACACCTTTTAATTGAATGCCCCTATTTTAATCCGTTACGCTCCCGTCTACAGCTATCGCCTGATCTATCGTCGATTTTAGCAGATGACACGCGCTCAGCTGACCGCGTTCTACAGTTTATTAGTGACAGTGAAATGACGTCAGTCATTTGAAGCCTTTTTTTTGGGGGACAACCACCCCCTTTCTATAGTTGATTTTTAAGCATTCCTTCTGCCTTTAGTTTCTCAAATTTTATGTCTTTGTTCCCATTGCTGCTGATTTTAAATTTCGTTTTTTTCCTGTTTTCTACGTCACGGGCTGGGCGCTAATGACCATAGAAGTTTTGCGCCCTAAAACCACAAACAAAAAAAAACAAAAAAAAAATAATCTCTCTGATCAGGGCGTAGCCGCAGTTAATCGGGCTATGAAAAGGATTGGTGCAGAATTAGAGCCTACCTGCAACTTTTCTTAACATTTGATCGAGTGGAGCTCCCGTTGGAGATCAAAGCGGGCTATGAAATCATCATCAGACCCTGTATACCGAACCCAATGCATTGCTACTAATGTTAGCGCTATAATTATACTCGTATGTCCCGTAACTAAGCAGCCAAATGTCTATAGCAAGAATGTTCATGAGGGAGATTGCCTGCCTCCTCCTCCCGGCTCCACCTCCACTGGGAACCATGCAGCTTTGTCTCGCGAACGCCCTGTAACGCCGTTCAGGATTGGAGATCATCCTGACCAGGGGATATGACAAAAATTTTGGAATGCGTGTTGGAAAATGAGAGTTTTGCGTGTACCACAATATCCTGTGCCATAGTTCCCTGGCATTCTAAGGATGGCAACAGAACGGAATGGGCCGGCCGGAGTGGCCGAGCGGTTCTAGGCGCTACAGTCTGGAACCGCACGACCGCTACGGTCGCAGGTTCGAATCCTGCCTCGGGCATGGATGTGTGTGATATCCGTAGGTTAGTTAGGTTTAAGTAGTTCTAAGTTCTAGGGGACTGATGACCTCAGACGTTAAGTCGCATAGTACTCAGAGCCATTTTAGAAGGGAATGGTTTAGGTTATGAAGGCATTCTGAATTGTTCAGCATTCGTTGATACACCACAGATGTAAGGGCGTTCTAGGGCCTAAGTCCCTGCATCTAGATCACAGGAGATGGACCTGAACGTCAGTGTTCGTTTCTCTCTCCTGGTCTTCAAATACTGTCTCCAAAGTAGTTACTGCTCTCGTTTATAAACACAACTTCTCGGCAGCATCTGACAGGTGAATGGTGATGTTTGACGCGAGGCTGACGAGTAGCACCGTTTTCAGCAGCATAGTTTCTGACAAAGGTTGATTACCACAGCTACACTGTCCTGTCACATTAATGTGACCGCCTGTCAAAATCCTAAATAACCACCTTCTGCGGTGCGGACCGCCGCGATACGTGCAGGAAGAGTGTCAGTGAGTTTCTGGAAGGTAGCGCCAGGTATGTGGACCCACGTCGACTCCAGTGTTATGGCCAGATGCGCTAGGTTTCACGGTTGAAGATCCATGGCTCGAACAGCCCAATCGAGGTGGCCAGGGCTTGCTGTTCTTCGAACCATACGCGTACGCTGCGAGCTGTGTGACACGTTGCATTGTCCTGCTGGTAGATACCATAGTGGACAGGAAAACCGAACTGCACGTAGGGGTGGACATGGTCACCGAGGATAGATGCAGCCTTGTATTGATCCAGTGTGCTTTCCAGAATGAAGGCATCAGCCAGGAAACGCTACGAAAACATTCCACTGACCATAACGCTCCGACGATTGTCGCAGGGAGTTTGCTTTGAGACGTTTCACGCTGTACGCACCAACGGCCATGTGTCCGACGTGATTGACATGAAAAAGCCACCTATCGCAACTCAGTGGGCGTCCAGCTGCGGTACTGGCGTGCCAATTGCAGCTTCCGCCGCCGATGAACAGCAGTCAGCAAGTGTGCGTGATGAAGGTACCTGCTCCACAGACCTATACACAGCAACGTTCACTGAACACTCGTTGTGGAGACGCTGTTGGTAGCCCCTTGGTTCATCCGGCCGGTCAGTTGCTCTACAGTTGCACGTTTGTTCGCCCATATGAATCTCCCCAGCTGTTGTTCACCCTTGTCATTTATGGCCCGTGGTCCACCACAGATGCTTCGGTGTCAGTTTTGTATAGCGCCATTTTACCATGCACAGTATATTTTATTCACAGCGGCACGTGAATAGTTTACAAAGTTAGCCGTTTGAAAATCTTCCACCCTTGGTCCGAAAGCTAATGATCATACTATTCTGTACGTCAGATAAATCACTCCGTTTTCGCTTTATGTCAACGACTGCACCGTTTTCCGCGTTCTCCACAACACACTTCATATACCTTCCACTTCTAGAGCTGCCACCTGCCTTCTGTGAGTGGTTATTGCTTGCTGACGTCGAACACTGTGGCAGTCACATTAATGTGGCTGTACCCTGTAATACTCTCGGCACAGCATTTGTTCTAATTGGTGCTGCGATGCTGGCCTTTGAAACTGCTACGTCATAAAGACGTCATGTGTTCTAAATGCTTGGATATGTAGACGATGCCAGCGCAACCACCCAAAGTAGGTAGGAATGACGCCATGGGTTCAAGAGGGACATACTCCATGCAGTATCTCAATGACCGCACGCGACTAGTGCCCAAGAAGATAGACATACTGTTCGCTCTACTGTGCGGGATTGTACAGCCAAGTTGCGTAGTTTGAATCAGGGAGAGAGCTTGTTTGCAGCAAGACGAGTATCCACACAGACAGCACAACCATGTCTGGAGCTCCATGACGTGTCAACACGACGAACATTGTTGTGGCCTCTACTGAAGTTGCAGCAGAGAGAAGTCGCGGCAGTGGTGCGCCCACGACACGACTATAGGAGAGTCATTGCATCATTTTGTCAGACGAATCGCCGGCCGAAGTGGCCGTGCGGTTAAAGGCGCTGCAGTCTGGAACCGCAAGACCGCTACGGTCGCAGGTTCGAATCCTGCCTCGGGCATGGATGTTTGTGATGTCCTTAGGTTAGTTAGGTTTAACTAGTTCTAAGTTCTAGGGGACTAATGACCTCAGCAGTTGAGTCCCATAGTGCTCAGAGCCATTTGAACCATTCAGACGAATCTTCGTTATCCTGAAACATCATGTTGGATAAGTCCGTACTTAGAGGCTCCGAGGAGAGCGAATGTTGCCACATTGTATTCATTGCCATATTCGCCCAGCACCTGGAGTTATGGTACGGGGCACCATTGTGTTTACAATACGATGATCATCTCTGGTTCACATTGCCAATAATTTATGCAACGGCTGCTACATGTCTGACATCCTAAGGCCGGTTGGTGTGCGGTCATGACATAATCTTCCAACAAGATGCATGTTGCCCAAGCTGCCCTCACGTATCTACACTCTGTCTGGTCACTTGTTGCCGAGAGGCCAACCATGTCGGCTGGAAATTCTGGCATACAGTTGAAGCAGCATGAAGTGACGTACTCGTGCCTGTCATCCAATCTGAAATCGCCCCGATATCTGTAACGTATCGAGGAAGCATGAGAGAAAAAAGAAAATTTTCTTTCTTTCTTTTTTACGATAAACGTTATTATTTTGTAACCGCTTAATTTAAATTGTACATAGTAATAGGAACTAAGAAAACATAATATCTTTAAAGTCGAAAAACGGAAGTCGAAGACTACGCTATGTTCAATTTTTTTTAAGTTGCGTCTTTTGTCTTCACGAGTCGTTACTGGTATATGTTGAGCGAATCTGCCTTATTAACGCTCTGTAACGAAAATTCTACTTTTAAAGGGAAAATGTAAGAGCCTTTATGATTACAAAGTTATTCAACTTATTTCTTTATCAAGCCGACAGTAGAAAAGGATTTCTAGGCTACACGGGAACAACGCAAAATTCACTTTTGGCGGACTACGATTAATTTACAGAGACTGGAAGACAGCGGAATGAAGAGGTAAAATGTTGATCTTAACTGTTTCCAGAAAAAAAACAGTACTTATAATTAATGCAGATAGTACAACCCTTACAAATTTTAGCACTGTACAAAAATCTTTGTAGAGAGTTTTTTATTGTTCTTTCAGTTTTTGTAACGGACACATAAAAGGACTCAATGACTAACCTGGCTGCGTATATAGTTAAATGTTGCGCTATTTACCAGTCATTCAAGTATTGGTAAGTAGAGCAACATTAAACTATATACGCAGCCGGATTAGTCACTGAGTCGTATAAACCAAAAAGAGAACTTTTTGTGGGAAGATTCTCAGAACAAAAGAGCATTCTCAGAAAAAGTTCTCGAATTCCTGTGAATAAAAAATTCGAAATATATTCTGTAACGATGGAGTTCTTCCTCACTACCTCTGCTCCACCTTCAGAAGGCTCTTGCTGTGTGTCGTCTGCCACGTCCGGGACTGAACGTTTCATTCATCCCTCTCAATCAGGCAAAATATTCACTGTACAGATATGGAATTGGGATGAATGTATCCTGGAAGAGTTGCACTACGTTTCTATTGCACTTTAATCTGCATCGTAAATTATTAAGCCGACTACGGACAATTTACGGAAATGCATTTTAGACATGCGGGAGAAACGTTTTTCTTATTCAAGTTAGGTGAACACTTTATGCAAACGAAATCTTAAGAATACATTACATTTTCATTTATTCCAAATCGGAACTCTTTGCGAGTTTTCTAACACGCAATATGACGCTCTCCTGTCAAGTATTTAAGCGGTCGCCCGTACAGTTTCGTTAGCAGAAACAGATCGCTAGGTTTGTAATAAACCAGTTCTTAATTTTTCTGATTCGCCTGCTTATTTCGAACATAACAAAATATATGATTTCTCCGTTGAGAGAACAAGATGATGAACTTCTGCAAACGTCAGTCAGACGCTTTTGTGATGTATACCTAAGGCTGCTTCTACACCAGCCTTAAAACCTGGGTCTGCTAAATAGCACATTTTCGCTTCTTTTGAAAGGTCGCTGCCTCTTCTTTCATGGTTTTCGATGAGGAAGTCCGCCAGTCAAATAATGTTTTTATTGCTAAACCTGTATAAACTTCTACAATTTCTCTCTACAGTATTTCTGCGGGCTACTATCTGTTTTGCCTTCCGAGCAACAGAAATTCTGTAATATTTACTAAAAGAACTTGGTATTACTTAATCTCAACAGAGGTTAATCACCTCGAAGTATTCTACAGAGTTCACTTCAAAAAACAGAAGATGTTCTCCACTTCCGAGAAACTTCTCTACTGTTAGTTGCACGAAATCGGACAATGTTCTTCGCCTTGAACAACATCACCCACCCTCTTACTCAAGCTGAGAACGTTCTCGGGTGCAGTGTATCCTCCGAGCCGCGTTACTCATGGGAACCTGAAAATATTCTCCGAAATTCCGAGAATAAAGTACATTCTCCGTTTTACCAATACGACCCATTCTTGCTGCTTGAGGTGGCTATTCAGTTTCGCTTCTGGTATAGTCCCAAACTCCCTACAGATTTCATCATATATGCTTCCCACTATATTGTACATCGATAATGACTGAATTTCGTTATTTTCTACCCTTCCTTGTAACTTTAATGGCCAAAGGTGTATATGTCGCTGCTAGCGTGAACCACAATGACGAACAAGTGCACCTTTCTCGGACCACCGTCACATGTACACTGATGGGCAGCTCACACCTCAGTGTTACATAGGTATTCGGAACGCGTTATCAGCATCCAGCGTCCTGAAAGACCCACCACAAGAATTCACTAAAACTGAATAAATTGTTCGAATAATGATCTATGTCATCCCAGCTCGTCCACAGTGATTGTGGGGCGAGGATAGGCTCAAACTGCCTGCATTTTACGGGCGTTACTTTTCGTTGTATTATCATTTGGGCTGTGGTTGAGATGGCTCGTCACAGGTGATAATTTTTGGAGCTTTAGATCAGCATACAGAACGAGTAACGCATATATAAATGAATAATTTATTTTGAAAATTAAGTTAAATAAATTAAACTGGTCGAAGCATTTAGAAAAAGCTGTGAAGCTATTTACTCTGGGCGACGGTGAATGAAACACTAATAGATGACAATGTGGGACATGCAGTGACAGGATTATTTCTACTGTTGCCTAATCTATGAAATTCAGATACGACGAGGACGGTGATGGTGGTGGCGGTGATTATCATTCGTCAGATTTCGAAATCCCACATTTGTCAAAATATGAGCATATACCCGCACATTTAATCGATGCACTCTTGGCTGGTCCCGGCGGAGGTTCGAGTCCTCCCTTGGGCATGGGTGTGTTTGTGTTTGACCTTAGGATAATTTAGGTTAAGTAGTGTGTTAGCTTAGGGACTGATGACCTTAGCAGTTAAGTCCCATAAGATTTCACACACATTTGAACATTTTTTTTGGTGCACTCTTTTTTTCCGATACTGGATTCTCCCTTTGGCTTTGCTCTGTTATGACGATTCCCGTCAGGCACTGTAGTTGTCTCAAATCAAAACATTACAGCAAATCAAAAAAACTATTCATCAAAACTACCTTCGTTGGTGATATCACTATTTTCCACAGCTGTGTCTATTAGCCGGCCGTGGTGGCCGAGCGGTTCTAGCCGCTCAGTCCGGAACCGCGCGACTGTTACGGTCGCAGGTTCGAATCCTGCCTCGGGCATGGATGTGTGTGACGTCCTTAGGTTAGTTATGTTTAAGTAGTTCTAAGTTCTAGGGGACTGATGACCTCAGATGTTAAGTCCCATAGTGCTCAGAACCATTTTAACCATTTTTGTGTCTATTGATTCGTCATTTCAAATGGCTCTGAGCACTATGGGACTTAAATTCTAAGGTCATCAGTCCCCTAGAACTTAGAACTAGTTAAACCTAACTAACCTAAGGACATCACAAACATCCATGCCCGAGGCAGGATTCGAACCTGCGACCGTAGCGGCCGCGCGGTTCCAGACTGTAGCGCCTTTAACCGCTTGGCCACCGCGGCCGGCGATTCGTCATTTGCTGTTTCACTAGTATCATCGTCCAAAGTATCTCTCTTGTTGTAGTAGTAGTCGTCAGACACTTTCTGGCGTGATATGCGGCCCTTATAGTTTTCAAAAGTCACAGCTGTAATACCTAATGAAACAGCATCAAAAGTAAAATGACCCTATAGTCTATCAAGAGTGGTTCTGGCTAGTAAAGCTGAGGTGCTAGGATTTTCCTGTGGTGGAAGTCTGGATGAGTTCGCCTCTGCCTTGTGAGGTCAACTGAAAAGCTACTAGGGTATAAAAGAAGCGAAACTGAGACGTACGTCACTGATGTAGCGATACGTCAAAAGGCTTGCAGCAAGATAGTTGACACACAACACTTACTTATTAGCAGAAAAAAAATCATTTGTTATTTTCTCGGGGTACTTTAATCAGTTATGGATCTTATTCTTTGCATGGTTACAGATGAGTTCTATAATTTAGGTCTACGTGGTGTGACGGTAATAGGAACCATTTTCTTGCAAAATTTTGCCAAATAAAGAGGAAGAGGTTGTTATTCCTTAAACACCGCCAAAATTTCCCTGGTCTTTATGTATTTTTAATTTTAATCTGAGCTTTTCTGCGTAATAGTCCGAAGTACTCCTATTACATAGATGAGAATAATTTGGCATAAACTTACTATCTGGAGAACGATCATGATGCACATAATTTTTTATATAATTGTTTTGATAATACAGCTTTGTGAATAGAATTACCGGTTTCGGCCATGTGAATGCTATCTTTAGACCTTCTCATTCTGCTGCAATACAAAAAGTGAAAACATGTAAAAATGACGCGAGTGAAACTCGTGTTATTCATATGTGTTGTGACTTCAAGCATTGCAGCAGAATGATAGGTTCTAAAGATGACTTTTCCATGGCTGTAGGAGGTAAAACTATTCAAAAAGTTGTGCGATCAAGATAATTAAATTAAAGTTGTGTAGAGGAGAAGTGATCAAGGAAGGAAACCTCGCACAGTAACTAACCGTTGCCTGGTACTCTTCACACAGTGTCACTTGGCAACAGTTATTCACAGTGCAGTGTGTATGAATCTGCGATTCGTCTACGTAATCCAGGGCTTAAATATTTCGGCCGGAACGGCGTTCCGGTACTTCCAAGTTTTTGTAAACTCACTGGAATTAGTCGGCGCACTGAGAAGTCGACCTTTTTCTTGGCGCTCATGTCTCAGATCGACTAAGGCCTCCCTGATATTTAATGTTGTGGGCGGAGACAGAAGCTCCATCGCAAGTCAGAGCGATTAAAAGCTCTTTCAAAAAGTCATAGCCTAGAGCTAGTGAGTCTGCTTTAAAATTTCTTCCAAGGTGCCAGATGCTGCTATGTCATACGCCGAGCAGTTACGATGCAACTATTTGAACGTTGCGGCTGGCAGCGGTTCAAAATGGTTAAAATGGCTCTGAGCACTATAGGACTTAATTGCTGTGGTCATCAGTCCCCTAGAACTTAGAACTACTTAAACCTAACTAACCTAAGGACATCACACACACCCATGCCCGAGGCAGGATTCGAACCTGCGACCGTAGCGGTCGCGCGGTTCCAGATTGTAGCGCCTAGAACCGTCGGCCACTCTGGCCGGCGCAGCGGTTCAGAACATGACGTCATAGTCACGAAGACTACCGACTTGTGCCAAATGTATCGAGCAGAACTAGGGAGGAAAGCGACACTGCTACGGAGGCAGACGGAAGCACCTGCTGTTTATATTAAATCTTGTGGTTTTATTGTTTTGATTATACGAAATTATGCTTTGAAAGCCGGAATTTCAAAACACTATTTTGTGAAAAATAATTTCTCATTGTAAATTTATCAAAGTTCTCAAAATTCGAATCTTGTGATTTTTATGGCGGGAAGGGAAGGTAGAAGTTGGGGAGGGGGGGGGGGGGGGGGGGGATCGGTTATGTGATTGAAGAGGGGCGTTCAAGCTCCTAAACTTTTAAAAATTTTAAGCACTAAAATATACCACTGGCCCCTTCAATTCTGACTTAATTCTTTCTTTAAAGAATGTAACGTAGTAAATGAATACCACCAGTTTGCTTTTGTTCTGCTAATAGTTGAGTCCTGCTTCACTCTGCATTGTGATCCTCTTTCTTTAACTTGCACGCCACTAATTTACCGAACTTCCCGTTCGCTAATATTTGCTTGCACCTTCTGAAGCCTCTACAGTATTGTAGAACAAAAGCAAACTGGTGCTTCTCATTTATTATAATGTTGTTCTACCAAGAACCGACGGAAGATTCTGTTAAAATGTAACATAGTATGCTGTTTCCGCAAGTTTGTTCTCTCGTCCGCACATAATGACTCATTGGTTGTAGTACCTATTAAAATCAAAGCCCATAGATGGAACAGTTTTCCTCAGTCTCTCTTTGGTAGCCTTGAAATGCATTTCTGTGTGACACAGGCTGTGAAAGTTTATTTTAATAAGGCCGGTATTACACTATCAAATTTCTTTGTCCAATATCTTTGTCAAAGATATTTGATAGTGTAATAGGGACTTTGTCAAATGTCGTCCAATATTTGATCAAATCTAGGGCCTCGCTGTATATTTGATCAAAGAAATCGCTTGTCTTCTGTTCACTGCAATGTGACATGTTACCACATGGAGCGCTAGCATCGCTGCAGCGTTCTGTCGTCTGTAGTGTTTCTATAACCATTGCCGGTAAATGCAATTGGTGTGTGCCGACAACTACAAAATTAATAGAGATGTCTGAAGCTGATGAGGCGCTTTACAACGTGAGGCACCCTGAATACAAAAATAGATTAAGAAGATTGGAGACCTAACATTGCATAACATAACATAACCGTCTCCTATAGCAAGGAATCGGAGTGTTACAGTGAGCCTGTCTTCTGAAGATGTAGCAGTTCTTAAGTGAATATTGTGCTTTGTGATAAGAGGATACACTTCATTGAGCACATACAGAGATGTATGCTCTTCCATTCTTAAGTAATTTATGTGCGACTTTACGTCTTCCACTGTAAGCTCACGTAACAAGTTTTGTTGAATGCTTTTATCGTGTGGTCGTAAAACCCACGGCTTCACCCAGATTAGATTAGTTTTTCGTTCCATAGATCCGTGCTGAGGAGATCCTCGTGGATGTGGAACATGTCGATTTTTTTAAAGCTGAAATAACAATACTAATAGTATGAATAAATACAATACATCATTTGTTTCTATTAAAAATTTCGCCAATGGAGTAGGAGTTGGCCACTAGTAAGTCTTTCAGGCTCCTTTTAAACTGATCTTCATTTCTAACTAAATTTTGTATGTTTGCTGGCAAATTATTGAAGATGAGTGTTCCTGAGTAGTGGACCCCTTTTTGAACTAAAGTAAGTGCTTTTAAGTCCTTGTGCAGATCCTTTTTGTTCCTGGTATTGTATATATGAACTGAGTTGTTTGCTGGAAAAAGAGATATATTATTTAGGACAAATTTCATTAAGGAGTAAATATACTGAGAGGCAGTAGTTAGTATACTGTTCTTTGAAGAGGTTTCTGCAGGACGTCCGTGAATTTACTCCACAAATAATACGTATTACACGCTTTTGGACTCTGAAAACTTTTGACTTCAAGACTTACCCCAAAATATTATCCCATATGACATTATGGAATGAAAGTAGGCAAAGTATGCAAGCTTCTTCATTTTATGTTGCCTATGTCTGCTAACACTCGAATTGCAAATGCAGATTTGTTAAGGCGTTTCTGCAGTTCTGTGGTGTGCTCCCCCAACTGAGTTTATTATCAAGTTGTAATCCCAGGAATTTAAGACTGTCAACCTCGTATGTATGGTTCCTTTTTTTCCCCCCCACTTCTTTTCCGCATGTGCACACAATGCAATTGCGGTACGTGCAACTGCTGCGGTTAATAACAAGTTGTTGTCAGCCATCTTGAACTTAGACGAAAAATTTGATGACAGCGTAATACCCCTTCTAGCGCTACGTCAAAGATCTTTGTCAAATATATTTGACGGAATATTTGATTACATCTTTGACCAAATCTTTGACAAAGAAATTTGATGGTGTAATACCGGCCTAATGACGTTTCCTTGTATTGTTCACGATATTGTAAAAACTGCTGTCCAGTAAAGTAACAACGAATTTATCTATATCATCAGTGAAACATTTTTGCGTGTAATTTACTCTCCTTTATTGCTCACAGTTGAATCCTGCTTCACTCTGCATTGTGATTCTCTCTCTTTAACTTGCACGCCACTAATTTACCGAACTTCCCGTTCGCTAATATTTGCTTGCACCTTCCGTAGCCTTCTCAGTATGCAGCAGTCACACACCTGCTCGTTCTCATTGTCAGTAAACTTAATGACGTTAACACAAAGTTGTCACAACTTCCCACGTAGATATTTTCCGCGATCGCTTTTCGTTCCTGCACAGCGTGGTAGCAACCCATGTTATCTTGAACTGAACTGCGACTACCTATGACCGTGACCAAGTTTTTACTACGGCAGGGTAGCCACTAACCAGTTATCTTCGTTGAGTAATAACTCTGGACGATACGCGCAGATGTCTCGTGTTTACGATCCCAAGGCAACACTCTTAGCGCGATAAATAGCGGCTAGATCGTGAGTGTCTGGCGCGTGGGACTCCCCCATCTCCAAGGTCGCGCAGAACTTTGCGTCTCCTGTGCGCCAAGCACGTACTGGGAGCACTTACGAATCCGAGAAACGGCCGTCACCACAGACTCGGCTACTGTGTTGATGACAGGGATTGCCACGGCACAGTAAAATCATGAGATAACTTAATGGTAGACAAGAAATAGCGAGCAGCCATACGATGCTTGCTGTGGTGCACCAGAGCCACCGCGGCATACACGCAGTCCTTCTGACTGCTAGTCATGGGACGTACAAACAGCTCAAAAAAATTTTACTCCTCTCCTCCGCAAATTTTCGAATATGTGGGCTTTGATTCAAAAATCAGATGACTCTAAGCACTATGGGACTTGACATCTGTGGTCGTCAGTCCCCTAGAACTTGGAACTACTTAAACCTAACTAACCTAAGGACATCACAGACATCCATGCCCGAGGCAGGATTCGAACCTGCGGCCGTAGCAGCAGCGCGGCTCCTGACTGAAGCGCCTAGAACCGCTCGGCCACAGCGGCCGGCCGGGCTTTGATTCAAGGAAAACCTTATGAACTAAATAATTGGTCAGGTGCAAGTAGGATCGCGCACTGAGCGTTCCGTACAAACTTAATTATGAATGTGGGCGGTTCACCTATCCCGGGACTCGAGTATCTCGACGAATTTTGCCTATTATCGACGTTAATACTGACACGATATCGCTCCCGACTATTCCAAGACTTTCGAGAATGTTTCAATGTTAAGTTTTAAGTCGGATAAAACTGACAAAAATATTTTTTTCGAATAACATAATTACACATTTACAATTTCCGTTTTTTTTCCTTTTACTGTGAAACTTTCCTTCTTGCGAAATGTCATGGTTCAGGGCCAACGGGAAGTAACCTAGAGATTTTGACGAATGAGTTCGAGTATCAAAATATGTGACACAAATGGCCGCATCTTTTCATTGTATTCACTTAGAAGCTACAGTTTATTACGCAGCCAAGGGATCGTACACCTTAGTACGACATAAATCTCAACCTGGTGCATCCACTGGTTCCTGAGAAAGGGGGTTTTTGTTCAAAATGTTCAAATGTGTGTGAAGTCTTATGGGACTTAACTGCTAAGGTCATCAGTCCCTAAGCTTACGCACTACTTAACCTAAATTATCCTAAGGACAAACACACACACACCCATGCCCGGAGGAGGACTCGAACCTCCGCCGGGACCAGCCGCACAGTCCATGACTGCAGCGCCATAGACCGCTCGGCTATTCCTGCGCGGCAAAGGGAGTTTTTAACAGACCGACAGGCATACAAACGGACAAAAATTGAGTATACAAGGGTTCCGTTTTTGCCGATTGTCGTGCGGAAACCTAAAAATAGCTTTATTGTAAAATGAAAGCAAAGTAATTACCAAAATAAAAGCAATCTGGTCGAAAGTACACATCTTCGTGCAACTGTGAAATCAAAATTTTCTGCTATATAACACGCAATATTGATTAACAAGATGGTGCTCAAGTCTATCCCACTCTTCGACGGTGGCCTACCCGTCATCATCCCAGTGTGCGAGGTGTTCACTAGGTGGATGGGATGTGCTCACGCATATCGTCTTAACATACGAACCCATTTTCGAAATACTGGCTGTAGCGCCAGTTGGATGAGGGTGCTTTGGTAATCGACATCCCTCGAATCACGCTCAGTACGTACTAAAAAACAACCGGCATCTGTACATGTTACTAGCCCCAAACATCACTGATCGTCCTCCACGCTGAACCAGGGCGAATGTCTGCCTGGTATGTTCGTTGTCACTTGGCCGCCACCAAATATTCGACCACCGTCAGACATCAGCCAAACCGTGCACCCGCTGGCGCTGACAACTCGACACTAATGACCTAAATTCCGTTCAAAATGTTCGCTTGCCCATCTTCACCGCACACCGGCGCGTTGGGAGGTTTGTAATGGACGTTTAGAGACCAAAAGGATCACATGGGGAACATTTTGTACTGTCCCAGTTGGCAGTCCTCCCACTCCTGACTAAAATAGAGCGCAGAATTCTGTTCCATTCTCTTCAGAGTACCTCCGAGCGATAATCTGCAGATAGCGATCACCAGTGGTGTTAGCGACAGGGAGTGACCACTCCGACGCAGATCTTCAGTGTTTTGTGTCTCACCATTACGGTTCAAAATTAAAATGACTCGGTGGGCAACTTCCCACGCAAACGAAATTTTTTGTCGTAATGTGACAGTGGCACACCGTCACATCTTGAAGTTACCCCGCGAGGCGTGTTGACAGACCCACAAACCGCGCTGCTCGTTTTTTACACAGTGGGTTCTACATAACCACATCACAACCCAGTTGAACCGTTCAGGTAGATGGTGAAAGCATTTTGTAAAGAGAATATACGTATGCTATATAACGTAGCACCTGACACTCCTGCCATAATCTCTCACAGATGAGCGACGCAGAGAATTACTCTCCCATAACCTGCATCAGTTATTGCGTCGAGTCACTCCACAGGCGAATTTACCTTAAGCACATTGGAACACCACACTATCACTCTCGAATCACGTCGGAGTGGTGGAGACATGTTACTGGTTCGCACAGAAGAATGACACTTTCAAATAGTTTCTAGCGGCTGTGAACCCAGCTACAAAAAAGACAGTTGATTAATTTATCACCTTGAAAGTATATGAAAATATAAAGAAAACCACTCGCTTCGGTAAAAGCGACTTTGCTTTATACAAGCAAATTATAATCCACTCTAAAAATTAATAAAGGTCAATTGTGAAGACCATTAAACACTTAAAATAGATGACAATGATTGGAATTATTCATATTTATCTAAAAGCACGTTATGAAAGCCACTGTTAAATACACAGGATGGATTTTTTCACCATGTACAAACTCTAGGAATTGATCGATGAGAGGATAAGGAACAAAAAAGGTCTAATGAACTTCTGTCCGGAAGTGCATGGTTCCCATGTTAGAGATCATTTCTTCAGTCATACTTTCTTACAGAGACTGCGTCTAATACGCGCTGTACCATGCAGTCACAGTTACAGTATATGTGGTTTCCTCCTAGAGGGTGGTACTGTTTCTCATGCCCATGCCCTAGCGCCCTCTCCTGCCATAGTAACTGGGAATGTTGTGTCCGATTCACTTCTCGTGCGGACTCTTCTTGCAGTGGATGTGATACAGTGTTTTACACAATGTTTCCGTACTCGAATCGCGAGCTTGTCGACATGGTGTTTGCTTATGGAAAGGAAAATGCCAACGGGCGGCGGGCAACAAGGTGTATCAGAAGACCTATCCCCGCCAACAACCATAGCATTCAATGTTTGCAAAAGTGTTTCGCCGTTTGTCTGAGACGGGATCATTTCAGGAAGCAACAAATGATGGACGTACCCGAAATGTTCGGACACCAGTCTTGGAGGGAAATGTGATTTAACACCGTGGTAGGCGACCGCCATGTCAGTACCAGGCAGTTGGCCCACCAGTGCAGGGTAAGCCAGACGACCGTGTGGAACATTCTCCATGACAATTGTTACTACCCTTATCACTTATAGCATGTCCTGGGCTTACTAGCGATACACTTTCAACATCGTTCTACTGCCTTTGAATTTGTTCTAATTATGTTATCATGCTTTATCATGCGTTGGAACAATAACGTAATAAGAGTCCGTGCCGAATGGTAATACCTCCCAATTCTTTACGGGAAAACTTGTAAGGCTTTTTAAATAAAACAACCGTTGTTAACATTCCACATCTTTAGCTTCCTGCCTACTTAATTATTTCTCAACATAATCGTCCTAGCGACGAACACATCTCTCCAACAAGAGACCAGCTTGCTGATACCGCCACTGTAGAACGTTTGAATTTGCTGTCCGAGCCGCAAAATAGCCTCTACTTGCACTGCTTCATCAGTATCAAAGTGAAGTCCTCGAAGGTGTTCAAGTTTTGGAAACAGACGAAAATCGGATGGGACCAAGCCGGGACTGTATGCAGGATAATCAATGACAGTTAACCCAACGTTTGTTTTCTTTAAAAAGCTTTAAGAGTTTACGCATAAAAAATTCAGAGACATTACTTTTCAGCATACCATGATATTTTCACGACACCTGACTCCGTAGCTGAGTGGTCAGTATAGATAGATGCCATGCGTGGGATCCCAGCTCGATTCCTGGGTCCGTGTGTCGACCACATACACTTCCATATGGCATCCACAAGACGCCAAATGACAAAGTATGACACGGTGGTCGATAAACATTCCTTGGGGCTTTAAGACCTGGAAAAGAGCTCGTTTGCTTACACGGTGTTACGTGCTCAAGGTGAATTTTGTAATCGGATACTATCTGTTTATTTCGCTTTGCTCCATAACTGTATTTGATCTTTGACTTCGAAGGTTCACTACGGCGTTTAACTCTCATATGCTGCAGTCGAAGCATCTATACATTGTGCCGTGGTGTCAGACGCCCTGATATGTTTCTGAGCAACTCATCTGCACGCGGTTTGTATGCGTATCCACAATGAGAAAACAAATTTTCTATTGGCTCCATTACGTGAAACTATAGGTCAGGGAAGCAAGGTACACGTTTTACTTGGAAATTCCACGCCCTGTGTGGCCAAGCACTATTCTGCGTAAGTGGATCTGCCTGAATGAAGGTAGAGTTCTTCTATTACAGCACTGATGTAAGAGTTGCTCTTCAGATTGTCCGCAATGTGTGCAGAAATAGAGATAATGTGTTGTATCCAATTTCATCCCAATCATCACACTTGGAATTTGCCCAGCATGCTGCACATCTAAATCTGAATCTAAATTCAGCAAGCCGCCAAGCGGTATTTGAGGGAGAGTACTTCTGGCATCACTTCTCCTCCCTCCCCAGTCCAGTTCACGAAGAAGGAATGTTGTTAAATCTTCGCTTTGCCATTTGTCATCACTCTTTTGGCTGGTTTGATGCAGCCAACGACATTCCTCCTTTATCAATTGCTTCATCTCTGAGTAGCGCCTACACCCAACGTCATCGATATTTGTTGGATATACTCCAGTCTCTGTCTACCTCTAGAGCTTTTACGCTCTACAGCTCCCTCCAGTTATCCCCTAGCATCGTCACCCATGTTGTGGCATCCTATCCCTTTTCTAGTGAGTGATTTCCACATATTCCATTTCTCGCCAACTTCGCGTCTCATTTCTTACTTTATCAGTTAGTTTCCAGTATCCTTCTTTAACACCGCACCTCAAAAGCTTCGATCTTCTTCTATTCTGGTTTTCACTTCCATACTATACTGAGCTCAGAGTACTGACCCCTTTAAATTTCCTTCTGAAGTTCGTGCCTGTGTTTGATACCAACAAGGAACCCCCTATTTGCTCGTGCTAGTTAGCTTTTTATATCCCCCTTGCTTTGTCCATTATGGGTCATTATTCTTGCAATGTAGCAGAATTCCTGCACTTCGTCTGTTACGTGGCCTCCAATTCTGATGTTACCCTCATCGCTAACCTCATTTTTGCTACTCCTCGTTAGTTAGTCTTTCTTGCATTTACTCTGAATTCATATTCTCTGTTCATTAGATTGTTCATCCCATCCAAAAGGTCTTTTAATTCTTCCTAACTTTCACTCAGGGCAGCCACGTCATCAGTGAATCTTATTAGTGGTACCATTTCACCCCGAACTTCAATCCCACTCCTGAACCTTCCTTTAAATTCCGTCATTGCCTCTTCGATGTACAGGTTAAAGAGTATGGGAGAAAATGACTTCTTACGTTACACCCTTTTTAATCAGAGCACTTCTGTCTTAGTAGGCTGTTCTTATTGTTATCTTTTGGTTCTTGTACTTATTGTGCATTACCGTCTTCCCTCCAGTACGTACCTCGAAACGCTTCTTTCGTCTTCGTGTCGCAGCTTCCGTGGCGTTGCATTAAGTCACGGCCATAATCCACACACCCCTGCTGATGTGCGACGCGGGAGGCAAATCATGTGACGCACTGCTCTGCAGACGTAATAGGAAAAATTATTAATTCTCTGCGCTGCTACACTACCAATCATTCTAAATAAGGATCTCCAGCCTCGCCTTAACTCGCGAGGCGGGTTTAAACCTTTCACTTCTCCAAAGTCAGTAACAAAAGTTCTTTATCTACCTAACTACTTTCAGTAAAGATTCAGAGATCCGACCAGTGAATTGGAATATGGTCACCGCTAACAGTTCAATAAATTGCCCCCAAATGGTTTACCATAAATCCCCGTCTATAACGGCCATAACAAAACAGGATTACAGTTCAGTGTCAGTGGGAAAATAGGAACACAAAAACAGCGAAAGAAATATAAGGTGTCTCAAAAATACTTTGGGGACAGTTTCCTTACATCAAATCTAGACAAAAAGGTCATACAAACGTACGTTCGAAAATCCTTCGTTTCCGAGCTAACAGTGAATGTTAAAAATTTAGGTGATCGGAACTCATCAGCACACAAACACATAATAATTGCCCGAGATGTAGTCTTGCTTCTAAACAAAAACGCTCTCGTCGAAATATGGACTGTCTCACCCTCTCAAGTACTCGCAAACTGTTTCGAATGGATTTGCAGGCTTCCAGGACACGTCGATGAAGAGTTTCTGCATCCGGATGGTCTGCTGCATAGAGCAGTTGTTCAAGGTACCCCCAGAAATAATGATCCAAAGGACTGAGGTATCTACCTATTCATCTATTCATCCTCCTCTAGTTATTCATCTGTCATGTTGGTTACCAGCCAGTGCATCTCGAATTCGGAGACTGAAATGTGGTGGAGCTCCATCATTCATAAACTACATGTTTCTTCTATTTTGCAGTGGCACATCTTCTAGTAGGTCCCGGAGAGTATTCTGAATAAAGTTCCTGTAGGCAGCTCCTATAAGACATGCTGAGAGAAAGTATGACCCTACCGGTCAGTCACCTACAATTTCAGCCCACACATTAATCGTAGACTGATGCTAATGTCTAACCCGTACCACAGCATGAGGATAGCGATCAGACCATATGTCTTGGTTGTGGAAATTTGTTATTCTATCTCTTCCAAACGTTAAACAAAACAGAAGAGAGAAACAGTGGATTGGCAGTTAGCGCAACAAACCATCGGGAAAAGTTCTCTGTTGGTAGATGATCGGCAGGCGTAAGGCCCTTCACACATTACGATGGTATGGTTACATGAATTACTCTTGAAGTATCCTCCATGCTGAACTTGGCCACGTGTCTTGCGTTGATACCTGGCCGTAGAAGGCATTCTTTCTGGTCAGATGTACGAGGAACACGTAGCACCAAAGGTTGAGTGACTCGGCTCTCTTCAGTCCGGAAACGCCGTCTGATACAGCCGTGCGGTTTCGTGTCCATAATCATACGCGCGGTCGTACATGAAAATCATATCTGGCTGCTCACGAAATGAATATCCTACTACGTTTGAGTGGAACACTTTTAGTTAACTTATTACCTGTAGTATATGTACACAATGGACATGTTGAAGACAGTCGAATGACGAATGTAAGCTAGTTTGCACGGTAACACACCGCCATGTAGGATACAGAGTCAGACGGGTGCATAGATAAGTGGTGTTGCTGGGATGTACCGGGAAAGTCACTGAACGTCAGCTTTCATCAGTAACTCGAATACGAAGGGTTTTCGGACATACGTTTGTATGAGCTTTCCTTTTGGTTTTGTGTATGGATCCTGTCCCCAAAATTTGAAAAAGTATTTTTGAAACACGCTGTGTAATTTACTGGCTTCTACTAAACCCCACCAAGTCAATCTTGTTGAGCTATAACGCTAGCGTCTAGTTAGCTACTGGCTTCGCGATCTGTCGCAAGCACTCTTGTCTAATCAGCACGTGCACGCTCACTTGAAAGCCACCCTTCCTAGAACGCTCGAAAGTTCGACTCAAAATCCACGTCACTGCACTGAAACGTACTTTCGGAACGTCTCAATTTTTAGTACTGCAAGAAATAACTGTTGTTCATCAAGTATCAAACTTTCCTGACTTGTAAACCGATACTCGCAGCGCAGAGGGCACACAGCACTTATACCCTGAGAGCTGTCAGCCAATTTCTCGACTTCGCGAGCTCCAAAATGCATTCCAACTAATCAAATCGTGCTTCGCTTAATACGCCCTATGTAAGATAAAGCTTTGTGAAGGAACTTTTCGCCCGCATCTCGTGGTCGTGCGGTAGCGTTCTCGCTTCCCACGCCCGGGTTCCCGGGTTCGATTCCCGGCGGGGTCAGGGATTTTCTCTGCCTCGTGATGGCTGGGTGTTGTGTGCTGTCCTTAGGTTAGTTAGGTTTAAGTAGTTCTAAGTTCTAGGGGACTTATGACCACAGCAGTTGAGTCCCATAGTGCTCAGAGCCATTTGAACCATTTTTGAAGGAACTTTTCTGTTTCTCTGCATGGATGTCTGAAAACATTGTTATCATGGGAATCTGAAAGCTGTAAACCAACCATGTAGACTCTGGCAATAAGCCATTTAGAAGGATTAGGGAAAGACCAGCCAGTCACCTGGTTGGAGTATACCCCCTGCTCCCGGATACTGGTTTAACAAGACACGGGAGCTACCTGTACAGCACACAGGCTCGGCCCGCGAATGATGTTACAACCTGTTTTTCTGAGACTTTCAATCTTCTTGTACCATTTTACGCTATCGAACATTTATTCTAGTTCGACAAATCCCATGAAAGTGCTATGTTTTTCTCGAGTCTTGCCTGTATTGTAAAGCAGAACGCCAGATCTCCCCTGGTACCTGTACCTTTCGTAAAGCCAAACTGGTAGTCATATAAACGCTGGGTGTGTGCTCTAATTTCTGTGCAATAATACAAGGTATGAGATAGCGGTCACCCCAGTAGCAGTCATGATTGTAAGCACACAAGTTGAACGCGACACTTCGGACGACAATACATTTTGCCACTCAGCACGCCAGCAATGGCATTCAATTGCTCGCAGCTAGCTGAGGTATTTGCAGTTTCTGGACAATAGACTGACGCAACGGCATGTGTGGCATCTGTCTAGCCCGCAGCAGACGCGTCGGGCCGCCGAAAGACATGTAGTAGTAGTAATTTTATTCATTCATAGATCTCTCTTTACGAATATATATACAAATCTTGGTATTACAATTTAAGAAAAACAACAGCAAAGTAATTCACATATACAGACACTTAAAGACTTGCAGACCTAGTAGACACGACAGGGACAAGTAGTCGGCCGTGGCATTAAAGTAGGAACCATCCTGGCATTTGGCTCAAGAAATTTAGGGAAACCACGGAAAACCTAAACCAGGATGGCTGGAAGAAGATGAGTGTCTCTACCCTCCTGAATAGAAGGCAACTTTGTTCAGAACAGTGCTGCCTCATTCGATTTACCCCTAAAGTACAACACTGCTTTACAAATAAGTTATTTAATAATGAAAAGGCTAGTTCTACGCTGTTCATTCGTTGCTCAAGCCCAGTCACCACACACACACACACACACACACACACACACACACACACACACACACACACACACACCAGACACAATACATACATTGTCCATAAAACAATGCACGCTATCAGCTGGTATCAGGACAATTATATGCGCGGAGCTTAACATTTGCTAGCCTGTAAAACTGAGTCAGTATCCCTCTGTAACGAGTGAGATGTTGAGCTCAGCAAAAAGATGTGTTGTTGGTATTACAAATTGTATAGCTTTGGAAGTAACTTTCTAAGGAAATGGAGAAAAGGAGGGAAACAATGTACTTTGAAAGCGTTATGTGGCATGTTAAATGTTTAGTTATCATTATTATTTATTTGTGTCGAATTTTTCACAAAACCCCTAACCTGTGTTATCTAAGTAATTCTTCACTGTATAGTATGAATTACGTGAATGGTACTTTTTAACTGCCTTTTAAAAGAAGTTTTAGTAATTTCTTTAATCTCCTGTGGTAATTTACTGTACAGTTTTTCCGTGATAGAAAATGCTGTTTGGGTTTTATGTTTATTCTTCCGTGGTAAATGAAAGTTGATTCCAGATCTTGTCCCACTGTCACGGACAGAGCTGTTTGGGCAGTAATTGTCAATGCCATTTGTGATGTGTACACCTGATTGGCAAATGTATTCACACGGCGCAGCTAAAATCTCTAATGTTTCGAACAGATCTTTATAGTAAGCTCGACTACTATTTTTGGCTATTATTGTTATTATGGTACTTTGTTCAGTTTGAAAATTGTGTTAATATTTTATGCATTTGTTTCCCAGAAACAATGCCGTAGTTACGAACTCAGTGTACACATGAACAGCACGTAAGAAAAAGCACTGGCTGTTACATACTGATGACAAGACTAAGGGCTTAACATACTGATGACATTGTCTTTTCAAGTACCTTTGTGTGTTCACACCTATTCAACAGAGAATCAATGTTCATCCCTAGAAATTATGCATGTGTTAGACAGTCTGTAGAGGTGCCATCTAATTTAAGTGCCATTTTCCTTCCTCGAACTGAAATTCATGACATTTCTTGTATTTTCAGTGACACTCTATTGCTTATTAACCAATTATAAATTTCCTTCAGAGTTTCATTTGCTTAGTCAGCAAGAAGTTCTCTTCTCAGGTACTATAATATTGACCGTCATCAGGAAACAGAATTTTCCCCTCATGACTAACACTGCTAAGAAAGTCATTGATGTATATCAGGAACAGTTTTGGTTCTATGTCGACAGCCAACGAGACGTCCCAACGTGGAGCCGGTGCACTCGGTTCCACAAACGTATCAATGTCGTAGACTTCGGTTCGCAGAAGGAATTCTGCTCGCTACATCCTCTTCTCCTCACAAGTATGTACTCCTCAAGCTAGGTATTGGACTGTGCATGGTGGAGACGCACTGATGTTTGTGGCAATAGCAAGAGCTTCGCTAAATTTACCAAACTGAGCTTCGTCAGATCTACGTCCTCTTTCATCCAAGGATACCCATTTAAGTTCTCCGAGCTTTTCTGTTCCGCCGTATTGGACATATTGACATTTTAAGATCACAGCGGCGCGCCTCTGAATTCGTTCCCTGTCTGTTGTGATGCTTGCTTGATAAGCGCTACAAACACTGGAACAACACTCTAGAATTGGTGGCACTGCCATGATGTACGCGATTTCCTTTGCAGATGGACTGCGCTTCCTCATAAACATTCCAATAATCCTAGGTCTTCCAGTCCGATCCCTTAATACAGTTTTTATGTGTTCGTCCGATTTTATATTGCTTCTTAGTATTGCCACTAAAGTTTACACGATATGATGGGCACAAGATGTTCACGGCTAATATTGTAATCTGGTATCATTGCGATCTTTCTCTTTGTTACAATCATTATTTTACCTACACTTGCGTCCGAAACTTAAGCATAATCATGAAAAGAGAACATGTTGCCTTATTAGGACGTCGGAATGATAACTCAACAAGCTACAGCTTAATCACGAGACATTTGGCATACAACAGTACCCGAAACATAACGTTAGAAAAGTTCTGATACGTAAGATACTGTACACATTTGTAAGAAAATAACAACTGCGAAATCTCTTCAACAACAAAGTAAGCTGCTAATAGAGGATATGACTAACAGCCACACATGCAGCGCAGCGACCCGGCATGCCCTCTGCGACATCGTTGAAGAGCTCTCTCGGCAGTGAGCTGTGTGAAGGTGTGGAAGTGTCTTTGGTAGAGGCTGACGGGGTGCAATTCGCCTCCCTAATACATACCAGGCATGTCGTAGAGGACTCAGAATCGGGGACCACGCTGGCCAATCCATGCGACAGATTGTCTACGGCCAATCCATGCGACAGACCAATACACCTTCAAGAAATTCATCTACTAGGGCAGTTTGATGCGGAAGGAGTTATCGTCCATAAAGAGTAAG
Organism: Schistocerca serialis cubense; assembly: GCF_023864345.2. Classification (NCBI taxonomy): domain Eukaryota; kingdom Metazoa; phylum Arthropoda; class Insecta; order Orthoptera; family Acrididae; genus Schistocerca; species Schistocerca serialis. The sequence continues at coordinate 315,708,405 of NC_064642.1, read as the reverse complement.
CATGCACAAATTGCATCTCCGAAAGAGCAAACATGTGGTAGTAGTATCTCATCTGAGCGTTTACAGTATTCCTCCGACCACCAACGAACAAGTGCAGCTCTGTAAGACCATTCAGCATGACGCCCCCCACACCACGATGCAATCACTATCAAAACAGTCGTTTCCCACGATGTTCCTGGGATTGTATTGGCTGCCGGATTCTCTTCAGAGTAAGTGCGACAAGAATCATTTTGCAAACTGAAGCGGAATTCATCTGTAAATGGCACATCCTTTCATTCACTCATGGGCTAATTATGATGATGCCGACTCCACACTACAAGGGCCCGTCTCCGTGCTGGCAAATAGCCCTGCTGTTCCGAGCTTTCAATGCACAATTTGTGAGGAAATACCAGCTGCTAAGTTAGCTGCAAGCTGTGCAGCCACTCGTCTCGCTGGTGTAGTCCGATCGATTTCCTCGAGCAGTTGCAGCCAGATATTGGGCCTGCTGTGGGATGATTATTCTTGGTCGATCTTGAAGAGGCCTAAGACGAACACTTCTTGTGTCTCGAAACCCTCGCCAAAGCCTGGAAATGTACTTTGTGGCACACCTAAGGATGCTGAGTCTTCAGTTTCTGTCTGGTCTGCTTGCAGGAGGCAAACGGGATCCAAATGGCGTCTTTGTGGTATTAACGTTGTCAACTCCACCGGAGACTACACTCGACTCACTATGAACGGACAAACAAGATTGAGACATGAGTGGTCCCATTTACTGTTCGTGTTTACCTTTCGGTTACGACGCTATTCACAGCACGGAGTACTCCTTTTCTACGTAGAGCGAACAAGTAGAGTTCGTAGGTAAATATTTGTGATGTTCGGTGAGTACTCACCTTTTCTCTTTCATTTTCGTGTTTTCGAAATTATGCTTTTAAACTTTGGTCACTATTGCATATTTAAAGAAAGGTGCCGACCATTATACCAAGGTGAAATTTTGACAAAGCCTTTCTGTAATTCCTTACGTTCGTGGAACGGCGATATCTCCCTGCAGGAAGCGAAGGATCTTACAGTGCTGCTGATTCTATCTGGTCAGTCATTTATGTGTATTGAGAACTATTGTCAACAATCCTCAGTATATCTTCACACGAAGGCTGCGATAGTCCTCTGAACAAGATCTGGCATATGGTTCCCTAATGTTGCCAATTGAGCCACCGATCGGAATGGAGTCTTAGAGATCAGCAGTATTCATCTCCCTGCTCGCGCATCTCCCCATTTATAGAAAGTGTATAGGAAAGTCATCGACGACACGTAGCATATTGTGCGGTCCAACAAGCTGGTCATTTTTAAAGAGGGAACCTTGCCCAAGGCAATGTTACAGGCCCTTTGTTGTTCCTGATCTACATAAATTAATTAGGAGACAATCTGAGCTCTGTCTGCAGATGATGCCGTCATTTACCTTCATGTAAAGTCATCAGATGATCAAAACGAATTCCAAAATGATTCAGAAAAGATATCTGTATGGTGCAAAAAGTGACGATTGACTCTAAATCATGAAATGTGTGAAATCATCCACAAGCGCGATAAAAAGAATCCGCTAAATTTCAATTACAACATGAGTCACACAAATCTAAATTGCTAATAACTTCACATGGATAATGTTGTGTGGAAAGCAAACCAAAAACTAAAATTCATTGCAGAACACTTGGAATATGTAACAGGCCTACTGAAGAGTCTACTTACACTAGGCTTGTCCGCCCTCTTCGGGAGTATTGCTGAGCGGTGTCGGATCAAAAAATGGTTAAAATTGCTCTAAGCACTATGGGACTTAACATCTGAGGTCATCAATCCCCTAGACTTAGAACTACTTAAACCTAACTAACCTAAGGACATCACACACTTCCATGCCCGAGGCAGGATTCGAACCTGCGATCGCAGCAACAGCGCGGTTCCGGACTGAAGCGCCTAGAACCGCTCGGTCACAGCGGCCGGCTGGTGTGGGATCCACATCAGCTAGGATTGATGGAGGACATCGAAAAAGTTCAAAGAAAGGCAGCACGTTTTGTATTATCGTGAAATAGGGTATGATACAAGAATTGGGGTGGCAGTCATTAGAACAAAGGAGTTTTTCGTTGCGGCGTGACCTCTCATGAAATGGCGATCACCAACTTACTCCTCAAAGTGTGAAAATATTTTGTTGACGCCCACCTACATAATAAAATAAGAGAAAGCGCTCGCACGAAAACATTTAAGTGTTAGTTTTACCCGCGCGGTGTTAGAGAGTGGAAAGGCAGAGAAGTAGCTTAAAGGTAGTTCACTATGGATTGCAGAGAAGTCATGTAGATGTATCTATCCAGAAATGCAAAGTTTCGACAATGTACGCGTCGTATCTTGAGAATAGTGGCGTCAAAGCGTCCTCGATCAACCTTGAAGTTCTAATTGTATTGCGAATAAATAGCCATCTGTATAAAGTCGACACAAGGACTGCGGAAGCCTTAATATTTTGAGTTGGGCGGTGAAATGAGTATTTTCAAGACGTAGTTCATATCTAGAAATTTGTATTAGGGCGCTGTGAAACGTCAGTTCAAAATTCTCAACAAACCCCTCCCCCTACGTCTACGAGATAATAATCCTTTTATACACCAAACCAAAATCATTCACAAAAAATTATCTATATCATCCAAGTAAAACAAGAAATAAAGACAATTTTATGTTTCTTGCTCATCGATTGAAATTAGGTGTTCACACTAAACAACATGCCGATTTGGTATGAATATCTCCAACAGTGTTAACTTACGAACATTCTGAAGTTCAAAACTAGGTTTACTGAAAAAGAACTAAAGCTAGGTACTGTGATACAGAAATGCTGCTACTCGATGTAAAAGTTCATGGAGGACGAACTAATAATGTGAGCTGGGCGTCAGTTTTGCGTAAGTACTGTGCGACTATTCTCAGGAAATAATTATTTATTCATAGTGCTGCAACGTCTCATTAATTATAATTTTAATGCTATTGTTGACGTATCTTCTGTACCCTAACCAAATAGTTGAGTGTATGTTATTAGACGAATGAATCACCGCTCACCATGAGAGAATCAGACGTTACTGGTATCCCGGTCTAATCTTGCCAAGCTAGCAGCCAACGCCATCTGCTAGCAACTGCTTCGAACTATCGTAACCTGTTGTGGCGCACAGTACCGCGCTCTTTCTCAACATGCTGCCAGCGCCATCTGCTAACAACTGCTTGCAACTAGGTAGTACTGCGCGGCGCTACATTCCTGTCGAAGTTTGCGTAGGGCTTACGCCGAAAGTCTATAAAGAATTAGCATTTTAATTAGAATAAAGAAGTAGCATTTTCGATCTGTAAAAACATTTTACTGGCAAAGGGAGAAATGTTCTCCTCTCCCTATTAAATGCAAGGTAATTATTTCGTTAACGAAATAACTAGCACTACTAATGTGTTCCCGGCGGGGTCAGGGATTTTCTCTGCCTCTTGATGGCTGGGTGTTGTGTGATGTCCTAAGGTTAGTTAGGTTTAAGTAGTTCTAAGTTCTAGGGGACTGATGACCATAGATGTTAAGTCCCATAGTGCTCAGAGCCATTTGAACCATTTGAACTACTAATGTGCAGTGGCTGCAGCTAAACGTATTCAATAGAAGCCGAAAATGTGGTTTTGCTGCACTAATTGCAACTATCTCATGTGGTATAGCCTTATGGTCCTCTGAAGCCTCAAAGCTTCTGCGAAGATTCGTTATCCTGCCAAACATTAGACGCGTCTTGTAATGCAATACTTCATTATAAACTGAGAGAACCAGACAATTGCGTCATCAAAACTCTATAGAACGAGGTCTCTAGTGCGATACCTCAGTTTTGTGGGACATTCTCAACTGTTCCACTAATTATGCACCATGCACTCCCATCTGATCTGGCTCCTGTCCATAGTTCAACACGAGTTCTTAGTTCTACGCAATGACACAAGCGCTTCTTGGAAAAGGAATTTGCTGAGATTAAGCAACTGCATGTAATTTTATCATTTTAGGAAAATGCGAAATGAAGACATGTAAGGAATTGATGTTTCGAAGCAACATTCATTTAAAGTGGAGAAGCTCTAGTCTTTGAACTTCGGTGCCACTGCAAAGCTGGAAAGAATCGGTACTAGGGCAAAAAGCCTTCGCGAATTTCGTTCCGTGTCTTCTGCTTGACAGTAACTGCCTCGCAGACAGTCGCGTGAACGATATTCGCAGATATCAGCATTTGAGAGAGGATATGTGGTTGGGCTCAAAAAAGCCGACTGGAGTAATCGGCGAATCGCTCGACATTTGGATAGGAACGACGCCACTATTCGACGATGTTGGCAGGAATGGGTGAACCATGGCCGACAGCGGCGTCAAAAAGGAAGCGTTCCACCTAGAAAGACGAAAGAACGTGAGGAACGAGCAGTCGTCAGAGAGGCTCTCAGAACCCGCATTCATCGTAGTCATCGATCCGACGTGCAACACATGGTTCAGAGACCACAGAGGCCATCAATGAGCGGCTCATAGGAAGGGGGCTGAGCTCACAGAGCCCTTTGCGCAGACTACCATTGAGCTCTACACACCAACAAACCCGTTTGCGTTGGTTTCGGGCACATTTGGCCTGGAATCTCATTGACTGGAGTAGAATTGTTTTCAGTGATGAGTCCCTCTTCGAACTGAGCCCCGATGACCAGCGAGACGCTCCAGACAACTGTGGGATACCAACGTTTCCGTTGCCCGCGATAAGGCGCCACAACCAGGAGTGACGGTTTGGGGTGCCGTATCGTATCGTATCATAGCAGGACCCTTTGGTTGTTACCGGCGGCCCCCTTAGAGCACAGCGGTACATCGACGATAATCTGCGCCCTCTTCTGTTGCCCTTCGTCACAAGCCATCCTGGGCTTTCATTTCAGCAAGATAATGCCAGCTCGCACACGGCAAGTTTTTCTACTCCTTGTCTTCGTACTTGCCAAACTCTGCCTCGACCAGCGAGGTCGCCGGATCTCTTCCCAATTAAGAACATGTAGAGCATTATGCACATGGCCCTCTAACGAGCTCAGGACATTGGAGGTCCTCCTGAGGCATATTGTGCCAAATTCTGTCCAACCGGCCCGTCAGATCGTCAGTGACGTATCAGTCCACCAGAGGGGACAAACGCGTTACTGAACTGCATATTACAGCTACCGATTTCCGTCCCATTCGGATAATTCCTCCCTGGTACGGCCTTCCTTTTTTTCCTTAGAGCGTTTACACTTTTACCCATTAGAATTTCTTTATAATTTAATTACTTGCTGGTGTATATAACAAAATATTTCGCACATTTCAGTTACAACTCTTACTGTGCGTTACAAACATAGATGCTTTGCAAACAGACAACACGACCTCGAAAAAGAGGCACAGAATATTATACTTCATAAAGAACAAAAACTTAGCACCGATATCCTGTAACCACAATATCAGCGAGTCAGTTTTATCGATCAACTCATACAAATATCCGGGCGTAACAATCTGTACAGATATACACTATCTACTCAAAAGTATCCGGACACCTATTAGTAGACACCCTTTGGCTTTATGAAGACTTGAACCCTGCTGGAGACACCGTCAGTGAGGCGTCATTGTCTGTGGAAGAATGGCAGTCCATTCATCCTCAAGAGCCGAAACTAGAGGAGACAGTGATGTTGGACGCTGTGATCTGAAGCGAAGTCGAAATTCTAAATCATCCAGAACGTGTCTCATCGGGCTCAAGTCGTGTTTCTGGACAGGCCAAACCGTTTCGGCAATGTTGCTGTCCGCAAACCATTGCTTCACAGACGCCACTTTATGAGGGGGTCCATTGTTACTCCGATACACTCATCGTCTTCAAACTGTACACAGTACACAGTGCTGCATTTAGTGTTTTCTTAAGCACAATGAGACTACATCCTAAGCATGAAAATCATCCCCATATTATAACACTACCTCCTCCACAGTTCACTGGTGGCACTACACATGATGGCAGATAACGTTCTCCAGGCATTAGCCGAACACAAACCCATTCATCGGATTGCCACAGCTTGATTCATCACTCCCAATTACTCGTTTCCATTCATCCAGTATGTAATGGCGTCGCTCATTACACTGCCCCAACGACGCTTAGCACTGATCACAGAAATTTGTGGCTTACGACGAGCTGCTGGTCCGTTGTACTCCATTCCTATCCAACCCCCATAAAATTGTGTGCTCCTTTTCAACTTCGTAGCACATTTTGCTAACGGGACTGCTGATAGCACTTTGGAACTCTCTAGAATTTTCTTCCGTTGATTTCATGCGATGTTTTATAACCACCCTCCGCAATGCTCGGTAGGCCCTGGCCTCTGTTTCCACTTCACAATCACAGTCGAGTTGACCAGGTAAATCTGGCATGTAGCCGTTTGAAAATTAAAGAGAAATAAACTTAGAGATCCAAAAGTCTGCCGTGATGACAGAATCTCCATCTTTTCCGGCGAGGAGCTCACGAACGCACTTTAAATCCGCGTCTGCTTCCAGGATCGCGAAGACAGACTTGAATGGCAGCAACGTTTGGAGGCGGCTCTCGAGTGCGAATCCCGAAAACGGCTCTCGAATGCGGATCTCGAGTTAAGAATCCTTGCGGAATCGGCGCCAGGCCGAGGAAACTCTGTTGGAACGAACAATTCTGGTCTGGCCCAAGCGCTGCCCTAAATATCACTCGACGCTAGGATAAAGCTGTTCCTGTTTCTTGTGGAAGAGAATGGATTCCAGTGGCCTACAGCCTTTGGCAGCACTTGGGTCGCCTCCTGGTGAACAGTCGGAGCAGGGCCGCCCATCTTCCAAAAAATTGTCTCCTGTGTGTTGGGCATCTTCGAAGCACTGATTTGATATTGGTTGCTAGCACCACAGGCCTTAAGCCTCGGTACAGCAGATTCACTAGTAGAGCACTGGGTAAACGTAGTGAGTCTACAAACGGATTATTTAGTAAAAAACTTGTAGGAGGCAGCCTAGAATATTGCTCAACTGACGGGACATATACCAAATAGGACTGACAGGGGATGTTGAGCGTATTCAAAGGAGAACAGTACCAATAGCCGTATGTTCATTTGATTCACAGGGAAGCTTCACTAAGATTCTGAAAAACCTGATCTGGCAAAACTGGAAGATAGATGCCAACTACCGTGTGGAAGATTACATACAAAGTTTCAAGAAATGGTGTTAAATGTGTTGCCTAGTAATATATTACACAGCGCTCCTGTAGGTATTACAGAAACAAAATGTAATTAATTAAAGTGTCATTTCAGCTGCCATTCTTGGCACGCTACCTACAGTAATGAAAATGGAAAGAAACCTTAACAAGTGGTACAAAGGGTGTTTCGCACTGCCATGCACTCCACAGTGGTTTGCGGAGTGTAGATGCAAATGAAGAACAAGGCCATAGTAATTTACTGATACCTTAAGTAAATCTTTCATGGCATGCTATAGAAGGAATGAGGTTCAATTTATCAGATAAACCATGGTTAGTTCCTATGTACCATCATAATCAGTTCTCAATGAAAGCCAGGTTTCTTGATGAATCAAATAAACCACCCATATTCAGCATATCATGTTAGCTGTAGGTTTGTGAAGTGCAGTTTTCTCTTCGGAAAGCCAGCCTGGTCTGAGATTACCTGCTGTTCAGCAACTATTGTCAGTCTCACATTCTAGTATTATCAGTTTGAAAATATTTTGGAAAACAGGAGCAGGCTTTCATAAAATCAAATTCATTGTGGATTGCACAATACACCGTGATACAAATATTTTCTGCAGATTAAAACTGTTTGCTGGAGTGATATTTGAACTCAGACCTTCTCTTTTCAAGGGCACTGTTGAAGCCACCTGAGCTATGCTGCCACAAATTTCATACGCTGTCACAGCTTCAGTTCTGTCACTATCTATCCCTCACCTTAAAAAGTCTAGAGAAATACGAGAAGATAGATAGCTGAAAGTAATGGCAATAAAACCAGTAAAGCACATCGTAAATCGTGCCAGGATACCTCAGTTTTTCAAAGTATGGAACACAAAGACCTAGCCCCCCAGGGGGGTCCACAACTCTTTTGTGGATACGTGCGTAGCAAGCACGGGACCCCGAGCTAATGTGGCCCTCCTTCCTTTCCGGGCTGCATGCCTTCCTTTTCCGCATCCTTCCCTCTCCCCCATCTCCGCCCCTCCTCCCCTCACCTCTGGCTCTTTCCTTCCCTTTCTCCCCCTCTGGGAGTATGGTTTGTGCCTACGTCCGGAGCCAGACGCTCGTAAATGTACCGCATTCTTCACCTTCTCTGCTTGTATGTCTTCATCCTTCCTTTGTCCTTCTCTTTCCCTTACCTCTTCTCTTTACCCTTTTTGTCCGCTGCGGCGTTTGAGACCTCTCCTCTTTCCTTTCCCTTTCTTTATTTTTCCCTTTCTCTTTCTTCCTCCCTGTGCGTGTCTGAAGGCCGACCCACGCATTTTTGTGCGTAGCCGGTGACGGGGTAACGCGTAATTCCCCGCCCCGGGTAGACAGGTAGGACACGTACGTACCCCCTGGTAACGGCCAGGCCCAGGGAGGGGTGATTACCCGAGCTGATACCTTCCGAAAGTGCCGATTGGTCCCTCCGTCCGTTTGTTGGGAGGTGTGACCTGAGGTGTGAACAATCACCTAAGGCGGGAGTGCCCTCAGAGAGGGCCCCCACAAGGGAGGAGCGCGCCATCGGAGACGCCAGTAATCATGGGCGATTCTTCCGCAATGGTTTCCTCACCTTCCACCATGTCTGATCACAAGCGTAAGTTCACTGAGTCTCAGCCACAGACAGTTCTTCCAACGTTGCCACAGTTCCTTGTTGTTTCTCGGTCTGACGAAGGTCACAACTTCTCCACGGTCAACCCTTTCATTATTCAGAAAGGTGTGGACGCAATTGCAGGTCCTGTAAAGTCTTGTTCCAGATTACGGAATGGCACCCTGTTGTTAGAAACAGTCAGTGCCCTCCAGGCACAAAAATTGCTGCGTACTTCTCTGCTCCACACCTTCCCTGTCCGGGTTGAAGCGCACCGCACTTTAAATTCCTCGCGTGGAGTCGTTTATACACGCTCCCTCGATGGATTGTCTGACGAAGAAATTCAGCACTACCTGTCTGACCAGGGCGTCACCGCTGTTCATAGGGTTCTGAAAAGGGTTGACACGAACATCATTCCAACCCGCACTGTCTTTTTGACATTTGACAAAGTTCAACTCCCATCGAAAATCCAAGCAGGCTATGAGATAATTTCCGTTCGCCCTTACGTCCCAAACCCTAAGCGTTGCTACCGGTGTCAGCGGTTCAATCACACCAGCCAGTCCTGTTCCAATCCGGCCAAATGTGTTACATGTGGCAAGGGTGCCCATGAGGGTGCTTGTCCACCCCCATCCCCTCGCTGCATCAACTGTATGGGTGACCACGCTGCTTCCTCTCGTGATTGCCCCATTTTTAAGGACGAAAAGCTCATCCAGGAAATTAGAGTGAAGAAAAAGGTGTCGACCTTTGCTGCTCTAAAATTATTCGCCAGTCGACAGCCCACCGCGCCTCAGACAGGAAAATACAGCACTGTCCTTGCTTCTCCTCGGCCAACAAAGGAGGCGGCCACGCAGACTTGCGACCTCACCTTTAGTGCCACGGTCGTCAGATCGGCCAGCGCAAAGATCGCCCGTTCAACCTCACCACTTTCGCCTGCCCACTCTCTGGCTCACCCTTCGTCGGGTTCTGCTAAATCTCGAGCCCAAAAGTCAGACACCAAGACTTCGAAAAAAGAGCATACTCGTGAAGAGTTTTTACGTACCGCAACTTCCCAACCATCGGTTCCTCCTTCATCTAAACATCATACTTCCAAGAAGGCTACAAAGAAACCCAGTTCATCTCCTTCTCCGCCAAGGCGTGTCCTATCTACAGCGCCACCTGGCGGGAATCGCCCTCGGCCGTCTTCTGTGTCGCCGAGGCGCACTGCTGGCGGCCGATCAACCGGCCGATCGCTGGTGGCAGGAGCTGCTCCTGAACAACCTATGGATCAGGATCTTCTGCCTTCAGCTGAATGCCATTCCATGCTGTTGGTCGCAAGCTCTGAGCAGTCGTTGAGTTGACAGCAACCTTGGTCACATTTCTCCATTTTCTGTTCACCCTATGTCCATTATCCACTGGAATATCCGCGGTTTTCGAGCCAATCGGGATGAATTGTCGATCCTCTTACGATCCTACTCGCCAGTCATCTTCTGTCTTCAGGAAACAAAGCTGCGCCCCAATGGCCGCTTTTTTCTCCCTCATTTTCAGTCCGTCCGATATGATCTCCCCTCTGTTGAAGACACTCCAGCACATGGAGGACTCATGATTCTTCTCCATGATACTCTCCATTATCACCCAATCCATTTAAACACTTCCTTCCAAGCTGTCGTCGTCCGTCTTTCCCTTTCCGGATACACGTTCTCTCTTTGTACTGTATACATTCCATCGTCCACACCAATGGCACGAGCTGATCTCCTTCATCTTCTTGGTCAGCTTCCACCCCCCTATTTGCTGGTTGGGGACTTCAATGCCCACCACCCGCTTTGGGGATCTCCACATCCTTGTCCACGTGGCTCACTATTGCTAGACGTCTTCCACCAAGCGGATCTAGTTTGCCTCAACACTGGGGTCCCTACATTTTTGTCTGCCTCCACGACAAATTTATCTCATTTGGACCTTGCGGTCGGTACTGTTCCGCTAGCTCGGCGCTTCGAATGGTTCGCCCTTGATGATACACACTCGAGTGACCACTTTCCATGTGTCCTTAGACTGCAGCCTCAACTGCCATATATGCGCCCGCGACGCTGGAAGTTTGCCCAAGCTGATTGGACACTTTTTTCGTCTCTAGCGACATTCGATGACCGTCACTTTCCCAGCGTCGACGATGGGTCACACATATTACCGACGTTATTCTTACAGCTGCGGAACGTTCAATACCACGCACCTCCGAATTGCCCCGGCGCCCCCCAGTTCCTTGGTGGAACGAGGCATGCCGTGATGCAATACGTGAGCGGCGACGTGCTCTCCGCGTTTTCCGCCACCATCCTACTTTGGCCAACTGTATCCGCTATAAGCAGTTCCGTGCGCGATGCCGTCGTGTCATCCGCGATAGCAAGAAGGCAAGCTGGAAATTCTTTATTAGCTCATTTAACACCTTCACTCCCTCCTCGGAAGTTTGGAGTCGGCTTCGACGGTTCTCAGGCGCGCCTAGTTTCTCCCCGGTCTCTGGGCTCACTTTCGCGCATGATACATTAGTGGACCCCGTCACAATTTCTAACTCGTTGGGTCAGCACTTTGCTGAGATTTCGAGCTCTTCAAATTACCCGCCAGCGTTTCTCCCGAAGAAACGTGCAGCGGAAGTGCGACCTCTTGCTTTCTCTTCTCAAAATCGCGAAAGCTACAATACTGTTTTCTCCATGCAGGAACTCCAACATGCACTCTCTCCTTCTCGCTCCTGCGCCCCAGGACCGGATGGTATCCACGTCCAAATGTTGCTGCATTTATCAACCCATAGTCTGCGTTACCTCCTTCGCCTTTATAATCGAATTTGGACCGACAGTACTTTTCCCAGACGATGGCGGGAAGCTATCGTCGTTCCTGTTCCGAAACCTGGAAAGGACAAATATCTCCCCTCTCGCTATCGCCCCATTTCTCTCACGAGTAGTGTCTGTAAGGTTTTGGAGCGTATGGTGAATTACCGTTTAGCGTGGTGGCTGGAATCCCGCAGTCTTTTAACACCAGCCCAATGCGGATTCCCAAAGCATCGTTCTGCAGTTGACCATCTTGTTGCTCTCTCCACTTATATCATGAACAATTTTCTCCGGAAACGCCAAACAGTAGCAATATTTTTTGATCTGGAGAGAGCATACGATACCTGTTGGAGGACAGGCATCCTCCGCACACTGTTCTCTTGGGGCTTTCGAGGTCGGCTGCCCCTTTTTCTTCGCGAATTTATGGCAGAGCGCACATTTAGGGTGCGGGTGAACACTACTCTCTCCCGTACTTTCTCCCAAGAAAACGGGGTACCCCAGGGCTCCGTGCTGAGTGTTGTACTGTTTGCCATTGCCATAAATCCAATTATGGATTGTCTCCTTCCTGATGTCTCGGGCTCCCTCTTTGTGGACGATTTTGCGATCTACTACAGCTCTCAACGGACCAGAATTCTTGAACGACGTCTTCAAGGATGTCTCGATCGCCTCCACTCTTGGAGCATCGAAACCGGCTTCCGTTTTTCTCCCAGTAAGACCGTTTGTGTTAATTTTTGGCGACGTAAGGAGTTTCTTCCGCCCTCCTTACATCTAGGTCCTGTCAACCTTCCGCTTTCAGACGTCGCTAAATTCTTGGGTCTTATGTTTGACAGAAAACTGTGCTGGTCCTCCCACGTTTCCTATCTTTCGGCTCGCTGTCTGCGATCCCTCAACACCCTCCGTGTCCTGAATGGTACCTCCTGGGGAGCGGACCGAGTGGTCCTTCTCCGCCTCTATCGCGCCTTAGTGCGCTCGAAATTGGACTATGGAAGCATAGTCTACTCCTCTGCTCGGCCGTCTATTCTTCGGCGTCTCGACTCTATCCACCACCGTGGATTACGTTTAGTGTCTGGAGCTTTTTACACCAGCCCTGTGGAAAGCCTTTGTGCTGAGACTGCTGAACCTCCGCTGTCCAATCGGCGAGCAGTCCTTCTGAGTCGTTATGCTAGCCATCTGTCTTCCATGCCTGCTAATCCAGCCCATGACATTTTTTCGACGCCTCCTTTGATGTAGGGTATGCAGGCCGCCCCTCCTCCCTACTACCACCGGGAGTCCGCTTCCGTCAACTGCTCCATTCTCTTTCCTTCCGCTTTCCTAAAACCTTCTTGACAACTTGAGGTACAGCACCGCCTTGGCTCCGTCCCCGGATCTGCCTGCTCCGTGACCTTTGTCGATTTCCCAAGGATGGTACCCCCTTCACTTGTTTATCGTCGGGCATTTGCTGCTCTATGTGCACAAATGACGGACGCCACATTTATTTACACCGACGGCTCGAAAACATCGTTAGGTGTAGGGAGTGCCTATATTGTTGGCGACACCCCAAATCGCTTTCGGCTTCCCGACCAGTGTTCGGTTTATACTGCGGAGCTTTACGCTGTTCTCCAGGCTGTCCACTACATCCGCCGCCATCAGCGGATACAGTACGTTATCTGCTCAGATTCTCTCAGCTCTCTCCTCAGTCTCCAAGCTCTTTATCCTGTGCACCCTCTGGTCAACCGGATTCAGGACTGTCTGCGCTTGCTCCACCTGGGGGCGTCTCGGTGGCGTTCCTCTGGCACCCGGGACACGTTGGTATCTGTGGAAATGAGGCGGCCGATATTGCAGCCAAGGCTGCAGTCTCTCTTCTTCGGCCAGCTATTCAATCGATTCCCTTCGCCGATCTACGGAGCGTTTTATGTCGTCGTGTTGTTCATTTATGGCACGCGCATTGGTCGACACTTCCCCATAATAAATTGCGGGACGTGAAAGCTCTTCCTTGTGCTTGGACCTCTTCCTCCCGAACGCGTCGTCGGGAGGAGGTAATTTTAACTAGACTCCGGATAGGGCACTGTCTTTTTAGCCATCGACATCTTTTAAGCGGCGATCCTCCCCCACTCTGTCCCCACTGCTCTCAGCTGTGGACGGTAAGACACCTTTTAATTGAGTGCCCCTATTTTAATCCGTTACGCTCCCGTCGATTTTAGCAGATGACACGCGCTCAGCCGACCGCGTTCTCAAGTTTATTAGTGCCAGTGAAATGACGTCAGTCATTTGAAGGTTTTTTTGGGGACAACCAACCCCTTTCTGTAGTGGATTTTTAAGCCTTCCTTCTGCTTTTAGTTTCTCCAATTTTATGACTTTCGTTCCCATTGCTGCTGGTTTTCAATTTCGTTTTTTTACTGTTTCCTATGTCACGGACCGGGCGCTAATGACCATAGCAGTTTTGCGCCCTAAAACCAAAACAAAACAAACAAAACAAAGACCTAGGTTCGGATATCACTTCACCACAGAGATTACATCTATCGTGACAGGGGACAAACTGCTGCTGAGTGAAAGGTTGAGCTGTCGTAATACACCTCTAGAGAATTTAGTCCTTGTTACAGCTTCCATTATAACTATTCGTCTTTACAAAAGGATAAAAAATGCGTCGTTGCTCCAGGAGTTGTCTCCGTTAGTTGCTAGCATTCACTTTTGATGTATCTTTGACACATGTCAGGCAAAGTAAACAACGACAGAGACGTCGTTAATTCGTACACTGGGCTCATCATAATACGTAACATAATGCCAATCAGCTTCATGGGGCCTTTCAAAGAGCATAGACGAGGAGAATATCAAATGTCTCAGCTCGTTAACTCGGGACCTTGTGAGATCAAAGGCACCCTCCTACCCTCCCTTGCTCCGTCCCTCCCTCTGAAGAATCGCACTTTAATGTCGAGTCTAATAACCACCACCCTTACGTCTATAGGAGGAGACACCAGTTTTTGAATTGAGTGTGCCCGTTGTTTGTGTTTATGCCAGGAATACACACTGAGTCATGGACTGTGTGGCTGGTCCCAGCGGAGGTTCGAGTCCTCCCTCGGGCATGGGTGTGTGTGTTTGTCCTTAGGGTAATTTAGGTTCTGTAGTGTGTAAGCTTAGGGACTGATGACCTTAGCAGTTAAGTCCCATAAGAATTCACACACATTTGAACAATACACACTGAAACGCAGATGCCATCCAAAAACTCGGAAAACTATTCCAATGGAGATGCTTAAACGTAAAAGGCGAGAAGCGTCTGGAGCAAATAATAAACATTGTGGCGAGAAAAAGATGCTTCTTATTTACATAACAAATATTTCTGTGCTTGCTGTGGATGAACAGCGCGCAAATGAACTTGTTAATATACACTTTTGCTCAAATCATTTTACCTGAAGTACAACAGAACTGAAGTGGGCATCTTCAGGTGCTCCGCGATTGCGCATCGAATCCGCTAAAGTGGCTTTTCAAATAATTTATGTCCAAACGGTCGGACATTTAGACATGGATAGGCTGTGAGTGGAAAAATACGTCGGGACGCCTGATGCTGTTTCTCCAGTGGGGCACATGGCCTTTCTTTTCCGATCCGATCCGACCCGCCACGAATACCTCTCCTATGTCGCCAACGACCTCCCATCAGTGTACCACTTGCATCTAAGGTGTTCAGTTTTTATATTCCAATACTTAGCTTCCTGTACAGTTTTTAACCTCTTCTGCTCCCTCCAGTAGCATAAATATTTCCTGAAGTTCTAACAGATGCCATATCGTGCTATCTGTTCTTCTTGTCCTTGTTTACCACATACTTCTTTCCTCGCCGATTCTGCGGAGGACTCAGTCCACCTAATTTTCGATACTCTTCTGTAGCACCATACCTAAAACGTATCTAATATTTTCTTTCTTATCAGTCAACCTAATTTTTAACATTCTTCTGTAGCACCATATCTAGAACGTTTCGTCTCTTCTTTCCCAGTTTACCCACAGTCCATGATCCACTTCCACACAACGCTGTGCTCCAGACTACATTCGCAGAAATTCCTTCCTCAAATTAAGGCCTATGTTTGATACCAGCTGACTTCTCTCGGCCAGGAATGCCCTCATTGCCTGTGCTACCCTTTCTTTTATGTCGTTCTTCGCTTTGTCCGTCGCGTGTTATTTTGCTTCCAAAGTAAAAGAATTCCTAAACTTCGTCTGATTCGTGGTCTTCAGCTTAGATATTAAGTTCTTTGCTATTCTCATTTTTGCTACTCCACATTACTTCCATCTTCCTTTCATTACTCTCAATCCATATTATGTGTTAGGTAGACAGTTCATTCCATTCACTGTGTTCTAAAATTCATCATCACTTTCACTGAGGGTAGCAATGTCATCAGCGAATTTTAACATTGATACTCTTTCACCCGCAATTTTAATCCCACTGCTGAACACTACTTTTATTTCTTTCATTGCTTTTTCGTATAGACTGAATAGTAGGAGCGAAACAATACATCTCCTTCTTACACGCTTTTTAATCCGAGCAGTTAGTTCTTGTTCTTCTTCCATCCCTATTTTTCGCTCTTGCTTTTCGTACATGTTGTGTATTACCCGTCTTTCTCTATAGCTTGCTCCTCTTGTTCTCAGAAGTTGAACATCTTGCACCGCTTCACGTTGTCGATTTCTTTTTCCAGATCGAGAAATCCTATGAACGTGTCTTGATTTTTCTTACGTCTTGTTTCCATTACCCGACGCATTGTCAGAACTGCCACCTTCGTCCCTTCATTTTTCCTGAAGCCGAACTGGTCGTCATCTTTAAGAGATCTTATTTTCGTCCAGTATTTTGCATTTTATTGATGTCAGCAACTTGGAGGAATGAACTGCTATGCTGACCACACACTATTTGTGCACTTACAGGGTGACAGTTACTGAACTATTTGAAATAAAATCGTCATAACATCTGAACGGTTTGCGTAAGGATGTTCAAAAGCCCGCATCTCGTGGTTGTGCGGTAGCGTTCTCGCTTCCCACGCCCGGGTTTCCGGGTTCGATTCCCGGCGGGGTCAGGGATTTTCTCTGCCTCGTGATGGCTGGGTGTTGTGTGCTGTCCTTAGGTTAGTTAGGTTTAAGTAGTTCTAAGTTCTAGGGGACTGATGACCATAGATGTTAAGTCCCATAGTGCTCAGAGCCATTTGAACCAACCATTTGATGTTCAAAATGCAAGGTTGGCTGCGGGGCATGATAGGACTTAGCATGGTTTGGTTTAGCGATGAAGCCCACTTTCATTTGGATGGTTTTGTCACTAAACAATATAGGCACTTGGGGACTGACAGTCCGCATTTCGCAATCGAGAAGTATCTTCACCCTCAAGGGGGGTGGTGACAGTGTTGTGTACAATGTCAGAAATGTTCAAATGTGTGTGAATTCCTAAGGGACCAAACTGCTGAGGTCATCGGTCCCTACACTTACACACTACTTAAACTAACTTAAGTTATGCTAAGAACGACACACACACACACACACACACACACACACACACACACACACGCATGCCCGAGGGAGGACTCGAACCTCCGGCGGGAGGGAGCCGCGCAATCCGTGACATGACGCCTCAAACCGCGAGGCTGAGCAATGACCCGTCACACAATAATCGGTGCGATATTACTTGATGGCATGGTCACTGCCGAACGGAACGTGAAGGCTTTGGAAAATGGTTTCATCTCCATTATCCAAAGTGATCCTGATTTCGATAAGCTGTGGTCCGTGCAAGACGGAGCTCGACTCCATCGAAGTAGGAGAGTGTTTGATGCCCTGGGGGAGCACTCTGGGGACAGCATTTTGGCTCTGGGGTACCCAGAGGCCACTGGCATGGGCCTCGATTGGCCACCATATTCTTCGGTACTGAACACGTACGACTCCTTTTTGTGGGACTATATTAAATACAAGGTGTCTTTAACCATTGCTAAGCTGAAAACAGACATTCAGGAGGTCATCGACAGCATCGATGCTCCGACACTTCAGCGGGTCAGGCAGAAGTTCGCTTTTCGTCTGCGCCACATCATCGCCAATGATGGCAGGCATCCCGAAAATGTCATAACCTAGTTTCGAATATCTGTAACGACGTTTACATGTTCAATGAAGTGTGTGCACGCCGTCGTTTGTAATTAATTTACTTTTTTTCCCATACAGTTCAGTAATTGTCGCCCTGTACCTGCCCTTGCTACCGTCTGGATTGTCAGAATGGTGATCATCCGAGTCTCATAGATTCTACACATCAGCTTGAATATTCGTTTGGTTGCCACATTCCCAACGATTTTAGAAATTCAAAATGAATGTTACCATTGCCTTCTGCTTTATTTGATTACAAGATTTCCTCAGATTCGTCAACTTCTGAATGTAGTTATTTATCCCCTGCGTGTTCTAAATCGACTTCCATTTTTGCGTCTGTCACGTCAACGACAGGTCCTCTTGCTGGTAGAGGCTTTCAGTGTATTCTTTCCACCTGTCCGCTTCCTCCTCTCATTAGCAGCGGAATTCTTGCGCTCTTAATGTTGACACTTTTGCTTTTTATGTCACCAAAGATTGTTTCGTCTCTTCTGCATACTGAATCCGTCCTGCTTGTCACATACGGGATACATCAAAATTAATTGTGGAAACTGACATTGGTGAACATATACGATAGTAGAAGCAATAACGTTCCATTGAATTCTAATCCTCAAATGACAGATTTGCGGGGTAATTGAGAAGGTGTGGTTCCGATTCGCTACTGACTTCACTATGAAATTTATGGGTCAAAGCATCGAAATGATATATTTACAGAGAAATGGAAAAACTGGTAAAGGCCGACTTCGGTGAAGATCAGTTTGGGTCCAGAGAAATGTTGGAACATGTGACGCGTTGCTGACCCCAGGACTCATCTCAAAATATAGACGGAACAAAGGAAAACTCCGTTTGTGGATAAAAAGGAAGAATTTTAACAATGTTGTCTGGTGCACATTCTTTAAAAATTTCGAAGGTAGCAGGAATAAAAGGCAGGGAGGGCAATGTTATCTGCTACTTATATAGAAAGCACGCTGTACTTGAGTCAGACGACACAAAATAGAGGCAGTAACTAAGAGGGGGGTGAGACAGGGTTGTAGTCGATCTCTGACAGTCAGTCTGCACACTGAGTAAGCTGTGATGGAAACAAGTGAGAGACCTGGAGTAAGAATTAAAGTTCAGGAAGAGAATACTTTCAGGTATGCTGATGATGCTGCTGATGTGGTGAAAGTTAAAGTGGCAAATAAAGGCAATCAGAGATGTACAAAAAAGTATCACATAAATAATTTTATTTACAACTAAATGAGTACACAATGTTGCCTGAGTCTATATACATATTACAATCTTCTATTACTCCCTCTCCTCCTTCCACTTTTCTAATACCTCCTTCACTTGCTCTATGTAGATCTCCTCTACCCTGTCTCTTTGTCCACTAAGTCTATCTCCCCACACTCTGTCCATCTCCTCCAATGCATATCTCTGCCCATCTCCTCCTGCCTCATCCCCCACTGTCCATCTGCTTCTCCTCCTTTGTCTGTCTGTTTCTCCCCCCCCCCCCCCCCCCCTACTCTGTCCGTCTGCTGCTGCCCCCCTACTCTGTCCGCGATTAAAGTTAGTAATAAGGCGTAATACATTAAAACATCGAAGTTCACGCGGCAGTATTACTGCATGAGCAGCTAAAATGTACTACGCAAAAATTCTTTTTTCCTTTCACCATTTTGTGAGTGTTGTAAGTAAGGAAAAGTTTCGTTAAGATACGAAATTATGTGTAAAGTTTTCTGCAAGTCAGTTAGTGCTCTCATTCTCTGGATTGCTAAATTAACGGTATTCCCGCGTCGTGGGCCACACTGCTTTTTTACTTCCAAACCCACTCCTTTGACAAGTAGGTGGTCCTTACCGCCACGGCGGTTCTTTTCGGACATTAAGTGATGTGGGTATCAAGTCTGATTGAAATTGGTACAGTGGTTTAGGAGATGTGAGCATACAGATATACGTACATACATTTTTATAACATGTATGGATATGTACACTTCAGATAAAATGTAACTTGCTGTAGGTCCTTCTGTGGTGCTGAAATATACGTAATGATAGTAATGTCCTCGATTGAAAGAAATAGTATTGAAAGCTGATACAACCATATATCTCACCGCTTAATGCTGCCATGCTACGTCGATGTAATTACCTCACTGCAGCCTTACGTACTAATGTTGATATGAGTAAAAGATTTATTCTGAGT
Source organism: Schistocerca serialis cubense (assembly GCF_023864345.2). Classification (NCBI taxonomy): domain Eukaryota; kingdom Metazoa; phylum Arthropoda; class Insecta; order Orthoptera; family Acrididae; genus Schistocerca; species Schistocerca serialis. The sequence goes on along the minus strand of NC_064642.1, from coordinate 315,688,617 downwards.
CTGGGAGCGAAGCTCTGAGAGCGGTCGCTTAAAAAGACGCACCAATATAGTGTGTAGAACTGCAAAAAGCTGTAAGCTGTACGTACAGGCATTGGACATTAAATTGTGATGTTTATAAATTTATATACATTTCGATGTTAGAATATGTAACATATGTGGGACTACAGTTCATGATAGAGCCAAACACATGGAGTTATGCGGATTAAAATCCGTTAACTTGAACATTGGCAGTACTTTTAAAACTTACAATTGAGAACAAAAAAATCCTTCCCACACATTTGCTGAACTAAAATTTGGAATAACTTTAGCGACTTGTCATTGCAGTCGAAGTTGTTGCTCCTGAGTTAACATTCTAAAATGTTTTATAAATTCCTGGATTGGACAAACAGGTCCTTGAGCTCAATACGTCTATCAGCTCGTGTTGGAAATAATGAGGTACCTGAGAGTCCAAAAGCGAGAAGGTCTGACAAATAAATCAAATATCAAATCATTCTTCGGAGAGAGTGAGAGAGTGAGAGAGAGAGAGAGAGAGAGAGAGAGAGAGAGAGAGAGAGAGAGAGAAAGCGAGGGGCGTGCTTAAAATGCAAGAGGAAGGCCAAGGCTCGAATACAGAAAGCAGGTGGAAACGGACGTAGATCACAGTAGTTATTCAGAGATTAAGCAGTCTTGGAATGAAGATAACAATAACAGCCACCTTAAAGTGCATTTGAGATGCAAACTTTTCGATGAAGTTGCCATCTGATTGGGCCTAAATTTCATACATGGCTCATCGATGCGGAATGTGGAAAATGGGCGGGTACCAGCACAGTCTTCTGCTGATATAAAAGAACATCATCTAATGCCTCAGTACAATCCAAGATGGATAGGTCAAGCAACACTCCCATCAGTACGGTTGTAGAACCGCGGCAATGAATTGTACAGTCTCGTCCAGGGGTGAATAAAAGAATTTGTAATTCGCTACAGAGACGAGTGCACTGTTACATTAAAAACCGAAGACAAGTCGTGGAACATTTCCATTAGCAGGTAAGAGTGTACAGTATATTCCAACACATAAGGTGCTGAAGTAGTCTTGTATTTCTCGTTAAAGCAAACCATGGGTGAAATTTGAGCTTAGTTAGTTTTAACATTTAATACAAAAATTTACATTTCAAATACATTTGAAATATAAACGTGTGAAAAAATGCTCCCATTGAAGCACAAAAAAAGAATACGCTCGTTTTTAAAAGACCCTGACTGACCAAATAAGATGAGGCAGCTTCTAGCCAATTTTTTTCAGTTTCGTTAAAAATTTTGCCAAAAATTTTCCCTTGCGATCATATTCGCGCTCCTTTTAATATGCAACTCACCTTTCATTCCCACAAGCTCCCTAAATGTAACTCTCTTACACCCACTAGTCCGTCGCTGTAAGTCACTCATACCCATCCACTCCCAGTCGCCCACTCTCCCTCACTCATTCAGCCAGATCCATTGTCATTATCTCTCTCTCTCTCTCTCTCTCTCTCTCTCTCTCTCTCACTCACTCACTCTCTCACTGTCTGCTTCCTCAACGCCGCACTCTCCTTCGTTCTGCCCTACTTTCTCTTCTTACTCCCACTATCTCCCTCTCGCCCTCTCTTACTGCTACTATCTATTCAATCCTTCCCACTGCTACTGTCCCTTCTCACTGGCACTCTCTCTCTCTTCCTCGTTGTCATTGCCATCGAGTCTCATTCTCACTATCACTGGCTCTCATCCGCTTCTACTTTGTCATTCTTTTTATTCCTCTCCCGTTCGCACTGTCTCCTTCATTCTTTTCCTAAGCACTGTTCTGTGTCAGCTAGGTTCCATTGCCACGGTGTCTAACTTTTCCTCACACTGCAATTGTCTCCTTCGCTCTTTCTATACAACAGATACTTTCTACTGTAGCCCAATATTTATTACTATTCCGTCTCTTTGCCACTGCCACTCTCTCTTCTCTCAACATGAAACTGGAAATATGTTCGCATGCCATAAGTTTTGGGAAAAATCTTAAAGGTGCTGAGGCAGCTGGTACCCAATTTTTCAGTCATCTTTTAAACAGAAACATATTCCCCTTTTTTGTGCTGGTTCCCTTCTTTCCCGTGCCATACCTGCCCATGTCGCTCATAAGAAAAGAATTTTATGGGTTAATAGAATTTTGATAGTTTACTTATGTGAAATTGAAATAATACAAAACGAATTTCACATCTGAGGCTGGACTTTTACGTGAACAAAAAAATTAGCATGTGCTTTAGTACCACAACATGGGGTTCCCGGAACCGTTCTTATGATAACGGAAACACTTCACAGCATACTTCTCCATACTACACTTTGTAAACTACGTTTTTGCCCCACTCCTGATGTTAGGTGCGTGTTTTAAGTGTACGTATAGGATAATTTTAAATCTATGTATGTCGGAAACGGATAAAGATATCAAGAAAACTTTTAAGATGGTTCGAGATCGGAAACTTAGGAATATATTGTAGAAACTTCAGCTGTTTACTGTACATAGCCGTCTTGGGAGCTGCTGCTCGGTTGTGGTACGAAAAAATGGTAAAAACCCTTTTTGTGGGTTTTCTAATGAACCGCCCATGAACTAATGGTGCTTCACCGTATATCACATAACATGCAAAAAGAAAGAACAGATTTGCTCCATTTGCCTAAGTAGGAGGAAGTTTGTAATATTCAAACTTTGACCCTGTACTGTAGGATAGTGACACTAAGGACGATTCTCGTGCTGGTTATACAAATGGTCCCTAGCCCAAGGGCTATTCAAAACACTTGAGGCGCGGCGTTTGTGTTCCACATCAGGTAGAGCATGCTGTCGTATGCGAACCGTTACTGCAGCCAGTGGTGGCTAGACAATGGCAGTTAGCTAGCAAACGAATATTTACTGGAATGGTTTTGGGTCTATTATTGCATACGTTTATCCGTACCAGTTTTCGCTAGCAATTGTGATACATATTGAATATAAGATTGGTCGTGGAAATGAGGGTTGGGGAGCTTAAACCATTTCGTGCAACTACGAGCTATCGTAGCTGGGTGCAAAACCCCAGATACTTTGTGTTTTTCGTACAAGTAAATATTCAAAACAATCAAAAGTCAGCGTCTTAGTGTTCGCGATTAAACTGCGTTTATATTTTCTATCAGCTTGAGAATAACAAATCTGTCGTGCCCTACATTGTGACACGACTACGAAATCGGTCCTGACTCGTAACATCACAGGGAGCACGCTTCGGACTTTATAGATAAATAGGTCAAGTTATTCTTGTGTGAATTTATTTCGGCTTTTTTATTTTCACTTTTATGACACTTGCATATTAGTAATATTCTTTTCGTCATTCCTAACCGACATCGTCCCTCTTGTTCTGAATAAGATAGTACACCTTCTTGCATGGAGTTGGAATACAAATCAGAGCTAGACGAGGTATAAGTTCTACACATAACTGCTACTCTGTCGTCTTGTGATACTGGATGCATATATGATCATTTTATCAACTATCTACTCATCGCATTGAAACATTTCAAATGACACATGTACGGTCTGCGAAGGGTCTTTACAGGAGACAGAAGCTGTATTTTAACAGTGGCCAGTGAGAGACACCTCAAGAAAGGTGCTGTGCATTACCCCCCAAGATTATTCAAAGATGCGATCGCAGCAGCGGATTCTTATAACACCAATTTCCCCTTTCATAAATATAACACATGGAAATGGATTGCACAAGAAGTCGACATCCTTGCACAGCATACACGCAGGTAGAAAAAGAAAGTAAATTGTGCTGTCAGGATTCACCCTTCCCCGTAGCCGTGCCAGTTCTCCAGTAGTATGTTTGGAGCTGCGACTGTTATTACAGTAGATACTCTTATGCAAAATACTCTCTATGTTTTGACTTTGTTATACCAAAAGTATTGCGTTAAGAAATTTAAATTAAGGTGTAAATATATTAACAAAAGTAATGAACATATTAAACTACAGTGATCAATAAGACTAAAGAAGGAAAATTAATGTCATAGAAAAACTACACAAAATAGCGGTGAAAGCAGATCTCCAGCTATTTTATAAGCACACCGATTACATGGAAAATCTGCAGCAAAGTCGCAGGGAGGTTTCCTTCTAGATGGTATATGGTCCGATATTACAGGTGTCCTCTCTCAAATAGGCCGCCTCCGTGGGCGAACGGTCAGCGCGGCTGACTGTCATGCTGACGACGCGGGTTCGATTCCCGGTACTGCCTGGGACTGTTTCTTGGTGGGACGACTCAGTCTCGGGAGGCCAACTGAGGTGCTATTCGGCCGAGTAGTAGCGGTTCCAAGGTCAAGGAACCCAACAGCGACCGAGAGAGCGGTGTGCTGGCTACAGGCCCCTCCATACCGCATCCAGTGACGCCATTAGCAGAAGATGGCACGGCGGTTGGTCGGACCCGATTGGCCTGTCTAGAGCCAGAACGCGGAACTTTACCTTGCCATATCGCCCTCAAATACGTTACTTTTAGTCATTTTGCCATCCCGTTTGCACAGTAGTGCTAACTTAGAAAGAGCCATGATACTTCAAAATGCATTTGAAATTACTAAAACAAAACAGTAATATCGCGCAGTGCGAAATGACCAGATGCGCTATATACAGGGTCTCTGAGCTATATGTATACAAAACATTTGTTTGTATTCCAGTACCTATTAAGGCTTACAACTTTAATATTTCTCCAACATTGTACACATAAGCTCACACCTTTTCATGCATGTCTGTACCGTTTGTAGTTAGAGAGATATCGAAACAGTACTCCACTTCTCACCACATCTTCGTAACTATGACAAGTGTTATGGCCTCTGCTGTGTTGTAGAAACGTTGCCTCCTTTCTACCAGATCTCTAACCTTCATTATGTGAATAATTTCGTTTATAAATTCCCATGTACCGCTATCCAGCAGAGTCAGATCGAGAGACGGTCGTGTTCAGGCAGTGGGAGCCCGGCTTTCTAATCAGTCACTCAGGAAACGTGTCATGGAGGAATGTGGTAATATCCCCGTGCACTTGGTCTCGCGGTTAAGGCGCTCAGTCCGGAACCGCGCGACTGCTACGGTCGCAGGTTCGAATCCTGCCTCGGGCATGGATGTGTGTGATGTCCTTAGGTTAGTTAGGTTTAAGTAGTTCTGAGTTCTAGGGGACTGATGACCACAGCAGTTGAGTCCCATAGTGCTCAGAGCCATTTGAACCATCCCCGTGCACTTCTAGCGAATCCTTCGAGCACATGTTTCACGGGCTCTCCATTCACATGCGTTTTGAGATGTTTTCCTGCATCTGAAATCAAACTTCTTGTCTCGAAGAGTTCTGTCCCACTGACAAATGGATTTACGTGTGGGGAGACCCACGTTCCATTTTGGTCTTGCAGCCACTGAACACGTGCTACAGATGTTAATTCTAATCATTGCACACAGTGCACGTTCGTTCTGTCGTCCACATGTTGGCTGTCAGGAGTACGTGTGCATGATGCCCAGAAACCATATGTACACTTGCGTGCACATGGCCATACGAGTCTGCTGTTTGTGAAATGATGACGATCACATCTTGGAGAGTGTCTCTATCGCTGGCGTATTTAATAACAACATAAAATATCGACTTCTTTCGTTCATAACTGTTGGAGGGCCCTCTAAACTTGCAAATACTGAAAAACAGCGACGGAAAACGTTATGGCCCCACACAAGGTAATCAAATTTGAATGCAGAGGAGAACATTCGACTTAGATGTGCAAATGGATTAGTTCTGTATACCCGTGCACAAGAGACGCTTCAAATTCTATCATTATATTTATATAATGGACAACAATAAAATTCGTGAAAAGATTACTCAACATTGTCACTTCAAAACAGATCAAAAGCAGCTGCTTAGAAGAAAATAAAGAAGATTCACGAGACATGAACATCACAGGCGGAGACCTAATAAGCAGTCTAAAATTTTGAAAACTAGAATGGACCACTGATTCCTGGAAGAGTTCAAAACGATGACTGGAAAGAAATAACGAAAGAGAAACGTAGTGAATTCATGAAGAGGTTTTGGGAGTATAAGATCATCAAACCAGATAGCGTAGTCGTGGTCTTCTTTCCCAAGACTGGTTTGACACATCTCTTTATACCAGTCTTCATCTCTGAATAACTACTCAGATATATCAACTAGGCGGTTCTAGGCGCTACAGTATGGAACTGCGCCACCGCTACGGTCGCAGGTTCGAATCCTGCCTCGGGCATGGACGTGTGTGATGTCCTTAGGTTAATTAGGTTTAAGTGGTTGTAAGTTCTAGGGGGACTGATGACCTCAGAAGTTAAGTCCCATAGTGCTCAGAGCCATTTGAACCATATCAACTAGAACATGATTACTGTAGTCAAGTCTTCGTTTCACTCTACAATTTACACCCCCCCCCCCCCCCCCGACTTCCTTCCATTACCATACTGACGATTTGTTGGTACCACAGCATACATCCTATCAACCGATTCCTTCTTTGAGTATTTCAGTCGTTTATCTCTAGTTGTATTCAGTACCTTCTTGTGAGTTTTCCGATGTAACCAACTAATCTTCAGCATTCTCTTGTAGCCTCACATTTCAAAATCTTCCATTCTCTATGCCCAGTACCATGTGAACGGCATCGACTATCTGAGAAAGTAATTTGCTGCCTATCTCTACCCATAGGTTGGGACACACTTCTTACGAGACTATGCCGGTTATTTATTTTTGAAACTTCCTGGTTCTTCTCGGGGTGACATGTTTTATAGGAAACCGCGCGAGGCTTTTTTTTTCTTTTTTCTTTTTTTTTTTTCAGGAAAAAAAAAATTGACGAGGGATGCTACCTGCTGGGGCTTTCATATGTTTTAGGCGCGGTTTCTCGTGTATTTAACATCTTATATATCAGTAAGTTGTCTAAATATTTTTAAATTTTTAAAGTATATTTTGGACTTTTGGTGCATTAGACTGTTTACGGACTTCTGAATATTTTATCCGTCATAATTAGATATATTTTAGTCTTACCTTACAGGACAACCAACAGCGTTTTTTCAAATTCTGATCACGGCTGTTTCCTGCATGGGATAAGCGCGGCGTCCTGCGTGCTTAATACCATATTTGCAAGCAAGTAGTTGTTTGTTTTTTCTTGCTGGTCCAATTTTGCTAAATCGGAGTCGTGCCATTTATATGAAAGGTTGTATTTTTCTCGTAGACCAATTGAAAGATGCCTTGTGTAAGACGAAACGCGTCAGTGAAGGAGAAATAAAATAAAAAAAATTCAAGCCCAACTCACGACCAGTCCTTCAATTCTGCCAGGACTTGGTCACCTACCTTTCAAATTTCACAGAAGCTCTTCTGCGAATTTTGCAAATTTAGCGCTCCTGGGAGAAAGAATATTACGGAGACATGGCTTAGCCACAGCCGGGGGAATGTTTCCAGAATGAGATTTTCACTCTGCATCGGAGTCTACGCTGATATGAAACTTCCCGGCAGATTAAAACTGTGTTCCGCACCGAGACTCGAACGCGGGACTTCTGCCTTTCGCGCTCGGTGGAGCACTTGCGCGCGAAAGGCAGAAGTCCCGAGTCCGAGTCTCGGTCCGGCACACACTTTCAACCTGCCAGGAAGCTTCATATCAGCATACACTCCACTGCAGAGTGAATATCTCATTCCAAAAAATCCAGTTTTACAACCAAGGCTGTTCGTTCTCTTAAATTTTCTTCTTGTCTAAACTGTTTATCGTCCACATTTCACTTTCATACACTCCAGAAAAATACGTTAGGAAAGGTTTCCTAACTCTGAAAGTTATATTCGATGTTAACAAAGTTCTCTATTTTCAGAAACGGTTTTATATCCTCTTTACCCTAGTCATCGTCACTTATTTTTCTGACCGTATACCAACGTAACAAAAGTCATCTTCTACCTGTAGCGTCTCATTTTTCGCTGTAATTCCCTCATCTTCGTTTGATTTAATTCGTTTCCTTTCCTTTACAAAGACTACTACAGAGTGTAAAGGTACTGTTTAAGTGCGGTGAACGAAGAAGAAACGGCAAGCAGGCTATCCATGGTCCTTCTCATCTTAATCCTCACCAAAAACATGAAAGTCGTTATTAGGCCATAAAGAAGCAACTGCTGGAAAACAGTGACGGCAATACGACCTGCCCCTGCCTTAGCGGCAGCACTGATGATAGGACTGTTGCGCAGGAAGACTAGATGGAAGGGGCTCGCCATTTTCTTGGACACGTCCGTATCTTCTCGGGGCGAGTTTTAAGTCTTGAAGATACGTGCCATACGCTAGTTGCTAATCATTCTTCCATGTGTGTGTGTGTGAGATATTGTCATCCACTCCATCCGTGATCTGCTCCACCACCGCGGCGGGTGCGTGGGACGTACTTTAGGCTCTGTTACAATAAGTATTATTATTCCTGAGGGTCTTTGTTTCTAACAACTATACCTGTTGTCAAACCCAGATGCAACGAAAATTAATTTGTTTATAAAATTATATTATGCAAACAGTGTCGTCAAGCCAAACCATAGTACCACAACACCAGCAACTGAAAAGTACTGTTATCTTTGTTTTCCCATCTCCATATTTTTGTCGACAAGTCTCCTTTAGCGCTGTATAGTGTTTCACACTGCACCGAAATAAGATTACAAAACCTCCAAATGTAGTTTTAACAACTATGAGTGCAAACAAAGTGCAGCCAATCATCGGTGACCGATAAATATGGCGGAAATCATTTTACCCACTATCGCTACTTGTCTTTTTTTTTTATCCTACAGAAATAATATAACATGACGAGGAAGATGCTGTTCGGTACCAAGAAAAGGAACGTTGGATGTTGTCTCGTTGACGTCAAGTTCAGTAAAGGCATATATCTAGCTCATTTTTAAGATGAGTTAATGGTGTGTGGATGTGGGTGCGGCAAGTTTTTGGAGCCGTTCTAGTATTCATCTTAAGCGATTTAGGGAACGCTCGGAAACCTTTCGCCAAAATGGACGTTAGAATTCCGTCCATTCCAAATGAGTTGTGCTGTAGCTACTTCTCAACTCTCGGTTCTCGAATCAAGGTATCATCACTTCCCATTTCGGCAGGCCGCGGTGGTCTCGCGGTTAAGGCGCTAAGTCCGGAACCGCGCGACTGCTACGGTCGCAGGTTCGAATCCTGCCTCGGGCATGGATGTGTGTGATGTCCTTAGGTTAGTTAGGTTTAAGTAGTTCTAAGTTCTAAGGGACTGATGACCACAGATGTTAAGTCCCATAGTGCTCAGAGCCATTTGAACCATTTTTTGAACTTCCCATTTCACTGTGAACAGTATGGGGAGAACGAATAAAAGTTCAAAGACTGTTTACCAAGGCAAGCAACAGAAAACCTGTAAAGAAAGTTGCTCATAAATTATACTAAAACTTTGGATATTGTTTTTCCGTTGATAGAGACTACCTTCTGATATGTCTCAAACCAGTGACACTGACGTGAAATCAGTGTGCAGTTTGGCCAGTAAATGTCCTGCGTTTGCAGCGGAGCGTGGATACGAAAAGTAGTACTTCCATTATGCGAGACGGAAATCTACTGCTTCAGTACTTGAGATGTTGACCACTTACTTAAGAGTCCATTTAATGTCTTATTAATATTTGGAGTTTCATTGTTTGCATCTTCTGTTAATAAGACAAATTTGATAACTGTAAACATTCATATTTTGTGAAACATATTAACGGTAGTTTAAAGTGAAGCTGGTAAGACTGGTTTCCGAGCATGGGATATAATGAGTACAGTCACGATACTCTGAACTCGAGACTCTGGATAAAGTTTCCTATTTTTGATAGTTTACATTGCAGCCTTATAAATTCACAAGCGTACTTAAAAGATATTAAATTGCGCTTAATTTTCTTGCCTCAAACTTCGGAGGAATGTCCAAACAACGAATGGTAATTACCAGACTCACACATCACATCGCTGCTGTTGCCTTATTTAGCAGACCCAGGTAAGTATAATATGCTGTTTTACCGCATGTTCCTGTAGCTGGGAAACATTTAGTCTCTAGCATAGGTTCTTACACCGCACCTGCACGTCTTAGATGTGCACTTGTAGTACGTCTCAGATGTGGAGGAACTTTCAAACACTGTATGTAGATGTATCTGTGCTCCTTCTGGGATTTTCGACTGCTCTCAATCTTTATCTAGCGATATTACCATAGAAATAATTTTATAGTATCGTACGTATTGCGCTACGTGGAACATGAACACTTGCTGTTATAACAATAATCATAAAACACGGCAATTTCTGACAGACCCTTAATATTGGGAAGGCCAGCGTTCACATTTATGATTTCAACTCTCCTCTCGGCGATGTTTTGTTCTTCTGCTGAGAATGAGTTTTAAATTACATGGTCACTTACGGTGTAAGGAGAAGATACGGCACGCCTCAAATCGTCGTTCAGCAATAAGGCAACGGGAACCTTGCTACACTGTTGCTTGTTTGCAGCCTTTCAACGATACATCACCGTGGACAGAAGAGGCTCGACGGCTCCCGACACCAGTCGGACAGCGATCTAAAAACGTGCAAAGAAAACAATGCCGCCAAAGGATAAGTCTCACAGCAGAAAATATCGGTAAGTACTTTTGACATTCAAATACTATAAGTTCCGTTGATCAAGAATTTGTTGTTTTTTGCTGTAATATTTATTTTGCAGGGTTGTAGCTTCGGTTTGGGATGTAATAGCTGCAGATCTTGGATAAATGACAACCTAATATCGAACCGCCCAGTCACTGACGTCGTCTTCAAAGCGATTGGTATGTAATACGCTTTAATTAGTTGCAAACTGTTAGAATAGTTTTATCTCAAGTAACAGGTGCATGGGGGGAGGGAGGAGTGACTGTGTAATGCACTTTACAAAATTCGGCACTGGTTCACCAAACTGACAGTTTCAGGCTATAGTTCAAACGTGAAGTGGACCTCAAAAACAAAGATCCTTCTATGCATTTTGAGTAATTGTTTTTTGGGACTAGAGGTTTTGTGAGTACTGTGTTATACACATCGTGCCCCACTATATTAAGAGCAAGCTTAGGTGACCCAGACGAGTTTTCATTAATTAACAAGGTATAGGATTTTTAACGATTTATTCCTAGGAACTGTAGCAGAAGAAAATACGAGAAACTGTGACGGTGACCAAAATGGTGAAAAGTAGCTCATTAACGAATTCTGCATACGACTGAAAGTATAAACCAGTAACATCACAGTTTACTGATGCTTTAGGACGCTTTCATCTTTAGTGTAACACGTTTGCAGCTTTACTGACCAACAGTATAAACAATTTGTTTGCATAGAGTATAAAGCCACAGGCCGTTCTTCCATCAAATGCATTTGTAGGTAAGTCAGAGAAATGATTATAATAAATAATGTTAATTTAAAGATTTTATGGCCGAAGATACTATTGCTCGCCGGTCAGAGAACGAAGGGAATTAACTTCGTTTTGTCTTCAGTTGAACGGTGATCTCTTAACAGTTTTTTGGGGGACAAATGTTTGTTAATAAAGGAGTAGGATCTGGGTAAAGACTTTTTTCTGAGCCTAAACTACTGAAATTTATTTCCTTACCTTTGCCGCCAAAATTTGGACTGGCAGAGAGTATCAGTCGCGCTTTAGTACACAAATACGCCGCTAGGTGCCACTGACGACTCGAAACGCTCAACATTAGAGGAGCAGTTTACGTCTTAATTTAATGCTCTTACAAGTTGAACATTATGATAGTTTGCTGAGAAAAGTTGGAGAATAATTAGAAAACTACAGGTTTGTTATTTATTTAAATTCTACGCGACTAATTCTTAGTTTTTTCGATGTTGGCAGTGACGTAGTTCGCACAATGAGCAGTAGAGGGCTCCTGGTTTCGCTGGCTGTTTCCAACGAATAAGAAGCTCAGAGATTCAAGCACTTGTGTGTTGTGGAGCTGTTCGGGCAGGTCGCGAACGTTAGCTGTGCGCGTCCGCAGTAGAGCTGAAGTTGCAATAGCGAATTTCCGATTTACACAATACGCGATTCGTGCCGGCGGTAGAGCGACTGTCTTTTACGTGATCGTTTCCTTTGCCTTGTTAGGCTTAAGCTAAGACATCCATTACTTGGTAAGTGTTCTGAAATAGCTTGTAGAATAACTGATAACTACTTCCAGATATGTTTATCCTTTGTTGTGATATAGGAAAATGTATTCTACAAATTTAAAAGTTTTGCCGTCTTTGAAATTTGGATGGTATAGGTGTCAGGAAACGACTTTTCGAGTTTGAAGTAAATACTAGTCGGATTGCTACCAGGTAAACTATAAACAGTTATTAGAAATTTAGGCTCATGAAAGACAGCAACATTTTTAATTCCATCTGTGTGTCTAAAGTTTTGATAAAGTGCTTGACGTCAGCATAGATGTTTTTTTATGTAACATTTCGTATACTGAAAAGCATGCTAAGCATGTTGCACAATCTAATAGTTGAATTTTTGTTGGCTGGTGTAATGATAGTGCAGATAAGCAGTCATTTAGGTTTTGAGAGCATGCTTTCAGATTACAGTACGTATAGTTCAACTTTTACTTTCTGGTTTGTTATATATATTTGCATTAGATATATAACGTTGTGCTTTAAATTTTTTCTTTGCGTGCCGCTTTCAGCTGTTGTCATGGAGGCACGCTTTTTGCTCGGAGTCACAGCATACCATTTCTCAACCAATATTTTTTTTTCTTTGTTAATGCTAGCTTTTCTGTTCTATTGCGAGAATAGCGGAAATAACAATAAGAAGAGACTGACAGCGTGCGCTTGACGTGCTACAATGCGCGCTAGCACAGAATATACGCCGCACGTTTTGAGCTGAGAATATCCTGAACGGAGAGATAAGCATTGATAATGGAGGTTACCAGCCTTACTGCAGAAGTGTTGTGACGGTAGTTTCCATGGCGACGGTGACCTGGGAAGGCTGCCGCTCGATCGCAGTGACCAAGGCTGGGATGGGCGGCAGGCTTCTCTGAGAGCGGTACAAATGCTTTTTCTTTGAGCATGCTGCCTGGCCTTATTACGTTTTTGTCTGTGTTGTCTGGTTTCTCATATGCATTCCTTACTCTCAATAAACAAAAAAGCATCCTTGTACTTCCTTATCCCTTGTCAGCCTGTGAATCCAATACGATTTCAGGAGTTTAGAGGTCAAACTGTGATCTAAATTTTGGCCCCTGTGTCAGATAATACTGCATTTAGCCATAAGTATCAAGGGCTTGTTCCGGTGTCTTACCTTCTCAGAATATGCCTCAGAATTCCGGTCTCATTCATTCTCAGAGCATGTTCTTTCCATTTTATCTTCTTCTAAAACTGAGTGCCAAACAGGTAATGGAACCTGCCTTTTGCAAGGCAACTCGTTACCTGTTACACTACCCGAACATTCACGCAGTGCTAACCACGGCAATAAGAAGCCTGTGGTCACCTGCAGAAGCTTTCAGTCGGTGAGGTGGACATGTTTCGAGAGCGTAGTAGATATCACACTGCCTGGGAAATGCAGCTCCAGATTTGAGTATCAAGAATGGCGCATAGTTTGAACTTGTCGCTTACAATCTGGATAGACGCCCCAAAATAGCATAAAAATGGAAACTTTTCTGTAACTTCCTTCCTCTCCCGATACAGTTACTCTTGATTTTATCTACTCTACTGTGAAGAACTTTTCAAATGTTTGTATTTACATGGTCTTTTATACGTGGGGCCCAGCTCTTGTGAACCACATAATAATGTAGGGACTGTCATCATCTGTTAGAATTTAATTTGGGTCTTTTGCTCGCTCTCTCCTTGTAACAGGTTCTGCACCACTTTGTCAGGTAGGCATTAGTATTACTAAATACCTCTGGCGTCAGCATAAGTTACACACATTTCAGATACTGAAAATACGACAAGTAATAAAACAAATCCCAGTAAAATCACCAAATCGTGGCCGTTCATTTGTCACTTTTGAATATTTTTCCCATCTGTGCGAATTTTAATCGGAATTGCGGAGAGACGGGAAGATCAGTGCGAATTGTGACAGGTTGATGATGTACGCACGAAAGCATCAAGGTTGTGATTCACACATTGTAGTGGAAGTTCAGACAACCATCTGCACGACGTAGTCTGAAAGGCTGCTCTTCAAGTGTCGACAGCTTTCGTTATATGCACATTCTTACGATCATGGTACACACCTCGAAACACTTGTTCTGTAAGCATCAAAATTATAAACTGCTAAAGAGAAACAATAACTGGTGTTTCATTCAACTATGCAGCCTTCGAAAACGAAAAAGAAGCAAATAGTGATGGTATCTCATATGTATGGGATATTTTCTTTCTTAGCTAATGAGGCTTGCTCTATGACAGCCAGATCACTAGGCAACTACCTTATTGACAAAAATATGCCAACTGAATGTGAATGGGAGGGGATGTGCAATTAATTCTGCGTGGTATTCGAAGAACATCGTTACCATTGACGGTCACACAAAGATTTCTTCGGTTCAAGACTTAAATTTACAATTTCAAATGGCCTATAATAGGGGCAGAAAATTTTGTATGTTATGAATATGAGAGTTATAGATCCGTAAGTCTGATGTTGTAATAGACTTTTAATATTTCCACGTTACCTATACTAATCGTTTCGCACATACTGACATAAACGTTATTTGTAAATTAATAATGCGATTTATCGTCTTCATTGTTTCCTCTCGCCTCTTGATTATCGCTTCTATGTTAATCTTCTTTCAGCGATAGTATTCTGCTACAAAACTGTTTTTGCTAATAACTGCTGTAAATTTCTCTTCATAAATTTCGAAAGATCCCTAATCTTGACAGCTTAAACTGAATTTTTATGGTGTATCAGTCCAGTATGACGGAAACATACACCAGAAAAAGCATTGCCGAGGTAACGAAAATATATGATGCCAACTAGAAGCAGGAACTGACTGAAGTACTTAAAAGTAATGACAGTGAGAAACATACATCCTGATTACAAGAGTAATGTAACTCTTTTGTTAAGTTTCATGTGTTGTGCAACCCAGTGATCTTATAAAAGTCCGATGAAAATTCTTACCGGAATTTAAATGACCCACCGCGACGTAGACTATTTTATTTTATGTATGTCGGATTCGTACGTTTCATCTGTCTTGAGCATGGTGGAGACTGCAAAAAATAGATTTTTTTTCTAGGCTTGCAGCTTTCCGAACGTAACGGTCTTTACTTTTCTGTTGAGACCAGCGCGAGAAACCATTTGTAGAAAACTCTTCCACTATCACCACTTTTTTTTCATTCCATCCTCTAATACTGATAGTCAAAATGTTAGATCTCATTCAGGTTGCATTTACGTAGCTAAGGACATTTAAGTATTAGTCACAGAAGCAGCCGGAACAAGACTTTAGGTAAAGCCGTGGCTGTTTCCTTCTGCCATAATGACAAGCTGAAGTAGCATTTCTAGAATTAAAAGGATGTCAAAGTCCAAAACAGAGTGCAACGTAAATGGGGTCGAATCGCCTCTTTTAGTTTCCTTATGTGCCACTCTTCAGGACTATGCCCTGCACTTTTTATTAGTCCTTACATTCTGACGTAGTATGACTAGCACAGTTCGCCAGTCATCACACCATTTGCGACTTTATCATTAACGCTGCAGAAATGCGCTTTTTATGATGATGAACTGTGCGAGAAAGGAATGGGACGGGGTGCGGCTACACGCCCGTCGACACTGATGGCAGTTAGAGGTGAAATTCCTTAATAGACTAAATAATTTAGTATAACTGTTTAGTAACGTCAGCGTTTTTAAAACGGTTGTAATGTTTACGTAGCATCCTGAATGTTTAAAAAAGCGATATTTCAGACCCTCTAAGATCTGTTGATGAAATAAATATTAACTACCGGTTTCGAACATAAAGTTAGCAACAGCCTACATGGCAACGTTCTTATTGTGGTGTCAAATAAAATAAAAGCAAACTTCAGTCACTTCCGTCAGTAGTAAAACGTTGCTGTTAACTATAATGCATTTTACCATTCAAGGCAGTTAACTCAGGAGGGCTTTTAATTTGTATGACCCAACAGTGAGAACATTACCACGTAGACTGCTGTAAATTATTTTGTTCCACCCGAAGGTAATCAGATGATAGAAACAAGCAACTAATAAAGTTTTATTTAATGATCAGCACTTGTCGGTTATAAACGACTTTTTGTAATACCTAAGAGTTCTAGGACAGCACCTGCTCAAAATACCTCTTCCATTGGCCCAGAAGACAGCAGATAGTCGGCGGATTGTCCTACAAGGTAAATTGGAAACGTCCGTTTGCTGTTAAACAGGCAGTACACCTCTAGTATACCGATTATTAACACAAAAATAGTGCATAATTTATAAAATCGTGGTGGTTAAGTGGATGGCAAAGCGCAACTACTTGCGTCGTTTTCTTGTACGTTCCCGAGTGAATGTGTATACGATGGGATTGAGCAATAGCCGATACCTGGTGCCACATTACGCTGCTCGGAAGTATTGCACCTACCGCTTAAAAGTTTGCTTCAGCCTTTATTTGCTTTTTGCTTTCATTTGTAATAATTAACTGTAGTATTTACGGCATTTGACACGATATTGCTGTGGTGTCAAGTAGGTTAACTGTGCTTTCATAGTGGACACTGAATCGGTGAAAACGTCTGAGTAGTTGTTACATTGCGGCAATATCGACTAGCTGCGAAATGCATGTGAACGAAAGCTCCTATCACTAAAGCCAATTGTTTGACTCTATTAGCACGATACCGCTTATTGTTTTCGGCACAAAAAACATAAGACGTTGTCTGGGAGTCGTAGTCTAACAATAACTAATTTTATGACCCCCCATATCTATCTCTCTCTCTCGCTCTCGCTCTCTCTCTCACACACACACACACACACACACACACACACACACACTCTTGTTAATGTTTGCCTTCAGGTATTTTGAGCACAGACAGATTTAGGTTCCGCAGTAGCTCACTTTTCTTAAAAAGTACGAAGGAATTGATTGTAGAGCTGTAGATGGAACGATCAGTAACATTTTATGGACACAAAGGAAAATCTGTAAGGAGCTGAGGTACGGAAACTGAATCTTAGACTACCGATCCGCAGTGAATGTTACGGCGGCGCCGGCCGCGGTGGTCTTGCGATTCTAGGCGCTTCAGTCCGGAACCGCGCGACTGCTACGGTCGCAGGTTCGAATCCTGCCTCGGGCATGGATGTGTGTGATGTCCTTAGGTTAGTTAGGTTTAAGTAGTTCTAAGTTCTAGGGGACTGATGACATTAGATGTTAAGTCCCATAGTGCTCAGAGCCATTTTTTTGTTACGGCGGCACCTCTTTTTCTGTTGATATTTTTTTTACCGCGAATTGTGTTTACAAAACAAAATGACGTATCGTACCACAATTTGAAGGTACTAGATAACATCGTCTGAATGTGAAGGTGACACTAAAACTCTCAACGTATATTAACATTTGCTTGGCGGTGTAAGACGTGAGTGGCCTGTAGGCAGCATATCGAGGTGCAAGACCCGGAAACGGTCACGCGGCTTGCAAATCGTTAACACAGGTCACACGTGTCGATGCGCCCACGTACATTGTCCTGCGCTGTCGGCGCTCTCCAATACTCCAGCGCTTAGCGACACTCGAAACCTTCCACCAATCTGTGATGTCTGATTTAGTGAACAATTAGGGATTACAGTTATGAACAACATAAATTGCAACTATCAAATAGAAAATTCTGTGGGGAACACGAATTAAAGATTGCGATTTATTCGCAGAACATTCAGAAATTGCGACAAACCTGGCAGTCAGACTGGCTACTTCACGTTTGACTTTCTATTCTGGACTATTGCTGCGTAGTATGGGACGCTTAACAGAACGTTTGAAGAAGGGCAACTCGTTTTATACTTCCACGAAGTAGGGGAGAGAGTGTCAACGAATACGGTACGCGACCTGGTACGCTAATCGTTTAGTAGCTATGGTATTTTGCCTTACGGCAGGTCTTGTCATGGGTTAAGCCTCTTCCATTTTTGTCTGTCCGTAGCCAGTTTTTTCATTTCTGAATATTTGCCTCCTTTGATATTGTCCAGCATTTGATATTTTCTTTTTCCTCTTCCCCTTTTTCCCTCCACCATTCCTTCAATTCCTTCCTTCAATAAACAGTCCCTCCTCAAACAATGTCCAATCCAGTTCCATTTTCTCTTTCTGATGACCTTCAGCATGTTTTTTTTCTTCTCCAACTCTTATTAATACTTCTTCATTCCTTACTCGGTCTTCCTATTTCACTTTTCCATTCTTCTCCATACCCACATCTCTAGTGCCTCCAATCTTCTTTCATCTTCCTTCCTCAATGTCCAGGTCTCCGCACCATATAGTGCAACGCTCCAGATGTAACATTTGGCAAGTTTTTTCCTCAGATCTTTGTTTAGTGGTCCACAAAGTAATTTCTGTTTCGTCTTGAATCCTTCTTTTCCATTGCAATTCATTTCCTAATTTATGTTCAGCAATACATATCATCCATTATTACACTTACCAAGTCATTGAAGTTATTCACTTGCTCTATTTCCTCTCCCCTTATTTTCATACGCCATTTTTCCTCCTTTCCACCGATTACCATGCTTTCCGTTTTCTTCTTGTTAATCTTCATTCCATATTCTTCTAATTTTGTGTTTAGATCATCTAACATTTGTTCCATCTCTGTTGGACTCTCTGCAATCACCACCATGTCGTCTGCAAATCGTATACACTCCACTCTCCGACCCCCTATACAAACTCCTCTCCTTCCCTCAAAACTTTCACTAATAATTTCCTCGTTTAAATAACGGTGTTTTTCTAAAGCTAAAATATTTTGTTGACTTCCAAATGCTTCAAATGGCTCTGAGCACTATGGGACTTAACTTCTGAGGTCATCAGTCCCCTAGAACTTAGAACTACTTAAACCTAACTAACCTAAGGACATCACACACACCCATGCCCGAGGCAGGATTCGAACCTGCGACCGTAGCGGTCGCGCGGTTCCAAACTGTAGCGCCTAGAACCGCTCGGCCACCTCGGCCGGCTGTTGACTTCCCACCTATTTATGATGGAATGACTCTGGACACGAAATTAATCAGAACTTGCTCGGAAATATTTAGATGCTCATTTTCCCCATGTGCTACACGAGAGTGAAACGATATAGAAATAGACTGAAAGTGATTCTACGAACCCTCTGCCAAACACCTGATTGTGAACTGTGGTGTTATCATGTAGATGTAGATAGTGTTCTACTAATTTTTGACACGATTCAGGACGTTACAGACAGAACTCAAGAAGTTGTTAAAGGGGCGAAATCAACAGACGTAAAGGTAATTTACGGAGTACCCCACAATGTGTTACAGGATCGTTACTTTTTACAATACAAACTAATGATCTAGTGAAGAACGGCGTAGGCTCAATGAGGCAGTTCGTAGACGATGCTGTTATCGATACGAAGGTTGCAACGCCAGAAATCTGTAGCGAAATCTAGGAAGACCTGCAGAGTATTGAAAATTAATGCAGGACCTGCCTTCAAATAAATAAATGTAACTTATTGTGCATAAATAGGTCAAGGTATTAATTTCTGTTGGATTACGCTCTTAGCAGTATATCACTGGAAGCAGTGACAATCATAAAATACCTAGAGGTGACCGTCTGAAGCGTCCTAAAGTAAACCAAACAAACACCGACCGAACAAGCCTTGAAGGCCCAACGGTACCAATCGGCCGTCGTGTCATCCTCAGCCCTTAGGCGTCCCCGGATGCGGATACGGAGTGGCATGTTGGCAGCACACCGCTCTCCCAGCCGTTGTCAGTTTTCGTGACCGGAGCCGCTACTTCTCGATCAAGTAGCTCCTCAATTGGCCACACAAGGGCTGATTGTACCGCGCTTGCCAACAGCACTCTGCAGACCCAGACAATGACCCATCCAAGTGCTAGCGAAGCCCGACAACGCTGAACTTCGGTGATACGACGGGATCCGGTGTTACCACTGAGGCAAAGCCGTTTGGCTCCTAAAGTAAAACGGCCACATAAAAGTAGTTAGAGGAAAAGCAGATGCCAAGCTGAGAATCATTGGAGTAATCTTAAGGAAACCTAGTTTATGCACGAAAGAATTAGCTTACGAAACGCGTGTTCAGCCGATTTTTGAGTGCTGCGTGTCAGTCTGGGATAAGTAGAAGAGATAGAGAACATCCAACTAAGACTGGTACGTTTAGTCATTGTGCCGTTTAGTCGGTTCGAGAACATTGCAGAGATGTTCAACAAATCCCAATGGCAGACTCTACAAGAAAGGGGATGTGCGTCATGAAGAGCTTACTGTTGACATTCCAAAAACTTACGTTACAAGGAAAGTCTCGCGAAGCGACCACGACGAGAATATAAAGTAAATTAGAGCTCGCTCTGATGTTAACGGCCGCTCGCAGATGGAACAGAGAAGGGGAAAAATGACGCTTGTGCCAGAATTGTCCTTCGCCACTTGCGAGATAGTCCATGTAGAGCTTATGCCGCTTTCGGATCAATGTTAGTTGCTGCAGACGGCACCAACCTTACCTCATCATGAACTGCATCCTCCGCAGCCTCACTCTTCTCCTTTTTTTCATTTTTTTAGTGTGTGCGGGTCAAAACAGTGAATAATAAAGCATAACATGGGAAGCTTAAAAAGAAGTGGAGAACGTTGAAAATAAACTCCATACAACTGTCTGTGTTAAAGTGAATTTGAAAAATTGCGCATCATTAAGCACGTAGCCCACGTGATGAATTTGATACAGTATCACCAACAGCAGTTCTTAAGTTCCACGGGATTTCCAGGCTCCCCGATAGTGATGCAGTGTTTTATGTAAATACGAATGTAATGTTTAATTATGTACTGAAACCAGTTAACACACTGAAAAGGTTCTTCGCTATATGGATACCAATTTTTCTTGTACTTAATGGAAATTCAGTAACGTCAAGCTTCACTGTTATCTCAAAGTGATGATCAAAAGCATGCGGGCCGCTGTAATTAGCGTTCCACAAATAAAGAATAAAGAAATATTTTATGGAGGTGGTGTGTACAGCTTTAATGGATGTTAAGAACCGCATTGCTCAATACACAGCTATAATGGTATATTTTATTATCTATTTCGCTGTAGGATCAGGCAGAATTGGGCATAATATTACAATATACAGCTAACATCAATGATGGGACAATGTACATCTTGTAACTGTTATTCCAATTAGGCAAATGCATAGCAGAGATGGTTTTTGACCCGATGATGGTCTAATACTAGACCGAAATCGACCATCTCTAATAAAATACACCGTTACAAGTGTGTACTGCATAATGCAGTTCTTAACAAGGGGTAAAGAGTTAATGGACCCAAATGAGGAATTTTGTGTTCTAAATACTGCAGTAGGTAGATGCGTACCAAAAATAAGTTTCACTGCTCCATGAACCATGAGAAATTAAGGCTTTTTAGTAGCATAAATATGTTCAAGCAGTGTGAGCAGAGAAACAAAACTAGCAAGTCTTTGTCGGTATCACTATTCACACGAAGAAAACGTCAATATATAAGAGTGAAAATCCAGCCATGACTCGGCTTTTCAGCGATAGCCTGTCAGGAAGATACACAATTTTTTCGAAATATTCCGCTTTTACGCCAGTGCAGCTTTTCGAACATTATTCTAGAGAACACTTTCCACGATCGCAGTGCGATTCTAGAGCTCTGCATAACACCCATCCACATTTACGGCCAAACGGCTGTCGATGTGGAAATTCGAGGATTTCAGAAGCTCCCAGATCTCATGAGCAGGTAGGCTGTTCCAGCAAAACGACGTCAAATCCTCGAAACAATTTTGTGGAGAGGTGTATTGTCACGATAAAAGACCGCATCGTGCACATTCTTGGGTAGCTCTTCACGTGGAGATTAGTGAAGCGAATGCAGCGAGGTGAAGCAGTGGGGGAGACTCCTGGACACACCCACATTAAAGAGTTCAGCGATTCAAATCTGCTTCCGGCCATCCGTTTTTTCCTCTGTCGCTTCAGGCAAATGCCAGTTTCCTTCCCCGTACTTAGCTAGTCCTAGCTTGTGCGTCATCTATAACGCTGACGAGACACTAAACCCTAATCTTCCTTCTTTAGTATAAGAACGGCCACATTGGATTTTGCTGCCCATTTTTAACTATTTAAAATGAAGGAGCAAACTCTTCAATAAAACTTCATGCACATATAATTTCTGATGCGACAAAACTTCCAAAACAGTTTCATAAATGAACGATATTCCGGTTTACTTAAATGAACAAAATTCAGAGCATGCGAGTAATTTATTGCGCAGATAAATCGTAAGTTTGAGTTTTGCCTCTGTACCAACGAGGCAGTGTTTCATTGTATCAGTGCCATATCTGTAGCAAGACGTGTAATTTTTCAGCGTCGTTATATGTATAAAAACGCGTTAGTTCTTGTTGTTGCAGCTCCTTTCTCTCAGTAAACATCGTAATCGTGTGATCTTAGCAGCTTGGCCTTCAGGTAAAGTTCCAGAGAAAATGCGCAGAAGAATGAAAATGCTGTTAGGCTTTTTGGCGTACGAGGTTACAGAGGTGCCGCCTCATATTAAGACCCGAAGGTTCCTTAGCCTGCAATCATCGCAGGGGAAACGAGATGCGTCGCTACTAATTTGGACAGCGCGCTGCAGCGAACCCAGAGAGAGGGTTCGGCTTGTGCGAGTGTAGCAGAGGCAAACTGTATGGGTGATGACTAAACTTTCTGATCCTTGCAGACAGAAAGATGAACACTGAGAGAAATTTGTGGAAATATAGTGAGTTTTGAGATAGAAGAGAAGCATTGTTTCACCGCGTTTTTCAAGTCTACTAAAATCCCGATATAGTTGCACTGGGTTTTTGTTCTTAAACTTACCTTGCCGTCTGATGAAACTGAAGGCAGCTTTCGTGATCTGATATTTATAAATATTTAATTTCGTATCACTTGTACATCTTTTGTGGCTTATGTAGCCTCAGTGGCTGGATACTTCTCGTCCCGTAATTGTTTTTGCACTCGATAGGCAGGAAATCGTGTCACCTGTGATTTGAAAACAATTTGGTTGTTTAGTGGCTGTTGTTTCATCTGAAATCGTTCCACTATACGACTTATTGTTTCTGTAGGAAACCGCTTCATCTCTCTAAACTCACGATTATTTCCCAGGTAGTAATCATTCGTCTGTTAATCGTACTAAATATATTGACCCGACGACTAATGCTTGTCATCCAGAAACGCATTTATGCTGAAATATATGCTAAGATAAATTTTCTGTTTCCTTAAGGGTTACTACTTGTCATATGACAATTCTTGGCCGAAAACTAAAATTGGTCAGGGTAAACCATGCTTAGACCAAAACATTTTTCAAGATTTTCGCTGAAATTAAGGAAGAGTTTAAATAAGTGCTGATACAGACAGTTAAGAGTAGTATTGGAGTGATAGTGACAAGTTAGCCAATTTTTTTTTCTGCGCTCTGACGGAGCACAGCTAGGACTATTAGGGACGTGGGAGCAAGTCATTGCCTCGACGGATGAGATTTACTTATTTAGTAATAGTTACAGTGTAGTTATTTCCGTGTAGATGTCGTCAACCAAAATGTTTGAAAACTGCGGTGCTTTACTAGGCGTGGTCATTTTGGGGGTGTTCTGCCATTTCCTTCCTCTGACCTTTCTGTCTACATCCATATTCTGCAAGCTAGCTTACGGCGTATGACGGAGGGAACTTCATATACCACTGTCGTTTCTCTTTTTACTGTTCTAGTCACAATTAGTACACTGGAAGAAAGATCTTTGGTAGGCCTCCGTGTGACTCGAATTTCTGATTTTATCATCATGGTTTTTTCGCGAGATATATAAAGCAATGTTTTTGTTGACCCTTGTAGGAATGTACGCTCTCTGAATTTTAACAGAAAGCCACACCGTGATGCTCAATGCCTCTCTTGTAACTTCTGCCACTGGAGTTGGATAAGCGTCTCAGTGACGCTATCGCGTTTACGCAACGAACCTCTAAAGAAACGCGCTTCTCTTCTTTGTGTCTTGGATGACGACTGCCTCAGACTAACGGGTAACGCTCATGTGACGGCCGAACGGGTATTTTGTAAGCTTCCTCCTTTGTGGGGTACACTTTCTAAGGATACCTCCAGTCTGTCTGATATTTGCCTTCCTGAAATTAGTTTTATGCTGGTTTCACTTGAAATCGCTCCCGAGTATTTAATGAAAATGACTGCTCCCAGTATTTGTTCTCCAATCGTGTAATCATACAACAACGGATATTTCTGCCCATTTTTTTCCCCACATCTATTCATTTTGAAAGGCAGCTGCCAATCCCTGCACGAAGCGTCGCCCCTCTGCAGCTCTTTTTGCGTGCCGCTTCAATTCTATGGCATTGTTACGCCTGTATATGCAACAGCATCAACGACGAACAGCCTCATGGCGCCTCCGAGATTACCCGCTAGTAGATCATTTATCTTCGAGCTGACGTACTCAACCTGGTATAGGAAACTTAAAATTTAACATAGACTTGAAACTACGGAACATCTTTATACTTTTCGCGTTAACACATTACAGAGACAGGTGGAAGAAGTGATCAATGACAGAAAAACTCGTAGGTCCGATCGGGGATTGAACTCCGCACTCTTGATTCGTAGTGTGGCAGTCACTGAGTCACCGAGCCACATTTCACAAATGTCCTGTAGTTGTTTGTGGTAAGAAGAGAGGGAAAACATCTGTCATCTACCATCTGTCATCTACCACAGAATTCAAGTTCAGAGAGACTTTATGAATAGGGTAAAGATTCAGACACTAGAGATAATGCCAACGATGTAAAGCTGCTTGGAAGACCAATTTGTATCCGAAGTGGGACAGTGAAACTGCAGTCAACGAGAGAATACATGCTTCCCGCGTCATCACTCTTGATAGAAATTGTCCCGTTATTCAATACTAATCACAAATGATCACAAATCTGCGTAGAATATAATTCGTGATGATCTCGGCTATAGAACAGGCAGTAACCGATGGACACACGGCGGCTGTCGGACGATCACAAGCGTGCGCAGAACACTTATTAGGCGCACTTAGACCGTAATGCACGTCGAACTGTGACGTGAGAAGAGTCCATGGTGCAACATTATGAAGCACAGACAGTAAAGGTTAAGCGCACAGCATTTCCGGACAAGAAAAAAAAAATCAAGACATGTTCTTCCTATGGAAAATTTTACAGAGGTTGGGTTGGGATGGGTTGTTTGGGGAAGGAGACCAGACAGCGAGGTCATCGGTCTCATCGGATTAGGGAAGGACGGGGAAGGAAGTCGGCCGTGCTCTTTACAGATGTCTTTTGAGGTGTCCAGACCCTTAGTTTTGACCTTACAGAACGCCACGAGGCCAAAAAACAAAAAAAGAAGAATAAACACTTGCAACAGATAATTGCGCTCCCCTCCACGCGCAAACGCGGTCGCTCGTGCACACGCACAAATTTTATTATACCGCTAAAAGACACTCCTGGAATAAAAATATGAAAGATCCTCGAAAACAGACCAAGCCAAAAAACAAGTCGCACTTGAAATGCCAGCAAAGAGATTAGAGGGGACAAAATATCAAATAATTAAGAGAGCTGAGACAGATATTTTTGTCATTAGTCTCCCGACTGATTTGATGCAGCCTGCCATGAACTCATTTCCTGTGCCAACCTCTTCAGCTCAGAGTAGCACTTACATTCTACGTCCTGAATTATTTGCTGGTTGTATTCCAGTGTTCGTTTTCCTCTGCAGTTTTTACACTCTACAACTACCTCTAGGACCACCTTATTAGTGCTTTCCTTGTGTCCCTTTCTTCCATGGAGAACGGCCTCGTTTCTTATTTTAACAGTCCATTTCATTTTCAGCACCTGTCTGTAGCAGTACATCCGATTTTCCCACAGTCCACGATTCACTACCATATAATGTTGTGCTCCAAACGTTCATTCTCAGAATTTTCTTCTTCAAATTAAAGTCTATGTTTGATACTTTTCAAGTTCTTTCGGCCCAAGATGCTCACTTGGTTGTGCTTGTCTGCTTTTTATGTCCTTCTCGCTTCGTCCGTCAAGAGTTATTTTGCTTCCGAGGTAGCAGAATACGTTCATCTACTTCGTAGTCATCAATTTTGATGTTAAGCTTACCGCTATTCTCATTTCTACTGCATCTCGTTACTTTCTTCAGTCATAGATTTACTATCAGTTCGAATTCTGTACTCATTATACAGTTCATTCTATTCAACTGGTCCTGCAATTCTTCTGCTTTCACTGAGGATGACAGCGTCATCTGCGAATATTGTCACAGATATCCTTTCACACAGAATTGTGATCCCACCAATGAAACTTACTTTATTTGTGTCGTTGCTACTTCTATGTATAGACCGAACATTACCGCGGAAGACTGCATCGCTGATGTACACCCTTTTCAATCCGAACACTTCATTCTTGGTCTTCCAGTCTTGTTCCCTCTTGATTTATATATTGTACACTACCTGTCTTTCGCTGTTGCTCATTCTTATTTTTCTCGGGGTCTCAAACATCTTGCGTGATTTTATGTTGAAGCTGTCTTTAGTGCCATGACTTTTCATAAAGCCAAAGTGTTCGTCAAATAACAGGTCCTCCATTTTCCTTTCCATTCTTCTGTACATTATTCTTGTTAGCAGCAGCTGAGCGTTAAGTTAATTGTGCGATAGTTCTCGCACTTACCTGCGCTTGCTATCTTCGGAATTGCGTGGATGCTATTTTTTTTCTAAAAGTCCGATGGCACGTCACCACCCTCATAGTTCCTACACACCAGCTTGAAAAGCCGTTTTGTTGCCATTTCCCAAAGTGATTTTAGAAATTCTGACGGAGTGTTGTTTATCCCTTCCGCCTAATTTGATCTCAAGTTCTCCAAAGCTTTTTAAATTCTGACTGTAATAATTTCTCCGAAGGTTGTTTTGACTTTTCTATATGCTGAATCAGACCTTTCGACGATCATTTCTATGCCTCCACATTTTTCATGCAGCCATTTTGCTATGGCTTTCCTGCATGTCCTATTTATTTCATTCGTAAGTATGCTGTATTCAGATCTTTTCCTGGACGTTTATGTACTTCCCTCTTTCGTAGGTCGGTTGAGTTATTTCTTTCCTTACCCAAAGTTTCTTCGCAGTTACGTGCCATGTACCTATGTTTGTCTGTTCACATTCTGCGATTTCTCTTTTTAGAGATGTCCATTCGTTTCCAACAGTCATTTGTGGACTGATGACGGAGAGACCTACAACTCTGCTAGACCGTCAAGTAGTGTATACCAGACATTTATGCTCACGATTATGAGCATAACGTGGTTCAAATTTTAGATTTGAATCAAAGACCTCTATGGTCTCTAACACCGCTTTTGAATAGTTGCGGTTTTCATGTACTTTCCAGGCATTGACGTTAGAAAATCGCGGCCATTGGTACACGGCCCTGTCGAAAGTGAACAAAGGCGCTGCTCACAATCCAGAAGGTCCTTGGGGGACTAAGAGTACTGTTAACTCCAGCAGCAGCAAGCGACACAACAAAGGAACGGTGGCTCCCAGGTTAAGTGCTTTTGCCCTCCCTCACTGGCAGAGGCAGTGATTCATGCGTACCACCGATACTCTGCTCGACACTTGCGATATATCAGCTCACCTGAGCGTAGTCCACGACACACACACCCGCAGTCTCTGCATGTTTCGATACCCTTTATATTAAAGTGGCCCGCACATGACAGCAACTCCTACGAATGCTCTGGTAAATTACTATGGTAGCCTATCAAATGCGGCAAACACATTACGAACAGAACAGCACATATCTGAAACCGACCGCCCGTTAGTGAGCAATCACTCGCAGTATAAGAAATTTACGTCTCACCACCACAATGTGAGAATGGTTGTACAAAAGGCTAATCTGCACAGCTGGTGTTCCTACTACGTTCCGTGAGAAATGCAGAACGTCGAATCGAGAGTTGCACAGGGTGCCTGGGTGGAGTCAGTCTGCGAGGTACACATTACCGTTGTCTATTTTTTTTTTCCAGGAAGGAAAGTTAAAATTTAAGGTTCTGTCGAGGTAATTAGAAATGGGGGCACTACCTCAGTTCGCCATGAAATGTGTAGGGAATCAGATGACATTAGTCTTAGCATTCACTTGAAGAGATTCAGAAAAAGCACGAACAGTCAATCCTAGCTAGAACCTAGTATTTTATACTGCTCGGCAAACGTTCAACGGAGAGGCAAAATAAAAGCGTACTGCGTCTTGTAATGTTCTTAATACACATAACTATTTTAAGACAGTTGAATTTTTCACCTTATCTGTTACACAGATCAATCTTTTATACTGCAGGATCAGATGATTCGGCGCTATGCCATTTTCAAATGCTACTGCTATCGTTGTTATTTTACGAAGTCACACTGTGTGGTGTATACAAAAGTGCGTGCCATTTTTAATACGAAAGCTTGCTGAAAAGTCATGTTTCGATGTGAAAACTCTTAAAGCTTTCTAAATAAAAGGAACTTTATTAACATTCTATATATTTATTCTTCATATCTACATATTTATAAACATATTCACTCTGGCGAAGAACGAATTCGTTCCAACGAGAGACCAATTTGTCGATACCGTCACTGTAGAATGTTTGACTTTGTTGACGAAGCCACAACCTCACCTCTACTCGCATTGCTTCGTTACTATCAAAATGAAGTCCTCAAAGGTGTTCTTTAGGTTATCGAAGTATACGAAAATCGATTAGGGCCAAGTCGGGAATGTATGGAGAGTGGTGGGTGACAGTGAACCCAAGGCGTTGGTTTATTGCAGATGTCGCACCTCTCGTGCGTGATCTGCCATTGTCAAGCTGACGACGGTACTCCATGTGTGGACTAACTCTCCGTATTCGAAACTCGATTACAGCACTCTGTTTCTCGTGTACCGACATAGCTACGTTAAACATCGTCATGTTTGTTGCATGCTGCAATTCTAAGCTCCCTAGCGATAGAGGACAGCAATTGAAGAATAAAGGTGTAGTGTGTGAGGCATGAGTTTTTCCCGGCGTATACAGTGATCGAATAACTTACGGGAACGCCGCAGGGGGACGTGACGTCGTCGACAATCGCCGATATTTCGACAGGTGCACACCCTGTCATTTTCAAGGAAAACTGCAGCAAGTAAGCCATGTGCAAATGAAATTAATACTTCTACAGCGGTTTGCAGTGAAACTACGGACCGATCTCACACACACACACACACACACACCACACACCACACACAAAATCAGCGCCGCCATACAACTAAAGGTGACAGACGTCACGTGGTACGGATAGCGAACATTAATAACCAACAAGTGATGATGTAATAACTGTGACAAGGGAGCGAGCAGAATTCCACGTAGAATTCAAGCGAAAACATCCATCTCTATTTATAAGGTTACTTGCTAATTTAATTTTAACTGCTTGCTTAATAACACTATCCCAGTAGCTGGAAGTACGTGCGAAATTCTTTCACTGTCGATAACTCCTGACGTCGCTCATCTTTGTGTGGTGGCGCTAATGTTTACTCTCTCTCTGTGTGTGTGTGTGTGTGTGTGTGTGTGTGTGTGTGTGTGTGTGTGTGTGTGTGTTACCTTTCCGCAGTTGCATTGTAAACTGTGGTTTAAATTCACTTGCATACCGCTTAGTTGCTGCAGTTTTGCCTTGCAAATGACTTGATTCGCGTCTGTCGAAATATCGGCGATTGTAGACGACGTCACAGGGCTGCATTCTCGTTAGTTTTATGAACACGAATGTAGAATGTTACTAGCGTTTGTTCTATTCGTAAAGTGTCACGAGCTTGCAAATAGATTTGTAGACATTACTTTGAGCACGCGCTCGTACCTAACTGCTGGCGTAGTAAACGCGAGCGAGAACAACATACCACACTCGTCAACGATTTGAAGTAACATCACTGCCGAAGTGGCAGCTGATGAATATGGAACGCAGTTCTTATTCATGTCTACTACGACATCGGTTACTTATTAAAATGACACGGGTGCATATTTGCGTAGACCCACACAGGACGACAATATACACTCCTGGAAATGGAAAAAAGAACACATTGACACCGGTGTGTCAGACCCACCATACTTGCTCCGGACACTGCGAGAGGGCTGTACAAGCAATAATCACACGCACGGCACAGCGGACACACCAGGAACCGCGGTGTTGGCCGTCGAATGGCGCTAGCTGCGCAGCATTTGTGCACCGCCGCCGTCAGTGTCAGCCAGTTTGCCGTGGCATACGGAGCTCCATCGCAGTCTTTAACACTGGTAGCATGCCGCGACAGCGTGGACGTGAACCGTATGTGCAGTTGACGGACTTTGAGCGAGGGCGTATAGTGGGCATGCGGGAGGCCAGGTGGACGTACCGCCGAATTGCTCAACACGTGGGGCGTGAGGTGTCCACAGTACATCGATGTTGTCGCCAGTGGTCGGCGGAAGGTGCACGTGCCCGTCGACCTGGGACCGGACCGCAGCGACGCACGGATGCACGCCAAGACCGTAGGCTCCTACGCAGTGCCGTAGGGGACCGCACCGCCACTTCCCAGCAAATTAGGGACACTGTTGCTCCTGGGGTATCGGCGAGGACCATTCGCAACCGTCTCCATGAAGCTGGGCTACGGTCCCGCACACCGTTAGGCCGTCTTCCGCTCACGCCCCAACATCGTGCAGCCCGCCTCCAGTGGTGTCGCGACAGGCGTGAATGGAGGGACGAATGGAGACGTGTCGTCTTCAGCGATGAGAGTCGCTTCTGCCTTGGTGCCAATGATGGTCGTATGCGTGTTTGGCGTCGTGCAGGTGAGCGCCACAATCAGGACTGCATACGACCGAGGCACACAGGGCCAACACCCGGCATCATGGTGTGGGGAGCGATCTCCTACACTGGCCGTACACCACTGGTGATCGCCGAGGGGACACTGAATAGTGCACGGTACATCCAAACCGTCATCGAACCCATCGTTCTACCATTCCTAGACCGGCAAGGGAACTTGCTGTTCCAACAGGACAATGCACGTCCGCATGTATCCCGTGCCACCCAACGTGCTCTAGAAGGTGTAAGTCGACTACCCTGGCCAGCAAGATCTCCGGATCTGTCCCCCATTGAGCATGTTTGGGACTGGATGAAGCGTCGTCTCACGCGGTCTGCACGTCCAGCACGAACGCTGGTCCAACTGAGGCGCCAGGTGGAAATGGCATGGCAAGCCGTTCCACAGGACTACATCCAGCATCTCAACGATCGTCTCCATGGGAGAATAGCAGCCTGCATTGCTGCGAAAGGTGGATATACACTGTACTAGTGCCGACATTGTGCATGCTCTGTTGCCTGTGTCTATGTGCCTGTGGTTCTGTCAGTGTGATCATGTGATGTATCTGACCCCAGGAATGTGTCAATAAAGTTTCCCCTTCCTGGGACAATGAATTCACGGTGTTCTTATTTCAATTTCCAGGAGTGTAAAATTACGGTGATAGCGATAGCGTTTGAAAATGTCACCGCGCCGAAATCAGCTGATCGCATAATATGCATGACACGCATGTGTAACAGCCAGGCTGGAGAATAGAATTTTCTTTTAATAAATTTGTAGTTGTCGTACCTATTATCAAAAATTACTTCTTACATTTATCAGACATATTATTTGCCCACTATGCTGTTCGGTACAGGAGATCACGGCATTTGAATTATCGTAAGGGATTACAAAAAACATTGACAAAATTTCCACGTGGCCACTCTCTTTAAATATGGATAAATGTATGTTAATGCCTATAACAAAGAGAGAGTGGGACAGTATCTGATTACAAGCTTATTGGTGAACATCTTGACCGTGTCACAGTACGTCGTATAAGTAGTTAGGAGTAATACTAAGAAATTATATGAAATGGGACTATTACATCAAGTTAGTACGAGGAAAGTTGAATCGGAGATATAGATTACTGGAAGGAATCTGGGAAGGTGCTGTATGTCTCTAAAAGAAATCGCACACAGGACTGTAGCGTCGACAGTATTACAGTATTGTTCCAGCATTAGGCGTCCTTATCAAGTAGGCGTTATGGGACAAATTGAGAGAGGGGCTACTAGGGTCGTAACAAAATGGTATAACCAAGATGAAAGTGAAACTGAAATGCTCGACCAGCTCATATGGTACTTCTTGGACGAAAGATGTCAGTCCAAAAGATTCGAGACTGGATTAATAAAAAAGAGAATTTTAGACAATGATTTTAATGCTCCACGTGTTTTACCAGGTGGTTATAAATAAACTGACTGTGTTCAGAGTGCTGCAGTGTATACAACACAAGACGGTGAAACATTATTCGTTAGTCGGGGTATTTGCAGAGTGTGTTGAAGGGAATAATAGTTCAACTTTCTGCTGCAGTTACTTCTGTAAGCAGTCAGAATGTGGTGTCGGTGCAGGGAAAAGGGAGGAACGATGAAACAAATAACGGTGGTCCTGGCGCGCGTATTAGGATACGGCCAACAAGTTACAACATGTGTTCAGCATGGTCTCCTGACTCAGGAACATGTTGCATCTCGAACACGGCATGGTTGACAGTTGCTTGCAGCATATCCGGTGTAATCAGAGCGGTATTTCATTGTATGCTGTGTTTCGGATCAGGAAGAGCCCGAGTACGTCCCTAATAGGCAAGGTCTTTATGATATCTCCACAACCAGAAGTCACATGATTTAGGTTGGCTGATCTGGAAGGCCCCATATCTTAAAATTGGCTAGAGATGATGTGGTCATTACTGAAGGTTTCTCGAAGCAAATCGTTCACCTTAACCCGACATGCTGTGTTGCCCCATCTTGCGTGAAAACAGTATTGTGAACACAGTTGCGTTCTTTCAAAGGTAAAACCGTGATGCACAAGGATGTCTAGCTGTCACTATAGCTACGCCTAACAGGCCTGCGAGGTGTCATGTCCTCGAAGAAAAACGAACCGAGAACGGAGGAACTTGTGAAACCACATCTCAGTCACATAAGCTGAGTGCAGTGGGTGTTCCTGCACAACATGTGGAGGAGTAGAACCGTATATGCGATCGTTCTGTGCAGAATAACATGCGCTTCGTCCATCCAAAGAGTGCGCTACATGCCATAGATTTCCATGCGTGCCAAAAAAAGTCACTTCTTTATAGCTTGTCTTGAGGCTTTATTTGCGGTGCACTTTGAATCTTAGCGATACCAATGTAAAATACGCCGCAAAATCTCTTGAACTGTTGATCAGGGTGAAGAGAATTTCTGTGACTTAGCTCGAGCACTGACTGTAGAATTTGAGACATTTGCTCTTATAGCTGCAGCAACTTCAACTACTACCAAGGAAATGGGCCTCCTCCCTCTCCTTGCTGAATACCTAATTCACTTGTTCCTTCAAATTTCTTTACCATATTTTTGAGCATTTATTGACATGAGGCCTTTTCACAGCCGTTTCTGTCAGCGATATTCTCACAATGCAGCGCTACTATTACAGCCATTCTGAAAAAACAACTTTACCAGCAGAGCACAGTCTTTCTTCTCAATAGCCATTGTGTTTTGCACGGAAAGCTTGACCTTCTTAAACCTTTAGACAAAGAATCACTTCACAAAAGAAAACAACACGCGTCACAAAGCGACAAGTAACATATTGATATCAAAATAGGAAACAATTCACCTTCTGACTGTTTACTACGCCATATTTTCACTTTGTGGCAGAAGGTGGAACCATTATGATTAATGAACGTACTTACGATGTTTCAGCTCTTGCGGTGTATGTAGCCCGCACTACAGCTCTCCGAACACATTCAGTTTATCTTGGGTATTAATAACCGCTTCAGCTGTATGTAGTCCTATATAACTGGTTCACTACCGGTTTCGTGGCACTTCATGGTTTTTCACTCTAGCCCAAAATTAGGTCTTAATAGTTTCCATTTATTTGCTTCTTACCAATAGAACCTTATGGTACGAATTGTGTAGGACCCATCCACTATATAGGAATCTAACTGTTTTTATTCTAGAACATACCGTCTGTTAGCGTTGTTTTGTTTTGACGGACAACGAATGTTGGGTAGAAAGATTCCGAGCTCTACCGCTTTAATGTTTGTCATGTGAGTACTAACATTTTGATGGTCTCATGTAATTTTTTTACATTTTTTAAAAAATAGAATATTAAAATAATTTACAATAGCATTGTATGTCTCAGGGTTGTTTTTCCTTCTGGATTTTTGGTATACAGATATTCACCTAAAGATGTGGCTTTTAGTGCCACGAAACCGGTAGTGTAGTGATCCAATAATATAGGACTGCATACAGATGAAGCGGTTATTAATACCCAAGCTGTGGTTGCCCCACCTACAAAGTTGTCTGCCCTTAGAACAGCACAAGCGTACGCACCAACAGCTAGTTCTGAGAGAAATGCGATTAACATTTCACTAAAGGGCGTATGCGCCAAAAGCTAGTTTTGGAGAACAATGCGATCAAAGGTTTACTGCACTTTATTAACAGAATAGACAAAGACATTAAGAAGTTTTCAGATGTGAACTTATAAAGTAAGATTGTTAAATGTTTTTTGACAGATATTGCAGGTTGCATAATACTAATATCATCATCATTGTTACTTGCCTAAAGGTGCATTCTTGCGTGTGATAGCCGAAACGCTTTTCCTGCGACGTTAACATTTTGCAAGAAATGATCTAAAATTAATGACTAGTGCTAGTATTAAAGGACACGCAATAAAACATAATGAATAAACCAATGAATGTGAAGAAATTCGTAACCATATTTAAGTGTAGTGCACCAAAGACAACTAAGTACTGGTCCAGGTTGGGTTGTGCTGTGAGGAACTATGAGTATGTCAGTTAACTCAGTGTCCTCATCCACTGCTGCCTATTCTTCTCCCTCTGGTGTGTGGTGTGTTTTCTTGATCAGTAAATGTACTTGTGAACTATGCATGATGAAGTGAGCGAAGATCTGCAAGTTTGGTTCAAATGGCTCTGAGCACTATGGGACTCAACATCTTAGGTCATAAGTCCCTTAGAACTTAGAACTACTTAAACCCAACCAACCTAAGGACATCACACACACCCATGCCCGAGGCAGGATTCGAACCTGCGACCGTAGCAGTCCCGCAGTTCCGGACTGCAGCGCCAGAACCGCACGGCCACCGCGGCCGGCTCTGCAAGTTTGTCTGGTGAAATAACGACAAGTTTAGTGTACTTATTCGGTAGGCTGACTGTAGAAAGATTGAAATTATGATCGTAGCTCTTCAAACGTCCTTTTTGCAGTTGAACTTGGTAAGGTTCTCGCCTGTATGTACGGTTAATGCCAAATCCCATTTTGTAATTGTTGGAGAAAACAAAAACTCTTCTCTATGAAAACTTGGTTCCCGGAACTTGCCGCTTCGTTATGTGCTGTTGCGAAATTCCTCCATCTTTTAAATGGTCTCTCGTTACCATAATCACATCAAAATAATTCTGCACTCTGCAAATTATTGTTTGTTGGCCATACTGAATCCCGGCAAATACTTCTCCTAAAATACAATTCTGTATTCCCAAAACCAAGATAAGAGTGGCCAGGAACTATGAAGACATGTTCAGTTGTTGAGAAGCGGTATGCATGGATGTATCTGAAACATGTCACAATCATGTTCATGCTTTTGTTCTCGCCATTACAGTTATCGCTGAAAATACATAATGTCTTTACTTCTGGTGATATTTTACTTTCAGTGTGGTGCATGAGGCAACTTGCAGTTTCAGCAGAGCCTCCTTTCCCAGTACTTTCATTGCAAAATTACATTGAAACTGTTCTGTCCTGTATACTGTGGATACCAAATATAAGGGCATAATTTCCTCTTGTAAAATTGGATTCCACAATTTGAGTGTGGGGTTGCATGTCTAGGGCAAGAGCAGCAACTGCTAGATCTTTATCAGGCATTTGTTTGAACAGTGTTTGCGTCATCATAGCCCTGCATTCATGCAAACTCTTCCGGTTTTAATTCTGTTGTTTGTTGGGAATCGATGTCTTGTCTCAGTGTCTCCAGTTGTCGCTTTTTGTCACAGTAGCCACAGGAGTAGTAAATCCAAGATTAAATTCTGTGTCAAAGATGTGACGGTAAAATGACTAGACTATCATCAGCATGGTTTTCAACAATAGTCACAGTAAGCCTCGTACATATAGGAAATATTTAAATCAGAGGTTAAGTTTCTCCTGTGGACTTAAAGCTCAACTGTAGTGGCTGGGTAAGACAGGGAAACTGTTAATATGTGCCTTTACTTTGTCTTTGTTTGAATCAGGTATTCTTAATGTCTTTTCCTGATTCACACGATGATATACGTCAGTGGTTACAGTTCCTGTAACATTGTCACGAGCAGTACGCAGTCGATTTTCACTCATACCTTGTGCGTCGCCAAAAGCAACTGCGCAGGCGTTGTAATTATTATTTCCAAGAATCACTTCATAATCTACTGTGCGTAATCTACGAGAAGAGCTGTCTTTTACAAGCGATATTTTTACATCCACACGTGTAATTAGTTTATTTAAATAACTATTCTGCGTGTAGCAATCCCTACGTCCGAAAGTGTTTGAAATATTTCATCCATTTTATCTTGACCCAGTTTCTCAAAGCAACCATACCGATATGCAGGCCCTAGTTCTTTGGCCTTTTGTTATCACACTTACGTATTCTTTACCTGTATTTCTCTTCTACTTGGCCACGTTCATTTTCCATTGGAGTTGCTGTTCGCAGAGGTTTCTAGGATGGCTTGCATGACGAGACGTAGAGTAGAATCACGGTCTGTATCACTCGTTGTACTTAACAAAAGTACATCATGACGCTAAATACACGAAAGGTTTGTTGAATGGTATCATCATTACACATTATCACTTTCGATGCACGATACTACATGCACTCATTAAAACTGTGCTATTCTTGCAATTCAACTCCAGCCGGTCAGGTTGTTGTCAAATGGTGAGTTCGTGCATGTCCAAGGCTTATCTTCCACTCACATTTAGGCGGATACTCTTCTGCTATTCGGCAGATACCCATTCTGCACATTCTCCTTCCGTGCCATGTAAGAAACTTAGATGGTTCATATTAATAAACACACGTCCCGTCACCCGTGACTGATTTTTGCAGAAAAGAACTTTCCGAGATTTTCTTTACAATTAAGTCGCCACAGGGCTCCAGGGGTCGTTTAGTTCGGGAGTGAAGATGTACACACACGTTTTTCTTTTTCCAGATGTTCCGGAGAATGTCTTCAACACTTGATTTAGAGATACTCAGTTCGATACTCCATTGCGACATGACATAACTACGTAGACACATTACGATCACACGCCCGCTACTTGTCACTGTCTGCTCAGAACTAACTGATCGAAGTCATATTATAGTTTACGGTTTTGACCTCAAGTGACCACCACAGTTACTGAGCTGACATTGCTTATACGCTAAGAATAATATCAGTCTCCGATTGGGCGTTGTAGATGTCGGGATAAATTTGGAGCTCCTGTGTCCGCGTCCTAGTCAGCGCATCTGACTGCCACGCAGTGGGCTCGGGTTCGATTCCCGCTCGGGTCGGATATTTTCTCCGCTGAGGGACTGGGTGTTGTGTTGTCCTCATCATTTCATCATCATCATCATCATCGACACACAAGTCGCCCGATGTGGCGCAAACTGAAACGACTTGCACCTTTCCAGTTGAACTTCCCCAGGTGCGGACTCCCGGCCATCAATGCCATACGATCAGGTGACCAGTACTCGAAAAAGACTGTGCGTCCATTATGCTGCCACAGTCGTCTGTTTCGCGTAGTGATCATGAGAATAAGAGAAATTAGGGCACAGACACAGGCAAATAAACAGTTATTTTTCCTTCGCTGAGTACGTGAATGGAATGCGGAGTACGTTATGTAGATGTAGATCCAGATGGTTAGTTAGTGATTTCCTCTTCTCCGAATTTGTGTCCGGGTTTGCAACTTTCGCGTCACGCGGTTCTGAAGTGTATCAAGGACCGATGCGAGTCCCGTTGAGCAAATCTGTTATTAATCCGGGTGCCGGTGTTGGGTAAGGAGAAGTGGGCGTCGGCTTTCTAGGAAACGCGACGCCGCACCGGCGTTAGTCATCGTTACGGTCTGCGGAGGAGCGGGCGGCTGATTGAGTCGCCCGCAGGCGAAAGCTGCTGCGGCTGGCCTCGGCGGCGCGCAAGCCGAGCTGTCTGTGGGCGAGGTGGCGTTGATCCCTGTTTAACTGCAACACTCAAGCGTCAGGGCGTCGCAAGAGTAGATCGGTTTGTGCTTGTTCCCATACCTTTCTTTTTTCCGGAGCCACATTTCCGGTATGATAAATATTTTTCATGTAGACGATACCTGTGGCCTTATTGCACGGCTTGAGACCTTCGCTTTGAATGTAGGGAACAGTTAACATTGTTCGTTAGCTATTGGTTGTGTTATGCATTACTGTGTCAGGTGAGACCTCAGAAGGAAGTGAGCACTGGTGTCCCAGGGTTTTGTAGGGAGGTACACAGATGGCAGTCGCTACTTGTGGGCCGGACGAAGTGGCCGTGCGGTTAAAGGCGCTGCAGTCTGGAACCGCAAGACCGCTACGGTCGCAGGTTCGAATCTTGCCTCAGGCATGGATGTTTGTGATGTCCTTAGGTTAGTTAGGTTTAACTAGTTCTAAGTTCTAGGGGACTAATGACCTCAGCAGTTGAGTCCCATAGTGCTCAGAGCCATTTTTGAGCTACTTGTGGACGTTGTGTTTAATGAAGCACATGCAATTGGAAGGCTGAATGCAGTGCAAGATTCAGGGGCGGTCTGTCTGATAAAAAAAGGACGGACTTGCAGTCGTGTTGCTGCAGATGTTAATGCCTCTCCGTGTGTCGTTCATAGGTTGTGGACACGCTACAGCGAGACAGGTCATTAGACAAGGCGAGTTGGACAAGGTCGCCGACGCGTTAAAACCTCATGTGGAGGCTGATAATTGGCCATCTCTGCCTTGCGATTTAGGATATTGCCAGAGCAGTGCAAAACGATTTCAGAAGGGCCACTGGAGCCGTTACAGTCCGATCAGACTGTAATGAAAAGGTTGTAAGAAAGGATCTTACCACCCAGACGTCCCGTGGGAGTAACCCGCTTGACGTGACATCTTGCAGCTCGCCTTGATTTCTGCCGTTCCCATGTCAACTGGCAACTTCATCACTGGCGCAGATGAGTCCAGATATCTTCTAAAGCAAGGTGATGGCTGTGTTCGTATGGGAAGACCCGTGGTGAGCGGTGTCTGGCAAATGTTGGCCAGGAAACCGACAGATTTCCAAGGCTCTGTGATGTTTCGGGGAGACTTCAGTGTTGACAGCCCAACGGATCTTGTCGTTGTCCATGGTCGCTCTGTCGTCAGGCAGTACATAGAGCTGATCCTGTTGGAACATGTGCTGGCTGCTGCATACGGCGGTGGCCCTGAAATCGTTCTAATGCCAGGGCCCATGTGGAGGGCGTCAGCAGGGATGTCTTGCGAAACCTGGACATTAAAGTAATGGAATGGCCGGCGGTGACTCGCGATCTAAGCCCCATTGTGCATTTGTGGGACATGCTTGGCAGATTATAACCACAGGGCGACCTCCATATACTTACACGGAGTATGCCACATAGGTGTCAGGCAGTGTCAAACGCTCACGGAGGGCTTACGCCTTATCGTAGCTCTCGAAGTGCAATGAAAAACATCCAGATTGACGGTATTAATGATTTTTTTTCCACCTTGTTTTCAACATCTGTCGGACGTTTCAGTTCTTTTTATGCAAACTATCGAGGATTTCTGATGTTTTGTCAAGTATTTAAGTTGTGAGGATAAAAGTATAATTTCGCAACGTACCCAGGCCTCAATTGTTGCCCAACGGAGTATGGCAGACAAAGTCAGGTTCTTCCACTTATTTTCAATAGTGTACTTTGTCGGGAGAGCTTACGTGTTGAAACACAGAGTAATGCTTCCGAGGTGTACAGTGCTTTACAGTAACAGCATAGTAAGAGTGTGGCTAAGCAACGGTGCAGGGGTAGTTAGAAGGTGTGTGGTTTGCAACGGGCCGGCCATTAACATCGGGATGCTAAGCACTGCGGGGGCTCCGCACGGGGCGCCTAATGCCGTCTCGAAGTCCGACCTCCTTCTTTGTAGGGCGACGTAGGGGCGCCCAGTTGTTTAGAGAAAGCCTGGCGACGCTTTTGGCAGCGTTTCCTCGTAGGGGAGCAATACGTGACAGCGCACACGCCCTAACCTATTCCATAAGCGGGACTGCTGCCGCCTCCACACACCCAGTGTGCAATAGACTGGATCCAACAACAATCTCATCTACGTATAGGGTGCGTAATAATTTAAAGCGAAAACGGGCGTGGGTGAAAGCATACAATAATAGAACCAAAAACTTCCCATTGAGCTCAAATTTCACCCTTGGCCTACCTTCAGCACTTTACACGTAACAATTTACTGTATACTCAGACTATTAAGAGACGTTATACGAGACATTGTAATTGTGAGAGATTTTTATATATTTTTAGAAAAAGTATAGTTGAAAAAATTTTACAGGATATTATCGATACACTTGTTGAATATTTTCCATTTACTCGCCATCCCGTTCAGTGCATGTGGTGAGCCGTGGCACAAGCTTCTTTATGTCCTCCTCGAAGAACTCACTCGCTTCCTTATCCTACTTCGTCACCTCTTTGTGCAACTGCTTGTCGGTTGAAAATTTAATTCCATTCGTGTGTGCCTTCAGGGAGGTGAAAAGATGATAATCTGAAGGCGCAAAGTCAGGGGAATATTGGGGTGGTTCAAAAATCAAACAACCAAATAAGTCCAAGAGCACCTTGGTGGAAAAGGCTGTGTGAGAACGGGTTTGTCGTGCAACAAGCGGTCCTCTCGTCGGCATTCCCCTCCTTTTGTTCTGAATGCTTCTTTTGAATTCTTTCCTTCAATTCTCAGTGCTCCGTTGGGGTCGTTTCTGGGGTTTCATAATATCGTTGTGCATTGATGGTCTCCATTTGAGACAGAAAATCGATCAAAATGATTCTTTTTCCGCCCCAAAACACTGAGGCCATGATTTTTTTTGCCCGAAATTGTGGTTATGAATTTTTTGCCGATGGAGAATTGGTGTCACGCCACCATGTATTTTCTTTCTGTTCGTCTCAGGTGTGTAATGAGCTACGCACGTTTCATCTCCAGTCACAATAGAGCTAAGAAAATCCTCACCTTATAATTCAAGTTGTTGAAGAAACTCGCGGGCGCTATTGACCCGAATTTTCGTGTTCTGCGCTATCAGCTTTTTTGGGACCTATCATGCGCACAGTTTACGATATCCCAGCTTTTCTGTGAATGTCTCGTGTAATGGAGTTCTGTAGAGTTTTCCAAAACATAGCAGAAATTTCATCCACTGTCAATCGGCGGTCTTCACGAACAGTTTCTTTGACATACTAGAAGACAGCCCCCCCAAAAGTACGGTACGGGAACACGCAAAGAACTGATCTCTTGTGACACTTGAGTGTTGCAGCTGGACAAGGATCAGTTGCGGTTTGCACCAACTCATCAGTCAGAATGGAAGATCCTTCACTCCTATTTTCGCTATGTCATCTGTTCTGCCTCCAGTAAAATCCGTACACCACGTAAACAACTCGTACTGTTCGTAACACTTACTCCGTAAACCGTTTTGATTCGCGAAATAATTTCTGTTGGTGTTACCCTTCCGCGAGTAGGAAACGTATCACAGCACGTGACTCGCACTCGGCTGGATTCCTTGCCGACGTCTTTCACGCAACTGGACACTACAACGTGAGTTTACGTATTACCGTGCTCTCACAATGCTCGTTCTTGTCAGGGGGTCCGCCGCTACCACCAACAACGAACAAGAAACCACAGCCTGTTATGGTCACAGTACACTTAGTTTCTGAACATGCCTCATACAACGATTCGTCCTCGCATTTGGATGCGATATTGTGCTCTTCTCTGCAATTTCTTTACAATATCGCAGGACCATCCCGTAAATCTTGACAAGGCTGT
The DNA here is from genome assembly GCF_023864345.2 of Schistocerca serialis cubense. Taxonomy (NCBI): domain Eukaryota; kingdom Metazoa; phylum Arthropoda; class Insecta; order Orthoptera; family Acrididae; genus Schistocerca; species Schistocerca serialis. The sequence continues at coordinate 315,646,585 of NC_064642.1, read as the reverse complement.
ACAAATCGTAGCTCCGGTTCCTAAACCTTATCAATGGGAGTGCTACGCGTTTCACGAGTCCATACTGAAAAATCCAGAGCATTAAGGTCAGGTGTTCTTGGAGGGTAAGGTACGGGCTCAGCGCGACCTATCCATCTTGGACCACATTGGCGCGTTAATTTTTAATTCGCCTGATTAGCGTAGACGGCTGCCATTCGCAGGTCCCGGGTTCGACACCCGGTACTGCGAAGCATTTTTAGTTGTTGGGAAAACTGGTACAGGTTGCAGTCAGCCTCGTGATGCCAGTTGAGAAACTACTAGAAGGAGAAATAGTGGCTCCACGGTCTGGGAAGCTGGCAAAACGTACAGAAGAGAGGTGTGATGACCATATGCCTCTCGATACTGGTCGACATCCCCTGGGCATTCAAGGCACTGGAGAGGAGATGCCTTCTTACATCAATACAAAAATTTGCCTGTGCCCCGTTACGTATGTAACACATTTCCAAATCATAATTTGGGCCTAATTATATGGGGACTTCATCGATAAACTTACTTTCAAATTTATGTATACTAATTAGAACGATATTTCATACGGGTAAGCAAGCACATATTCGCAATTACCTCGCAGATGCTCACTTGCAGATCCGTGTTTGCTGGAACATTTCTACTTCTGTTCTAGTTTAATTTCATTCGTGTCAGCTTTCGCTATTAATTATGATACAGCCTGTAGAATCTGCAAACGCCTCTGCGGCGTATACCAGTATTATTTTCGTCGTATTCCAGTATTATTTTCCGCTGCTCCCCCGTTTCTATTTGTGAACACTCTCTATCTCGAAGCCAAAATTTACGGTTTTTTAATTTCTGGGCCTTTACCCGAAATGTGTGAGCAAGTAATGTTTTATGGCTTGTTTTGGCATATCCGCTCTCCGAATGTTTCGAGTAAGCTATTACGTGATATAACTTTACGGTCGCGTCGCCCATTGGAATTTGTTGAACTTGTATGTTCGTCACAGATCGTCAACTCCTCAGAAACCTCTCTTATTCTGTTAATCAATATTGATAAGGGTCTCAGATAGACAAAAAGTTATCAGACATCCTTTATGGATGATTTCCCCTTTCTTAAATTTCTTCCAGTAAATATGTATATCCCGGAGACAGTAGTTCTCGATGACCCTATTGCAGACATTTCAGCAGTGTATTGTACAGGGCAGACTTCGTTGTTGACATTGGTTTACTGACCGCCTGCAAGCGTTAAGGTTAGCGCTCCTGTAATTTTTATCAGCTTTTTAGCTTTGAAACTTTTTTGATACGTGTCCGTTTCGCGTCTCAGATTATGATTTCCAGCGATCTTTGTTTCATCTGCGCAGATTTTACAGATCACACCTATTGGCGACAATTTTTTAGCAACGTGGTTTGCATGCGGGTGTCGCAGTGCAGTCGCCAAGAATACATAATAGGAAACAGATGATTCGGTACAGTGGATCTAGACCGTCCAGTACGTATCAAGTTAACAGAGACAACCTGATTTCTGAACGAATGGCTCTTGTCCCCCAGAACTGTTACCGACGGAAGAAATAAAGCAAATGAAAGGAAATGATCGTAAACAGGATATTAATGGCTAATATCATACAGACGTTTACTATTGCTTGCCTTAAGAGTTGAAGGTCCTCTAGTAGGCGTTGCGCGTCATACTGCCCACATTATCGTTTGTTCAAAAAATGGCTCGGAGCACTATGGGACTTAACATCTGTGGTCATCAGTCCCCTAGAACTTAGAACTACTTAAACCTAACCAACCTAAGGACATCACATACATCCATGCCCGAGGCAGGATTCGAACCTGCGACCGTAGCAGTCCCGCGGTTCCGGACTGAGCGCCTAGAACTGCTAGACCACCTCGGCAGGCCCATTATCGTTTGTACTGACACGTTTATCGTTTGGTTTCGTGAAGAAGACAGCAAACATTACTCGACTTTGCGTTTCTCGTCAATATAAAATTTTCAGTAAAATACATCCAACTTTGGTTCAGAGCCTCGCAGACGCTTTTGTTTCTGTTTATAAGGAAGAAATCAACAGTATTCATGTTTTTCCTGTTTCCGTCGAGTAGCCCTATGTAGCCTACTGTCTTTTAGCCTATTGTCTTTTAGCCGCTGTTTGGGTCTTCCATTCATTTCTCGTTTAACATTCCGTTAAATTCGCAGTTAGCGTTGTAGCGCTTGTAACTAGAAACTTCCTAGGGCTTTTAGAACTATGTTTTGATCAATGTTTCGAGTCTTTTCTTACTACTGCGGAAAGAGAAGGCTAATTCACTTAACAGCCGAATATCCTCTCGTAAACATAGGAACTAATAGATGCCACTGTTGCTAATTCTAATGAATACAGTTGGCTTATGAAAGGAAGAGTTGACATCGGGATTGTTAAATATGGCGAAAGATATTGGAAGAGTCTGTCTTAGCACTGTTAAAGAAAACACGCACACATTTCCTTGAAGTGGAACCATGAAAAACCAATAACAATACGGCCGGAGAGGAAATTACCACCGCCCGTCTCGAATACGGACCCAATGACGTCAACACGGTGTGTTTCCTCTCGTTTCAGATCATTAGAGAAGACCATAACTATGCGAAAAGGAAAGGAAATATCAAATGTATTCCACGCAAGCCGCATCACTATTTGGTGGAGGGGACTTCAGGGAACACTGTTTCCCCCCCTTCCTAGTTTCATTCGCCGATGGCGCGTGGGGAGAATGACTGACGATAGGCCTCCGTATCATGAGCGCCAAGTGACTTCTTTGTCTAGTCGTAGTCATTTCGCGAGATCTATGTGGGAGGAAGCAACATGGTGCTCGACTCCGAACGTACACGGTCCCAGAATTTCGGTAGTAAATCTCTGTAATACAGATCGTCTCTTGTTGCGTCTGCCATCGGATTCCGCTGAGCATCTCTGTAAGGCTCTTAGTTATACCTTTTCTCTCTCTCTCTCTCTCTCTCTCTCTCTCTCTCTCTCTCTCTCTCTCTCTCTCTCCCCCCCCTTCCCCCCTATTATTTCAACATAGTGTTTAGAATAATAAACAATTCTCAAGAGTCAGTTGAACTAGTGTTTTGTAAGCCACTTAGTTCTTGCATGAATGACTTTTCCTTAAGGTTCCCTCCGTGAATATGAGCCGTGCTTCTGCTTTTCGTGCCAGCACCTCAACAGATACATGCTTGAACATTAACACAGGTGTTACTGACCACGAACGGCACTAGTGCAATGTTCTCAAAACGTAGGACGTGTAGTAGTCGTCAGAACGCTGTTCTATGTGGCGTATAGTGCATTATGTCGGTGCTAAGTGAATTCGGACGTGAGCAAATTGGTGGTGCTCTCGTAACCAAGGTATCCTAAGCGTTCGGTGTTTAAAAAAGCAGATTTACACCGCATACAAGGAAAGCTGGAAAACATTGTCCTCTAAGTCACAACGTTGACGAAAGTGGGTGCCGGGCGATCAAGATGGGCGGTCATTGAAGAGGTTTGTGACGAGAAATGAGAGGACGACAGCTGCAAAAGTTACTGCATAACTGAATGTATGAAACCTGTCAGCACCAATACAACACGAAGAGAGCTCCATAAGCAGGGAATTGCTGGGCAAACTAGAATTCCAAAACCACTCATAAACGTTGCAATTATCCGTAAGAGGAAAACACGGTGCCGAAGCCATAAAACATCAACTCTGCAGCGACGAAAGAAAGTCATTTTCTCGGATGAGTCTTGTTTCCAACTTATGGCCGAGTTTACGTTCCAAGAGTGAAATATGGCTGGAATTCGGTGATGATTTGGGCGAACATATCGTGGTATTAAATGGGCCCAATCGTTTTTATGTAAGGTTAGATTATTGCCAAGGTTTATATATGCTCATTTTGGCTCATCAGTTCCATCCCAGGGTACAGTGTTTGATCCCCAAACGTGATGTTGTGTTCCAAGGCGACAGGATTCCCGTTCACAAGGCTTGCATGGTCCATGACTGCTTTTGTGAGCACGAGGATGAGCTGTGAGCTGTCCCATCTCTCCTGGCCAACATTCGCCAGATCTCAGTATTATTGAGCCTTTTTGGTCAACTTTGGAGAGAATGCGTGATCGCTACACACCTCCATCATCGATACCTGAGCTTGCCACTATTTTGCAGGAATAATTGCATAAGATTCCCTTAAAAACCATACAGGACCTGTATTTATCCATCCAGAGCTGATTTGAATGCCAATGACTTACCTATCTCGCATTAGGTATGGTAATATGGTTTGTGTTTTTGCCCACCCTGCTCGGGTACGACGTTTGTACTGCGTTGATACGTGTCCTAAACAGAGGCTACCCACTAAATGCGAAGCACTGATGCAGATTTTACGCGTTTCGAAGGACGAATACATATTAATTTTGAATAAAATACTATCTGTGGAATGTCAGCATGGGTTAACAATAACAATAAACGAATATAAGGGAAGTTTCGGAGTCATGTGGCCTGACCACGATGTCCTCTGCTTAACGATACAGGCTTCTCTCCCCTGCCGCAGTCAGATTTCGACATAGACCCCCCCCCCCCCAGTCCTATTTAAACTAGCTGTAATTCGACATCTAATGGGCTGGTCTGCTTCCGCCAATATATAATATATAAACCGCCAATGGGAGCTCCCACTGTGTTGTCAGTTTTACTGCGCAAAGCATTATCTTCGCCGGTTCTCAGAAGCCTGGCCATTGACTTGGTTAGGGACACTATAAAAATCAGTAGCATACGTTAATTACAGAATTTTTACATGATTTTTGCAAGAGATACACGCTTTAAAATTAATACCTGTGACGAGTTAGAAGCAGGCTATGTTGGGAGGGGGGAGGGAGAGGCAGGGAGGGGGGGGGGGGGGGAGGGAGAGGCAGGGACGGGGAGGAACATGCAGCAGTTGCTGGAAACTTGTACAAGCAAAAGCAATGCGATTCGCAACTTTGAAAACAAATGTTGGCGAACGAGATAGTCTGGTAATCAACGAAATGAAAGTATTTCAGTGAGGTCAACAGTTTTGGAGAAATGGTGAGATAAGTTTGAAGATGTTTCGCTGAAAGAAAAATATCACGTGTTTTAAAAGAATTTCGTTGGCCCTAATTAAAAATAGAGGTGTGACCTTTTAGAGACATTACAGAAGTTTATACCGTACATGATTTTTGTACAAGACAATGTCCTTAAAGCGATTTTCTGTCGTCTTGAAGCGCTGTTGCTTCTGGGTGCAGATAGTGCAACGTCGTATCTTTGAAGATTAAAATGTCAGATGCCAATTATAGTGCAGCAGCAAGCGCACATTTCTGTGTAGCGGCTGTGGGCTGGGGTTGGGGTGACATGTCGGGAAGGCATTGTGTTTGCGCGAGACTGGGCTTCTAGGTCGAGGTGCGAATGTAGGTGAAGAGGCGACCCGGGTGGAGCAGCCGCCGTGTTCCGTTGTGTCACGACCACCAAGAGCCCTCCCTTCGATTTGTACCTTCGGTAGTATGAAGCGACTGTCATGTTGTACTTCGGCAGATCTACTACTAGTCGCTAAAGGGTTGTGGCGATCAGTAATACCTCTGTCGATCTGTTGTTAATGATGTAGCTGTCTTGTTAAATAAGAAGCATTTTCTTGATGGCTGCTTCTGTGGTCTAGTTATTAGCATTACTGGCTTATGACGGGGAGATCACTGATTTGACTACCAAAAACCACCTCAGTATTTTTTTCTGTGGTGAAAAATTGTGGAACGGAATACATCTAGTCTTGTGAGGCTAAATAAAGATCTTCTTGATCAAATAAGCAGCGAAACTGACATGTAAGCCGCTGAAGTGACATCAACTCGAAAAGATAAGAGCCAGACGACATTTATACTTCCTTGATGTTCTGCAAAATACATAGTGTTCTGGTTATATATATGTAATAACTTGAGGGGCAATTGAGATAATTATTGGTAGTTTGTTTCTACAAATATGGTAGCTCAGAAAGTTTTCTGCATTTGCTCGCGGCACCGCGCGCGCATTCGCGTAACTGCTTCGTTCACTTAAACGCTGGTCAGTAGCCATGTGGAGCATAACAGAAGGTCTTCTGTGTGCTTTCTCTCGCGGAGCTAAAGTCCATTACTCAGGTACAACGTAATATTCGGCGTGAGCATGGAATGCGAACAACTGAAGACATTCCCACGTAAAAAATCAAGAAATGTTTGCTTTTGATATCGGGCCACCATGCCAAGCACGCAGTTCCTCCCAGCGGAGCCCGCCTAAGTCAAGCAAGCAAGTGTACCAGACATCAGTTCGTGATCTACCAGATCTGCCTCATCACATTTGTGCAGCTACCGGAAATGTTACGCCTGCAGTGCTGCAAAACATTTCGAGAGAATTGGAATAGAGATCAGATGTCTGTCGCGCCAGCAGTGGTGCCCATATCGACGAGTATTAGGCCTGTAAGAAATAGCCTGACGGCTTGGCCGATGGCAGGTGTGATTGCTTGCGAATGGGGGCTAGGACCCCGGAATTAGTAGCAATTTTTTTAAATGAAATAATAATAAAAGTTTATTAAACACACAGTTAATTCAACACCCGGCCAGAGAGTCGCCGCTTCCGGTATTCGGGCAGGTGCGCCGGCCCCGGATCGAACCATCCGGCGGATCAACGACGAAGGTCTGCGTGCTGGCATACTTGTATGTAGTTTTCAGGCGGTTTCCCACATTCCAGTAGGCGAATACCGGGCTGGTACCCAAGTACCACTCACGTACACAGTTCCCAAAAATTTCGAAAACGTCCGCACACCTTCACGTGGATACACTATACACAGACAGTTCGGATACACATATTCCGTCCCGGCAGGGTGAGAGGGTTTGGAGGGGGGGGGGGGGGTGATAACGGGATAGCGACTGGACGCACATGAGGCCATCCCTTAAATCAACCAACCGACCCCGCGTAGTTGCGGGCAAAGCCTCGTTCGTCCGGCTGCTGCTTCTCTCTTCCCAGATCCTGATGCACTTTGTTGTTGCGTCTTGATTTTGATAGGAGAAAACGTATACCAAAAAGTATCTGTGAGCGCAATTCGGGGTCCGCGCCGTAGATTTTCCTTGAAAACGTCAGAATAAATTCACAACTGTTTTGTATTAATCTATAATGTCAGTTTATGGATGTCCATCTTCAGCTGATGTTATTTATTACCTGTGGTGGTACTCTTTCTGGCTCAAATGGCTCTGAGGACTATAGGACTTAACATCTGTGGTCATCAGTCCCCTAGAACTTAGAACTACTTAAACCTAACTAACCTAAGGACAGCACAAACATCCATGCCCGAGGCAGGATTCGAACCTGCGGCCGTAGCAGTCGCGCGGCTCCGGACTGCGCGCCTAGAACCGCTAGACCACCGCGGCCGGTGGTACTCTTTCTCATATAATCTGTAATTTGTCAGTCTCTTGTCCGCCTCAATAGCTGAGTCGCCAGCATGGCAGAATAACGGTACATACAGGTAATTCGTAACAAAAACACGCCTGTGCTGGTACGGTGACGTCATAGGGAAACAAATAGTGGGCGACAAATGCATATAGACATGATATACCCTTTGAGGGCTCAGCCATTCGTTATGTATGATTAGTCTGGTAGTTATTAGCGACTCAAATCTGAAGGTATTGTGTCACACAAGAAAGTTCGAAAGATGGGCGAATAGACGTTTTCACGTCCATAAAAGCAGTGTAGCTGTGGAACTTTGTGGTCCTCGGTCGAAGTGATGGACGGAAGGGGTGGTGGGGAGGAAGGGGCTTGTTAAAGACACTGTAAGAGGTAGGCTCCATTCCCCCCCCCCCCCCCCCCCCCAATCCTTAAACGGCATCTCCCGCCTGAGCCGCCGTAGTGAATCACGCGGCGCTCGCCTTGGGCATTGGTGAGGCGCCCCCGCAACCAGTTCCCTCTCGTCTTCCCGTCCCTGGCGGCCGCAGCGCCGCGACCTGTTCCCGTTCACACCAGACTCGCAGCGCCGCTTGCCGCGTGCACGCCGCCCCCTGGCTAACTGGCTCGTGTTTCTGTTTGCCTGCTGTGCACGGCTCGCCTCACCTCGCGTCTCCACTTGGCACTCTCAGCGACTCCGCTGGCCGACATGCCGACTGGGCTAGGGGCGTCCTACAGGTCGCTATCCGACGACGTGTACAAGACGACGACTGTGGCCGAGAACAGGTTCAGCGTGCTAGAGTCTGTGAAGAAGGCGTTCAGCCTGGCGGGCGCGGGTTCGGGCCCGCGCCGCTCCGAGCCGCTGCTGTCCGCACAGGTGCACGGCCAGCCGCAGCCGCACGCCGCCGCGCAGCACGCCAGGTAACCCACACTCTCTTTCTCTCCTACTAACTAGCCAAGAACGCGCGCCTCCGGTACAAGTAAGTATTCCTGTTTGTGGCATCACACGCGAAACCCTTGTCAACTTCCTCGTTGCCATAGTTCTCATCAGCTGCTTTAATAGCTATAGTTCGGTTTAAATTAGTCGGCTCGACTGCTTCCGCCACTAGTTACCAGTGATAGAAGCAGAAGGAACTTTATGTGTGCCCCAGGGAAGCATGTTGGGACTCTTCTTGCTGATGCTGTAAATTAATGACGGTAATACTTGTAACCTCAGACATTCCGGTTATGATGCAATTGTCTACAGAGTGATCAAAAAGTCCCATTTGCATGTCCACATATTAATAGAAGGTCGCATTGTATCAATGTGGGATCATGACAGAGGACAAATTTGAGATGGTATGACTATTGTTTATTCCTGAGAGTATGTGTGTGCACCATCGTTTTAATAAGAGTACGATTTTCTTCCGTGTACAATGGGAAATTCTCCTGAACATTGTTGGCGTCATTACAGTAAATGCATGTCCCAACAGTCATTGAGATAGTCTCAATGGCTATAGCATACTTGGCTGGTGCTCTGTCCTGCTGGAACCATTTGCGAACGATCGGCCCAGATCTTGCAGGTGTGAAATAAACTAATCACTTAAGGTGGTGCAGTACCCCAGTGTGTCTCACAGTACCGTCAAATAAGAACCTACCAAATGAGTTGCAGACATTGCAGCATAGATCATGACATGTGGTAGATTGTGTTCAAGCTCTTCATAAATGTGTTTTATTTACTCCAGAAATAAATTTCTCGCTTAAGCACTTTGATAAATTTCACACTTGTCTGAGAAAAACACTTTCCCCCTGGAAGTGAGGGTTGTAAAGACATTGAGCATTCGCCCCCAATCCTGATAACATTTTTGCACGTTATCACTCACTTCGTCTACAAAGGTTTAAATGCCTTAAACTTCAAATCATTCTTCATATGTTTTTTTTTATAATGTCCAATATGGAGCTTCCAATTCCTGTTACCTCTTACAAATGAACTTTAGGTGAACATTTGATAGATACTGCAGCCTCTACACATGTTTCAGTTGTGTTTGTGGTCATCGTGAGCGAGGCTTGTCTTTTATGTAACCAGATGCAACGAGCTATTTCGCCCACCGTAAAACTGTTGGCTCTTCTTGGAAAGCTGTAAAACTTAACAGTAAAATGATGTTCAATATCTGTCATTGATTTTTCTGTGTGGGATCATTAGTGAGCCCATGTGCTCATTACAATATGTTCCTCCATGGTGTATGTTGTTTCTTATTGTTGAAGGTGCTGATTTACATAAATCCCTCTTCAGTTGTAAATTTCTTTATTCTCACATGACCGGTTTTGGACTGTTATAAACCCATCCTCCGGTGTTGTAGCTGTGTTGTAGTCCCCGAGCGCCGCATGTACCAGGCGCGGTGTGCTGCCTATATGCGCAGAACAGGGAGTCATATTGGGCATAGAGGCTTTGTGATCACTCTGCATAACGAAGTAGTAAACGCCGTGCAAGTATCCACTTTAATTTCGATAAGATTTGAAAGTGATACAAAAATTGACAGCTTGTTTAGAATATATAGAAATGTAAAATCGTGCACATTACAAAAGAAAAAAAAATTCAGTATCCTATGACTACATCAATTACATACAGTTCGTGCAAGTGAACTCTTGTAATACCTGAGTGTGACAATACATAGAGGTATGAAAGGGAATGTTCCCATCAGCTAAACTGGAACTAAGACAAGTGGTAGGCATTTCATTTTTCCAGTATCCTGCCTGTCAGTGTACAAAGGAGAATGCTTGTGTATCACTCATGTGTCCATCTTAAAATATTTTTAAATTGTATGAAACATACACCACATATCAATTACAGCAAATTTTGAATGTGCACATGAATGACGACAGGTTTCTTTGACTCGCAGGAGAGTGCCAACTCTGGTTTTTCAAAATTTTTGTGACACTCTTGCTATTTATGTAGACACTAACTATCCCATGAAAGTCCAATTAAAAAGTTTAACAATCAGTATTAGGTGAAAAATCCAAGACCTATTCTTCAGCTAACTGCATATAGCCCCCATAAGAATCATGAAGACAAGATTAGACTAAATGGCAGATATTTATTAATTTACCATAGACAAAGATACGTTCACTATAAAATGCTTGTGTATTACAGATGAATTTACGTACTGTTTCAGGTCTTCGTAGTCCATTCCATATGAGAGAATTCACTTTATTGTGGTCAGCCTTTCATTTGATGTTGCAACTTCTCTTGTAATTTTACTCCATTTTTAAATAGATGTTGGTGTGAAAGATACTTGGTTTAAATAAGCAACACCTAGTATTTCATGCATTATCACTTCACAAAAACCCGTAGATATCTTCAACTACTTATATTTTATAAGATATTACCTTCATATGTTGGCACCATTGATGTGTGAAACTTGCTGTTTCTCTTTTCAAGTACCCAATGACTTCCTTGTAGTTAAACACATTCCATAGTTCATCAGCACAGTGACTAAAGTACATTTTAACTAATTGTAGTTACGTGCAAAAGTCTGATTTGCCGTATAGGTCCTTACTTAATCATCAGTCCATGGCAATCTTCCTATGGCAGAAAGTTAGAGCTGAACAGCTTACTAAGTGTGCAGTAGATGCCATTTCATAACACACTTAGGCACTGAAACTAATTCCTTACCCCTATGAGGTACTTTGATGAGTGTTAGTGTGAGCAAGCTACCATCTACATATCCACAAATTAGCCACTGCTAGTTGAAATCCAGTTGTATGCCACTAAGCAAAGACTTCAGTCTGACAGAAGCTGCATGAAAACTATTAAGTCAGGATGAATGGACAAGTCTTCCTTCTGTGTGACATATAACTTTGTTCACAGACAATTATGCTACCACTTTCTACATCTATATTCGGCAAACCACTGTGAGGTGCATGTCCAAGGGTACATCCCATTGTACCAGTTAATAGTGTTTCTTCCCGTTCCATTCATGTAGGGAGCATGGTAAAAATGACTGTTTGAATGCCCCTGTGCTTATAATAATTATTCTAACCTCATGATCCCTGTGTGAGTGATTCTTAGGGGCTGTAGTGTATTCCTTGTCATCCTTTAAAGCTGGTTCCTGAAACTTTAATTGACTTTCTCAGGATAGTTTCTGTATCTTAGTCTTCCAGTTCAGTCACTTCAGTGTCTCTCTGCGCTCTCCCATGGGCCAAACAAATGTGTAACCATTCATGCTGTCCCTCTGTATACATGTCAAATGTCCCATATTAGTCCTATTTGGTATGAGTCCCACAAACTTGAGCAATATTCTAGAACTGGTTGCAAAAGCGATTTGTAAGCAGTATCTTTTGTTGACTGGTTTATTGGTAGAGTAGTGGGGAAGCGCAATCAAAGTCTACCACCTGCTTTACCCATAACTGATCCTGTGGGATCATTCCATTTCATATCCTTACAAAATGTTACACCCAGTTATTTGTACAAGATTGGTTTGAAAAGTTCTCAGAACAGAATAGGAAAAAATTACGTACGTCACTGAAACATTTATTTTTCAATGTAGTCTCCTTGTAGATTGGTTCAACAATGTTCCAGTGCCTTGATCCCATCTGGAAAAAGTTTCCCCCAGGCCTGCAAAATAGTTGTCAGCTACAGCTATCAATTCTTCGGGGAAGTGAACCTTCGTCCACAAAGAAAAATTTTCAGTTTTGGGAAGAGATGGAAGTCTGACGGAGCCATATCAAGTGAATAAGGTGGGTGTGGCAAAAATTCATACCTTAATTCATGTAATTTTGCCACGGCGACGGCATGTGTGCAAGCGCACGGTGAGTCGCGGCACCCATCTTGCAGATAATTTTTTCATTTCTAATTCTTCAGATAAAATGTGATATACCCTATCAGATGACATCTGGCAAGCATGAGCAATTTCATGCACTTTCAATTGGTGATCATCCATGACAATTTTGTGCACTTTTGTAATGATTTCTGGAGTAGTGACACATCTTGGCTGACCACTGCATGGATCACCAAATTTAAACTCATTTGTCCGCTTGGAAATAACTGAATATGGAGGAGTGGAGGAGAAGAGACCCCCCCCCCCCCCAGTGTATTCTGGAAATTTGCATAAATATCCTTTGCTTTCATACCTTTCTTTATGACGTACTTAATCATTGCTCGGATCTCCCCCCCCCCCCCCCCACCCCCCCCACCCCCCCCCCCCCACCCCATCTTCACAAATCACTACGCGTAATTGACAACAGAGCCACATCATTGCCACAGCTCTCTTCAAAGAGCAATGACATGGCACGTGTTTACAGGCAACAGTCTAATGAGTATCATGTGAACAACTCGTTGCGCTAGCACTGACCTCTTGTGATGATGCCGAGAAAGTTTTAAACCACCCTTGTATGAGTTAGTCGAATCCAGCATTGTCTCATTGATAGGGTAGTATGTTTTTTCATTTTATGAAGTGCACAATTTTACATTTCTGAATGTTTAAAGCAAATTGCCACCAGTCTTTGCAGCACTTTATAATATTTCAAAGATCTGACTAAATATTTGTGCAGCTTCTTTCAGACAGTACTTCATCATAGATAACTGCATCTATTGCAGAAAGTCTGAGGTTACTGTTAATATTGTCTGCAAGGTCATTAACATAAAACATGGACAGCGAGGGGTCCAAAACACTAACCTGGGGCACAGTCATCTGATGATGACTGTCCATCCAAAAATAGCATGCTGCATCCTCCCTACCAAAAAGTTCTCAATCCAGTTACAAATTTCACTTGGTACCCCATATGATAATAATTTTGACAATAACCATTGGTGTAGTACTGACTCAGATGCTGTTCAACCAAGAAATCGTGCATCTACCTGACAGCTGTGATCCAAAGCTTTCAGCATGCCTTGTGAGAAAAGTGCGAACTGGGTTTCACATGATAGATGTTTTCGGAATCGATGCTGGTTGACACTGAGGATGTTGTTCTGTTCAAGATACCTCATTATGTTTGAACTCATAATATAAGATTCTACAAAAAATCAGTGTCGAGGGTATAGGACAGTAGTTTTGTTGATCACTTCTGCTGCCCTTCTTGTAGACGTGTGTGACCTGTGTTTTCTTCCAATAACTGGGCACAGGTTTTTTTTTGTGTTTTGGAGATCTATGATAGAATATAGATATAAATGGGACTAACTCAGCAGCAAATTCAGTGTAGAATCTGATATGAATTCCATAGGGGCCTCGAGGTTTGTTCAGTTTTAATGATTTCAGTTGTTTCTCAACACCACTGACACTAACACTTATTTAATTCAGCTTCTCAGTGGAATGTTTTTGATTGCTTTATCCTTTAATTTCTATGAAATGTAGGTCAGTTAGCACTGCTCTGAGCACTATTTGTTTCATATCTAGGATTTTATTTGCTTCGCTTGATGGGTGACTTCTAATTTTCTGAACCATATGAAGTTTGTGCTTTTCATTGCATAAGTAACAATTGTGCACTTGGAAGGAATGTCATCTCTTACTGGAATAAGTCATTCTGTATATGCCCATTGCTTCGCAATTACATTTCCTCTCCACTTCTCTTTTAGTGTCAATAAGTTTGCGTTGAACAGTGAGTCTGAAGTTCCTTTCTCTCCAGTTTCTCTTCCTAATTATGAAGAGTTTGATAAAATTTACAAAACCAACTTGCATGTGAAAACAGCTGTTCTGTAAACCTAATTGGTGTAGTAAGATCATATCATGTTTCTAGCTGGCCAAATACAAAATGTTAATATCTGTACGTAATTTGAACTTCAGTAGTTAATTCATTGTGTAACTGACATGGTGCCTTGTTAAAATAAGTTGGGCAGTACACTTTTAACTTGTTTACAGTATTCTGCTTTCCTTTGACGTTAGCTATATGTTGAAGATACAAATTGGCACTTGATAGCTGTTAGTTAAGGGTCATTACCACATGCAGGCCAAAACTGAGTCCCCTAAACAAATTCTTGTTTACTAATTTCTTAAGTACTCTTGAGCTAGTATCATTATCGAATTATTTTTTATCAGATGAAGTGTTAGACTGTAGTTTTTGCAAGTAAAAGTCTCAAACCTTTCTTCCGTGGCCACATGCAGTAATAGCAAGTTGTCCAACTGTTGTGCATTGACAAGTTTTAACACTGAAATGGGGCACCATTAAATGAAGTACAGTTTTCTTCAGTGAATGTTATTTTAGACATAATGTTTGTATTTAACTCACCCCATCTATAGTGTGGATTAGTGTTGTTTGAATTCAATTCTTATTTCACCATGTAGGCATGTTTTCTTTAAGTGTATCTGTCTACTGATGTATTTTCCTTTGACAGTTCACACAAATAAATCCTGGTACACTGCTTTACTTCTATCTAAACTTCCTCCCATGATGCAAAGACAACATGAAATCAGTTCTTACCTTCATTGATCTCTGAATCATTCTCTGAAAAGAAGTATGTATATAGTTTATATAGTGTCACTTAACATTTCCTGTTGTAGTTTGCAGTCCCTAACAACTCAAATGATTGATGATTTGACATTCATCTTAGTGGGAAAAACTATGAACAGTGTTTGTGTATGTGCTAGCTGGTGTCATCTGACTTTGGTCAGTCACTCTTACTCTCGAAATATTCTCACCTGTTGAAGTCCATGTGAATCAGGGATGTGGCCTTCACTGAGATTCTGAACCTGCCTCAAAATTGTAACAAAGATTAGAAAGTTAAGGTTTTTATGTCTGCTTCGTCTAGGAGGGTTATTAAGAAATTGTGCAATAGCATCAAATTTTAAGAGTTAACATGGCATTCATACCAGTGCAGAATAGTCACTCGTCCTGTTATCGTATAATCATGGGTCTTACCACCTCATAGATACACACCATTGAAATTAATTTTCAGTGCAAGTATCAAAAGAACTATTTTTCTCCTTAGGGATAGATGTAATTGTATTTTTGTATAAAGTGCATTGAATGACGAGGCGGCATTGCTGAACAGCTATGATTTCTATTATTTGTTCATATTCATATAAAAATAACAGTTTCTTTTCTAATTCTTCCTTAATTTCATTGCTACTAATGATTGGAAGAACCAATACCCATTACTCTTCCAGGTTTGGTATATGTTAGTACGCTAAGCTGTAGAAGGCCTTAATGCTTGATATCATATTGTATTCAGTCATGCTGTTGTTACACGTACTTTATCTAATGCAGTTATTCTGCTTTTTATGCATGGAGTTTTCTTGCTGATTATCATTAAACTTGTTATTTAGAGAGATTACTTTGAAGTGACTTTATATCTAAATAGTAATATTGTAGTGTTAAGTTTTCATGCCTGAGGATTCCTAATCTGTGATAAAGAATTTGTATAACAACAGCTACAAATTATCAGAAAATGGAAATTGACCTTAATTATTTGTCTCTGTTGGCTGAAGTTAATCTGATGGGATTGTGGAACCATGCTATCACCAAGAGAGGAATCCTTAGATACTGAATTTAGTGTTTTTCGCTGATTAGTAGTACTGGCCCCTAGTTTGAATGCAGCACTAGTTTGAGACGTTAAGTTTCAAAGGTTACCCTCCCATGGAAGTGAGGTATGCTTTGGCTCCACTGCTGTTTGTCACACACTATGGTTTGATTTTAGGGACCGCAAAATGCCGGCATCTACATCGGCTGAGGAGACAGCACTGCTGGGGTAAGGAACATGCACTTTGTGTTAAGTGTATCATGGTGGTGGTTTTAAAGGGACCGGTTGAAAGTTCCATCGGTTTGCAGATCTGTAATACTGTACTGGCACCTATTAAACATATTCAAGTGTTTATTTTCTGTTATTTGCATCAGTTACATACACATTGTTCATCGTTCCACTATGTACTTTCTGTACATCAGTATTATCAAAACAATCTTTCGAACTCAGAAACACCATAGTTTCAAATTGAATAAGCATTAAGGATGTCTACTCACAAGGAAACTTAGAATAAGATAATTAGCTTGCCTTATGACACTAAGAAGGAAATTATCTGCATTTGATTTCTTTTTCTGAAGAGAAGATTGATTTTAGTAGTAGGACTCTAATTTTAGAGAACCATTTTCTTCAAATCTTTCTTTCATAGTACTTCATTGTAGCATGGACACTAACTAACATAAATTATTTAGATCTTCATTGCTCAACTACCTTTGTAAATATTCCACAGGGAGGCTCATAAATAAGTATAATCATAAAATGCATGTCATCTACTCAAATTTTCATTATGGGTCATTCAGCATGTTATGCAACATACTGGTAGCGGGCTTCTTGTTAGTCCTTACATGTTTGAACACCTATTTTTTTATTTATATAAAACATAAGTCCCCTTTTTACTTTCACATGTACTGAATTTGTTTTTCTTTGTATTTTAGTTAAATATAGTGAGGAGAATGATGACCGCTGTTATCATATGCCACCAGAGGAGAATTGCCAGTTCTTTGGGAAATTTTAAACTTCTACAGTGAATGTTACCAAACAAGAGACAAACATGTAAAGACTGATGAGAATCTCACTGCACTAGTAAGGTTTGCCCAATTCATTGCGAGTTTTTGGACAATAAAGGCTTCCTCTCAGTTAGGAAACCTTGGAGTAACTGCCTATGTTGTTGTCTTCGCAGACTGACTGAAACTTCATGTTGACCCTGGTGTCTCTGAAAGTATTTTTGTATCTTCATTAGGAATTGTTTTTGTGTTTTCTGTAGTTCCTGGTATATTTTATGGAAAAGATCTGTATCACTGGTTATATTAACTGGAATAAAGATCTGCATATATAGCAATTTTTTCAACAGCTGGAGGTACACAAATAACATGTGATAAGATTATGTACTTTGAATTTTAAATAATAGTGTTTGAGTATAACAGTCTGTTCAATTGTCTTAAACAGTTACGGAGAGCATTTCTGTATATTACTTTGTGTTATGTGTGTTTTATCTACTATACAGGTTTTTTTTATTTTTATATTTAACAATATGTAGCCTAAGTTAATTGCTGTATGATGAGATATGATGGAAACGTGGACATTTTGAGCTACACAGTGCAAATTTGTGCTGGAACATGGCTCTTATGAGATGGAAAGGATACTGTGCTTTATCTACTAAAATAAATGAGGATGATACTATATTTGTTATATAAAAATTATCAGTGTCATTGGCTGCCCAGTTTTCACATATCTAGTTACACTCTTATAAAATTACCTGTTGTTAATTTATATCACTTCTCAATGATATTTTTTGCAATTGTTTTCCTAATTCATTAGCAAATTCTCTTAATGAAAAAAATTCAAATATACCTGCTGTCTTTTATTTATATTGTGAAACTGGAGGTTAATTTGATTGAGAATAAATAATAACTTGTGAAATGGAAATTGGGCTATTTGAAAATGTTAGGAAGACGACTGTTAAAGCAAATTTGAATTTTTTTTATATGTCATTTGATCCACTAAAATGTGGAAGTTTGATTTGTGATGAAGTGTCTTACTTTTTTTTAAATGATGCCTGTTTCAAGAGCTGGGTGATAACTTGATTGTATTGGTGAACATTAGTTTGATTTTTAATGCAGCCCGGTGAATTGTGCGTATTTGAAGCTTAGCACGAAAGTAAGCTGATATCATGGGATCTAAGTGCTACTTAGCACTAACTTGAGTAATAATATTTATAGTAATTCAGTATTACTGTCATGTTCATTATCATATACTGCCTGAAAGTATGATTTTCTTTGCTTCATATTGAAGCAATGAATTGACTGAATGTTTCTTATTGAAGTGAAATATTTCTGCTCAACACGGAATTTATTTTGAAATTTTGCTATCCTTTTATTGTATACGTTACACATTGACATGTAGTTCTGCATTTTTTACTGTTAACAAAGAAAGCATTGAATTTTAGATTACAGAATGCAATACTGTGACAAGCTGACCAAATGATTTTTTTAAAAAAAGAAGTTTTTTAGTTATATCATATGCTGTTTTATGCCAGCATGTACTTTATTAAATAAGTGAGCTGAAGGATAATATGTTTATTTGCGAATTTGTTCATCTGAGAATACAGTTTATCAGACATCGATGTTTTTGTACTGTCTTCTAACTTATTTCTGCACCCCAGCTCCAAAAATTGGTATAAAAACAGTGTTACTAATCCTGTTGTGTTCTTATCAGCAGGGTGTATTATGTTCCACATGCCAATCTATCAAAAATAAATTTTACAGAAATAATTTTAACTTCATTTATTATTTGATAATGAACATCACAAAGTAAAATTCAATTCTTACGTTTAAAAGTGATAACTATGAGCTGGCTCAGCTTATTGTCATCAAGGAAAGATGTAAATTTTAATGAAAGTACCAGCAAAACTTTTCTGTGTGTTCAGAGACTCATTATATAGTACACCACCTCTTTTGCTTCTCATTTAAATAGTCAAACTGACACAATCTTAAGAGTGCCATTGTAAATGAAACTTGAAGAAAACCCAGCTTATTGAAAAGTTTCTTGAATATTGCACTTCCATATTCTTGCACATAAAAATAATACAAAGCAGTCTAAAGATCAGTTGCTAGTTCACTACCAGAGACAGAGACTACATAATTAACATATGTTGAAATTATAGAGCTACAGGGGATTTGAAATACTCAAGAATAAAGAAATGTCCTTTGCCATTGTATTTGGCTAATGACAACTCTTCGTTCTACTTCGAGCTTAATTTATATATTTTTCTGTGGAACCAATAGCATTCAGCCCTTTGCTGTGCTTGTTTGCCTCAGCATAGAGTAATGTTATGTTGAGTAGGTACATTTTAAGCATTCATCTGCTGCTAACTTCACTAAAATGTAACTATTTCAGTTAACTCCTGTTACATTTTTTAGTTGTTTTTATTTTAGAATGATGTATATGTCTGCTTGATGATGAGACTTTCTTGAGCAGTAAATGCCGCAATTTCTTATTACTTAAGTCCTACAAATGGATTACATTATTTATGCACAAGAGGACATGAATTTTTACTTGAGTATGCAATCATTTCCATTTAAGTCTTTACCTTGTGTTCGTTAAATACAAAGTGATTATAAACACATTTGTTACATATATGTAATAGATGAAAAACTGTCTAAAGCTGTACTACACAATCAGTGTTCCATCAAACCTTGAGATTTTGCTGATCACTAAGTGGAGCTCATGGTAAACAACATAAAATAAATTAAAAAAAAAAATATTTTGTGAAGGAAAAGGAAATAATAAAAGTCAAAACTTCTTTTACTGGAAAACTAGCCTGACAAGAAATTATAATTTACTGTTGCAGGATCTGGAAGAAAAAAAAAAAAAAAAAAAAAAAAAGAAAAAAAAAACACGTGCATTTAGTTTGCAGCGGCCATTAAAATTACGGGATACATATAGGATTCCATCAGGACGGTAACCAAAAGACGTTTGTGAATCATGATCTAAAATATTGTAGTTACCACATTTTTGTGAAGTAGACAAAAAAAGGTAGCATCATAGACCAGATAAAGTAGAATCAATCTACAAACATCCAGCATATGATGAGCTTGCTGTGCTGTTGATGTAGCTATTGCAGAGCCTGAAGCTCTGAGAAACTAGTCAGCACCTACTATCTGTAAATGACAGATGTGTTGGCACAAAGAAGCTTTCTGTGTCAGCAATTACCTCAGTTTACTAAAGTTGTGGCTGTTCTTAAGTAAAAGCTGTGGTATCCAAATTGGCGTATTTCCTCTACCATCTTTCCAATGCTATATTCCAACAAGACAGTTTGAAACAAAATTTCTCTGGAAATCTGCCATTTTTCCACCACAGTATTACCTAATAGTTCACTACCTTCTTATTTCAGAGGTATTTTACCATCATATTATGACTTATAAGTGTCTAATGAAATGCAGCATCAGTAACATGGGGATTAAGCCTTAGGCATGTGACCATTTCCATTTGTATGCTCATAGCTCTTATTGAATCTGAAGGTAGTTTTGCAACATATCAGTTTTTGCCATTAATGTGGTTTTTATGTAATAGTTGATTGCATCTTGCACATGGATGTGTAGCTTCCCTCATATATCATCTTTGTGCAGTAGCCGGCCATGGTGGCTGAGTGGTTCTAGGCGCTTAAGTCCGAAACCGCGCGGCCGCTACAGTCGCAGGTTCGAATCCTGCCTCGGGCATGGATGTGTGTGATGTTGTTAGGTTAGTCAGGTTTAAGTAGTTCTAAGTTCTAGGGGACTGATGACCTCTGAAGTTAAGTCCCATAGTGCTCAGAGCCATTTAAACCAATTTGTGCAGTATGAGAAATGTTATTTATAATGCAAAGACAATGATCACAGCAGCTACATCGAGCTTTGGAAGAAAGTACTGTAGGCTATACTCAAGCTGATAATTAGAGAATGAGTGGACGACAAAGCAACAAAAGTCCTAGTGTATCGGTATTAAGATGACTACAAAGGTAGTTATAGAGGTGTTAAAATGTGTAAGTGCAAATATTTTTTGTTGATAACTGAGGACATATTAGTGAACAACATTACATCAGTATTTATTTCAGTTGCGTACTAATAGTTATAGCTATTAAAAGTAGTATGTTTTCAGGTTGTTTAGTGCTTCCAGGTACATGTGCCACAAGCAAGCCACAAGTTTTCCGCTGATCACGCATGTGAAATGGGTGGTCTATACTGATAGTAGAACCCACTTTGCAGTGCAGCTATGAATACACAGAGAGAGATTTGGTAGTAAGTTATATGATGTGTCTTTACACACACACACACACACACACACACACACACACACACAGAGAGAGAGAGAGAGAGAGAGAGAGAGAGAGAGAGAGAGAGAGAGAGACAACTAACACCTAACACGCTGAAGTGGGTACATACAATTATCGTAATTGCGACTTACCAAGATGAATTTTTTGCAGCAGGGCTGGAGGAATGTGAAATTCAATGTTAAGTGATGGATGTCCTCATCTTCATCTGAGATATAATTGAACATTTTCAGTATTACTGAATTGGTGGAAATGTGGTATGTAATATAGTGTGTTTGCAAGGGTACATTTGGTGACAGCTAATACAATGAAGAAGAAAAAATCTGGAAGACCAAGTACTGATGTAGAAAGAGTACATTTTCAGTTGCAAAAACAATTTCTTAAGTGCAGAAGAGAAAAGATCAGGAAAACTTAAGTGCCAGGCTGTCAGTTTCACCTTGTTCTAACAGATTAAAGTGATGCTCTACACACCTTCTTCCCATACTGACCATAAAACGTTTGTGACTGAAGACAACCTCCTAAACCAAAAAAACAAGACACTTACTTAACTGTCTTCATGCTAGTTGCTATAACTTTGTCTGAGATGTTCCCTGTGAAAACAGAGTATTTTTATGTACTTGGAAAGCATGACTATGAAAGTGAAAGTGAAAACTACAAATCACCCTTCACCGTAAATTTAAATGGATTTATGATAGGCTCTGAAGTGTAAAGGAAACCACTTCCTTATAGGGAATAAAGTAAGATCCTTAAAGAAATTCGAAATACCTATGAGAAATATTCAAGCTGCTCTTCCAGGAATTTCCATAGTAGGAAATTCTGAAGAGTTGGCATGTTCTCATAGATTTCTTCATTAACTCTAAAATTCTAATACCAAGAAATTAGTTTCATTTTAGAGGAAGCAATAGCACAAGATAAAGTATGTGGGAAGAAGTGGCAGCGGTATTGTCAAAAGAACTCTGCTGATATTAGGAGGGTATGTCCCAGGAACACCCACAAGAAACCTAAAGATAGCAGTTCACACCCTCTCATTTCCCCATGCTGGCATAATGTTTCCATATCTAGTGACAAAGTAGAACAATCATGTTCTCCCTCTACTGCTTCACACAGTTGAGTGACATCTGCATCTTTACTTCACAAGTTCTCGTGCAGTGCATATAAAAAAGGCACATAATGTAACAGATTTGTCTCCCACCCCCCCACCTCATCATCTATTTCATTGATTGATGGTGTGCAGGAGAGAGGACTGTTGGTACCTGTCCATCAGAGTTTTTCATTGTTGTCATTGTGGCAGACAGGAGGAAGCAGTATGTGTATTGGTGCATAGTCACTCAGAATTTCATGAGTAAGGCTTTCTGCATTGCTTACGGTCTCTCTTGAAATGCCTTACAGTGCAGTTTTTTGGGTGTTTCCAAGCCACTGTCCTCCTTGTGATGAGTCTAGTCACAGACCACAGAAATATCACTCAAGAACTGATCAGATGAGGTAGTGACTCAGAAGAAACTTCTTTAGAGCATTAATTACACTTCCTCAGAATTATTCCAGTTCAATTGTGGGGAAGGTGGAGGCAAGAAAAAGATTGATTTATTTAACAGGGAAAAAGGCCAGAGAGTCATGCGATTTGAGATTTTATTTTTAAAGCTAGTTTTGGCAATTCAAAAGTGTTGTTATTGGCATAGTGGAACAATCAGTATCTGCATGTAATGAATGCTCAAGCTGAGTCTTAGAAGAAAGCACTTGAAATATGACTTCATGACATCCACGAACTGACGGCTCAAGTATGCCAATATGGATTCATATGGGGCCTGAAGATGACATATTCAGATGCTGAAACTGGTTGTGAAATTACAATAAAGTAACTACTCAAATCACATGGCTGTATCTTGATTTTCTTTGTTAAATATTTGACCAGTTGCTGACTTGGGTTCACAATGAATCAACAGAGATCAGACTGATGTATGTGGTCACTAAACTTCAAATCCATGCTTTAGGAAGGTTGCAACACCAGAACACTGCAGTGAAATTCAGGAAGAGACACTGAGGACTGACAGTTAGTATAGGGACTGACAGGTGACTATTACCATAAATAAATGTGACTTACTGTGCATACATAGGTGAAGAGATCCACTACTGTTGACTATTGGCAGCAAATCAATGCAAACATTAACTACACTTAAACATCTAGGAATAACTGTCCAGAGTGACCTAGCTTGCAATGATCATATAAAAGTAATTGTAGAGAAAGCAAATACCAGACAGATTCACTGGGGGAATCTTAAACAAACTGATCCATGAAAGAAGTGGCTTGCAGAACACTTTTCAGGTGAGTCTTGAGTACTGCTCGTAAACTGGTACTCTTCCCACATTGGATTAATAGGAGACAAAAAGAAGCTCCAACAGCACAGCATTTTTAAGTTAATGCAAATGCGAGAGCATTAGAGATGCTCCACAAGCTCTAGTGGCAGACACTAAGAGTTGTATTGTGCATTACTGAGGGTTGACTTGAGATTCTGACAGCATACACCACAGAAAGATTAGGACAACGTATTATTTCCTCTCGTGTACATCCTGCGACATGACCACGACAAGAAAATCGGAGAAATTAGAAGCTATAGGGAATGCCATACGGAAGGGGCTTGCAGAGTAGGAAGTGGAAGCAGATACTTGAAGGCCGTGACTGTTGAATAGGAAGAACCGTTTGTGAACGGCAACTTCCCCGCCGAGAGAATGCACGGCTTCACCCACAAGGAAGCGTGTGAAGTATCCGGCTGGACTGCTTTTGTGAGCCCGTTGGCTGCAGAGCGTCCCCTTGCCGTCTCTCACGTTTGCCGTTACCTGGCGGCGAGAAGCCAGAAGGCACTGCTAACGGGCGGGGATGCACCGTTACCGATGTCCGCGCGTACACGGTGTGTGTGGGCGCAATACTCGTCTGCCGCGGATTTCCTGTTAGCTACGTCTGCTTCTCCGTGTTGAGACAGTGTTTCACAAAGTTAGCAATTGTCCCATACTGGATGTAGCCCTCTCAAAATAGGGGACTAATTATTCGCTATTTTGCAAAACGGTGGCCGGGAGGCAGTAAAGCCGTTCCCACACTGGACGAGGCGGTTAACAATAACGTGGAAGCGGACGGGAAATCCAACTTCACGAGACACAGCGCCCGTGTCACATGTGACTTGCTAGAAAACACTTTGGGAGACCAATCCCGAGGATAGCTCGGGCCACAACGTTGTGTTAAAAAGATTGCGCCCGAATACAGGCCGGCCCGCGATTTTCTCGATATGCGGGCTACCCATTGCTCGAAAACTTGGAAGGGGGATCGTGAATTGTGCTCGGGAGACCACTTGCTATCGAGAGAAAAGTCTCTGGTTCGGGTCCCCGTCTGATGCAGTTTTAATCAGCCAGGAAGTTTCATTTCAATGTTATTTTATCGACGCTACGTCTTATTGAACTCCTTGGCTGTCAATCCATTTAAAGACTGTTGAGGGAGATTGCATATTAAAAGAAGACACCTAAGCAGTTCAGTGGCGTGCTGCTCGGTAGGTTCGATCAACAAGCGAGTATTACGGAAACGCTCTGCGAACTCAAATGAGGATCTTTTTAGGAGGAGGAGGAGGAGGAGGAGGAAGATATTTTCGCGAAACACGGTTGATAAAGTTTCAAGTACCGACATCTGCATCGGACTGCAGGAACGATTCTACCACCACCAAAGTACATCTCGTGTAAGGCCTGCAGAGACAAGTTAAGAGAAACCACATCTCGTACGGAATCATGTAGATTGTCTTTTTTTCCTCGCTTCATTTGCGAGAAGAACAGGAGCGGAAAGACTAACAGTAGTACAAGTTACCCATCACTGTGCGTCGTATGGTGGCTTGCGGAGTATGTATTTCAGATATTTTACGAGATTTTTGTAGAAGATACAGACATGCATGCGATTTTCCATTGCCACGGAGCACTGCGGTGGTGCTTGCAAACAGTACTTGTCGCAGAAATGTCGCAACTTTGGACTTTAAACGTCAGATACCAACTAATTTAAATCTGACTGTAACGCAGTGTTCGCCGATGTTGACGTACCTGCCGTAAGTGAAGCCAGGTGCGGCCATATTCACACAACCATTTGCCAACAAAGCATCGCAGTCTGACGGCCAGCATCAGTCGGCAGATGCTCTTCTACTGACAATCGAACCTCCGCTCAGAGGAGCAAGAATACGCTTACTATTTGAATCTGTGTGTGTCAGCCTTGAGATGGGTACGGGTTCCTCAAGTGTGAGAACACGTGGAAGGCTGGGACTGATTTTAAATCCTGAAACGAAACATAGCTTTGCTTACGGCCTGAGACGTTTTTCTGTTTTGTTACACAACATTTCAGTTTCTCAACTGAATTAATATATTTGATTAAAACAACTTTTGAAAAAAATCACAGAAAGAGTGAATATTTTATAGGGGTTATATCATTTCATTTAAAAGTGATAACTTGTATGTTAATAGTAATTTTCACTTGCACCACAAGCGCAAATTTGTTGTTTTATAGTGTACTAGCTACAGCAAAGAAATTTCAGGTAACAGTGAAAAGCGAGAATGTCAGGACACGTACACATTTGAACAGAACAGGTCTCTGTGTGTTTCGTAATTCAAATAAACTAGTTGCGTAGTATTTAAAAAAAGGAGCAGGGCTCAAATTCTCATCAGACCATCCAAGACTGCCCCTTGGTTTCCCTAAATCTCTCGATGGTATGATGGAGTGTTTCCAATGAAAAATCCACAGCCGGTTTCCTTTCCAATTCTAACTTGTGCGTCGTCTGTGATGAGCTGGTCGTTGTCAGGACGATAACACCTCTCCCCTTTTCTTCGTCCTTTATTATTAACAATGAGTAAATGTCCGCCTCCGTAGCGCAGCGGTAGCATTACCACCTAAAACGCAAGGGGGTCCGGGTTTGATTCCCGACAGGGACTGGATGTTGTGAGTCCCTCATCATTTTTATAATCATTGACACGCAAGTCGCCGAAGTGGTGTCAACTAAAAAGATTTGCAATACGGCGGCCAAACCCCGAAGGGAATATCCCGACCAATAAATGCCATACGATCATTTCATTTGCAGCGAGCAAATAAGATACTGCCGACACGATGGTGGAAATAGTGTCGCACAATTCTTTCGGATACAACAACCTATTTTTCTGATGACACAAGTTATATTATTCTACAGAAATTAAGTTGATCAAATAACTAACGGGGATATAGGACGTTACCCGGCTGCATTTCCTGGTGTTATTTGAACATTTGATATGCTGGAAGAAGCCCAAGTTTAACAGAAGTTGGTAAGACGAGAGTTTGACAGTATGGGAAAAAAGTTTATCGCGGGCAGGAACTTAGCTGAAAAAATCTCGGTATCACTGTCCAGACGAATCACAACAAAATTAGAAATTTCAACCCAATAATGGAAGTGGTCATTAAAGGCATGAATTTTTATTCTAATTTGACAAAGCAAGAGTGACGAAGGTATTTTGCACAAGATTTTGAGAGGCTCACTGCTTAAATTCGTAGCGGTCTGACAAAGTTCGGCCGATCACGGAAAACTGTCGAGGAAGGTATTTGATGATGGAAATGTAGTCAAGATTTTGAACTTAATTCTGGAGAGGAAAAAAGAAAGAAAGAAAGAAAATTGTCCATCGTGAGTTGTAATACTAACACCCGTGTTTTGCAGCGAAACATCACACATGGAGCGCAATATTAAGTAGTTGTTTCTCAGAACAAATGCATCATAGGCTAGGCAATATAGTCACCCGCCTTCACCATCGTCCATGGTGTAAAATACGTGGTATTGTCGAAATGGCATAGGCAGATGATAAGCTTATTATGTAGTCAGTTACGCCCATGTAGTCACCGTTATGACACTTGGTCGCAAGTCCCCTGGATAACGGTCGTACGTCGAGTACAGGAAGTACTGGTTCCAATGCACATCGCAATTCCAGCCGACGGCCGTGGCGGGTAACAACTTGTGGCTTTTGGACGCCTTGGCGAGATTTCAAGTTCATTTATAGTAGTACCGGTTGCTGTTTACAAGATCGCTAACTGCAGATACCACACTTTAGGGTACTATTTTAGACATTCGTATCGTGTGACACAATCAGCGTCGCACTTACAAGAAACACAATTTTGCTGTCCCTTTTAGTCTCAATACTAAAGGTATTCGCCGCGCGCTTCGAAGCGAAAAAATGGAGCTCAATAACTGGGTGCAGAATGATGAACGCGTAGGTTCCCAACGCTAGCAACACTCCGAGAAAGCCACGCCTTCAGATCTGTTGCACTTTTTTTTAATTTTCACAAAATAGCAATGACATTCTAAGTAAGTCCTTTCAACATGTTTCAGAAGGGGCAGCAATATCTGAGGTGATTATAGAACTAAAAAAATGGCTCTGAGCACTATGGTACTTAACATCTATGGTCATCAGTCCCCTAGAACTACTTAAACCTAACTAACCTAAGGACATCACACAACACCCAGCCATCACGAGGCAGAGAAAATCCCTGACCCCGCCGGGAATCGAACCCGGGAACCCGGGCGTGGGAAGCGAGAACGCTACCGCACGACCACGAGATGCGGGCGATTATAGAACTCCCCAACTCCCATGTCAGCGAAATCATGTGATACCAAGCGTGCTATGCACATTTAAAACATAAGACTGTATTTCACCAACTTCAACTAGTGCACAGAAACGTCAAGATCCCGAGCGTTATGGTGCAGCACTTCAAGCAGTGGACCCAAATTTATTTAAAGAACTAGGCTCAAAACCTCTTGATCAGCTCTTTCTTTACAGCGAGTGCCAGAATGGTTTCGTAAAAAAAGTGCTAATTACCACTGCAGTCGAGCCTTACCAACTAAACTAGTCCTGGTTCTCTAATGAAATCGATGTACGATATCTTGAACTCTTTACTTTATTTGCATTAAATTTGCTCTGGAGCCGCAGAAAGAACCGTCACATGTACCTCTTAGCGTTGTTATTGAATCTGTTGTCACGTTGTGGATGAAAGATATGGGCGCTACTAGACTTTCTCTGTATACTAAATTTGCTTTCGTCTTGGAAGACGTTATGCATCACTGTAGTATACTGGTTGACCATTCTGTTCCGTTTTGAAACAGAGCGTAGCAATTTTCGTGTCTAGTTTTTGTCAGAGACTGCTTCACAAAAATACTATCGTTCAACTGAACTGTTGCGTGAAGAACGGAACAGTGGAATTGCCTAGGTGAAAGAGCTGTTCTGTGAATAGATTTGATCAGCGACGAGTTGTGGGTACGAAGGTGTTCAGGGGTCATAAATGAGAAACACTGCAATAATGTATCCCTTATCCTTGCGATAACATGAAGAGTAAAGCCAGCAATCAGGAATATTCTGAAAACGTGTAGTGACGTCCCACGTAGCTATCCCAAAGAGCAGTACTAAAGAGAACTTTTATGAGAATGCAGTCGATGGCTTACCTCGTTCCCCTTCCGCGATAAGACCGCAAGTACACTGATAGCAGCATTCCTTTAACACGCCTAAACAGTGTCTTAAATAAGGTACTGTGGGAGTGCATTCCTTGCACTTTTAGTAGAGGTCGCGCAGCTGTAATTCGTATGATGTTTCCGAAACACTCCTAACACTTCCTAGACTGGACTACCCAATGTTGCGTCTGACTGTCTTAGCCTGTACTGCAGCAGTATAACAAGAATTTCACGGTTATCTAACTACACAACTTCATTTATCGATGCATTACTCCTAATATAGATATCGTTTCAGAGGCACAATGGCAAGCGTACTTCAAATTGCGGTCCTACTGCGTTGTTTGTGTTGACTGATCGATCGAGATCACTTCAAAAGAATCGGAGTATGCTTCCTCCGGTGTGTCCTTGGGCTGTTCGACACGGCACATATATTCAGGCAGAGGGAAAGGTTCAAATCCATGTCCGACTACCTTGGTTTCCTACATGACGAGTATCAGGATAGTGTCTTTTTACACGCTGCAGGCGGGCATTAGCAGTTTGCTGATATTTACGCTTATTATCTTCAATAGCGAATAAATTGTTTTTTCATTATCAGAAACAAAACGCGTTTTCGATACCTAATTTATCTTTAAAAATAGGTGACTTAGTTCAAGACCAATGTAAGCACAGAATTAGAACTTGCAGTCTTATCTTCAGAAACTACGAAATACATTGGACTTGTCTTGAGTTTTCATTCTAGCAAAATACACTATGACATTGAAGTAGGCAATGAGATGCAGTCGAGTTAAAAATTTGTAAGCTAATAACGAATAATTGACTCGTATCTGGGTCCGAATGTCCCTAGTTTCTCACAATCCCATTTTGCATAGGACGGTACCCGCGGAAGACTTCCACATACTTGTTGGTAGTGAGAACTGTTTTATTGAATTGGGAGGTTCCGGTGTAGGGTGAGTACATTTCAGCCAGCATCTGAATTTCGAAACTATTGTTAACCTAGCAGCACGAATCTCACCACATTTGTACGTAATGGGAAATCTGACGATCAACCTATTTTCGGACGTGTTCTTGTTCCGACAATCTAACTACATAGGTCTAAACGGCGACTGCTTCTACGTCACACATGGTCTTGAAGGATTAAGAAGTTAGGAACAAGAGATAAGCAAAAACACACAGCAAATAATGATGCGACACTCAAATTAAAAAAAAAATTGAAAACAAATTTTTGTTTTAGTATTATTTTTAATTTTTCGGCTTTTTAACTATTTGCAGTTATGAGGTTAGTTTGACTTACGAAAGGGGTTGCGATCTTGCAGCAAATATAGGAGTCGCCTTAAACAAATTTCATCTATTTCATTACCGGTTTCGAGCGACGAAGCTGATAATGGTATGGTGTGGGTTCTTATACATAGATGTAAGGCACTTGTTGGAGATAGTCTGTACTTTAACTGAGGCGACAAAGAAATATTTTGATCTGCAATTGTCAGGTACAAAATGCAGGCCGAAAGACTGATGACATTCAGTAAATAATTAATGTCTAGCTATTTTTCACATGCTTGAAGGTGTACTAAAATAGTTTGTGTCACTTCAGGCTAAATATTGAGGCCCTTCCACATGTGTAACAACAAAAATGCGAGCCAGCTAGTGAGTTTTGTTACGCGAAATCGGCAAAGAATGCTTAATGTTGTTTTACTATTTTATCGTTTGTTTATTGAAATCAAAAACGTCACAGGAATAAAATTCATTTTAAGTTACACAACTTTGGATATGAAACTGGAAGACGCATTTTAGGAACGTGTATTGGCTTCTTTAAAATTATAAGCGGCGTATTAATATATAAGGTGAATCCATGATGATGATACAGACGTTTATGGATAATGGAGTGGATGAATTTATCAGTGTGAGTGAAGGGAACTTTGTCCGGAAGCGACATAGTCAAAAGTTGTAAGCGAAAATCATTCTGATACATATGACAGTCGACCTCTGCTACTGCAGACTCTTTGCTTTTCCATATTTTGGAAGGAGGTAGTATGGACCAAAATAGAAAAAAAAGTCTAGGAACCATCGGCTTTAAAATGCCTTCCTTAAGACCTGTGAGCACTTGTTCAGTAGAGGATATGTTTCACTGTAGTAACACTGAACAAGTGCTCAGTTCTGAAGGTATGCTCTTTAGAGCCCATGTTTATTGGCCTTTTTTGTGTATACTACTTTCTTTCAAAATATGGGAAGCAAAAGGGGTTGCCGTTGCAGACATCCACTGTCAGAAGTATCAGAAAGATTTTCGCTTACAACTTCCGACTCGGGCGTTTCCGGACCAGAGTCCCTCACCTCGAATTGACAAATTTACCGTTCTACATCATGCCTGAAAGTTTGTAACATTGTGCAATCACTCTGTACATGTGGTTAATTGCTGTCCATGTTGGTGCTCTTCTTATTTCTCTGAAGAAACCAATGTCGACACCATTCGCCGGTTTAAGAGAAACGTGAATATTGTGTAGGAAAAGGTCCAGATAGCAGCCAGGATGTGACAGCAATCGTGATAATCCCTATGTACGGGTGTTGCAAGGGTCCCTAGTGTAAATTTGGCACAGAGTTGAACTTCAGCATTTAATGTCCGACAAAGACAGGAGATTGAAGGAAAGCCAGTGAAGGAATAATATGCACGGATCAGGATAAAAAAGTAGTTGACAGCTGTTTGTATACTGCTGTGCTTTCTGTACTGTTAACAATCTGGGAATCAGCTCTATTACGACTACTGTTCTGTTCGCCGTTGCCATCTCTCTCCGCTACCTCGACTGATGGTTACCAGTAATTGGAGCCTCTAATATTTTCTTTGTTTCCTGTGTTTCTCTGTTAGATATTTTTATTTTACGCACCATAATGTCCGAAGTTGCACAATTGTTTAGTTCAATCTCGACATGATCTCCAAGGGGCGTATAGATTGGTATCTTGCTGTAAATGTTAAAAAACGAAAAATTTTGCACTTCATGAAACGTAAAGAAGTACTATGCTATCACTACAATACAAATGAGTCAATATACAATTATCTGGCTGTAACAATTTGTAGGGATATCAAATAGAACGAGCGTAGGCTCCTTATAAGTAAAGCAGTTCGCAGACTTTGGTTCATTGATGGGACACACAGGAAATGAAGACAGTCTACAAAGGAGATTTCTTACAAAACGCTGCTTAGGCTCATCCTAGGATATACTGAAAACACACAAAGAAGGGGAGCACGAATAGTTAGATCTTTGTTTTCACCCATAGGAGTGTGTCACGGAGATTAAAATCATGAACTGACAGAGGGTTCAAGATAGGCAGCTGTGCCCAAAAAGTCGAACCATCTTTGTGTGCAGGTAGTGTCTGTAGACAGTCTAGCGATTATGTATATAGACAATTGAAAGACATTTTTGTGTACAGACACGCGTTTGCAATAAAATCGCAGAACCTTTGTCTCTTGTTTGAAATGAGAGACATGAGGCAATTCGTAATATTGCGGAACATTTCGTAGTGTGGGCGTGTTGGTAGACGTGGCACCTAGTTATTCTCTTTGCGCCATGGAAAACGCTCTGTTGGTTTTTTACTATTTTTTTATTAAAAAAACATAAATTATCACGATATGGCCAACGGAGGAAGTGTTGTAGCTGAAGATTTCCGCACGGCACCATGTTTGAAGTCAGTAATGTCGGCATACAACAGGAAATGTCCTTGACAGACTAAGAGACTGACTCATCATCGCCCAACCCAAACCGCTAAGGGTAGAAACTGGAAATTTGGAGAGGGTGTTGATCTTACGCTGTAGGCGTCGTTTAGGAAGGGATTTTTCGAAATTACATTCCGAAGGGGGTGAAAAGGGGACGAAATTTTTTATGAAAATATTACATTAAAACATTTAAGGGTATATCTATGAATATTGGTATCTGGTTTCTTAAAAAAATGTTTTAGGAGATGAACGTTTTTATTACGACGTAAAGTCAAGCGCCGGCTCGCCAGTTGAGAACGACAAAGCAGAGTAGCCAATTGTACGCTGACCGACCTCCCTTCCAGATAGACAACGTAGCGGCCCCTATGTGAAGAGGACATAAGCACCGCGCCTGACTGGTGGGGCCCCAGTTCAAGAGCAGCTTCAAGAATAGCGACTTGCATAGCAGCGTCAATGTTAGGCACTGCGATAGCTGTATAGGAAAGACTTGTCAGTTAGAAATCTGCAGTCACTGCAAAGACTGATTATTTCGTATGTCGCCATTTGCTTGCGACACATCTGTGTAATTGCCAAAGTTAAGTATTGTATTTGGTTAATTGTAATATAACTCATTAATATGAGTTGTTTGATGGTTTGTCTAGCGAACCGATTACGCAGGATTCCTAGACACTACAGTTTTTATGATAATATCTCCTCAAGAACCCAATAACCAGGGTTTAATAAGACATCCGATGTTAGCCAGCTATCAGAATTCTTTTTGGTCGGGAGTACATTAGGAAAATCATGCTTCTAAGGCCTTAATTAGCTTCAAAAGTTGAGATGATTACCATTTGCGATCAGCATAAAAATTCGATTAAATACAAATGGCTATACAGTCTAGGCGAGTGAAGCAGCGGGAGCTAATCTAGTTCCGTATATAAAAGCAGCATCAAAAAGAAGTTGGTTATCCAAGAGCTGGGCAAAAATATACGCACCATTGAGTCATGCTGAAAAAACTTGCTGTCTTCTGCTTCCAAATCCTAAAGTAAATTACAGACTTTATCTAGGCCCCTCCACAAATAGTTTACGTTTGCACAAAAGCCTCCTCTGTCAATTTCTTTTCTTGTCCATTATTATCACTGTAGAAGCCGCAGTCGCAACAAGGTCTGCCGTGTTAGCAAATTTCGAGGAACAAGGCATTCAAGTGTGTACAGGGAACAATGTATCTAGAATGCTTATGAATATTTCCTAGCGACATACCCTATAGACATTCTCTCTACAATGTATATATAGACATGCAAGTGTGTACTTGTCTTAAAGTTCGCGAAGACGGGATTAGACTAATTACAGCGTGCAGAGAGCCTTTAATCATGACATTTCCCGCAGTCTATACGCGAATGGAATGGAAGCAGCCATAATAAGTGGTGTAAAGGGAAGACCCCTGTGCCATGTGATTCACGGCGGTGTCCAGAGTATAGCTGCAAAATGAAACCGCCTAGGAAAGTGGTGTACTGCGTGCTAACGTAACGGCGAACAGACGACATAGCCCCCGTACCATACTCAGCTCTCAATGACAGTTACTCTGGTCTGGGTCCAGCAGGTTAGTCCAGGCGATGGGCAGTGGACCTTTGGAGGCAGCTGCCACAGCAAAACCGCTGTCGGCAGGTCGAGACCTGCCGCTAGTGGTGCAAATCGCTGCACGCCTGCGCGCCGTAGGAGGGCCCGACGTCACGTGGCTCGTATTCCGGAACACCTTGGTTTAAGGCCTTTCTGCACGAGCAGGTGCGGTTCCAGAGTTCGCTTGTGCTGCAGGTCTCGGTCTGTTCGTGACTTAGGGCGCTGTTCATAATTTTCATCTATGGCATCTGTTAGAGGAGGGGCTATGGAAGTGACGCCTACATCCCTCCCGAGCTTTTTGCCGCTGTTCAGTGTGTACGCTACTTCCACAGTAGATTATCCGTGTCCGCAGTGCCCTTTCTCACCCCCCCCCCCCCCCCCCGCCTCCCCCAAATAACCTTGTCATTACCTAAAGTTTTAACATGCCACTGAGGATACCTAGGATTTTAATCATACTTACAGTAACACTGTGTTAATACAATTACGTATTTCCGTCAGTGTTTAATACATCACTATAATACAACGTCGAAGTAATTAACTTTAGAAAAATACATCATTTTAAAAGTGTTCATTTTAAAATTTAACACGCACCTGTTCGTGTGCCATGCAGTTGATATAAGAATTGTAATAGCAACGCGCGACCGCTACGGTCGCAGGTTCGAATCCTGCCTCGGGCATGGATGTGAGTGATGTCCTTAGGTTTAAGTAGTTCTAAGTTCTAGGGGACTGATGACCAAAGTAGTTAAGTCCCATAGTGCTCAGAGCCATCTGTAATAGCAACCAATTTTCAAATTATAACACGGCATAAATCGAGGTAGATACTCAGGATTATCAGCACTGCATTAAGCACTAAGTTCGTGAGTACAGGTCTGCAGTCTGTGGCTATGCTAGTCTATCAATGGGGAGAAAGCTACTTCGTTTCCGCCTTCGAAAAGGTAAACGTTTCTGTTATTATTTTATTAGTGGACGAACAGTCCCCTCGGTATATTTCATTATTCAGTTTCCTCGGGGAGTTATATGCCGTATTTGCTATTGGCACAAAGTACGGTTAACCCGTGCATGGACATTTTCGGGTGGCTGGAATTGTTCTGTGTAGGCGGTCAGTCTGCAAGCTCATCCACATAAGCCTACCCCTGAGGAACGCTACCACGAACTAGAATTTCTTGGCATTTTCAAGACCCTTAGGTCTTATTCATAGAAAGCTGGGTAAAAAGTTTGGGAAATGAAAAGAAATACCAAATAATTTAGAAAATTGTTCTTTGCGGGAGCTCAAGACACCCAATGACCCTCCACTTGGATTCCCGCCTGTAGACGAGCGATTTTCTTGAACTATTGGACTACTAGTGACAAGTAGCGCCCCAGGCGTATTATTCCTATAACGCGACTCGCTTATGGCGAATGATCACCTTTGTTTGCACGTCGACATCGGAACTGCGTCCTTTCTGAGTGCTGTGCAGTTTGTAGTTTGAATGTAGGGATTGTGCTTCTTACAAAGAGTCCGAATATAGCTGGCATAAATAGGCAGTAAGGGCGGTTGCCTAATGATTACAGGGTTACAGAACAATCACTGTTGCTGGCCGGAGTGGCCGAGCGGTTCTAGGCGCTACTGTCTGGAACCGCGCGATCGCTACGGTCGCAGGTTCGAATCCTGCCTCGGGCATGGATGTGTGCGATGTCCTTAGGTTAGTTAGGTTTAAGTAGTTCTAAGTTCTAGGGGACTGATGACCTCAGAAGTTGAGTCCCATAGTGCTCAGAGCCATTTGAACCAATCACTGTAAGCAGCAACATCCATAAAATATCCAGGAGTATGCGTGCGGAGCGATTTACAGTGGAACGACCACATAAACCAATTCGCAGGTAATGCAGTTACGAGACTAAGATTTCAAGAATCGTTAGGAAATTCAGTGCCCGCGAACAAATGAGCTAGGTTACTAAACTCTCGTTCGACCAGTACTTGACTGTTATTCGCCAGCATGGGATGTGCAGCAGATTGGACAGACAGAGGAAATAGAGAATATCCAAAGAATAGCAGCGCATTTTCATTGCAGTTTCGTTTTCGAAGTGTGAAAGGTTTACGGAGATGCTGAGCTATCTCCAGTGGCAGGAACCACAACAAATACGTTCTGCTTCACGATGTGCTTCACTATTAGAATTCCAACAGCGTGGAGAGTCGTAGAAGAGTCAATAGGCATATTTCTTCCTCTTACATATATCTCGCAAAAAGCCCATAAAGATAAAATTAGAGATATTCGAGTTCACAAGGAGGCCTACCAGCACTCGCTTTTCCGCGAACCAAGAAAAGTGGGAACTGACACTGGTACACAAAGTACCTTCGGCTACACACGGTACATTGTCTTAGGAAAAACAGATGTAGATAAAAAAGAGATTCTTTAAATTCCCACAATTTCGCGAATTGCAATCAAGAACTTATTATAACTTCCTTAAATATGCGTTTCTCCCGTGTTGACGTCTCAATGAAGGTCCTTTGATAACAACGGAAAGCGTGATAATGAAGCGGTGCTTCGGAAATGACACTGTCGAAGTAATACGCGCTGTCGGGAAGACAGTAGTCGTATTTGATGATTAAGTTTTCCATTCTTTCACCGTCTCACTTTTGCCAAGAACAGCCACCATGGTCAGCATGAAAATAATAGTGTCTGTTAATCACCAAAGCAAATTCGTAGTGAATGTTTTAGACTAATGTTGTATGATAGGTTCTGCTGAGAACTGGAAAAAAAAGGAAAAGTGTCGTCCAAACGTTGCTTGTGAAAATGTACGCAAACAAACGAAGATATATTTAGATGGCAGTTTGTCCCTTTTCACTTTTGCGTTTATGTATTGTTTTCTTTCCAAGTATCAAATAAGACCCAGAACGTATGTTATCGGATGACGCAATGGTCCTCTGTGTCTGGGCATGCGGAGTCTTCAGCATACTCAGGATTCAGTTACTCATTAATGTTACTGATCCACATGCGACGTGGTTACCGGCTGACTTAAGCTGGCTTGTGACGCACACCCACCACGAAAAGTCGCCTTGGCCAGAAAGTCGTTGGTATAAAATCGCAGACGCGTAAGCTATCTCGTCCAGGTCTCTAGCAGTTTCGCTATCGGCAGCTGGGAAGGTACGTTGGAGCCTTGGCATTTGCCAGACTGACGCCAGACTGCCGTCAGACTGCGAACTTCGGGGTGCCGTTTCAGGCGCTGCTCACCAGCGACCTTGTTAACTGCTGGAGCTCGGGTTCCAGAGCGGTCGGCCTCCAGCGCTCACCGGGCGCAAGGGGAACAGGACTTCCGCCGTTCTGAGTCAGCGCGTGCGCTTTCTGCTGGCGCCCTGCCGTATTACCTCACCCCCTCACGTCATCCACGCGTCACTCGCCGCTAACCATTTGTTACCGGCTCCTGCGCGAGGCTGCTGTCAAATGCTGCACAGATTCAGAACGGCATGATTTGCCATTCTACCCTTGGTGTAGCTCTACGTTACTCTTGGTCTTCTTACGCAATTGGTGTCAGCACAGCATTCGCATGTACAGGCACTGCAATGTTCTCAGCATCTCTTCTCTACATTTATAAACTGAAAGTGCTTGCTCGCGCCTGTCCGTATATGCAGGCTACTGTCAAGAACTGCTGCAGGGATTTTGATCCGGTTTTGACTAATAGGTACACTGATTTACAAGGAAGGTTTCCGTCATG
Source organism: Schistocerca serialis cubense (assembly GCF_023864345.2). NCBI lineage: Eukaryota > Metazoa > Arthropoda > Insecta > Orthoptera > Acrididae > Schistocerca > Schistocerca serialis. The sequence goes on along the minus strand of NC_064642.1, from coordinate 315,609,011 downwards.
ACTCGAGAGAGCACCAGTGTCTCGAGAAAGCAATAAGTGGGACCAATTTCACTTTGATTTCTTGGTCTAGTGGTAGAGCATGCGGCTGGAAATCGAACCCGGCTGGATCACTTTTTTTTCACTCTGCCTTTTAACCTAGAATTAATCTCTCGTTGATGTGAAGGTATGCATTTCGAAACATGATAATTTTACAGTGCCAAATTTCTGGTTCCCTTAGATTAGCAGTCGCAATTCGTACTTTTAATTCACTGCAAGTTCTTCAAACAACAGGCTGTGAATAACTCGACCTCGTAGTATCGTATACGAACAGATAACCACCTCGTGATAAGACTGTGATGTGAAGATTAGAATTTGAAATAGTTAAATACTTTTAACCAGTAGTTTCTCTGTAAATCTTATAGAAACAATTGAACAGCGGAAAAAGCACGAGAATCCAAAATATATGATCTTTTATTTTTCCGAAAAACTACTTCAGCAGCTTTTCTTCGTTTACATACAGTCCGTTCTTTCAGCAGCGCAGTAGATGATTCGTCTTTCTGCTTTCTTTGAATAAAACCTAAATGTGGACACGATTCTTTGCGTAGCATGTCGAAGAAGTCTGTCACAAAGAATTGCGGCAATGAGTCTCGACAGTGCATCACAGTGCATACCATACTTCAAAAAGAGTGCTGTAGGACGAGCTAAAAGTGTAGACCATGCGGGTATTTTTTTCCACTTCATCTAGCCTGTGATACACACTGAATCCCCCACAGACACTTACAAGCATGATTCGCATTCAATATTTACACTGGCTGTAAACATATTGCTTCAAACATTATGTACTCCCATCCCTGCCATGAGATGTCACTCCAAACGCCAATTCGATATGGAACACACAACATTCATGCCTCCAGACAACTTTCATGACCTACACTGCTTTCATCGCGCAAGTTGTATCAAAGGTATGGTATTCAGTTACTAAATGTTGTCCACTGAAATCTATTCACATCCCTGCACAGTGGCCCGCAAATAAAAATGTTCAAATGTGTGTGAATTCCTAAGGGACCAAACACCTGAGGCCATCGGTCCCTAGACTTACACACTAGTTAAACTAACTTATACTAAGAACAACACACGCACACCCATGCCCGACGGAAGAATCGAACTTCCGGCGCAAGGGGCGGCGCAATCCGTGACATGGCACCACAGACCGCGCGGCCACTCCGCGCGAAAGGCGCTACGCCGCACAAGTATTGTGGCCGTATATACACTTATCTCCACCCTTACGAATCTAACTGTGCTCGTATTACACGGGTTATTAAAAAAGTTGCTGCCTAATCGATAGATCGTTCCGCATGCAACCATACGCTGTGTTGCAGGATGCACTTTTGGTTGCGTCAAGAGTGTCTTCTGTCAGAGGGGCGAGTGGCACGACGAGAGGAAAGTGCCCTGAGCGCATGCGCAACACGAGCAGCGAAGTCCTAGCGGCAAAAATCAGGCGTCTCATTGTTAGTGTTAAGTGGACAATGTTCTTAGTAGTTTCGTTCGTGCCTTGTGCGACGCGAGCTTTAAGCGTCTCCGAGACGTAAGACAGGCGTTGTTCCCTACTGCAATTCTCACTGACAAGAGCCGAGCACCACGCATTTTTACACAACCGTTCTAGTGGTTCTCTTCTTGACCCAGACACATTTTTGAACTGCGACAGATTCATTCACTTTTTATTTTGCGGCTGTATTGGGAGATCTTAACGAGAAAAGCCAAATTTCGTCGCTCTAAGCACCATATTCACGTAGCGAGATGCACAAGTTCCAAACTTTTTCTCCTCTACGAGATGTGCTGTGCCTTAAAACGTTACAATGAGAAACGTTGTAAAAGCTTATGTTACCCCCTGGAATGTGGAGTAGAAAGATGTTATAGGCTTCCCATAGTACTAGAGATATATTCCACGCATTGGACAACTACCACAAAATTTCTCGCTAGTTTTATTACCGTAATAACACTTGGTTCTATTTCATCAACATTGTCGTGCCCGTGACTAAAGCGCAAGTATAGACAGGTCTAAATACTCACAGAAGCTGGTTTTGACTTATCCTTCTGGATTCTGACACGCAACATTGCAGAATCTCCGTGGAGTCCTTTTCGCAAGCACATATTAGTCACAAAGTTGTATCGACCACCATACATATCACAAGCCTTCGAAGTATCCCTTCCCGCAGTTAGCAGTCGGCAGCTGTAACTTGTGCCGACGCTGAGCTGGACATTCGGTATGGTAAATTAAGAGTATAATTCACGTTGAACCTACTCGATGGCTGTCATGCCACTTATTTGATTGTGTCACCATTCGGTATTTCTTTTCTGCTCTGGCTTGTTACGACTTCGTCACGTATTGCTAGTGACGCACCCTTCTGGCTTTGTTCCGGTGTTCAGGTTACGTAACTCATCTTACAGAAAAAATTAGTTACCGCGACTAGGCCTTCAGTTACGGATACAAGTCTTCCGCACAGGCCAAGGTCCTCGCGGTGTGGAAACTTCGAGGTCTGGCTTCAAGTATATGACTCCTCGAACGTGTCAACACGAACAAAGAGACCAATAACCTGCTAGTTACTAATCACCTTCCTTGCGCACAAAGGATCATCTAATCTTCAGCATTCTTCTGCAGCACCACATTTCAAAAGCTTCTATTCTCTTCTTGTCCAAACTATTTATCGTCCATGTTTCACTTCCATACATGACTACACTCCATACAAATACTTTCAGAAATGACTTCCTGACACTTAAATCTATACTCGATGTTAACAAATTTCTCTTCTTCAGAAACGCTTTCCTTGCCATTGCCAGTCTACATTTTATATCCTCTCTACTTCGACCATCATCAGTCATTTTGCTCCCCAAATAGCAAAACTCCTTTACTAATTTAAGTGTCTCATTTCCTAATCTAATTCCGTCAGCATCACCCGACTTAATTCGACTACATTTCATTATCCTCGTTTTGCTTTTGTTGATGTTCATCTTATACCCTCCTTTCAAGACACTGTCCATTCCGTTCAGCTGGTCTTCCAAGTCCTTTGCTGTCTCTGATAGAATTACAATGTCATCGGCGAACCTCAAAGTTTTTATTTCTTCTTCATGGATTTTAATACCTACTCCAAACTTTTCTTTTGTTTCTTTCACTGCTTGCTCAATATACAGATTAAATAACATCGGGGATAGGCTACAACTCTGTCTCACTCCCTTCCCAACCACTGCTTCCCTTTCATACCCCTCGATTCTTATAACTGCCATCTGGTTTCTGTACAAATTGTAAATAGCCTTCCGCTCCCTGTATTTTACCCCTGCCACCTTGAGAATTTGAAAGAGAGTATTCCAGTCAACATTGTCAAAGGCTTTCTCTAAGTCTACAAATGCTAGAAACGTGGGTTTGCCTTTCCTTAATCTTTCTTCTAAGATAAGTCGTAGGGTCAGTATTGCCTCACGTGTTCCAACATTTCCACGGAATCCAAACAGATCTGCCCCAAGGTCGGCTTCTACTAGTTTTTCCATTCTTCTGTAAAGAATTCGGGTTAGTATTTTGCAGCTGTGACTTATTAAACTGATAGTTCGGTAATTGTCAACACCTTCTTTCTTTGGGATTGGAATTATTATATTCTTCTTGAAGTCTGAGGGTATTTCGCCTGTCTCATACATCTTGCTCACCAGATGGTAGAGTTTTGTCAGGACTGGCTCTCCCAAGGCCGTCAGTAGTTCCAATCGAATGTTGTCTACTCTGGGGGCCTTGTTTCGACTTAGGTCTTTCAGTGCTCTGTCAAACTCTTCACGCAGTATCGTTTCTCCCATTTCATATTCATCTACATCCTCTTCCATTTCCATAATATTGTCCTCAAGCACATCGCCCTTGTATAGACCTTCTATATACTCCTTCCACCTTTCTGCTTTCCCTTCTTTGCTTAGGACTGGGTTTCCATCTGAGCTCCTGATGTTCATGCAAGTGGTTCTCTTATCTCCAAAGGTCTCTCTAATTTTCCTGTAGGCAGTATCTATCTTACCCCTAGTGAGATAAGCCTCTACATCCTTACATTTGTCCTCTAGCCATCTCTGCTTAGCCATTTTGCACTTCCTGTCGATCTCATTTTTGAGACGTTTGTATTCCTTTTTGCCTGCTTCAGCATTCTTCATGTCATAGTATGGACCAAATATTTACCTATAAACTTTGGTTTCAAATACTTGTAATCGGTGTTCTCGCCTTTTAGTGAAACTCAATATTTCTGCGTCGTAGGCTAGGGCTGGTCTGATTATTGTGTTAGAAAGCTTCATTTTAGATTTTCTTGTCAGTAGTTCGGACCTTAGAAGTTGTACGGAGTAGAGGCTCTACGTATTAGCAATTCAGGAATCTCATTTGAACTTCTTCTTGTCTCTGATTTTGATGATCTATCACTGCGCCCAGAAATGTAATTGTTCAACGGGTTCAAAGTATGTTTTCTGGTTATTAGATGCAATTGGTTGTCTTGTTCATATCTACATCTTTGAACTGTCATGTAGTTTCTTTTCAGATCATTTAATTTTAGCTCAAGCTTGGTTGCTTCTTCTACGGGATTCAAACACAATCGTCTAATCTCTATTTCACGTTTTCCAATGAGCGCTACGTCATCTGCACACGCTAAAAGTTTTCTTTGTAGGATCTCAACAGGTACTAGTTTGAGTTTCTTCGCTACTGTTTCCAAGGCTGCATTAAAAAGAGGGTGCGGAGCACCTCTCTTAGTCCAGTTTTATTTTTAAAGTAGTCAGATTTTATTACATTTAGCAAAACCCTGCTTATACGGTCCCGGGAAAAAATTAGTACACCTGGAAAGATCGATTTACATCCGATGACTGCATATGCTACATGGGGGATATAACGATTACAACATCGCCCGATAACAGATAGCTCAGAGGTATAGCTAACAGAGCGCCATCAGTGTCAGTTGGTAATGCTCACAGCCAGAAGGCTCAGTGTCGTATAAAAGTGCGAAGCGAACGGGCAACCATGCAACGGAGACGCACTCGTACAGCTAACTGAGCGACTCAGATCGTGGCCTTCCGGGTGTTGGGATGGTCCTTTCGGAGAGTTGCCACACAAGTTGGATGTGCTGCGTCAATTGTGCAACTATGCTGCTATCAGTGATCACGTGAACATTCTCACTCCCGTAGACGCGGTTCTAGAAGTCCAAGCAGCACAGACCCCCGCCAGGATCGTCGTATTGTAAGGGCAGCAGTGCCAGATCGTACAGCTACCACAGCACAGATAAGAGAGCGTATGAGCCCAGGCGTGTTAACACGAACCGTTGCGAGGCGGTTATTAGCAGTGGGACAATCGGCACACACACCTCTAGCCCGTCGTCTCACGCCACAGCATCACGTGCAGAAACCGATAGGTGCCTTCAGAGGATCACTTGGGGGATGGAATGGCACGCCGTGGCCTTGAATGGTGACAGCAGATTCTGCCTAGACGCAAGTGATGGTAGTGCACGTGTACGACGTTGACTTGCTGAGAGCTGTCTCGTCAAAGACAAACTGGCAGCACCCCACGCCTTATGATCTGGATGGAGTGCGAGACACTAACCAGCCCTCGGTACGTGCAGACTGTTGTTAAACCCTTTCTTTTGCCGTTCTTGCAACAGGAAGGTGATGTGTTATTCCGATAGGATGATGCTCACCCACACTCTTTCAATGAAACTCAACGTGCTCTGCAAGACGTGCAGCAGCTTTCCTGGGCGACGCGATCTCTGGAGTTGTCTCCAGTCGAGCACGAGTGGAGTATTGTGGAATGAAAAGTGAATCGTGCAACACGTCAACCAACATTTCTTACAGAACTATGTGAACAGGTCGAGCATGCGTGGAATAATGTATCCCAGGACAGTATTATCTGTACGATCTAATGGATTCCTGCATTGCCACCCGTGAAGGCTACTCCACGTAATAACATGGGTGTTTCAGCATGGGTCGATAACTGGTACCTCAGAACCTTGTGTGCTATTGATCTCTAAATCTAGTCATTTCATGTACTCCATACGCTCTGTTGCGACAATAAATCATGAGTGAACTGGGAACCTGTAAAAGTGTGTACTAATTTTTTCCAGCATGTATTATCATCCATGCACATTTTACACAGATTTATAAGTTTAATTGGAAATCACAAGTCTTTCATTACATTTTACAGGCTTTGCGTGTGGATGGAATCATAAAATTTCATAAAATCGATGAACAAGTAATATATGTTTTGTCTGTATTCCAATTTTTTTTTCATTTTTTGTTTTGATTGCAAATCTTTTGTCAGTAGTGGGTCTATTTCTGTGAAAGCCATTTTGACAATCCTCCGATTGTATTTTTTCGGCCTTGTTTCAAGTGGTTTAGCAATAACAGAAAAACATTTTGTGGGCTGTGTTAACTATTGATACCTCCGTATAATTTCTGAAGTCTTCGCTGTCTCCTTTTTTTATGTGTCAGGACTATTAACGATTCTTTCCATTCTGTTGGTACAGTTTCAGTTTTCCAGACTGCCTGTGTCACTTGAAACAATAATCTATTTCAGTATCTAAGCTGGGATTCCATCAGTCCTAGTTGCCTTGCTACTTTTTTATATACTTTCCTATACCTCTTCATATTCCGGTTCCGGAATTTCATTCTTATTAGGGCTGCTACTGAAATCTGTAATTTGTAATTGGTGATTCTCGATCAGAACTGATCAGTAGATTGTCAAAGTATTCCTTGCATGATGATAAAATTTTTCATGGTTCAGTAATAATATTGCCATCCTTATCCTTCATCACCTTAGATTTGTAATTAAAACATCTTTTGTTGACTGTGCCATCCTTTTTCCGAATGAAAGTTTATCCATTATGGATGTAGGACACTGTAACGCATGATGAATAATTGTTTTCAGACATTATTGCAGCTAGTCGCCTTTTGTAATTCTTCCATTTTTATTTTCTTCAAAATTGAAGATTTACGAAAGGCTACTATCTGTAGTAATTTATCGAAACCTTTAATTCCTGAATGTTATTATTTTGATGATATTCGTGAGTAGATTTACCCTATTGTATTACTAATCGTTTCTTTTTCTTGCCATTTATTTTATTAGACTGTTTTTGTGCTTCCCGAAAGGTAACTTCTATTTCAGGATTCTTATTTGCGTGTAACCATTTCCTACGTGAATTCACAACCTTTCCTTCAGCTTCTTCACATTCCTCATCAACCATTTCTTCCTGCCGTTTTTTATTCTCTGTAGGTCACTACCCGCAACTGTGAATATGATTTCTTTTTATTTTCTCTTACTCATAATACGCCATTTCATGGTTTTCTCCCGTGCTACCTCAAATCTATTTCAGACTTCAAATTTGTATTTTAGCATTTCTTTTATTCCTATTACATTATTACCTTTTCCAGATCAAATTGGATTACGTTTCGAAGTCTAATTTTCGTTTTAGGTGCTGTTTTCAAATTGATTCTCATTGCACAGGGTGTACCAAAAAGAATCATCCTATTTGGCACGTCTATATTGCTGAAACTAATAAACATATACAATGAATTTTGTTTTTTGAGGAACGGGAAACTCAAAAAGATTTTTTTCATACCTTTTCATAGGTGTTCAATATACTCCCCTTGAGATGCACGGCATATGTCAATGCGGTATTTAAATTGTCCTCACACTGCAACGAGCATGTCTAGAGTTACAGCTTCCACAGCTGCTGTTATGCGATATCTCAGTTCATTCATTGTTGTTGATAACGGAGGCTCATAAATAGTATTTTATGAACCCCCACAAGAAATTGTGACATACAGTCAGGCCTGGTGACAATGTAGGCCAGTAATGTAAAGCTGAATCGTTTGATCCAGTGCGACCGATGCATCGTTCAGTAGACCTTTGATTTAAAAATTTCGTCACTTCCAGATACCAGTGTGGCAGTGCCCCATCTTGTTGGTAAATGAAGTCGTTTGAATCAGTTTCCAACTGTGGGAAAAGAAACAAAGTTCTCAAGCATATCGAGATATGTGCTACCTGTAACAATGTTCTCAAAGAAAAAAAGAAGAGTCCGTACACCTTTTCCCATGAAACTGCACAAAACACATTAAATTTTGGAGAAGCCCTCTCATGTTGTACAATTTCATGTGGTTGTTCCGTACCCCATATTTTCATATTATGACTGTTCACTTTTCCATTTACATGGAATGTTGCCTCGTCACTAAACACTAAGCGTGGAAGAAAACTGTCATCCTCCATCTTGCCAAGAACGAAATTACAGAACTCCACACGTTGTTGTTTTGTCACCTTCACGAAGAGCTTGCAGTAGCTAAATTTTGTATTGTTTCATGTATAAACGTCGACGCAACACTCGCCAGATGGACATCGGAACCATATTGAGCTGTCGAGCTGCACGGCGAACGGATTTCTGCTTACTCCTTGTGAAACTATGGCGGATGCGTTCGACGTCTGTCACACTCTCGGGAACGGTCCGGCGATTTGCCTTTACACTAACAACCTGTTTCTCGGAATTATTCATGCCTTTGTAGTCGCGCTGGACAGTTATTACTGACCCGCACAACACAAAACGCAGAGCGCAAAACGCTTTCTGTTGTCCTCACACCATTTTTACTAGAACTGAAGTGGGCGCACACTCCTGCTACCTAGCGGGAATCACGTAAAACTCGAGAGTTTGCTCTTTCCAACAGTACGTTGTTCACGCACATACCTCAAATAACATAATAGTTATGATTTTTTTTTAATCGGACGATTCTTTTTGACACACCCTGTACTTATTACCAGATTATCTGTTATACGCGGCTGCGCTCACGTATCAGTATGTTTCGATCAGTGATGATGAATAAATTAGCTACTGTACGTGCACTAACATCAGCTGCCTTCGCGTGACTGCCTGTTTGGGTAAGGATAGCTTGTGATGTGCGCCCCGTTCTCTCCGTGCCGAGCGGTGCGTACAGACGGGCAAGGGCAGGAGCGCGCATCTATGCATCGTACTATTGAAGTAGCAGCTACAAATTATACAACTTTTACATTATGCAATAAATAGTGTGGAAGTATAGAATAAACACAGTGCAGATTGTGTAAGCATTGTATTCATTTCTTTGAATCGTATCACCTAGCACATGTCAACCAATAAAGCAGATTCACAAATATGATAAAGTTCAAAAGTCAAAGTGTAAATAGCTTTTTCAAGGATACATATTTTACCTAGTACGCGTAATATTCTTCAAATGAATAAGTATCTTGTACTACACAGTTCCTAAAGCAACGTATATTCTTCCTCAGGATTTAAGCTTTCTCCATACCAAAGTTCATCAAAATCGATTCAGCGGGTCTGCTTTGAAAATATAACAGACAAAGTTACTATCGCATTTATAATGTTAGTATGGATAAAACTTTCTGTTACGATATCTTTTTTTTACCGTGATCTCACCTGTACGATGGCGCAAGTTATGCCCAAGTTACCTGTAAAATTGGTATAGTGGTTTTGGAGAAACATATTCAAACAGGGAAACAGACAGAACTGGGATTTTTGCAGATTTATTTTAGTGTAGATTTTGGACTGACCTAATTTACGCTCCCCGGAATGATATACAACTCTAATAGCCTTTTAGTGTCTGTTATCTATGAGAATGTGCTCAATTTGATTTATTGTTGTCTTATCGCTTGAATTCCAGATTTCTTTTGTGTATGTTTGTGAGGGAAAGTAGTGTTGCTAAAATTATGTCCGTTGATGTAGCACAGTTATTTATCAATGTAGCCGGCCGAGGTGACCGAGCGGTTCTAGGCGCTACAGTCTGGAACCGTGCGACCGCTACGGTCGCCGGTTCGAATCCTGCCTCGGGCATGGATGTGTGTGATGTCCTTAGGTTAGTTAGGTTTAAGTAGTTCTAAGTTCTAGGGGACTGATGACCTCAGAAGTTAAGTCCCATAGTGCTCGGAGCCATTTGAACCATTTATCAATGCAATGACGTTTTTATTACTTTTCTCACGTATAATTTCATTATCAACAATCCTTTTCTTCTTCTTTTGCATTAAAATTCCATTTTACTATCGTGAGATGATGTTTTGGTATTTTGTTCCTTAAGTTTGACTGGTTTTCGTAGAAATTCTTTAATGCTTCATCTTCGTCATTAGTTGGTGTATGACAGTTTGTTTGTTAGTCACATGTTGAACCACTTGAACCTTACCTTAAGATAGCAGAATGTTTCGTCAGCTTCTTCAGAGGATATTGCTGTGGATAGAAAATCATTTCGTACGCAGAAGGCTGCTCAAACGCTGTGGGAATACAAATTATTTACAGATTACAAGTGAAAGGAAACGCAATGGCTTTAAACAGTTTTAGTATTAATTCAAAGATCATTTTTTTCTCTCTTGCTTGCGGTGGTATGTACATTTTCTTATTTCAGTGTGAAATGGTTAACGAGGGGCAAATTTGGAGGCTGCAGGGGGCTATCAACCTCGTAGGGTTTGGTCTAAAGGCTATTTAACGTTCGTGACATGCAACTCTCATAGGTGTCTTCTGTGTCAACACTGCTTCGAGAGAACGTTAGAACAATGATTCAAATGCGTCTAGCATTAGATGGATAACTGAATTGTCAGTAAGTCTTGGTTCAGGAACTAAGATACCATTTGATTGGATAAACGTAGAAAACTACATGGGCAGTGTTGTCTTACTGGTATGCCGTATGTTACTGGGGTGCATACAAGCCATTCTCGTGCGGGCAAGATCAAGTTAACACACGACTCTTGAGTTCTTCTCAACATGCCACTTCGTCTTCTATGATTTATTGCTCCTCATTCGAATTGTTCGTTGTTACTAATATTTTGTGTCAGCTAACACAAGTTTCGCTGTTGTATTAGTTAACATACACTAATCAGCCAGAACATTATGACCATCTACCCAATAGCCAGTAAGTCCACCTTTTGGACCGATAACAGCGGCGACGCGTCGTGACATGGAAGCAGTGAGGCCTTGGTAGACCGCTGGAGGGAGCTGGCACCACATCTACACATACATGTTGTCTAATTCCCGCAAATTCCGGGGAGGGGGCCGATGAGCTCTGACGCCACATTTAATCACATCCCAGATGTGTTTGATCGGGTTGAGACTTGGTGAGTTGGGGGGCTAGCCACTGTGTTCCTCGAACCACTCCATCACGCCCCTGGCCTTGTGACATGGCGCATTATCTTGTTGAAAAATGCCACTGCCGTCGGAAACATGATCGTCATGAAGGGATGGAACCAGTGTACGATACTCTTTGGCCGTCATGGTGCCTTGAAACATAGTGGAGACCTCGCCAGGTTGTCTCTGTCCCACAGTACAGGTGTCAAGGAAATATTCCCCTGGAAGACGACGGATTCGCGCTCTCCCATCAACATGATGGTTTCGGGATTCACCAGACCATGCAACGCACTGCCACCGCGTCAACGTCCAGTGCCGATACGTGTCCATTTCAGTTGTAGTTGCCAATGTCGTGGTGTTGACATTGGCACGTGCGTGAATCATTGGATGCAGAGGGCCATAGTTAGGAGTGTTTGGCGCAATGTGTGTCCAGATGCACTTGTAGTCTGCCCAGCATTAATGTTTGATGGTAGTTCCGCCACAGTTCGCCATCCGCCCTGTTTTAGCAATCTGCCCCGCCTTCGATGTCCAACGTCTCGACGTGGTTTCACATTGGTTTCACCACGTGCTGAAGACACTCGCCACAGCACTCCTCGAACATCCAACAAGTCGTGCAGTTTCCGAAATGCTCGTGCCGAGCCTCTGGAGCACCACAGTCTGCTCTCGATCAAACTTAGATAGATCGCGCGCCTTCCCCCTTCTACACAAGGACAACACGTTCACTGACACTACATGCACACATGTGTGTCTGACTAGCAGTCATTCCTCACCAGGCGACGTTTCTATCACCTGGACGGGATTATGTCGATAGTAGGTCGATGGTCATAATTTTCTGGCTGATGAGTGTATCTTACGATGACGGTGGTGCCACATGTTTCGGCAGGAAAGGAAGACTATTGTTTTAGGTTCTGTCGACGACGGGATCCGTGTGGACGGAGAACAGCTTGGGATTGTGTAAGGATGGGTACGTTAATCGGCCGTGCCCTTTCAGATGTACCATACCGGCATCTGCCTTCAGCAGTTTACGAAAACCTAAATCTGGATGGCGGATCATGGATTTGAACCGACATCTTCCCACATACAAGTTCATAGCACTGCGACCCCTCGCTGTGTGATGTGGTTGGATCTAACCTTAAGTGTTCCTCTTTCTGGTAGTACTGTCTGAGGCACGTTGTATGTGAGCCTAGTGTTTAAATGTGTAACTGTTTTCGTAAGGATGACACGATCGACGTGTTTTGGACTGTACGTTTCTTGCAAGTAGTACGTGGGTCTTATTTTGAGGTGATGCCACCAGATCTTGTTAGAAGCCTTTCAGGGAAGAATGATGCTAAAGAACATCGTGTCCTCAGTAATGTTAAAGTTCTAAGACATAAGGCGTTTGGCTTTAAATGTTATTGCTATAGAAAAGTGTTTTTTTTTTAATCAACTTTATCTTAGAATTTCATGTCCACTGATAAGCTATAATAGGACGAAATCTGAGAATTGGCTTGTGTTTCTGTGGAATCGGCCCAAAACTTTTTTAGGGTCGGGAATAATTCTAGCAGAATCAAAATACAATTACAATTTACTGTCTAGAAATATTAATTTTTGTGCATTTGAGCGCCGGCAGGTTCACCTAAAAGCACACATTTGAAAGGAATAAAGCACGATTGGTTGTTGGTTCTACTGGAACTACAGCGTTGGGAAACATCCGCAATATATTGACTAAACTGCGTCCGGCCTGCGTGGTGAGTTAGTACTCTCTGCTATTCCAGTAATCATATCGAAAAACAGTTCTAGCGAATTTCTGCAAGCTCATGAAGAGGCACTGACTTTTCAAGGAAGGCAAGATGAATGAAACAATTTTTGTTCAGGAAAGGGAAATGCTTTCAAGTTAGCGTTGTTACTGCTCGTACAGTGTGTTTACATTTGACTCAGTTCTACGGTCATAACCATGAACATTACCTGCTCTTGACAGCCGACTGGAGGCATTCGTGGCGTTTATTATCTGACGTTGTGTTCAGACCAGCTGAGGCTGTTGTGTTGGTGAGTGAGTAGATAAATGGTCTCTGCGGCTGGCATATCTGTGCAATCACGAGCTGAGGCGAGAGCTCCACTTCTACATCTACTTAACACCGCTGTTGCCTACCACCAACCTTCGACCTCGAAAATGGTATCTCATTTCTATCTGAAAACGAGTTTCGTGAATAGTCATTGTAATGCCTTTTAAGTGTGCATTTCCGAGAGTAATACCACCGGAAACAGTCCCTTACTTCTTCATAAACCTTCAGCCCGTCGCCTTGTTTCGCTCGTTTTCCTTGCTCGTAGTTTTAACAGTCTGTTAACTTCGGAAAGTACATATATTATGTTACAAAATAAAGTTTCCGTAGCATCTATCAAACGATATGGAAAAACGTTTGTTTTCTTTTAATTCGAGGGAATCTATAAGTCTTCTACATTATGTGGAATTTTGTCTCCGTCGCCAGATTCCCTATTTCATTCAACAGATTGAACACCATGCAAGAATAACACGCAACAAACAGAAAAGCTCAGTACTTTCTCGTAGTGAAAGCGATGTTGAAGTCTCTAATAAGGCGGTTCAAATGAAACTTTTTTGTCGAGCCCTGTCAGCGATACAATTGCAAGATTAATGATTTTATATCTCACAGTGAGAAAATCTTTATTCTTAAACGAAATTATCGGTCCTGCGGAAACCTAGCTAGTCTCCTACTCGTATCACTTGAAAGGAAGGATCCCATCATTTTCATGCCTGAGACTTTACAAATGGTATCGTCATCTGGATTTTCGTTTCGGAATGTTCTTCTTCTGCAAAAGAAGTGCGTTCGAAAGTGGAAAATTACTCGGAGGTAGTGAACAAAAGAAAAATCTTAACTTTCACAAAAAAATACTTTGTTTACCGTTCCCAGAAATCTAATCCTATCCCTGGACTTAATATGACGACGTCTTTTCATAGATTCAGTGGGTACATCACTTTTAACTAATAAAGACAAATTGAGAAACTGGAAGAGGGATTTCAGGAAGACCAGCTACATTATTGGTGAACTATGAATTTCATACGTTGTAGGCAGCCGTGTTTTATACTGATTCTAAAGCTTTCATCCATCCATCCATCCAGCCAGCCAGCCAGCCCTTCTTAGCCTCTAGCCGTTATGTGAACTCATGAGGAAGAGAGGTATTAGCTAGAGCCGTCTGAGATTTTCCTCCACCTCTGACTATAGGCAAACGAGATTGTGGTATCATTTTTTCTGTGTGCAACTGACTGTCTCACTTTCATACAGATTTGTGTTTATGTAACTGAGAAGCGTGACGAAAGTTGGTGGATGGTTCTTTTCGCGAGGCCACGTCGGATTTCTTTTCCAGCCCAGCCATTAAAAGCAGCTTCCTCGTGAGAAAAGCCAAGCAGTAGATACGTCCTTATCAAAACAATTAAGATCCAGATTTACTGCAAAAAATAGGGAATCTTAAATTTCCGTTAAATGTACATTCCCTAGAGTGTAGCATGATACATTATGCAGTTGAGACGACTGGTTCTGTAGTAATGTGGGAGACTGTTAGATTTGCTTCTCTTCCTTTTGAATGTTGCTGTGGAGGAATAGTCCATCCACACTCTTTGAACTATTACAAAATAGAAAGTAACGATAGAAATACGTTTAGTAATACTGTGATCTAACGCTAAGTTATTAAATAGCCAGGAAGTTACGGCCACGACAGTGTTAGATCGCTGCCTCTTCTCCTCACGTCCCTGGCTCCATATCTTTCTCCTTTGTTCCCTTTCTATTTCGTCTTTGTCCATCTCTTCCTCTCCGTAGCATTTACTCATCTTGACCATCAAGCTTGTTTTAGTCACTGTAGCTCACTATTCCTTAATTGTAACACATCATGAACGTAGATGTACTTAAGTGTATTCTGTAGCAACAGACACACAATCAAAATTCACATAAAATATGTGCGTGTCATTTGTTTTCATACAGTTACAACATTAATTTCGGCGAACGCACAACTAATGTCTATGGGACTGTCGTGCGAGGACTCCTTGTTCGTTACACCTGTCTGCCATAAAATGCGCTTGATTGTAGTGTCATTATGCAACGTGAGATATGTTTGGGCAATAAAAACTTTCATCAGGAAAGACAATGTTCGTAATAACAACAATGGAGGCGAAAGGCTCAGCAGTACTATAGTACGGTCAGTACAATAGTATTGTCTCCTTTTGTATTTCCTGATTGTTTTCTCCGCGTGGAAGGCAAATGGAAACGCTATCTTCCTGCGCATACATTAGCACCTCAAATGGGCTTCTACGGAAGTTGCGCTAAGTGAAGTTGTGTCACGACCAGAACTAGGATCAGGTTGAGAGAGCAGTTCGTCGCCACTTGCCATTTGGCGGCCGGTCAGACGCGCCGCCGCCTCCGCCACTGCGCGCCACGGCTCGTTGGTTCAGGGCCGGACCGCAGGCCACTGAACGGGCCGCGACTTGCATCCCGGCTCTGACGTCATCCAGGCCGGCAGCCTGGCCCTCACTCACGGCGCCCCGCATTTGCTGTCTGCCTTCGATTTACTGTCATGTGCGCTACGGCCAAACGTTTCTCTCGTCGTCGGTCCGAACTGTCCTGGCCGACTGCCACCGCCAACTTCGAGTTTAGTGCTTTTTGCCGCGAAAGGTCGCACACGTCTTGTCAGTTCGAACTGCTTTTCAAACTGAAACAGTGGCATATTAGACACTTCGTAAAGCGGCTCCACGTGGGATGTGCGACAGACAGTCGGTACATACAGCACATAACGACGAATAGAAAGAAAAATTTCGTAAATTCTCGTTTATCGACATACCTACACTGACGTGACAGAAGTCATTGGATAGTGATAAGCACGTATACAGATGGGGGTTGTGTCGCAACACAAGGTGTAACCGTGCAGTGCATTGGTGGAGCTGTCGTTCGTACTCAGGTGAACCTGAGGTAAACCTGTGGAAAGGATTCCGACGTGATTGTGGTCGCATGACATATTCTTGGAATGTGGTTCGTCAATGCAACTAAATGAAACCTTGTTTTCATAGTGCCACTCGCGTCCCCTCCCCCCCTTTTTTTATTTGTCAGTCACTTTCAGTGGCGATTTACAATCTTATGTACTTACAAGGGGAGGCCAGGATGGGATCACAGATTTACTTTGTACACCTAAATAGTCTATTACAACAACATAATGTGCACGTAATAAGGTGCACTTAACTGGCAATTTCCAGAAATTATAAACAGAAGCTTTATGCGTCTATTATTTAACGTACGTATCCGTGCGTAGATACTGGATGTTAGGAGTTCGTGGTGGTCAAGTGGTTAGCGTTCGTGGTTCCGTAAGACGAATATGTATGAGACAACGGTTCGACCCCCGCTCAAACCTTGATTTTTGTAGTACAGGTATAAATGCTGTGATATTCAAAAAATTTGCACCTACCCTACTCGTTCTTGGTACAT
This sequence comes from Schistocerca serialis cubense, assembly GCF_023864345.2. NCBI lineage: Eukaryota > Metazoa > Arthropoda > Insecta > Orthoptera > Acrididae > Schistocerca > Schistocerca serialis. The sequence goes on along the minus strand of NC_064642.1, from coordinate 315,592,432 downwards.
TAGCAACTTCTCACCTCTGTGCAGGTTAACTGCCAAATGGGGCACGCCTCTTTGTCTGCAGTTGAAGCGTCGAGGTGCAAAGTAGTTCCGGGCCTGGACAAGGGATTTCGCAAATCGCGACAGGCATACCTGCGACAGGCATACCTTTTCAGGAAAACTCTGTGCGTTTCTTCATTTACTTATCAACAATTATAAATATGTTTGTTCTAATAATTAAATTTAAATAAAAATAGTAAGTAGTCAAATAACATGAAGTTCACTAAACTTCATGCAAATAAGTGGTTTTGAAAAAATATAGATTAAGAATTAAGTCTGAGCGGGACTCAGTGTCGCCTCATACACGTTCGTCTGACGTAGCTCGAACGCTAACCAACTTGATCCAGCATCTACGCACAGAGACCGAGCGAGGTGGCGCAATGGCTAGCATACTGGACTCGCATTCGGGAGGACTTCGGATCAATCCCTCGTCCGGCCATCCTGATTTAGGTTTTCCGTGATTTCCCTAAATCGCTCCAGGCAAATTCCGGGATGGCTTCTTTGAAAGGGCACGGCCGACTTCCTTCCTCTTCCTTCCCTAATCCGATGAGACCGATGACCTCGCTGGCTAGTCTCCTCCCCCAAGAACAAGATCTACGCACAGATACATTCTTACTTAACAGACGCGTAAAACTTCTATTGCTATTTTCTTGCCAGAGTGGTGCATCTTATTACTTCCACATTATCTTGTATCAATGGCCTACTAAAGGTGTAAAAAGTTTGAAGTAAATCTGTGATAGCAATGTCGTGGTCTCCCATTGTTTGTTGGTTGTACGCACCCAGGATGCCCGATTTTTACCGTTTTACGAACACCTCACTTCCACTGTTCTCTCAAGATTTATGTATATTTTTCTTCTTTTTTGAAGACGCAGGACAATGGAATCTTTTTTAATTACAAACATAGCATTCACTGCTTCCTCCTTCATATGTACAGGAGCGTCCCTTTCAAACCTCCCACATTTCAAAGTTTCAGGGAAAAAAACCTACTGTAGAGGTAATGGAATTGCACCATTTGCTAAAACATCTCAAAGATTTGTATAACGATCGTCAGCACACGTCTTCGTAACACGAGAAAGCAAGTCTTATGTGACAGTTTACAAATAGCCTCTAGGTGTTCAGATACGCTGACCCATTCACTCTGTTTTCTGCAAAGAAGAACGGTCTAATAATCCTGTCGTGCATTAGCCCGCACCAGACATTCAGTTTAGGGCTATCACGAACACGTTCAGTGATAACGTGCACATGCTGCTGGCCCCAGTGGCCTGCGGCCCGGCCCTGAACCAACGAGCCGTGGCGCGCAGTGGCGGAGGCGGCGGCGCGTCTGACCGGCCGCCAAATGGCGTTTTCCGAACATCATGCCGATTAACCGTTCCTGCATTTTCCGAATATCATGCCGATTGCCGATTAACCGTTCCTAATATATGGAAGGTTGCCTCACCTTTCCAAGAAGGTGGCATTCATGTCAGTACGCTGCAGCATGTCCGTAGCAAATGGTTGTCGTCATGGTTTGTCGTTCGGCATCAGATGTTGTAGAATCTGCGCTTTGTAAGCATACAAACGAAGACGCTGGTGTACTGCACGATGCTTTGTTGCTCGTGGTACATTAAGTTACCTTGATAGGTGCCGTATTGGTTTAAAGTGGCCTTCGGAGAAACGCTTGTCTTGTTTCTTCTCTGTCTCTACCGAAACTAGGACGTGTACTGCCAAAATGTTTCTGAAGACTTCCATTTGCCAGAAAATTTCACATCAGGTGAAACATATGCATACGACTTATGATAATTTCTTTGCACAGTAATCGGCGATTTTGTTCCTAGAAAGCACACTACTACTTGCGTGCGCTTTACTTCGTGCGATCACGCTGGATTCTCGCGACAATAATTGGCAAATCAGACGTCGGAACGTAAATTCTTTGAGATGCTCTTTCATATTGGCGTCGATGTCGACCTGTATTGTTTAAACTTGTTTCGAAGAGCTATCAAGTGCCCCGTCCGTAAGAATAGTTCCAGTTTCACACAGGATTTTTTTTTCCGCTTCTTCACAACCGAGCACCAGAATTCCTTAGTTAGGGACAGACCCACCGTCAGTTTTCAAAAAAACTGTTACCTGCAGTTAATTTCAAAATGTCTTCGCTCAGGTGAATTGGCTAACTAGAGGCAGGGTTCTGCGTCGTTCTAATAGCTCCTCTTCTTGCTCTACGCAGTGCAGTCTTGGAGTTGTTATAATTTGCAACGAAATGTAAACTTTTAATTTCCAAATCGTGAAATGGCTCTTTAAAAAAATGTCGTTTTGTCGCAGACTCGTTCCTTACAATTTCAGTCTGCACACCTGTTTCGTCAGGTGGGCAAGGACGTTTCTGTTCAGCCATCATTCTGCCATTTGCAATGTTTAAATGGCCTCTGCCCATACTCGGCTCGTATACTCATCACGTTTTCTGTGCACCCGGTAACGATGACCATCCCTGAGAAGACACGACTTCCCTTTCGTTGTTGTAATTATTTCCGTTATTCACAATATCTAGATCTCAAGTACCGTACGAAACTGCACGGAAACGAAGCCTGTAAGTGGTGACGGTGACAGTACATCCGCTGCTGGTGAACGACTGGCGTATATCAGCAGTGGGGAAGTTTCTAGTTGGAAGCAATACGGTAAAAAAAAAAAAAAAAAGACAGGTAGGAGCAAGTGCCACGGTACCTGCAGCACCTGCAATCGGGTCGGAAACGCCACGGTCCAAGTCCAAGTAGGTAGTTCGGATTGGTAATGGATGAGAAGGGAACAGTTCATTTCCTTTTTCGGAGGAAGAGTCCCAGCATCCGCTCTAATCGACTGTGGGAAACCACGGAGTACTTAAATGAGGATGGCCGGATGACGATACAAACACCATTCTTTCCAATTGAGAGCTTAGTGTGCTGACCACTGTTCCACCTACAAGCCAGTCGACGCTAAGAGACGGAGCACTATCGTAAGTTCGGCAAGGACGGCTGTAGCTTTTATTTGAAGATACCAGCCTGACATTTGCTTAGTGCTTTATGTAAAACCTGTAGAATGATGGGCTCCTTGATTGAAATGGGAGAGTCCAGTATCTTAACATTGTATAATTTTGCTCAGCCCGAAATATTGCACCTTTTCACTGTACGAAAAATTACAAAGGCTCATGTTCATTGATAACATTCGATTTGTTTGTTTGTTTGTTTGTTTGTTCACGTATTAGCCTCGTGAAGTAGTATGCTACGGAAAAGATTTTTTTTCCAGTTCAGATACGGTAAACTCGAGTCTTCCCTTTGACACACACACCAAAGTGTTGCATTCCGATAAAACGGAATCGCGTAATCGCACAGCTATTTACCCTACAACACGCGTACACACGGAAGTGAGTCTTAGTTTTGGCGGCTGATCACTTCTGAGAGTTCCTAGTCCCAGGACAGTGCCTGAGTTACTGTGCCAGTGATAACACCATCGTTTTCTACAACCAAAGGCATAACCTACAGTGTTGCGCCCGCTTTGCGACTACGTTTGCTGCTCTGTAAGCCGCACGGCATCGTTTTGGCGAATGGTAAGCGCTAATGACATTAGCGTTGGCGGTTAACACCTTACCGACACGCGCGCTGTTTGGAAACCACTATTTGTGCTCGCTAGGGGCAAGGGGCGTGTAAAATATAACGCAGTCTTTGTTTAGAGTAGTCGAAGCGTTCACCGAAAGTGAGCCGCGAAACATTCACGAAAACTGAAATAAAATATTAGAACTTCGGCTCAACCTTCATCTTCTCGTAGTCACACTGTTTCGCCTTTCGCAGCAAACAAAAGCGCAAAGTGTAGTTAAACGCGCTGGGAAAAAAGAAGAATCGTGGAACGTTAGAATGACTCCGAACGTTATTATGGCTCGCCACACGTTGGGAGGCGCTAAAATGTGTTTGTTGCCTGCAATTGTGGTATTATGATGACGCCCCTGCTAACATGTCTTACCAGGCTGGTTTACTTCAAGGAAATGAAAATAAAATAAATACTCGTATAGCATGATTGGCTGGAAATCCCTCAACATCTGCCTCGTGCAAGTCTTTAAATTGCACGTCACTTCGACCATCGTGCCCCTAACCTAATGCAGTGTGCATACAATTCTGAAAGAGAGGTGATAGGAATATCATACGGAAATATGGATTGTCTGATAATGAAATACTTAAGTTCACAAGTACATTTATTGATTAATTGGAAGCATAAACAGAGTGACTAAATCCTCTCAGGAAAACAAAAACAGACCGGTTTCTCATAGAGCAAATTTCTCTTTCTTTATTGGCGCCGTTACAGCAATGTCCTAATATCATTTAATCAGCCGAATAATTTCCTACAAAACGATCTGCTGGATTCTGAGGTTAATAATCAGTCGTAGGAACATTTTGTTTCCAAACAGGGTTATTTTTAATCACCAGAAAACTACTGCAACATCGGGAGAGACCTGCAGTGGATGGGTCATCATGTGATGGGGCACCTGGCAACATAACCTGTACAGAAACAAATATGAAATAACACTTGTAATTCGGTGGAAGTCCTCGGTATAGTGCCTTGTACCCACAGGACTGATGGCAAGTATTAAGAGTTAACAGCAAGGGAGAGTTTCCCAAGCACAACAAGGGAAAAGTTACAAGGCAGGCAGGCAGCACCAGAGCACGACAACAGGCTTACATAAAATGTCAGATGCTTCAAGTCGCCTAGATGCATGCCGTATTGGGACTTACGTGGGCTTCTTTTCAGCTGGTGGCGCGTCCCTCCACTCAGCTTCCGAAAAACAGAGTGCAATTAGAGCTAATGAGATGGCGAAGGCCCTTCGACATTACGCCAAGTCCGGGCTGGCGGGGTCGAAGAGGAAATTGATCAGAGCTCTGATGCAGATGTTCCGAAAGGAGAGTCGTGCCATTTAGAGCAGAAAGTACAGATACGACAGGCAAGTCGTAGTGGACGTGGAGAGACGGCAGTATTGGTAGAAACAGCCGGTGTTAATAGGCAAGCAGGGCTGACCAGAGTTATCTGCAGTCGTTCGGAACAGTAGATGGAGTTCTAGCTGGGCAGCTGAGGTCTCGTCAGTGCAGACGCAGATGCGGTTAGTAGTGACAGTTTCTTTTCATAGACGGAACGGTGCTAGTTAGTCATCGTCTATGTGCAGAGACTTGCTCTTTCGTGGATTCAGCTCATTTAAAGCAAATATATACTAGGTTGACGGTATTTTCTGAATAGAGTCAGAAGTTGTAAAACACTCAGTGTTCCTCATTCTGTACGAATTCCAATTCTGACCTTTTGTAATAAAGAAATTTTAACGACATAATCACGTCAAGACTCGCTCTCACTTAGACCAACCTGTTATTTCTGTTTCTCCCTGAACCCTGTCGCCCAATTATTCTTAAGCAGTGGCTGGATGTTCCAATGCTAACAGGTAGTTATAGAGAGGAAAGCTGAAAAGTCTAATGGCAAACTGTACGATTTGTGACTTTTCAGTGTGGGCGTACGGAAAGCTTTGTACTTTCAGTGAACAAATATTATTTTAGTGGCTTTCCTGGAAGAGAAACGTTAAACAACCTACTGCTTTCCCTTAGTTACGTCCTCTGAAGGACAGCAATGAGGAAATTACAGGAATTAGCAGAGATTGTGTTCTAAGTTCTCAGCTCTGCCTTGCGATTTCGTCTGACCCAACGGTCCACAGATAGAAAACTCTAAAATTGGTCTTTATAGTCTGGTTGATACGATAAATTATTCAGTACATCAATATTTTAAATGGAACTGTTCCAGCTTTTTCTGAATTCAATACACTGCCGATTGCACTGATTTTGGTTTCCGGAACAACTACACACTCAAAATAAAACATATCGTTCAGTTATTCGACTAACTCTTTCGGCTTTTGTGTTTCTTCCTTTACATGTGTGGAAATATTACACTACTGGCCATTAAAATAGCTACACCACGAAGATGACGTGCTACAGACGCGAAATTTAACCGACAGGAAGATGATGCTGTGATATGCAAATGATTAGCTTTTCAGAGCATTCACACAAGGCTGGCGCCGGTGGCGACTCCTACAACGTGCTGACAAGACGAACCTTTTCAACCGATTTCTCATACACAGATAGCAGTTGACCGACGTTGCCTGGTGAAACTATGTTGAGATGCCTCGTGTAAGTAGGAGAAATGCGTACCATCACGTTTCCGACTTTGATAAAGGTCGGATTGTAGCCTATCGCGATTGCGGTTTATCGTATCGCGACATTGCTGCTCGCGTTGGTCGAGATCCAATGACTGTTAGCAGAATATGGAATCTTTGGGTTCAGGAGGGTAATACGGAACGGCGTGCTGTATCCCAACGGCATCGTATCACTGGCAGTCGAGATGACAGGCATCTTATCCGCATGGCTGTGACGGATCGTGCAACCACGTCTCGATCCCTGAGTCAACAGATAGGAACGTTTGCAAGACAACAACCATCTGCACGAATAGTTCGACGACGTTTGCAGCAGCATGGACTATCAGCTCGAAGACCATGGCTGCGGTTACCCATGACGCTGCATCACAGACAGGAGCGCCTACGATGGTGTACTCAACGACGAACCTGGGTGCAGGAATGGCAAAACGTCATTTGTTCGGATGAATCCAGGTTCTGTTTACAGCATCATGATGGTCGCATCCGTGTTTGGCGACATCGCGGTGAGCGCACATTGGAAGCGTGTATTCGCCATCGCCATACTGGCATATCACCCAGCGTGATGGTATGGGGTGCCATTGGTTACACGTCTCGGTCACCTCTTGTTCGCATTGACGGCATTTTGAAAAGTGGACGTTACATTTCGGATGTGTTACGACCGGTGGCTCTACCCTTCATTCGATCCCTGCGAAACCCTACATTTCAGCAGGATAATGCACGACCGCATGTTGCAGGTCCTGTACGGGCCTTTCTGGATACAGAAAATGTTCGGCTGCTGCCGTGGCCAGTACATTCTCCAGATCTCTCACCAATTGAAAACGTCTGGTCAATGGTGTCCGAGCAACTGGCTCGTCACAATACGCCAGTCACTACTCTTGATCAACTGTGGTATCGTGTTGAAGCTGCGTGGGCAGCTGTACCTGTACACGCCATCCAAGCTCTGTTTGACTCAATGCCCAGGCGAATCAAGGCCGTTATTACGGCCAGAGGTGGTTGTTGTGGGTACTGATTTCTCAGGATCTATGCACCCAAACTGCGTGAAAATGTAATCACATGTCAGTTCTAGTATAATATATTTGTCCAATGAATACCCGTTTATCAATTGCATTTCTTCTTGGTGTAGCAATGTTAATGGCCAGTAGTGCGCTGTGGTTGCCTGCCTTGTCTTTTCTAAGTCGCTGAGTAATATGCCTCCAGGAATGAGCTAGAAAAATATTGACACTATTAATTTACGAGAAGGTGTCAAACTCAACCCAATTTTCTCTTGTCTATTGACCCAGATACGATGACAATCCTTTCAGCTGTAGATCAGCGTCTTCAGACGCAATTATGAGACGCTGTCAAGATGCTGTTAAGGTCGCGGAATGTACGTAACGGCATTTAAGTAATAATTTAAAAAATGCGACTCACAACCGGAGTTCAGTTTTACGAATACATTTTTTCCAAACTTTATTTAACATTTTAACACTTTGACAACACGTCGTGTATCAGAACATATCAGGAAGCAAAAGTCATTTTATAAACAGTTATATACTCTGCAACACATTCATGTTTAAGTTTTCAATACGGAGATCTGTCAGAAATAGTGAATTGTTTGCACGTGGCTACGATGGGTCATAAATCGTTCAAATTAACTTCTCCTGGAGATATTCTATGAAACTGCCCTGTATCCACCTAGTAATGTACACAAAAACTGCTTCACCCTAAAGATAGGATACAAATATACTGATGTGTGACTCTGTAGCTTGATTTCATCGGTTTGGCAGTTAGTAAAATTCGAAACAAAATTTAAAGAAGAACAATGGGCTTACGCAGACATTGCCTAGACGATCTGGAGTGCGCAGTTAAAACTTCATGTACATTAATATTTTGATGTAAGTGCAAGTTGCCACAACACACAACGCATTGAACAAATTTCATAGAGAATGTTAGATTAAACTGGTGTTGAAGTTTAGGATTCGAAAAATTTGGTAATAGGAAACAATGAAGTCTTACAGTAAACGAAAAGAACTGCCATGTCGATGCAACGTAAAAGAACTTATTGGAGTATTGGAGCAAACTTCCCTCCTATGTGCGTACAAGACAGAGTTTGTGATGGACTGATTAACTCTTTCAGAACTGAATTTTTTTTCTGGAGGAAGGAAAATTTTTCTTTGTGTGGTAATGCTCTCAGATGTTTTTTTAGTGATTTTAGATGCAAGATTTATTCAAAAATACGTACCCGCTTTCAAAAGATACGTTGTACACTTGACTTCATTTTATAGATTAGAATAAATAATTGCGAAGTATTCTCTGTTGTAATAAACAGTAAAATGATCATTCAACAATTGCCATGCAAAGTAACAATAACAATATTCAAATGCATAGTGGAATATAGCAAATCAACCACATCCGTGAATTGTGATCGTCGCGAGCTGCTGCGCTCTGCTGCATTAACGTGTTGATTATTTTTGTAGTGATGCCCAATAGTTTGCAGCACTTGCGCATGATGAAAAGATTGCACATTCACAAATGTGTACCTCAGGTTTCCATTTGTAAAAAATACTTCTGTTGCAGCTGAGACATAGTAAAATTTAACCCACATAATTGTAGCGACAGGGTCTGACAGCGTTCAGTAGTTTCTACCAGCTTTTAAAGAAAGTATAGACCGTCTGAGACAAATTTTTATTTGAGGCTGCTGTTGATATCGGGCCCAAACGCCAGGGACTTAGTTCCCGAACACTTTTAGAATTTTTGCCTGTCATTTATCACTTCTTTCATCTCCGGTAATGTTTGTTGATGTGGAAGATCCCGAATTGCACCATGGTTCGGAGTGCACCTCCCTATAATTGGTTGGGTGAGTTACAAAATACTATCTGCAGTGGAACCACAGCTAGTAAAGCGACGTGGCGTTTTTTTTTCCGGTGACTGCATTTTGTGCAGTTCATCTCGATCTTTCTTTCAGCTTTTCTAATAATACCGATGAAATAATTGAACTAACAGAATGGCAGACCTTCCGTACCTCGTTTTCTTCGTGTAAGGGGAGACGTATCCGATGCTCTTGTAACGGGTTGCACAGGAAGTGTCCGCGCTGTCTGTTAGCGGCCTACTCAAGGACGACGGTCCGCTATCCCGCCGACGCACTGCGAGTCACAGCACTGCGTGAAGACAGTGTCGTCTTAATAATGGCTCTGCGACATGGACCCCGTATTTACGAACTGTATGTTCTAAGAGCAATAACGCTTTGATTCGCATGCAAAGGGGGGCTTCGCAGACTACTCCTCAATACTTGCAGTGCTTAAAAGGTCGGTCGCTCCCGTTAGTACAACAGCAAAAAAGAAGCAATATAAGATATTCAAATAAAATGGACCATCACACACTATTTAGATAGTCTACTTGTTACATCGTACATATCGTCAGTCCAGATTCATGAACACTGCGACTGTGTCGTCAATGGACGATAATTCTTGAAGACGTGGCAAATACTAGCGATTCATTCGCTTGAAACCATTGTTGCGATTATACAGCTTTCAGACCTCAACTGGTTCGTGGTCATACGATTGCTTTTTCTGTACATTACATCGTAAAACACTCAGGTGGTGGCAAAACGTGGAGCGAAGTCCTAGAAGCAAGATGGATGTCCAAAAGTCGATATTAGCCTCAAATAAAAATGCACCAACAAGATCAACTTTTTGAATCACCGAGGATAAGCCGTATACGAAAAATACCGTGTGCTATTCGGACGCTGTTTACGCACACAATGCGGAAAAATACTGAAAACATTGCGATTGCTTGGTTTTTATGGTAGAAATATCACATTCTCTTCCTTGTCTCTTAATAGTATGTAACTGTGAATTTATTGTTACGTTTTTCTTTATCGTTCAGTGTTGGAAAGTAACAACAATTGCAGCTTAGCAAATGTGTGTATCGTGCTTCCTTATATACAGAGTGCCTTGTTTCAGCTTGAGTGTTAGTTATGTACTATTCAAAACGGAAGAAAGATGAGGATTTTAATTGGAATATTCAGTTCAGGATGTGGCAGTAGACCTTCAGCATAAATAGCTCTAACCTACTGCGCGCAAATGGGCGGAAAGACTCTTTGGCCGGCCCGAGTGGCAGAGCGGTTCTAGGCGCTACAGTCTAGAACCGCGCGACCGCTACGGCCGCAGGTTCGAATCGTGCCTCGGGCATGGATGTGTGTGATGTCCTTGGGTTAGTTAGGTTTAAGTAGTTCTAAATTCTAGGGACTGATGACCTCAGTAGTTAAGTCCCATAGTGCTCAGAGCCATTTGAACCATTTTGAAAGACTTTATCGTGTATCAGACCGTTGCGCTCAAATACTGAAAACTACAATCGTACAGTAGTTTCGAGCATCCGAGCAGAGCGATCTGAAGTCTAACGTTGACGAAGGACAGTACCGGATGTACTGAAAAGGGTCATCCTTTTTTGAGTCATCAGTATTCTGACGGGTTTGATGCGGCCCGCCACCAATTCTTTCCCTGCGTTAGCCTCATCTTACAGTAGCAGTTGCAATCTACATCCTCAGTTATTTGCTGAATGTATTCGAGTCTGTCCTCCTCTACAGTTTTTACCCTCTACAGCTCCCTCTAATACCATGCAACTTATTCCGTGATTGATGTCGTAACAGATGTCCTATGCAAGTTGCTCCGTGATCGATGTAACAGGTGTCCTATCACCCTGTCCTCCTCCTTGTCAGTGTTTTCCATACATTCCTTGCCTCGCCGATTCTGTGTAGAACGTTCTCATTCCTTACGTTATCAGTCCACGTAGTATTCCAACATTCCTCTGTCCTCAGTTTTCTTTTCCATTCTACCGTATATTACTCTTGTCAGCAAGTTAGATGCATGAGATGTTAAGCTGATTGTGCGATGATTCTCGCACTTGTCAGCTTTTGCAGTCTTCGGAATTGTATGGATGATGTTTTCCGAAAGTCAGATGGTATATCGCCAGACTCATACATTCTACACACCAATGCGAACAGTAGTTTTGTTGCCACTCCCCCAGTGATTTTAGAAACTCTGATGGAGTGTTGTCTTTCCCTTTTGCCTTATTTGACCTTAAGTTTTTCAAAGCTCGTTTAAATTCTAATACTGGATCCCCTGTCTCTTTTATATCGACTCCTGTTTCTTCTTGTATCACACCAGACAAATCTTCCCCCTCACGGAGGCCGTCAGTATATTCTTTCCACCTCTCCGCTGTCTCCTCTGAATTTAACAGTCGAATTCCCATTGCACTCTTAATGTTACCACCCTTGCTTTGAATTTCATCGAAGGTTGTTTTGACTTTCCTATATGCTGAGTCAGTCCTTTCGACAATCATTCATTTCTTTTTCGATTTCTTCGCATTTTTCATGCGGGCATTTCGTCTTAGCTTCCGTGCTCTACCTGTTTATTTCATACCTCAGCGACTTGTACTTCTGTATTCCTGAATTTCCCCGAACGTTTTTGTACTTTCTTCTTTCATCGATCAACTGAAGTATTATCCATGGTTTCTTCGCAGTTATGTTCTTTGTACCTATATTTTTCGTTCCAACTTCTATGATTGCCGTTTTTAGAGATGTCCATTCCTCTTCAACTGAACTGCCTGTGGAGCTATTCCTTATCGCAGTATATGTAGCTTTAGAGAACTTCAGGCGTATCTCCCCACTCCTTAGTACTTCCGTATCCGACTTATTTGCGTATTGATTCCTCCTCACTAATCTCTTAAACTTCAGTATACTCTTCATCACTTCTAAATTTTGATCTGTGTCTGTATCCGCTTCTTGGTATGCCTTAGAATCGAGTATCTGATATCCGCCTGACCGTGATGTAATCTAACTGAAATCTTCCCGTATCATCCAGCCTTTCTTAAGTCTACCTCCTCCTCTTGCGATTCTTCAACAGGGTATTCGCTATTACTAGCTGAAATTTATTGCAGAACTCAGTTAGCCTTTCTCCTCTCTCATTCCTAGTACCAAGCCCATATTCTGCCGTAATCCTTTCTTGTTGCTGTTTTGTCGAAAACTGACATTCTGAGCCCGTGGCTGAGAGCAAAATATAGGTTGACTCTTATAGAGAAGACAACAGCAACCAGCAACTTTTTACAATGCTATTTATTTTTGTATTTAAATAGCGCCTTTACCGGTTTCGAACCGAAAGGTTCATCTTCAGACGGCTAGTTCACATTAAGATTACATTAGTTTTCACTTTTTGTTTTCCCAAGTGATGAAATTTCCTTGGGTGCTGGTGTCGTTGGAAAAACCGCGCCATTACGTTCCAGTGCTGACTGTTTGTAATCATGCAGCAGCGAAGGTTGTATGATGCACTTTTTTAAGTATATGTTTAAACATAATCTGAAGCACCTCTCACACACCAAGAAGTTTCACCACATAGAAGTATGTACACAAAGATGGCGTTTCGCTGTACATGGAACTATACAGGAGAGAAGGAAGCAGTTTTATTTGTAAAATTAAAGTAATAACAGTCCTCGGTCGCAGAAATTAAGTGTTTTGACCTAGGTTTCGGCACTACTGTGAATGCCTTCATCAGAAGTAAAACATTCAAACTGGCCTACAACGTAAGTACAAAAATTATGGGATTTTTTTTATATAAGTACTGACTAACAGTACAAGAAAGTTTGAATGATTTACTTCTCATGAAGGCACTCATAGTAGTTCTGAAACCTAGGTCAAAAGACTTAATTTTTGCGAACTTTACTTTGTGAACGGCCGCTGACTACGGAGCCATGTTTGAAACTTTTTAAGTTCTGCTAGTGTACTGCGGATCATAATAATGATATATTTCCTTCTCTCCTATATAGTTCAATGTAGAGCGAAACCGAAAACCACTTTACTCTACGGCCCTGCATTAGTACGAAATCGTGGTGAACATATTTTAAATCGACTGGAATAGTTTTTATTGCTGATAAACATCCTAAAAACAATACTCGTTGGAGAAAATATGCGCCATTGTCACAAATAGTTGTAGGGTAGCCTGGTTGTGTTAATTAACAATACAAGGTAACGGCACGGCGTACAAACTGCCAGAGCGCGGAAAAGTTCGGCCAATTACAAAGCGATAATACTTTGACCCAGTGGCTTCCTTCTGGAAGTGTAGCTAACTACGAGAGTTTGTGCGCGTGAAAACACAGTTCGACTTACTGTGTGTGTTTCGATGTGACAGTTTGGAGTATATGCCTACTGGCTACGCTGGCAACCATCATTATTTTCAATAAACAGGGTTTCTGAAATTGAGCCTTTAACTCCCTGAGACTCAATTACCCCATCCTGTCTCCAATTCCCAACTAACTCGATGGATCCCTGTTATCACGACAGCGTCACAGTGAGTAACGTACCGGCTCAGTCTGTCTGTGAGTGTAAACCTTCCCCACTCTATTTACTTTTTCTTGTAGAAAAATACACTTATAGATACTTGCACGAGTTCTTCCAACATGTAAAGAATCCCGCATATTACAAGTATTGAATGACACTGACGAGATCAGCTTGAAGCTTCTCCTTTCTTCAGAAATTGTTTTTAATTGTTATATTTTTGTAATGAAAGTTGAGGAAGAAGAAATAAAAGCTTTGAAGTTTGCCAATGGCATTATAATTCTGTCAGACGCGGTAAGGACTTGGAAGAGCATTTGAACGGAATAGACACTGTGTTGAAAGGCGGATATAAGATGAACGTTAACAAAAGCAAAACAAGGGCAATGGAATCTAATGGAATTAAATCAGGCGACGTTGAATAAATTAGATTGGGTAACGAGACGCTTAAAGTAGTAGAGTTTTGCTATTTGGGCAGCAATATAACTAACGATGTCCGAAGCAGGAAGGATATAAAATGTAGACTGGCAGTGGCAAGAAAAGCGTTATTGAGGAAGAGTAATTTGTTAACATCAAATATAGTTTTTTAAGTATTAGGAAGTCTCTTCTGACGATGTGTGCCTGGAGTGTAGCCTTGTATGAAAGTGAAACGTGGACGATAAACAGTTCCGACACATGCTGAGACATCAAGGGATCGCCAGTTTAGTACTGGAGGCAAGTGTGGGTGGTAAAAATCGTAGAGGGACACCAAGAGATGAATACAGTAAGGAGATTCAAAAGAATTTTGGTTACGGTAGTTATTCAGAGATGAAGAGACTTGCACAGGACAGAGTAGCCTGGAGAGCTGCATCAAACCAGTCTTCGGAATGAACATCGTAACCCAACATATTTCCGTAATTACGATTTGTTACATACGAAGTAAGCACATACGGCTTTGCATTGTAATGACAATGGTTACTAACAGTACTAACGATAATAATAAAAATGATCGAGTACTTTTGTAGCTGTCGTCAGCCACAGATTGTAAATTGCTGCATCCAATTTGGAAATTTATCCGAGTACTATTATGCGTGTACGGGGAGTGTTGTAGTTTTTGTAGTCGTGCGCTTAATTTGTTAAATATAGCTCGTAGTGAGGAGCGAGAGGAGAGTACCGCTAGGTGACTGAAAAGTCGGTGTGTAGGCTGCGACTGTGGAGGGCCGCAGAGCGTATCAGAGAGCGGACTGCTCGGCCGGCGGTGGTGAGCTACCTTACTGGGTCCGCGAATCAATAGTAGCGCCTTAATAATAGCTACGCTGTCTGCGGGAAACTACGACTGCGGCTACCTTCCGTGGTAGTGCTTGGCAGTGCCCGGCGCCGACAGTTACCAATACTCTTCAGCCGTTGTCTTGCTGGAGGCTGGCGTCTTCCCCATTTCGGAGAAAGTTCTGCGCATTGACCGTTCCGTTTTACGGTTACTAGTTCTTATGTTTCGCCTATTCCGTTATCCTCCCCAGTCTTCATTACGTCTTTAGCTGTAGCCCAAAGCTACATTAGCACTGAATACACGCGGTTCTTGCAATCTTAAATCTTAAAGAATCTCTTGTGTTTCATTTACTTTAACTGTCAGTACTTACGTCGAACATCACATTTGGCTTTCCATTATAATGACGACGATTATTAATAGCAGCAACGACAATAATAACAATGATCGAGTACTTATGTTGTTGTCGTCAGCCACAGATTGTAAATTACGGACTCATGAGCCCCTCAGCGTTCGAATTTGGACGCTGTCCACTTCTCTTGCGGGAGCTCACAGCGCTGTTGGAAATTGTAATAAATGCGTTAGATCAAGAATCGGTAAGTTCCAAGAGTACACGGGGGATACAACGGCGCAGAGGTTAATGTCATAGACTCACATTGCGGAAGAGCGGGCTTCAAATACTTGTGCGGGCTTCCTCCATCCGCTCCCCATGGTTTCCCTGAATCACATAAGGTTAATAACGGGATGTTCGCATTGAAGAAGACGGAGTCAATTCGTCTTCATCCTTTTCAGTCCGATACTCTGCTCCACATCTGCTTAACTTCTAAGTCGACGAGATGTAACTGCTAATCTTCCTTTATTCCTCCCTTGTTTCTTAAACACAATCTAGCATTCTTGCAGATTCTGCGTGGAATGCCTTACATTTAGGCGTCAGAAGACATTCAGCCATCTCAGTCGTGAATGCTCTAACTAGTTGCGAGTAGTTGGCTCTCCTTGTGAATCTCTGATAATGCATCGAGGACAATGCGACAGCAACCGGGCATGAACTACCCGAATTATGAAAATTGAACCAACATCGGTATTGCAATTCAGCTCCGTTTATTCAAAACATGCTACCAGTTTCGGCACACACACACACACACACACACACACACACAAGCGATGTCTTCGGGCCCCAAGCGTAATCTGCCATAAACGTACCAACCACAATGACAAACACCAATGGAATCTACAACTGAAACAGAACAACTTATTAAGCATGTGCAACTAACAAAGTCTAGTGCAGCGAAGCCACTTTTACTTGTCGAAACTGGTAGCATGTTTTGAATAAACGACGTCTGCACTACAATACAGATATTGGTTTCAGTTTTCATTAAACAAGTAATTCCAGTTGTGAATGGCGCTGCGGCGTATGTACCATCCTCCTGACCCCAAAACACTACTGTCTCAACGTTTTTCTTCATACCGCCATCAGTGTAAAAATGTGCTTTCTGCTCCTGTTTCTGATAACTGGCTGACAGGCACTTGAAAGCGATGATAAAGTTGTTCGCTAACGACGAATTAATTATTACTGATAGTGCAATCGCTCTCCGTAAAGGAATTCGTGATTAAAGTGTAGCTGCGAAGAATTGCGGCTGATAAATTCGACACACGCACTGTCTATTACTATTCTCGTCATCAATCTATACTTTAACGCGGAGACCTGAACATCTGGTGGCGTATTACCAATTCGTACCCCAACTGTCTTGTACCTCTTGACTCTTAATTGTGATGCTAGACTGGAAGCTGGCATTACTCCAGCCGGACCTGTTTCATTAAGAGTAAGATTCTGGTCTCGTATGCAGAAGGAGCGGTGTGCCATTGCCCATTATGTATCCACTTTAAGTTTTTCTAGTGGTTTCCATAAACCATTCAAGATTCGTGATAAACTGCGTCCACATCTAGACTCTGCGAGCCACCTTACGGTGTGTGGGGGCGGGTACTTCGTTTACCAGTGTCACTCGCCCCCTCCTACCCTCCCGTTATCCTGTTCCAGTCGCGAATGGTTCACGAGAAAAACAATAGCTGTTAAGCCTCCATGTGAACTGTTATCTCCATAATCTTACCGTTATGGTCTTTTTAGTGATATGAACGTAGGAAAAGCGGTATACTGGTTGACTCTGCTAGGAACGTACTCTCCAGAATTTTAACACTAAATCACACCCTGATGTGATCGGCCGGCCGATATTAATCTGCTTCTTTCTCGCAGTTGAATTAGTACACTCTAAAGATTTTAATGCCAAAGGGTTTTTCCTACCTCCCTTCGTTTCTTCATTTTCTTTCGTGTTTTAACAGCTCTTCGTAAGTTTGTGTTTATGAAGGGTTTATAACATTTAAGAGCAATATTTTGTTTCAGTGGATTGCCGAAGTCCCTTGTAATTCTACAAAGCTATATGTGTACTGCAGATGATCTTCAGTTGGATGAAATCACTTCAATACTAATTACTTGATCGTTAGCATACAGTTTTTCTATCAGATAATTAACATTGTATCAACCTTTTTTTTTCTATCTATGTGTAATGCTCGCCGCGTCCAGAGTGACTCTGACCTGCATCTGACCGCTGGGTGGTGCTAAGTGGCGAGCACCCCAGGGACCTCAGCCAGCATAGAAATGAAATAATCGAATGACTCTATTGACCCTCGTCTATAATCGTTCGGCCGCCTTTGAAGTCTTTCTGTTTGGCACCACTTCGGCGGTTCGATGAGGATGGGATGAAATGGCGAGGTCAGCACAAACACCCAGTCGCCGGGCGAAGAAAATCTCCGACCTGGCTATCAAGGGACAGCGACGCTCATCACTAGACCACCAGCTGTGGACAGCCAGTATAGACTTGGTTCAAGTTTTCGCATACCCGGTGTTTTCAAGCAGGGGACTCATTAGCTCCGCCAGTTCTGTATTAATGTCTCCATACATCTTTTGGAAGCGTAAATAGATTTCAGTTGTTGGAATATGTTCACCAGCGAATAATTCAGTGGAACATTTGTTTTATACTCACCTCGGTGTCACACGCCGTTTTTGGATAACTCCCTCGCTGCTTTTATCTTTTACAGAACGATACAAACAAGACAGTAGCGGAAAGACTTAAATGATACTGTTGTTCCGACATGAACTGGTTTGGACACTCAAAGAAGGAAAAAAATAAAGGTGCATTGGGTTCGGTGTTTGCTACCTTGTGTTATCGAGCACTAGCTCGGAAAACACACAAAATCTTCGCCGTATAAGAAGAGGTGGTGCGGGTTGTTTGCGATAGGAGGCTCTTCAGAGGCTTGAGAGGGGGTGGAAGGATATGGCGCCTGGCAGAGGCGACACAGGAAGCGGCGGCGGCGGCGACGGCGGCGGCTGCGTGGGCGGCAGCGGTGACGGCGCAGGAAGCGGCGGTCAGCCACCGGCCGGACACGTGCGCCGGACTCCCCTCCCCGCCTCTGCACACCGCAGCCTCACTTAGCTGGCAGGCTACACAACAGACGCGACTCCACCTTTCACGAACCGTCTCGTGTTCTTGTGTGTACGGCGCGCAATAATACCGACGGGTTTCCAGCCATGTATCTGGTGAATTTTGGCACAAAAACTATGTAACGAAGCTGGAGAGTCGCCAGACGCATTTTCTCTCGTGTTCCGGCAGTTATTTTCAATTTCGTTCTTGCAACATGCATCTCGACAGCGTAAACAAATACTGCTTTTCAAATCCTTAAAGCGACGGCCACTACCAATGAAAAACGTCAATTTCTTTCCCGTCGAACAAAATAGTTTAAAAAACTGTATTTTACGCGCTCATTCGATTGAACGGTGTCAAATTAGTCTAGAGCGATATTCTGTTTAGATATATGTATTAACAGGGACAGTGAAACATAGTAAAATCTTAGTTCGCCACGTTTTCGTTGCCCGATTTCCCCGTCTTGTGTGCCACAGTGGCCAGCGCACTGGCTGCTTCGGTCGTGCAGCAGCGCTACTCAGTCGCTGCAGCAGTTTGGTTACTTTTCTTGTTTTTCTGTCACTGTAAAAACGTGTCGATAAACCAGGTATCGCACTAGACTAATTTTGGACCGCGCTATAATATGGGCACGTAAAATTACACTTTAAAAACTAGATCTCGCATGAAATATGCGATGACCAGTATTTGTTGGGGCCGATTCGATCTACACAAGGCAAAAATTCCATGGCAAATATCTGCCTAAACACCAGAAATAATTAGCCTGACGATTGTTAGGAGAGAGAGAACAGATAACTTGCTAGGTTCTACAGTGGCTGCAGCACAAATAAAAAATTAATTAGTCGAGGCAATGAATATCAAAAAATGGGACTTAAGATCTGAGGTCATCAGTCCCCTAGACTTAGAACTACTTAAACCCAACTAACCTAAGGACATCACACACATCCATGCCCGAGGCAGGATTCGAACCTGCGACCGTAGCAATCGCGCGGTTGCGGACTGAAGCGCCTAGAACCGCTCGACCACAGCGGCCGGCAATGAATATCAATTGCCACTATGCATATAGCTTTTTTTTAATTTTATTCAGTCAGCCACGCAGAACAAAGTACATAAACATATTGTGTAAAACTATGGTACAGCGAGGGTTATTTCAGCGTAGAGAAACACACGAGAGAATTTCCCATTGCAAGAGCAGTAAAGAAGGTTCACCGTGTGTCCCCGCAAGTATTTATACCAGTCCTTGATGTGGCTATGTGGCTGAAATCTTAAGAAGTCTTCATTCCCATCCTCTCGATCTAATCAATGAACGAACAGACTTGTGTCGCAAAAATATTTTAGTTAACTATGATAGTATCCAGGTAAATTAAGGTGTCCGTATAACGTAATATTTGCCCTTGTTTAATTAAACGTACAACTCCTCTCTCAACGTTGTGATGGCTTCTCGCCCTTTCTGCTGTAACTCCCCGCTTTTCCACGTTAAACAATTGACCAGTCTCATGTTTGTTTCGTAGCGCTCCTGCGCTTGGGTGGTGCCGGCTTTAGTACTCATGGTTAGTATTTACTTTCTTTCTTTTCTTTCGCTTACGCTATAGTCCCGCAGCGATCGCAGGGTCGGTGCGGTTACAACGCATTTGGCAATGTTAGTTTTTAGGGATGGCCGGATGCCCTTTCTGCCGGCGTCATGGTTAGTATTTACTATTACATAGTTTTCCTGTTTGTGTTCCCGAGCGCACAGCATGGGGGAGTGCTGTTATGGAATTTTTGTAAATAGTTCCATGCAATATGTGATTCTCCCCTCCCCCCCCCCCCCCCTCCATTTTTATTGCATTTTACGTGTTTCATTATTTTGGTAACTTTTGGTGTCCGATCGTGGTGTCTGTTTTATCGGATTGTTTTAGGTCTCTTTCACTCTTAACGCACTGGACTCGCATTCGGGAGGACGACGGTTCAATCCCGCGTCCGGCCATCCTGATTTAGGTTTTCCGTGATTTCCCTAACTCGCTCCAGGCAAATGCCGGGATGGTTCCTTTGAAAGGGCACGGCCGATTTCGTTCCCCGTCCTTCCCTAATCCGATGAGACCGATGACCTCACTGTTTGGTCTCTTCCCCCAAACAACCCCCCCCCCCCTCCCCCCCTCACTCTTGACACGGAACTTTTCGTTCCATGACATCATTGGTGTGAGGATGACCTCAGATGATTAAGGGCTTTTGGCTGTATGTAACGTCGTACTCTCGCTGTTTTAATTTGTTTTAATTTTGAAACTTTAGCCGCATAGTCCTTGCCTGATGTTTCGGACTTGAAGATCCCCTCCCTTTCGCGTGTAACGGAGCACTGTTACTGTTGCAGTTTACACCAGACTATCGAACCGTAACTTTTCCGAAACCGTGCGTGTACCCAATACAAGGCTGTGGCTTAAGAAACTCTTTTGTGGTTTTCTTCATTTTTCAAAACGACCTTTGCCTTCGATTCAAACGAGATTTGCCTTCGATATAGCACTCCTAACCCAACATGTGATAGAATAACAATCCTGTATAAAGGATTTGTCAGCTGGTTGCGAAAAAGTGCGCTTTGAGATAAATCTGACCAAAAGAAATGTCATACACAAGTGAGTAACTGCAAGATAAACAACATTGAACAACAAAATGTTAACGAATATATTTATCCGGGGAAGTTAGCTGGTATGCAAGAAGACTTAAAACCCGGGTAGGTAGGAGGCATCACGAAAGAAGCGCAACCGTTTTTAAATCAACATTTCGAAAAACGTAAGATTGTTTCGAACAGTTTGTTCTTCCCATACTAGCAAACGGCGATAAAACATGGATTTTACACGAGTTTTTCAAAAGAAAGTCCGCTGGTCGTGGTCTCGCGGTAGCGTTCTCGCTTCCCGAGCACGGGGTCCCGGGTTCGATTCCCGGCGGGGTCAGGGATTTTTCCCTGCCTCGAGATGACTAGATGTTGTTATGTCGTCTTCATCATCATCATCATCATCATCATTATCATCATCATTCATCCCCATTGCGGTCGGAGGAAGGCAATGGCAAACCACCTCCACTAGAACCTTGCCTAGTACGGTGGTATGGCTCTCCCGCATCGTTCCCCTACACTCTGTCACGGAGTAAGGGACTTCATCATCATTTCAAAAGAAAAATTCCGACAGCTGAGGGAATTACGGAGAGGTCACTCGTTAGGGCTCACGAAGGAAGATAGGAAAAGAAGTGAAGACGTAAGACCAATAACAGGAGTTCTGGACGTCGAAAGGGTAAAGGCTCTGAAATGCAAATGGGCAAGACGTATCACACGAAGAAACGACGGAAGATGGACAACGGCAGTACTAAAGCCCTAGAAAAAGACAGAAACCACAAGGCAAACAAACAGGCCGCTAGAATAAAGAATTGAAGAAAGTTGCTGGATTCAACTGGCAGGAGACAGAGAGACATTGAAGCAACGATTGACATTGTATATTTTAGCTTAAGATTAAAGGGGCTACACCTTGTTCTGGTTGATTAGCTGAATTGCGTGAACTGTGCGTAAACACCCGGTGCCTCATACCTCCGGAAACGTACCCACGACTCGTCGGATCCATGTCACGCAGAGCTGCTGCTGTACTGCGTTCCAAAGATGTGTTGTGTGTGTGTGTGTGTGTGTGTGTGTGTGTGTGTGTGTGTGTGTGTGTGAGTGTGTGTGTGTGTGTGTGTGTGTGTGTGAGTGTGTGTGTGTGTGTGTGTGTGTGTGTGTGAGTGTGTGTGTGGTGTCGGTGGGTGCATAGATGAGTGCTTATGAACAGTGTGCCAGCACCAGCATTGTACTCTTGCAGATCTCCGGCTATCCTGTTTTATAGAGCGAGCAAGACTCCGACCTCCACATTCTGTGATCAGGCACGGACGTTCAGCACCTTGTCGCTCACAAACGCTCACGACAGTAATACGCGAACAGCTGACCAGCTTCGGCGTTGCTATGCGCCGCCCCATGACTATCCTCTCTTTTTTTACGTTTATGTAAGTGGGTTTTTCCCTTTGCGGCCCGTATCGTTGCCAGAATGATTGTTTATCCGTCTTTACCCCGCTTTTACACTTTCCTTACCGCGCCTGCAACGCCCCCAGGCGGGCCGATCTCGTGGTGGGCTGTGGTTGTGAAGTTTTTCCTCATCGGGGTATTCCCACTCACCATACACCAAAGCAATTTATTGCCCATAAATAGACTGCGTTATAATGTGGTTGCACTATTGCCGAACAGTCATTGGAAGCAGTCGCATCAATTAAATATCTGGGAGTATGCGGCCGGAGTGATTTAACTAAGTTGAGGAATCCTTGATGCCTCATGATGTGCCCTATGAACCAATGCCTTCCTTTAGTCAATTTGTTCAGAATTTCTTTTCTCCCCAAATCGATCCAATACCCCTTCATTGGATATCCGATCCAGACGTCTAATCTTCAGCTTTTCCTTTGGCGACGGGTAACCATGTCTCCAATACAGGGTACAATTTCTTCAGTGCTGCCATGTCGTAACATCATGCCTGGTTTAATGATACTTTAACCGAAGCCGGTGACCAGAAATTAAGTAAACTGCGCGGTTTGTTTTAAGAATACAATACTATATTAAGCCGAAAAGTATTGAGTAAAAAAAAATATTAATTCGCATACCCCTTCCTTGTACACGCTACATACTTGTGTTATTCCATCCTGTTATGCCCCTTAAGTCACGGGCTTCATTACTATGTTGGTAGTAAACGCGCTTTCTCCGTACTAAAATTAACTACAATGTCCCAGTACCGACATATTAACCTAAGAAGTTTCTGCACTTCATACCCTTGCGCCTTGTTACCAGCAGGTATTTACGCGACGCGACTGCCGTAACTGCAGTTGGTGCTCGTCAGGTTTGCTCTATCCGTAAGTAAGGCTGCCAGTTGGTCGAGGACCAGCTTGGAGAACGTCGGCAGCGGCAGAGGGCGGGCCGTGTCTCGCAGCATCGATCCCTGTGGGAGCGGCAGCGGCAGCGGCGCGCCCGCTGGTTGTCTGCCAACTCCCACCCTCACCGAAACTCCAGCTGTCTGCCTTCTGAGTTCGCAGCTGATCTTCCTGTCTGCGCGTCCACATTCCGAAAGTTACTCGGCAACGCCGACCACCATCGGCATCCGTCGTCTTATTTTTATTTTGTTCTCAAGGAAAAACAGTGTCAGCTTACGTTTTAACATTAAATTAGTCATATTCGAAAGGATCCCAAGGCCAGTGATATCTGGCATGTGGAAAGAAGTCAAAGACGTACATTGTATTCAAATGAAGTACTGTACAGTGAAATGACTTAACGTAAGGTTAATGTATTACACTACATTTTGAAAAAAAAACAAAAAAAAAAAAAAAAAAAGAAATACACGTGCAAGCGCGCTCACACACACACACACACACACACACACACACACACACACACACACACACACACACAGTCCGGACTTGGCTCTGTCTGATTTTTACCTCTTTGATCGTCTGAAGGCCCACCTGCGCGGTAAAACATTTGATAGTGAGAAAGACCTTATTTCCTGTGTCAAGTGATGGTGTAAAAGTCAATCCCCAGAATTTTACCAAAATGCATTTACATCATGGAAAGAACGTTGGGCCAGATGCGTCTCAGCTGACAGAGGCTACGTTGAGTAGGCTCAATGTACAGCTAAATGTTCCAAGTATGTTCACAAAAAAAATTCATTTTCCTCCTGCAAAGCCGGCCGAGGTGGCCAAGCTGTTCTAGGCACGTCATACTGGAGCCGCGCGACCGCTACGGTCGCAGGTTCGAATCCTGCCTCGGGCGTGGATGTGTGTGATGTCCTTAGGTTAGTTAGGTTTAAATAGTTCTAATTTCTAGGGGACTGATGACCTCAGCAGTTAAGTCCCATACTGCGCAGAGCCATTTTTGAACCTCCTGCAAAAAATAACAAAATTAGAGACGACTGTGCAAAACGTTTTGAACGCCCTTTGTAGTTTCGTCGCGCGTTCTGTGTATTCCAAAACATCCTCCCTTGCGCCCTTAATAACACGTGACAATATGTAAAATTGTGTGCAAGACATTAACAACAATGATGCTGAAATTGCAAGTAATGTGTAGCGCATGTAATGGAGGTAAAAACAACACCGCTTGTTTTGCTCTCAGTTCCTATAGCAGGCGTCGACTGGTTGTGAGTTCATCGATCATGACCTTGGGGAATTTCAGACTAATGAAATAACGGATCCATGACTGGCGAAGATGGAGGTACCATGAATGTACTTTGCGAAACAAATTCTTGTACTCAACTTCTAAAAGACCACGCTATAACAGCTTATCTCTACTTGGTCATGTTGAGGCAGTGGTTACAGGTCAAATGCAAGAGGATTTGATAAATTCTAATTTGAACAGGTCGCTGTTTTTGTGCGTACAACAATGCGGATCTGCGTAAGCTATGAACTTGACAAATGGTTCAAATGGGTCTGAGCACTATGGGACTCAACTGCTAAGGTCATTAGTCCCCTAGAACTTAGAACTAGTTAAACCTAACTAACCTAAGGACATCACAGACATCCATGCCCGAGGCAGGATTCGAACCTGCGACCGTAGCGGTCTTGCGGTTCCAGACTGCAGCGCCTTTAACCGCACGGCCACTTCGGTCGGCTATGAACTTGACACATTGCAGACGGGTGTAGAAATTTCATACATTGGTTTCCACTATGTTCATATCTGACCTCATGTATCTTTTGTTCAGATCTTACCTTATGTATCATTGCCAAATATCCTTAAATATTTGGTATCTCATGCTAATTAGTACTCGAGATAGTGGGAGGGAGAGGGGGCGGCACATTTGGAGCGTGAGCAGCACAGTATGTTAAGAAAGGTAGAACGTGAACTTGTTTATTACGTGGACTTTTTTTGAGTTATGTAGTTTCCACGTCCATATGTGTGCTAGAATGCAAGAGGGAGGTAACCCACAAATTGTTAAAATAAATTATTGACTAGTTGTACACTCATAAATTTATTATCCCACAATATGTGAATAATTATTGCTCACCCTTACTCTTCCACTCAAGAGAAGAAAGATCTTGAAATAGGTCTGAATCGCAATAAAACTCAAAATATCTCAGTTACTTGTCTATGTGGATTAACTCCCTCTCGCATTGTATACTCAGATGTTTTAAGCAAATGCAAAAGATATCTCGGAATTTCCTTTCAGAACGACATGTACATGAAGTTAATATAGTCTGCAGTTCTTACAGTACAAAATATTTCAGTATAACTGAAAACCAGCCAGAGTTGCAAATTTCATTTTTTTATTTACTTGATGGTTAGTTTCGGGCCGGTGCCGATTTTCAAATAATCCTACAGGACCGAAAACCAAATTTACAATCTTGTGCAATACGGGTATTACCAAATTTCTTAAGCTCACACCAAGAATACAAAACGTATTGTATCAAGATCTGCGTACCAGATAGTCAAAATGGTATTTCAAGAAATATAAGAACTATGTCAAAAATATATACGTATTATAAAATGTATTTTTGAAAATGCAGTTAAGACTAACTCGTGCATAAATCTTGAAATGATATGTTCTGTATTTTTGGCGTGTGCTTAAAAATTTGGTAATACCTGTATTGTACATGATTGTAAATTTGCTTCTCTGTCCTTTTAGGATGATTTAAAAATGGGTCCCGGCCCGAAATTAATCATCAAGTAAATAAAAAAATTGAAATTTGTAACTTTGGATGGTTTTTCCTTGTACTGATTAACAGAAGTTGCTGAGCTGCAATTATTCCTGCATGCTGGAAGTTCGTAAAGTATTTCATTTGTTCCAGGATCGTAGCAGTAGTTTGCGTATATGCTCTGCTGAAAAGAACTGAATTTTTGACGCTCAATTTTTTGCTTGACTGGAAAGCGTATGCCGGTAAAACTCTGTCACAAGGAATGAACAAACTTTTCACAAACTGAGCAGCTCTTGCTTTTTGTTGACCTAGATTCCGAATGTGAACTGATTCAATCAGGTGAACAGCGAATGGCGAACATGATTTGCACGAGTGTGTTTGTTGTTACATACGTAGGTACACTGCACTGCATAGGAACCGTTTTAGTGAACGACAGTTGACGGTTACCTTTATCGTAAAAAAAAATAAAATAAAGAAGGCAATACTTTCGTATTACTAGTATATAGAGGCAATAGTTGATGTGATCGACTGCAACGATTTATATTCAATTTTGTAATCAGTCGGTGTCGCCAAAAGTCCCAATCCCTTGTGTTTGGGAATATCTGCCAGTAAATGCACGGTTTTTGTCCTTTACGTGACGGAAGTGGTGGGAGTGGCTGAGCGGAAGTTGGGGAATGCTTGGGTTGGTGGTGGATGCCGAAATTAGTATTTATTTGCATATGTTGCTACCTTCGTCGGTGCATTGTACCTCCTGATATGCTTTGGCCGTTCCTAATTGTGCCATACTTTGCGGAACGCTGTGACGTTTAATGAGGGCACGCCGACTCAACGAAGGATGGCATATAAGCAAGACAAAGGGAACTTTTGTTTTGTTTTCAGCCTTATATTATAGGGAACGTGCTCTATAACTTGTAATCTCAAGCCCTCTGGGAAACTAGCCGTTGCACTCTTTCCCGTTGTATTTTTGGCGAAATTAACGCTTAAAATTATGCTGATTTACGTGATTTCCTGGCACTGTGCTGTGAAGCAGACGCTACTCTAACACGAGAAGGAAATGAGCAAAGTAAGTATACAGTGGTTCTCACTATTATGAAAAGGTATTGATGTCTGATGCCGTCAGATCAAAAAAACTTGTATGAAAAGAGAAAAATAATTTATTGCGTTAATTGGTCTTCAAGGTCTACAGCAGAAAACAAAAGAAAAAATTACACTGCAGGAGGAAAATGAAGACAGCTACACACTATAAATAAATTAAAACGGAACAAAAATACGTAAAGCACAATAAAAGGCGTCAGTCAATCACAACTGAGGAGCTATCTATTGCAGATGGTTGTCCGTCGTTGCCGATCTCTACCTTCATCTTCTGCTGCTGTCAGCTCCACTTGTCTCAGGATTGTTAATACTCGATCCTTCCACTGCGTGCTTAGACGTCCCCATTTGCGTTTTCCAGCAGTTTGGGAATGGAGGACTCTGTATGGGAGGGATCCATCACCTCGAAGGATGTGACCAACCCACTGTAGCCTCTTCTGCGCCAATATTCGGCCAATGTGCGGCTTTCCAAACCGCTGGTACAGGTTTTCTTTCGTTCTTCGTTCCCTTTTACATCCAACAGTATTGTAGACGGGTCCACAGGGTCTCGAAGGCAGAGATTGCTTCTTCAGTTATTGCTGATGTCGCCCAAGTTTCACAACCATGTAAGTATCAGACGTACTAGGATAATGTACAACTGAATCTTATTGTCCTTTGATATCAGACGTGACTTGAAACAACTGTTATACTAAAGAATTTGCGATTAGCGTGTATTATTCATTGATACATCTCTTTCGTTATTTGACTTTTTTTTAGTCAGTATGGATGTCTGTTACTTGAATTCTTGAACTCGTTCGAAGGTATCGATTTCAATAACAGTGCATGGAAGGAGAGGTTGGCGACGCGATACAACGAGATATCTTATCATCATTCACCATCAGCCCAGTTTTATTTGCATTGTGGAAAAGTATCAGCGCATACTTGCTCAAGGGTGTCGCCAAAAATCACAATATCGTCAGCAGATGCCACGATTGTGTCTGCTCCTACCATCTCCATTTCTCTAATTCGACCAGTGTCACGGCTTACTTTTCCCAAGGCCAAGATGAATAGTATTGGCGCCAGTGGATCTCCTTGTCTCAATCCATTTCGAGTACTGATTGGTGGAGACAGTTGGTTGCCAAAGTTAGTCGGATGTATTCGATAGGAGTCAAAATCCTCTAATGTTTTCCATTACATGCAGCGGTCAGTGCTGTCATAAGCTTGTCGAAAATAAATGAAGATGAGGCGTAATTCCATATCGAACTCGTAGAATTTTGCTATCAGCTGTCTCAGTTTAAATATGTGTACAAGAGTCAACCACCCAAAGACGATGCCACAGTGATAGATATAGTGGTCCAAATGGCTCTGAGAACTATGGGACTTAACTTCTGAGCTCATCAGTCCCCTGGAACTTAGAACTACTTAAACCTAACTAACCTAAGGACATCACACACATCCATGCCCGAGGCAGGATTCGAACCTGCGACCGTAGCGGTGGCGCGGTTCCAGACTGTAGCGCCCAGAACCGCTCGGTCACTTCGGCCGGCCTAGATAATGTGATAGCCACATTATTGTATAATATAGATGAAAAGACAATGAAGAGTGAAGAGTGAAGCTGAGTACTAGACACACCCAAACTCGTGCGCTTACTGGACAAACTCCGGCGAGTTCGTCACTAATTTGTGTCATCTTTTGGCTGTTATTTGGAAAATGTTGTTCGGCTCGAAGCCTTCTTTTCTGAATGTGACCTCAGTATCAGGCAGTCTTTCTGCACTCTGTGTTTATGTTAACAGTAGATATACTCTCGGATGCACTGTATTGTTAGGAAAAGTTTATTGTGCCTCCCGCTACAGAGTCTTGATTATCTGAGGTTGTCCGTGGATAATGTCCCGTTTTTTTAAATTAACCTTCAAGTTCAGAACGAGATTTTTCCTACTTTTTACAAGACTTCACGCATTTCAAGTCTTGTAAATGTCTACCCCATTGCAATATGAATAAATTTAAATAACTTGTTTATTATTACAATAAGCGTCATGATGGCTCGTTGGATAACACAGGGAATGCCAGAACCTACGAGTTTTATACAAGGGGCATCTGTAAAGTTCAGTGAACGACACCGTAATAATAAAAAAAAACATATAAGTAAAATACCTCTATTTGCCTTCAAGGCAAACTCCACTTCTCACTATACATTTTTGACAACTTTTTATGAAGCTTTCGGACTCTAGTCAGCCTAGATTTCTTTTAGGAGCAATATAATCATCAGTCTGTGGGTATGCGGTATGTGTGCAAACCACAGTTCCGTTCAGGATTCGGTTGAGTTTGCGATAGTATTAATAGTCAGCAAGCACGAAATCTAGGTAGTGCGGTGGTTGTTAGAGAATAGAGCAGAGTTTAGCCAAACTGGTAGCGCACACGGATCATAGCGTGCTGGCAGAAGTAGCGTAGCAGACACCATTTCCCAGTGACGTACAACTCTGGCAGAAGAAGTAGTATGTGTAGGTAAGAGACGCGTAGTAGCGACGTTATCGATGCACGCTCCTAGAATTGAGCGTTCACAGCACAGGCACAAGGTCCCGGTTGATCTTTCCGTTCCTGCTTGAAATTACAATTGGTGTGTATCTACATACATACGTATTCCGCAACCAAACAGTACATGATACCAATAGTATCAGTTTTGTGTCATTCTTTCATTTATTGAGCTAAGGAAAAAATATTTGTCTGTATGCATCTGTACTACCCTCCCCCCCCCCCCCCCCCGTCCCCCACCCTCCTTTACCGAGCGCGGTGGCGCAGTGGTTAGCACACTGGACTCGCATTCGGGAGGACGACGGTTCAATCCCGTCTCCGGCCATCCTGATTTAGGTTTTCCGTGATTTCCCTAAATCGTTTCAGGCAAATGCTGGCATGGTTCCTTTGAAAGGGCTCGGCCGATTTCCTTCCCCATCCTTCCCTAACCCGAGCTTGCGCTCCGTCTCTAATGACCTCGTTGTCGACGGGACGTTAAACACCACTAACCTAACCTAACCCACCCTCCTTTATCTCTGTTATTTTATACTCCCTCGAGCCACATGCGAAATGTACGATGGTGTCAGGAAATTCTCTTCCTCGACTTCATGTGTGTTTAAAAAGTACAAAGTTGTCTTTCTTATCCGGGCATCTTTTCTGCCATTTTGTATGGGCCATGCCAACCTGTTACGATCAAACAAGCACGCCTCCGAACTTATTCGATTCTTCTTGTCGTGCCTACTTTATAAGGGCACTAAAAGCTGAATGAACAGCGTCCTTAATGCGATTCCCTTTACAGATGCACTGCAGTTACCCAGAACCCTTCCAGTAATCTTGTCTTTTGTTCGCCTTCCCTATTACTGGTTTTACGTGTTCATCCCATTTATTACAGGTGCTTAGTATTATCAATAAGTATTTAAATGAAATGACGTGCTCAGAGGTTCGCTACTAATCTAGTAACCGGATGCTATCGAGGTTTTTCTCTTTGCTATCGGCATTTATTTCATTTATCCGTGTTTAAATGATTGTTTCCGTACTTTACACCAATCGGAACATTTTCCAAGTATTTTGGTATTTGCATATGATAATCCAACAACGATACTTTTGCTCCATAAAATAGCATCAACAGCGAAAAATCTGATAGTGCTGCTGATCCTATCAGATAAATCGTTTACATATGAGAAGGAAGTAGAGGTCCTGTTACGCTTCCGTGGGGTACACTCGACGTCACATTCGTTTGTACTGAGCATTCCCACTCCTAGGTGCTACTAGTTACAGTGTCTTCTAGCCAGTTACTGTAACTGAGGCGATACTTGGTACGGTCACATCCCGGTCAGAAGTCTACCGTGTGGTACGGTGTCAAACGTCTTTCGAAAATTTAGGAAGACGGAATCCACCCGTTCCCGTGTGTCTACTGTTCGCATGAATGAAGCACGATGTGTTTCATAAGAGTGGTTGTTCTTGAATCCTTGCTTATCTTTTGCGAAATATTTCTTTTCCTCTGAGAACGTCTCAGTGTTTGAGTTTAGAGTGTGCTTACGTCGTCTTATTGAATTTTTAAGGTGGTTGTGATGCGAGGAAACTAGTGGACACCATTCATCTGAAACCACATGTGCCAATGAAATCACGAGAAATTTCCGCACTGTTGCCTTCTACACATCAGCTGATTTTAAAATAGTGGTGAGGAACAGGAGCGGATCTTGCTCTTGCCATAATCTTAGTGAATAATGGTGCTAACACAACCCTTACTGACACCCAATTCTTATGATTCACTGGTTTTCTGCCATTATCTGCCACATTGCGTCAGTGTTGTATGGCGTTATCCTTGTTAGCAGTCCACCCGACCGTGCGTCATTGTACACTTCGGCGGTGGCGCACTATTTGAAAGTAGCCAGTGTGTCTTGATGGTAGAAAAAATTTTCAGCGCAACTATCTGACCGACATGGGGAAATGAATTGGCAGCCTACGCTTTCTCATTCCCATTACGACAAAGTCGTGGGTTAAATTCCAAAACTCTCCACTGTGTCTCTTGAAGTGAAGCGATGTGACACTGTTGACAGCGATTCGTCCGCCTAGTTAATCTAACCTATCCACTCCCCCCCCCCCTCCCCCCTCCCCACCAACTCTACCCCACACGTCCCAAAAAAAATTTGTTACTCGAGAAAAGTAGGCTATGGTACGGCTCCCCGCTTCACCCTCTCCCACCGGTTATCTTCTTCATCATCATCATCAGCAGCAGCAGCAGCAGCGCTTTACTTTTTATACATAAAGTGATTGAATAAGTTGTAAAAACGTTGTATACTTACACCTTCGGTTCCACATTCTTGCACCAATACCGCACTCGTCTTCGTCGGAGCCTCTAGTAGTTTATATCCAAATTTTATAAACATACGTTGCTCTCCGCCTTAGCTTGTAACTTGTATCCAAATTTTATATTCATACGTTGCTCCAAAGCACAGTGGCAACAATCTTCACAGTGCCGTCTGTTCGCAGCACTTTTGCTTCTGCTTAGTATATTCTATGTTAGCTCACACTTTTAGCCATTTCTCAAGGCACCTGCACATGTACACGTTGTTCAATATTTTCTATTTATTTTTTCGTACTTCTTTTTAATGGCGCGATGACATAACAATCCATAGATGAACTTTGTAGATTCATTTTCGTGTTGGAGCTTGTAAAACTGTTTTCACTTCAGTTAAAACTTTCGTGTTGAGAAACCATAGTGAATAGGATTTTTTGTCGCCAGCTTGCCTGTATCTAACCTTTCCCAGTGATCATATCAGTGAAAAACGACCTACAGTGTAACGTGGCCGGCCGTTGTGGCCGAGCGGTTCTTCAATCCGGAACCGCGCCGCTGCTCCGGTCGCAGATTCGAACCCTGCCTCGGGCATGGATGTGTGGGCTGCCCTAGATTGGTTAGGTTTAAGTAGTTCTAAGTCTAGGGGACTGATGACCTCAGATGTTAAGTCCCATAGTGCTAAGAACCACTTGAACCATTTTTAAGTGTAACGTGAAATCCGAACGGGTAAATGCTAGAGTGAAAGAGGCCCGAAAGATTTTCGTGGTTCGACCGGGGTTCGAGCCCACGACCTGTCTGAGACAAGTCACGCGTTTTACCACGAGATCACCAGACCCGACACTGACTGTGAATACGATTCCTATCTCACTACAGGACCTACCGTAAAGATTCGGATCGCATACTGTCAACTGGAGCTCAGTATCATATAGTCAGATCACTATAACCTGACCCCGCTTCTCATAATGACATGTGTTCTTGGAGACATGCATGTAGACATCAGATAAATAAAGTTTCTCCAGTCTTAGCCGGCCGTGGTGGCCGAGCGGCTCTAGGCGCTTCAGTCGGGAATCGCGCGACTGCTACGGTCGCAGGTTCGAATCCTGTCTCGGGCATGGATGTGTGTGCTGTCCTTAGGTTAGTTAGGTTTAAGTAGCTCTAAGTTCTAGGGGACTGATAACCTCAGATGTTAAGTCCCATAGTGCTCAGAGCCTTTTGAACCATTTTTATCTCCAGCCAGTCGGATACGTGCCACTAGGGAAGTTGCAAGCGCACGGTAGCAGGACAGGGGTCGTCGATTTCCTGCCAGTTCCGTAACACGGCGCACTGCAATGAATGCGGTGCAGAACAATGCCTGTTGTCTAATAGGAAACTGTGCTCGGAGCGATACCTCTACGAACAATGGTATCGCAGAACGCTTAATTTTCATTCCAATGATAGCATGCCGGAAAATATACGTCAGATCATAGCTTCCTGTTTGATTATCGACGTTTGTTACCTCCTCGACTTACAGTAATACCTTGACTGTCTTAGTTTTTTGTAATTTTTCTCGTGTACGCTGTAACAAAGTTGTATTTCTTTCCTTCAGTACCGTGAGGTATTTCCATAACGAGTGCATTGTCTTACAGGTTTATTATTCATCTCGTCGGTGTATTCGGTACTTGAAGAGTAAACTCATTTATCTGTTTTTTCTTTGTATTTTTTTGTTTTTTGTTCTTCTAGGAAATATTTTTTGTGCGATATGACACAGTGGGAAAACAAGAAGTATATGTATAGTCATATTAGGGAGACAAGGACCGCGATTCAAATCCCCGACAGCCCGTTGAAATATACGTTTCCCTTAACTACTTATGTACACGTATGGCAAATAACGAGATGGTTCCTTTGAAAATGACACATCCGTTTTCGTTCTCCTCCCTTTGCCAATCGGAAGTCATGCTCCTGTATTATGATCTCGTCGATAACCGGATGTTAAACCTTAATCTTACTGGTTTCTAAGTAATTACTTTTAACTGTTTACCCTAGTCTCAGTTTTTGATGAGTTAACATAATAATAAAATGTGATTTAAATGTTGATGTAATTTGACAGGTGACGTGGCAGCTTTTGAGATTCGTAGCTGAAGATGATTAAGCTCTTTGGTATCAGTTGATAGAGATCCAGTCATGTTTCCGATTATTTTTCAACACGTCATGATGCTATGAGTGTTCTATACCCTGTCTGGAATCTTCAACAACTGACGTGAACTTCTGGTGCTGTAATAAAATCGACTTACACGTGATGAAGGACAAACGTATATCATTGTTACGTGAGTAATAAGATGCCCCTGGAAAACATGTATCAAGAAATAACTTACACTACTTTCCGAACAGGAATCTGTACCTAAAAGAAGATACTGGGAATCACGACGCAACGCCTATTAAGTTTTCGTCGCCCTACATACATGATCGGAGGAGGAGATTGTTTGAGGTTAATGTCCTGTCGCTGTAGAGGTCATTACTTTCTGAGAACAGGCTCTGATTAGACAAGGATGGAGCTGGAAATAAGCTGTTTCCTTTTCAAATGAATACAGTTCGGCGTAAATGTGAAATTAAGCTACATTGCAAGCAGGGCAGTAATGAAATAATAATGGAGGATCCATAAAGTTTTGTTTCCATATGCACCTTGTATCTTAGCCAAACAGACGCCCTCAAGCTTTTTAGAATGTACAGTCGTTGCAAGCGCACTATTTTTCTAAGGTGTACAGACTAGGCATACTACTTCTTCTGAGGATCTACAGTTCATTGCGAACGTTTGCTTCTTCAGCTACTTTCCGTCAATAAAACATTCTCGGGTTTCAAGCCTCCTCAAGTGGTTTACTGCCCACTAGCTTTCGGCAGAGATCTCCTCCGCCATTATCAAGTGGATGACTGTCGTGTGGTTGTCATTGCCGTGCTTATATAGCCGCGCCGTCGCTCGTGACGTCAGTGGTGCTCGGTCCCGCACCATATATGGTAATGTTTTGGCCGCGCAACCGTCAGGCCCGCTTCAACTCCCTGAACACCGGATCCCACGCAGTACTCAGCTGCAATCCACCGTCTCTATTGAAGGTGTCAGAAATTCTAATCTCTATGGCCTCGCTTATCACGCTATCCCAAAAGCCATTAGTCCGTTTAATAATAGACGTCTCATCGAATGCCATTCGGTGTCCGTTTTCCAGAGCATGTTCTGCTACAGCTGACTTTTCGGGATAGCGCAGACGGTAACACCTTTCATGTTCTATGCGGCGCAGTTCAGTAGTGCAGACAGTCTGGCCGACATAGATCTGCCCACATCCTCACGGTATCCTGTAAATTCCTGGTGTTCTGAGGCCTGCATCGTCTTTCACAGATTTCATTAGTAGCCGGATCTTTGCCGGAGGCCTGAACATTGTGTCTATTTTATGTCTCTTCAGGAGCCGACTAATCTTCCCTGTTGTCGAACCACAAAACGGTAAGAATGCAACCTGCTTGGTGTCTTCTTCAGAGGTCTTCTGCCTTGGAGGCTTGGATGACATTGCTTGTGAGATCTGTTTGTTGTTGTAACCGTTTTCCTTAAAAACTTTGCGTAAATGGCTCAATTCTCTCTGCAAGTTTTCAGCGTCTGAGACGGTTTCAGCTCGATGTACTAAGGTCCTCATACCTGACTGTCTCTGTGCTGGGTGATGGAAGCTGTTGGCGTGCAGATACCGATCCGTGTGGATAGGCTTGCGGTAAACGCTATGACCTAGAGACCCATTGGGTTTACGGCGGACAAGCACTTCCAAGAATGGCAGGGAACCCTCCTTCTCTACTTCCATTGTGAAGTTGATGTGGTCGAAGATGCTGTTGAATTGCTCCAGGAACTCTTGTAACTTTTCTTGTCCATGTGGCCAAATGACGAAGGTATCGTCGACGTAGCAATAAAAACAGCTCGGCTTTGCAGGGTAAACAGTGAAAATTTTATAATTTTTGGTTATATATTTCATCCTCAGGTCATACAGATGGTATTATAACAATTTTCAACTGGTTACCAAGTCATTATCAGATGATCTAAATGCGTTACGTAGTAACTCCTCACTTGAACAGGCCTGGAGAGGCGCTCATTGCATACCTCTCCGGGCCCCTTCAGATGAAGAGCTACTGTGTAATGTTTTCCAATCATCTGATGGTAACTTGTTAGTAAATCAAAATCGGTTATTATACCATTTGTGTAAACTGAGGCTGCAATATTCGAAGAGCGTTCAGTAATCAATGCAACACATTTTTTTCAGGAATCAGGTTGGTTCCAATCAGAATTCAAGTATACCATACTATTTCCCATTCTTTTGGCTACTCACTCCAGTTTTTCGATATAATGTTCGTTCATTGCGACGGCCTTACACCATCTTCC
The DNA here is from genome assembly GCF_023864345.2 of Schistocerca serialis cubense. Lineage (NCBI taxonomy): Eukaryota > Metazoa > Arthropoda > Insecta > Orthoptera > Acrididae > Schistocerca > Schistocerca serialis. The sequence continues at coordinate 315,556,287 of NC_064642.1, read as the reverse complement.
TGGGAGGGCCTGCGTGCGCGCTGGTACCACTCTACTGGTCGACATCGGAGCCATCGCCTTGCTGCATCTATAACCTGCCCATCGTATACGTACTGTTTCCCGCACAGTGCATCCTTCATTGGGCCAAACAGATGGGAGTCGGAAGATGTGAGATCTGGGCCGTAGGGCGGATGATGAAAACAGTCCAATGAAGTTTTGTGGGCTCCTCTCGGGTCCGCAGACTTGTGTGAGGCCTTAGATTCTCATGGAGAAGGAGAAGTTCGTTCGCATTTTCGTGGCAGCGAACACGCTGCACTCGTTTCTTGAATTTCCTGGGGATAGCACTGCAGGAGGTACAGCTCTGTGCGGTCGGCCGGAACGCGGGAGATCGCTTAGGTTTGAGCGACCTTGTTGTTATGATGATAGCACCTCGTCCGACGACTCGACGTGCTTTCGTTCTCAGCCTCGTCTCCTTACATGCTATGTAAGAACATAGGCTCTGATTTTCCGTCAAGAGAAACTCCATGACAGCTCTCTGCTCGGTACGCACCTCGGTTACAGACGCCATTTTGAAGGCTACGTATGGCGTCGCCACCTATCGAGGATTCGTTAGGCTAAAGGGGCTTAACCGAGAATATCCTATGAATATTTTCCACCGAAACTGGCCGAGAAAAAAATTTGTTGCTTCACTTATTGAATGCTCCTCGTATAATTTGAGAAAAAAAAAGAAGTTATTGTTATATCTGCAGAACGTTAGATCACTTGTGTGAACTCGTGGAGGTGCAAGGCTTACAACTGCACTGTTTAGCTTATTTGTGCAGGGAAGGCAGAAGGCAACAGCAGGGAGACGTCACACAGGATGAAGCCGCGCACCACAGCGCGCAGCCAAACGTAAGCATTCCATTGGCTTCTGCAACCCACAAACACTAATGACCCGCCACTCGAGTTCCCAGTGCTACCGCTTCCAGTGCGCCTCATCTCCCTTCCTTCTTCAACGCCCGGGGGGAAATAACAGCACACGGCTGTCTCCTAGAGCGACTTTCACACTTTCTTGGTACCACAGTTTAATGTCGAGTCCGCCACATCCGTAAAGTCGGTTCCTTAAACATGACCGTACAGCTCAGAAGTAGAGAAGTGCTTGATTTTAAACGTCTCGCCGGGTAAACGCATTTGAGGTAAGATCAGGAGTTTCGAAACGTGGGCTTGCAGGATGTGGCTCACATCAGCGAAAAGACAGCGCTCTGTGAAAGAAGCACACTGATTCCTGGAAGATTGCGAGTTCTCATTCGTGTTTGTTTTGGTCGCCTGCGTTTGACTTTGCGATAAGAGCAGATAGCGCGTTATCAGCTGCATAGCCAATTACTCCGGGACCAGCTGCCTCTGTAGTACGCTAGCAGGAGCTCCAGATTGCTGTTGCACTGCCGCTTCCTTAAAGTTTATTTTAGTGCTGCTTGGGAAAGATGCATGGGAGAGGAGACTGGGGATGGTCGACGCGTTTGCTTTTTTACGCAACATGCGGGAGTGGTTTGGAATGTTACTAGCGTGCGAGGAAGACGTGCGAGATAGCAGAAGAGTAATTAGGCGCCCGTCTCGTTATCGACGAAAATTCCTCGAGACTCAGACTGAACCGAAGAGTTTAATTTGCGTGTGGTTTGCTTGGATCACTGAAGATGGTATGGACGAATAAGGGAATAAGGAAGATTGCGGTTTAACGTCCCATCGACGATGAGGGCATTAGGGCCGTCCACAAGCTCGAGTTGGTAAAAGATGAAAAAGGAAATAGGCTGTTTCATTTTAAAAGGGATCATCCCGATCATTGCCTAAGACGATTTAGGAAAACCACGAAAATAAGTCTGAATGTTCAAACGGGAATTCTAACCGCCGCCAACTCGAGTGTGAAGCAAGTATTTGAACACTGCGCTACCTCGCTTGGTAGTGAATCAAGTTGATCATCAATCCTTTTCGCGCGTTCCATCAATCATAAACGACCTCCAGTGTGTTGAGCTTCAGCGCGTTCCATTCTTGGCTACAGAAATTTACGAGAACCGAGCTGATATTACTCTCAAGCGGAAGAAAGGCAAGAAATGGGAAAAAGTAGTCTGCAGTCGCTAACACCGTTGTAGCCGTGTGAGTACAGTGTGGGAATCTCGCGTTGACATTGTAGGCAAGGCCGTAGTGGAGACGATTATGCATCGTCTTCTTCGAACGGTCTGAATACGTACTTGCAGGGAAGCAGATATTGAGGCACGACCCGGCGTTCGATTCTCTGCATTTACAGGCATTCCAAACTTATGGAAATACAGACGGATATCGTCCTTGACACTCCCAAAAACATACTTTTTCATATTATGTGCATTTTGCTGCGACCTACCGCCAGGTACTCCATATCAGCGACCTCAGCAGTCATTAGACACCGTGAGAGAGCAGAATGGGGGGCTCCACGGAACTCACTGACTTCGAATGTGGTTAGGTGATTGGGTGTCATATGTTTCATACGTCCGTATGCGAGTTTCCCACACTCCTAAACATCCCTAGGTCCACTGTTTCCGATGTGATATTGAAGCGGAAACGTGGAGACGTACAGCACAAAAGCGTACAGGCCGACCTCGTCCGTTGACTGACGGAGACCGCCGACGGTTGAAGAGGGTCGTAATGTGTAATAGGCAGACACCTATTCAGACCATCACACAGGAATTCCAAACTGCATCAGAATCCACTGTAAGTACTGTGACAGTTAGGAGGGACGTGAGAAAACTTGAATTTCATTGTCGAGCGGCTGCTCATAAGGAACACATGTCGTCGGTAAATGCCAAAAGACACCTCGACTGGTATAAGGAGCGTAAACATTGGACGATTGAACAGTGGAAAAACGTTGTGTGGAGTGACGAATCATGGTACACAACGTGGCGATCCGATGGCAGGGTGTGGGTATGGCGAATGCCCGGTGAACGTCATTTGCCAGCGTCTGTAGTCCCAACAGTAAATTTCGGAGGCGGTGGTGTTATGGTGTGGTAGTGTTTTTCATGGAGGGGACTTGCCACCCCTTGTTGTTTTGCGAGGCACTATCACAGCACAGGCCTACATTGATGTTTTAAGCACCTTCTTGCTTCCCACTGTTGAAGAGCAATTCGGGGATGGCGATTGCATCATTCAACACGGTCGACCACCTGTTAATAATTCACGGCCTGTTGCGAAGTGGTTACAGGACAGTAACATCCCTGTAATGGACTAGCCTGCAAGGAGTCCTGACCTGAATCCTATAGAACACCTCTGGGATGTTTTGGCAGGCCTCACCGACCGACATCGATACCTCTCCTCAGTGCAGCACTCCGTGAAGAATGAGCTGTCATTCCCCGACAAAACCTTCCAACACTTGACTGAACGAATGCCTGCGAGGGTGGAAGCTGTCATCAAGGCTAAGGGTGGGCCAACACCATATTGAATTCCAGCATTACCGATGGGGGGCGCCACAAACTTGTAAGTCATTTTCAGCCAGGTGTCCTGATACTATTGATCACATAGTGTATGAAATGTTCACGTAAAAGAAAAATGTCGCTGTTCATTGGCTCACATTCCTGTTGCCTAAGAGATGATATGGTGTTTGGTGCCAATTATCGAGCTACTTCACGCTTCTTTCATGCATATGTAGCAAGTTGGGCTGAAAGAAAATCACTGTTAAAACAAATACTTTCTTGCTATCACGACTGCACTTCAGGACAGCTCTCAGCGGAAAGATACCGAGCAGTGACGGGAGAACATGCTGGTTTCAACAATTGATGGGCCAGTCAATCGTTAGAATGAAACTCGTCTCTGCAGTGACGTCAGTTATGTGATAGTTTCCCACGCACTCCTCTGATTTCAATGACTTCACTTAACTCGAGATAAGAGCCTCATCTCTGAGGTTACGTCAGTTACATGAATGCTTTCACTCTGTGTCTAGGTAGGAGTGAGTTTACTTACATACTTATGCAGCGTTTTCGACTACACATAAGCAATGACTAGTGTTACCAACCTTATAGAGACAAATAACTTTTCTTATTTCAAGAAGAGATAAAAAAAAGCATATTTGTAAAAATGAAGTATTTTCAAAATTTATGTGTTTCTTTACTTCAGACCTCAACAATGAATTATTGGTTGGATTTAAAAGATAAGTTGTAAACTTAAATTTATGTTGAAATAAATGAACAATTTCTTTTTCAATTTAAATTTACCGAAGCTATATGTCTCTCTTACCGCCAGTTTGCGCTTATGCCGCTAATCCTGTTTCGATAGATGCTGAGCTGACGTGAACACAAAGCATATACGATGCATTTTGTTTCATTGTATTGTGACTTAATCACTTGATTCGTAAGCACAGGCTGCCACTTTTTCGCGATAAAGGTATGTCATCATTTGTTAGTTTTCTTTGCATGGGTAACCAGCCCAAACATTCGCCGAGACGAGTGTAGGGAAACACTCTAAAAAGCGTATTCAGACTGACAGCAGAACCGACAAAAAGACTGCAGGCTCTTTGATCTGAAAGAATGAATAATTCAATCAATATGCAAAACTCCAACAGGCCGTAGCTGTTGTTTTCATTCCCTTGCTTCCACAGACGTGTTTCACTCGAAAGAACTGAATGACTAATAATCGAACTGGTGTACGAGTATGAAACTACAATCGACTGTTTTCATTCTGCTGTTCCGACGGACTGGTTTAACTCAAAAGAATTAATGACTAATTAAACCCGATACGTGAAACTACCAGCGACTGAATCTGTTTTCTAACAACCTACTGAATCGAATGTTTTCATTCAGCTGTTCTCATCACTACCTCCAAACATGCGCTGATTGCGTCCAGAAAGTTTAGAAAACGGCAACAACCTTTTTTTTCACATTCTGGCATTGTGAGAATGAATAATATATAGAAGAGTATTAATTTGCTTGTTTGTTTGTAATTCATACAAATCCACAGTTTTTTTCCGATCTTAACAAAATTTTGCACTCTTTACCTTCAGGAGAAGAGGCAGATCAATCTCTACGTAAGATTTATTAATCGGATTTAAAACATATATGCATGTAATCTAGAAAGAGGAAAGGCTGTTACCAAAAAATCTATAAGTTCTTGGCCGATTTACTTCAAATTCCTACATTAATGTGAAACAATGAAGAAGAATATTAATGACAATTAAATGCCTAACAAACTAAATATATCGTGGTAAAATGACCGTAATTCCTATCGCGAGAATAAATTATAGAGGCAACACCTCATCAGAAACTTCCAGAACCTGACAGAAACGTGATTGCAAACTGTCATTTATTGATTAGTTGTTGTTGTTAAATATGGCATATACCCTGTAAGATATTTCAGTCCGTGTTTCACAAGTAATTACAGTGTCATACAAATGCCGAGGCAAGTTGTGGATATAGTGCCAAAACAAAAGTCCTAGATCGCGGGCCGATCAAAAGATCGGACAGAGCCCGAGATTTCCAGACCTTTCGAAGAGTTCGAGTCGTGCTCAAACACAGCCCTACTTCAAATAGTGAAAACTGAGCTGAAACAATAGGAGACGAATTCTTCAAAAACACAATGAGATACTTATCGCAAAATGTAACAACAGATGGCGCAATTAATTATCTTTTCACATATGTGAAGACGTATTTATTCGTCGCATTCCCTTGACACAGTGTAAGCCGATAGCAATTTCCCATGCCGCTATCGTTCCCTATGCGTATCAACAAGGTACAGGGCCAATCACTTTGTGTGGCACACATTGAACATCCCGGGCAACGCCAGGCACTGTAGCTATTTAATCATAAAGCTAAATCTAGTCATATATCCTTGACATTGTCAAGCTAGGGAGCGATCTAATGCAGAAACGGAAGAACAAACAGCCTTTACTGTGATAATAATTTTCAGCAAACTACGTTGCCATCATCAGATCTTCTGCACTACATTTCACTGAATCTTGACCAAATGCATCTTATATCGTTATCATATCACATAACGATGTTTCATGAACGTGTGAATAACAGTATATCAGCAAATGGAGTATCAAATAATTACATAAAACAACGTACATATTGCACTGTTTATACAAGCTCATGTTTGTACAGTGGCAGAATGAAGACTCCTTCTGCTAATATATGAACATGGGATTGTATAATCAGTTCTCATGTTCATGAAATATCGTTCTGTGATACAATGCGATATAAGATGCATTTGGTCAATATTCGGTGAAACGTAGTGCAGAAAATCCGATGATGGCAACGTAGTTTCTTGTTACCTGTCATCACAGTAAAGGCTGTACAATAGCAATTTTGACCGTTTCAAGTTGTACTTCTGTTTCTGCTAAATTTAGTTCTTGTTTATGAAAAACGATTATCCCGTTCTACTCATTACTCATTACTCCCGTTCTAGATAGTCCATGACGCAATGGTTACATTCACGCTCGGAATGCGGAAAGCGCTCAGAACTCCAGGTGGAAACTGCTGAGGCACAACTAGTATTAGATCTTCAGAGTCTCTGGAGGTACTGTCTGCTAAAAGTTAAAGATATTATTGTAATGCTATAGTGAAAGCCCTTATTTTCAAGGCATAGATGAAACGAGAGAGAGCTGCGCATAACCATTTAAATGCTAGTTGGGGGGGGGGGGGGGGGGGGGGGAGGGAGACTGAGCCAACCGAATAGCGACGTATCTTCTACCGTGTGGGGTCGCTAGTTAGGTAAATGTTTAACTGCAGTGTAAAAGAATTAGGTCCTGCGACTCTGCCATGCCGTTAGTAAAACAGCTGCACTGCGCGTCAAAATGTCCGGTAGATGTGCTGTCGGTTGACGGGAGAACCCTCGGGCATGGGTGTGTGTGTGTTTCTCCTTAGGATAATTTAGGTTAAGTAGCGTGTAAGCTTAGGGACTGATGACCTGAGGAGTTAAGTACCATAAGATTTCACACACATTTGAACATTTTTTGACGGGAGAACGGCATTTTGGCGCGCAGTATGGCTGTTTTACTAATGGCATGGCAGAGTCGCAGGTCCTAATTCTTTTACACTGCGGCTAAAGTGGTGCCGTGACCAGGATCCGCGATAACCCAGGTGACATAAAAACATAGAATGATTGACATACAGAAGGTAACAAAACAAAGAATAAACCCAGTGCCTGTGGCGGCGCGCACGAACTACTGACGCACGCGCGAAAAGTTAGACGCGCGCGCTCGGGCCCGCGATTGTTAGACCGCTGGGGGTCGCTACACGTATTTGTTGTCTTTCTGCATAAGTTGACTTTTGCTTTCCTGGTTGGGGTAGGTCCCTGAGGGTTTAAACTGCCACACATGACTGCCTCTCGTTTCATTTGTGTCTTGAAAAAGACTGGGTGTAAGTTATTTGAACATTCAGTACTTTCGGAGAAGCTCAGTTTCATATTCGTAAGGCTGGTGAACTTTTTTTTGTCTTGCTGTCTCTTGGCGAGTGATATAAGTTAATATCGTCGGTTGTCCTCCACGATTCGGATACGCCGTAACTTGCCGGACTTGTGACAGAAGTGCGTTCGACGGCTGTCTGCTGGTGTTGAGTTGGACAGATCTGGCGCGTCCTTCCTGTGTTCAGCTTACGTAACTCTGCGAGCTACGGGCGCATTTGTTTACATAATGCTTGCGTAACTGGAACAAGCAGTATATTTTCCCTCCGCGCCCGCGATTGCGATGTTAACAGGTAGAAGTGCCGGTGCTGCAGTAACTCTGTGCTTTCGCCAGTCCTTTGAAGACGTTCCGTGCTGCCGCAGAGACCACAGAACGGTGCTGTGCTCCTGTTGTCTTGTAGGACATTCGGAGCCGTCCTCACTATGCTCCGGAAACTTCCAGCGCTCAACCCACGTAGAGCTGTTTTGTTGCATGCGAACAGTCTGGGCCCTGGGCTAAATCTACTGTGGCCGCTCCAATACTTTCTGCCTCTGTGACAATGATGTTCGGTCTCGCATTTTCCTCGGTGTCATCTAACTTTTCGCATGGTATTCACCAAGTCTGGAGCAATGTAGCTACAGGAAGAGAATATTCATAATTTTTTCCTTATGATTATTTCGTCAAGGAGGGACGTAAGATACTATTCAAATAACTACCCTACCGATACATCGTACAACTGCTTGCACTAGCCTAATTATATGTTGCTCCACGACTATCCTTATTATATGCTGCTCGGTTCAAAATGGTTCACATGGCTCTGAGCACTATGCGACTTCACTTCTGAGGTCATCAGTCGCCTAGAACTTAAAACTAATTAAACCTAACTAACCTAAGGACATCACACACATCCATGCCCGAGGCAGGATTCGAACCTGCGACCGTAGTGGTCGCTCGGTTCCAGACTGTAGCGCCTAGAACCGCACGGCCACTCCGCCCGGCTCACAATCTACTTTAGGCAACCCTCAAGCATGAAACTCAATATACTATAGCCACTATAAATATGATAGACAACAAATTCTAGGCAACTAACATGGTGAAGGGACAGACAGGCAGATAGCCAATACGACAGGTTACTTTTTTTATTGTGATGTTGTTCCTAGTTAGGCGCACGTGGCAAAGGCTGGAACGATTTATTTTATTTTTGACTTGGACATAGCTTTTCTGGTTTCTGACCTTTCCTTTTTCGCAATGTAATTTTACGGTTTATCAAAATTTCATTCTTAGGTACATTGACCTAGTTTTCGACACCTACTAACAGTTATTTGCAACCGGTTGGCTGTATAATTCTATGTTGAAATTAATATACGGTCGCTGAGTAACAGCCATGTGTAAAAGTGTAATATTTCTCTATTTACTAATTACTGTCAATACTACGGCCTCACAAGAAGTGATGAATATAATTCTCGTATTCCTGTCTCAAACATAAATACACCCTCTCGTCTTCCATCTTATTCCGCTGACTGTGGTCTCTCTCTCTCTCTCTCTCTCTCTCTCTCTCTCTCTCTCTCTCTCTCTCTCTCTCCATCTCGTGCTATCCGCCCCCCCCCTCTCCCCACTAAGCCCATTCCCACATCGCACTTACTGTCACTTTGCAGTAGGTTGTGTTTCATTACAGTTATCATCATCTTCATAGCAAACATTCGTAGTCGAGTAGGTTTGTCTTCCAATCATCGGAGAGTCCGGACGTGACTGTACAATTCAGTGCGAGAGGTACACAGTTTGCCGCATTGATGACAGGCGTTCCTAGGTGGAGTATCGTCTATTCTTTCATTTAATCTCAATATTTGCTATCCTTTTCTGCTGTTTCCTTGAAAAGAAGTGCCCCCGATGGACTAGTGATTTCCAGGATGAACGGTCAAGGGCTGAGGACTCCCAATTGTTAACACTAATGTGACACATCTTCATGTTATCTTAAACTGATATTTAAATTGTTTCCTCAGACCTCCGACACATCGTTTGCCCCCTGTTAACTCAGAGTAAAACACTTGTTTGTGAGTGCTATTATTGAGCTTACGGGCTAGAAGTCTTGCTCATCGTAACTGGCACTTAAAAATCATCACTTGTATACCAGTTGTATATTCAAGGATGCTGGCAATGGCGCGTCGATCTTGCTGTATTGTACACAGAATCCTCCTCAGGCATCGTGCTGTTGATAATGTTCGAGCTTTCTGAAGTGCCGTCTGTAACAGATCCAGGCTGTAGATCTATGAAGCAATGTGGGAATTCAAACTGAATTGTATAAGAGTTCCCGGGCACATAGGGAGTCGCGAAAGCGAACTGGCTGATGCGGCTGCCAAGGAGGCTTGCTTCCTGCCACCTCCTGCTCGCTGTTCAGTCCCCATGTTGGCCGTCACTTCAGCTTCACTTGTGACCAGGAAGGCCAAGTGTTGATGGGAGACTCAGTGGCTGGAACTAAGGAGTGATAAACTACGCTCCGTAAAACCGTCAGCGCGAGCGTGGTTTACAACCTTCCGCCTGCGACGGCCTGAAGAAGTAGCCCTTACAAGACTTACAGTAGGGTATTGCCTGTTAACACATGCCTTCGTCTTCTGTCGCGAGGAACCCCCAGTATGTCACAGATGCGGGACACAGCTATGAGTACGACATATTTGAGTGTGTTTTATATGACAACCTGAGGGTTGATCTGGTTCTCCAACAGATCTGTCCTCTATTTTAACTCCTACCGAGGCGAGTGATGTTAGTGTTTATTCTGCCGTGTCACGTCGGTATTTTATTACGGGCTTGTCTGAAGCACACCTTATCGGGGTTTCTTCCAATTCTTGTGGGGGAATGAAACTTAATTTCCCGCTGTAGTGTTGTTTTTATTAGATTTTCACCGTGCCCGTCGGTACAACATAAACGGAAGGGCGCTCGTGATCTCGCTGTTAGCGCCCTCAACCACAAAACATCATCACTTGTATACGAGGAACTGTGTTTTAGCACTGACATCGTGGTTGTGAATAATCTCGCAAAGGATGGTAAAGTTCGATTAATTTTGTATTGAGTATCCAAATAGTTTCACTTGTGAGAGGATACTGACCTGGTATGGAAAGGTGTTAGTCACTTGAAGAGGCACTCCGCCGATGGTGACACTGATATTTCTTTGTCCTATCTAAGGTGCTTTTGGATGAAGACTCTGTGATTTGCTGGTATTCGGTTTGAGAACAATTTTTTTTGTAGACTGCAGGAAACGCATTCAGGATTAACACTATTTTTTCCTCCGACTGAGCTACAACCATATAATCAGCAGCATACTGTAACTCAATGAATACTGCAGAAAACTACTTTCAGACGGCTCAGATTAAACAGTTTCTCATCCATTGTCTTATTTAACTGTATTCCTTGTGGAAGATCATCTTTGCCTATCCACTTGACGTACGAGGAAAATAACACGGGGATAATCACGCATACTTAATGAACGCCGGTGTTAAAAATGGGATGAATCACCAACGGAGTCGTTATGTGTGCATAAACTAAAATAATATGATGTTAATACTTGATTATAGTCTCACCAAGTATAAATTACACACTATGCAATAGAAGCTGCAAATTATAACGAGTGTTTTGAGTCTCACTGTATGTTAAAAGTATGTGAAATCTTGTGTTGATTATGTACGGGTGTCAACAAAAATTGTTAAATGGCACTCGACTACGTATTTCTTTATTTTATTTCGTCAATCTATGTAAACGGAAATAATACGAAATTCAGTACTACATCGCATTACTGTAACATAGGTTAAATATGTTTCATTTGAGTCATGTAGTACTGCCATAAACATACTATATCGTTCCAGATGTAAGGGAGAAAGTGAAACTTTTTCTCTAACGCAGAAAAAGAATGTTGTGTGGTCAGACACAGGTAATATGTTACAGTACTTTTGTCTCGGTAATCCCGACTGAGGCAGTACTCTCGTAAGGCAGACAGCTAGCTGCGTCGTTCTGCTACTGTTAGGTGAAAAATGAAGTAGTAGCTCTGAAACGCATTTGGACAGAAATGTTCTTAATCTCAATATATAAAAGGCTATGTCCCGACTGACTGACTGACTCATTCATTCACCCATCATCGCCCCGCACAAACAACTATGGATAGAAGCTTGAAATTTGCAGAGGATGTTGATCGTTCAAGAAAGTTTTCCGATATTTCACCCCTACATGTGTGAAACGGGCGATGAAATGTTATAAGAAAATATTTCACTGTGAAAGCATTTTTAGAGCTAAATCTTTGAAAATTGGTATTTGGCTTCTTTCGAAATTGAAAAATACATGTTTCACTGTTTTTGAAAATTCAACACCTAAGGGGGTGAAACACGGCCATATTGACTCCCTGACACATCATTGCCCAGTCCAAACCTCTAAGGATAGAAACTTGAAATTTGGAGATGTTGTTCTTATACTGTAGGCATTGTTGAAGAAGGGATTGTTGGAAATTCTGTGCCTAAGGCGGTGAAATAGGGGATGAAAGGCTGTTTGAAATTTTAAAACAATTTTGAAGTTAGAGCTACAAAAATTGGTATTTGGTTTCTCAGTCAGAAATAAAAAGAAATACGTTTAGGTAACCACTAATGGAGTATAATAGTGGGTAAGCGTCTATTTGAAAATCAATCATTATTAAAGAACCACTAAAAGCATTTTAAAAGCTACACCTAAGAAAACTAGTATTTTACTTCTCGGTTAGAAATAAAAGAATACGTGTTTCACTATTTTTCGAAATTCAACCACTAAAGAGTGAAATAGGGGACGAAAATTTTTAAGAAAACATTTCGTTATGTTAAAAAAGTTCCAAAGCTGAATCTTTGAAAATTGTTGTTTAACTTCTCTGTTATATATAAATAAATATCAGAATCGGTTTTTGGACAGAAGTGGATTCGGAAAGACTATGCTTCCACGTCCTTAGCTAGCATGACTACCTTAGAAGGTGTTGTAGTTTTTGAAGAACATAAAAATTCGATTAAAGAAAAACAAAAAAACTCGCTGCAGACCATCCAATCTACGCGAGCGAAGCAGCGGGTGCTAAGATAGTCAATACATCGCTAACTTATAAATAGAGATGAACAACAATGCGCGCCTCAAGGCAATCCGTTGTTCTTAAATATTAGAACCCCCGCCCCGTTCCGTTTCCTTGCTCCCGCGCCTCTTTTGTTTTATCGAGGCATCCTCATCTTGCCTGTAATATGGGAAGCATTCGACATCAAAGGTTCTCTTGCACGGGATCGCAAACATGACTTTGTATCTTTTCATCGCGTAGCCGCCCCTTTTCCTCGTTTCACACACACACACACACACACACACACACACACACACACACACACAATCTTCCGGAACCGCAGTGCCGCCACGCGCGCTCCGTCTACGGCGGCCATCGATCCGGAGGTTGGTGACGTCACGGCGAGGGCTCCGTGAGTCACGCGCCCGGCCCGCCTGGCGCGCAGCCAGAGAGAGCCCAGGCGTGCCTGGAGTACTCCACGGGCCGCTGGAAGCCACGGCGCGTCAGCTGGCGAGCCCCGCGGCTGTCACACTCTCCGCCATTCATATGTGCATAGCTGCACTCCCTTCCCACGGTGTACGTTTACAAGCTAAACGTCACGGTATGCCTTTGTACCGACCGTACGCCCACCGGAGAAAATACTGGTAACCTCTTTTAAAAGGCTGGTCACTATGAAGTGCTGTGCATGCTTAGAACTGGCAACAACCCGCCATGTGACCCGCCACCGCTGATGTTAAGTCGTAGCAGTCAAGTAATATGTTCGTGCCAGTCGGTTGTATGGAATCATTGGAGTAAGATGGCAGTCCCCCCATGAACCATGGGGGAGGCTTGCGTGCCTCAGCGATACAGATGGCCGTAACGTAGGAGCAACCACAACGGAGGGGTATCTGTTGAGAGGCCAGACAAACGTGTGGTTCCTGGAGAGGGACAGCAGCCATTTCAGTAGTTGCAGGGGCAACAGTCTGGATGATTGACTAATCTGGCCTTGTAACACTAACCGAAACGGCCTTGCTGTGCTGGTACTGCGAACGGCTGAAAGCAAGGGGAAACTACAGCCGAAATTTTGCCCGAGGGCATGCAGCTTTACTGTATGGTTAATGATGATGGCGTCCTCTTGGGTAAAATATTTCGGAGGTACCCCCATTCAGATCTCCGGCCGGGGACTACTCAAGAAGACGTCGTTATCAGGAGAAAGAAAACTGGCGTTCTATGGATCGGAGCGTGGAATGCCAGATCCCTTAATCGGGCAGGTAGGTTAGAAAAATTAAAAAGGGAAATGGATAGGTTAAAGTTAGATATAGTGGGAATTAGTGAAGTTCGGTGGCAGGAAGAACAAGACTTCTGGTCAGGTGAATACCGGGTTATAAATACAAAATCAAATAGGGGTAATGCAGGAGTAGGTTTAATAATGAATAAAAAAAATAGGAGTGCGGGTAAGCTACTACAAACAGCATAGTGAACGCATTATTGTGGCCAAGATAGACACGAAGCCCATGCCTATTACAGTAATACAAGTTTATATGCCAACTAGCTCTGTAGCTGACGAAGAGATTGATGAAATATATGATGAGATAAAAGAAATTATTCAGGTAGTGAAGGGAGACGAAGATTTAATAGTCATGGGTGACTAGAATTCGAGAGTAGGAAAAGGGAGAGAAGGAATCATAGTAGGTGAATATGGATTGGGGGTAAGAAATGAAAGTTGAAGCCGTCTGGTAGAATTTTGCACAGAGCATAACTTAATCACAGCTAACACTTGGTTCAAGAATCATAAAAGAAGGTTGTATACATGGAAGAATCCTGGAGGTACTAGAAGATATCAGACAGATTATATAATGGTAAGACGGAGATTTAGGAACCAGGTTTTAAATTGTAAGACATTTCCAGGGGCAGATGTGGACTCTGACCACAATCTATTGGTTATGAACTGTAGATTAAAACTGACGAAACTGCAAAAATGTGGGAATTTAAGGAGATGGGACCTGGATAAACCGACGAAACCAGAGGTTGTACAGAGTTTCAGGGAGAGAACAATTGACAGAAATGGGGGAAAGAAATACAGTAGAAGAAGAATGGGTAGCTCTGAGGGATGAAGTAGTAGTGAAGGCAGCAGAGGATCAAGTACGTAAAAAGACGAGGGCTAGTAGAAATCCATGGATAACAGAAAAATATTGAATTTAGTTAATGAAAGGAGAAGATATAAAAACGCAGTAAATGAAGCAGGCAAAAAGGAATACAAATGTCTCAAAAATGAGAAAGATAGGAAGTGCAAAATGGCTAAGCAGGGATGGCTAGAGGACAAATGTAAGGAGTAGAGGCTTATCTCACTAGGGGTAAGATAGATACTGCCTAAAGGAAAATTAAAGAGACCTTTGGAGAAAACAGAGCCACTTGCATGAATATCAAGAGCTCATATGGAAACCAAGTTATAAGCAAAGAACGGAAAGCAGGAAGGAGTATATAGAGGGTCTATACAAGGGCGACGTACTTGAGGACAATACTATGGAAATGGAAGAGGATGTAGATGAAGATGAAATGGGAGATATGATACTACTTGAAGTGTTTGACGTAGCACTGAAAGACCTGAGTCGAAACAATGCCCCGGGAGTATACAACATTCCATTAGAACTACTGACAGCCTTGGGAGAGCCGATCCTGACACAGGGACCAATGACCGTAGCAGTTTGGTCCCTTTAACCCCACAAACCAACCAACTGGTCCTGACAAAACTCTACCATCTGGTGAGCAAGATGTATGAGACAGGCGAACTACCCTCAGACTTCAAGAAGAATATAATAATTCCAATGCCAAGGAAAGCAGGTGTTGACTGATGTGAAAATTACCGAACTATCAGTTTAATAGGTCACAGCTGCAAAAAACTAACACGAATTCTTTACAGACGAATGGAAAAACTGGTAGAAGCCGACCTCGGGGAAGATCAGTTTGGATTCCGTAGAAATGTTGGAACACGTGAGGCAATACTGACCCAACGACTTATCTTAGAAAATAGATTAATGAAAGGCAAACCTGGGGGAATTAGATCAGGAAATGAGACACTCAAAGTAGTAAACGAATTTTGCTATTTGGGGAGCAAAATAACTGATGATGGTCGAAGTAGAGGAGATATCAAATGTATACTGGCAATGTCAAGGAAAGCGCTTCTGAAGAAGAGAAATTTGTTAACAACGAGTATAGATTGAAGTGTCAGGAAGTCGTTTCTGAAAGTATTTGTGTGGAGTGTAGCCATGTATGGAAGTGAAACATGGACGATAAATAGTTTGGACAAGAAGAGAATAGAAGCTTTCTAAATGTGATGCTACAGAAGACTGCTGAAGATTAGATGGGTAGATCACATAATTAATGAGGGCGTACTGAATAGAATTGGGGAGTAGAGGAGATTGTTGCACAACTTGACAAGAAGAAGGGACCGATCGGTAGGACATGTTCTGAGGGATAAGGGATCACAAATTTAGCATTGGAGGGCAGCGTGGAGGGTAAAAATCGTAGAGGGAGACCAAGAGATGAATACACTAAGCAGATTCAGTAGGATGTAGGTTGCAATAAGTACTGGGAGATCAAGAAACTTGCACAGGATAGAGTAGCATGGAGAGCTGCATCAAACCAGTCTCAGGACTGAAGACCACAACTACAACAACAACAACAACAACAAGATGGCAGTCTACATCGTCCACTGACATTAACCTATTAATTACCAATTTTTTCTTCAATCTACATTTATTTCTAGGTTGCATTATTGACACGCAGACTGTGAAAAGGACTGTGAAATAAGAAAAAAAGAAACTTGAAGAAATCTCTATATTTTAAGCGATCCATATTTAAGTCTCTTTTTACACCTTCATTTATTTTTTGTGCCAAAGAACAAAGGTTTATATATGGAGCCCCACATTGCACACAGGGAAAGTAAGTGTTTCCGGACACATGTCCACGTAACATATTTTCTTTCTTTGTGTGTGAGGAATGTTTCCTGAAAGTTTGGCTGTACTTTTTTGTAACACCCTGTAGAAAAGTCAAAACAGCCCTCGGTGAAAGGAAGGGTGGTAACATTAAGAGTGCAATGGTAATTCCACAGTTAAACGCAGAGGAGAGAGCAGATAGGTGGAAAGAGCTCATTGAAGGCTTCGAGGAGGGCGAAGACTTGTCTGACGACGTGATAGAAGAAGAAACAGGGGTCGATGGGGAAAAGGTAGGGGATCCAGTGTTAGAATCAGAATTTAAAAGCGCATTGAACGATTTACGATCGAATAAAGCAGAAGGGAAAGATAACATTCCACCAGAATTTCTAAATTCGTTGGGGGAAGTGGCGACTAAATCTCTATTCAAGTTGGTGTGTAGAACGTATCGCGATACACCATTTGACTTTCGGATAAACATCATCCACACAAATTAAAACTGTGTGCCTGACCGAGCCTAGAACTGTAAAGTTTCGAAAGTAGGAGGCGAGGTACTGGCAGAAGTAACGCTGTGAGGACGGGGCGTCAGTCGTGCTTGGGTAGCTCAGATGGTAGAGCACTTGCCCGCAAAAGGCAAAGCTCCCGAGTTCGAGTCTCGGTCCGGCACACAGTTTTAATCTGCCAGGAAGTTTCATATCAGCGCACACTCCGCTGCAGAGTGAAAATCTCATTCTGGAATCATCCACACAGATTGTAAGAGCTGGCAATTGCGTACATTGTCACACAAACAGCTTAACAGCTCATGCATCCGGCCGGCCGGTTTGACCGAGCGGTTCTAGGCGCTGCAGTCTGGAACTGCGCGACCGCTACGGTCGCAGGTTCGAATCCTGCCTCGGGCATGGATGTGTGTGATGTCCTTAGGTCAGTTAGGTTTAAGTAGTTCTAAGTTCTAGGGGACTGATGACCTCAGATGTTAACTCTCACAGTGCTTAGAGCCATTTGAACCATTTGAGCTCACGCATCCAAGTTTCTGACAATAATATACAGAAGAATGGAAAAGAAAATTGAGGATCTGTTAAATGACGATCACTTTAGCTTCAGGAAAGTTAAAGACATGCCGGAGAGGCACTCCTGATGTTGCGGTTGATAATGGAAGCAAGACTAAAGAAAGATCAAGACTTTTCGTCGGAATTGCCGACTTGGAAAAAGCGTTCGACAATGTAAAATTGGGCAAGAAGTTCGGAATTCTGATAAAAATTGGGGTGGTGTATAGGGAAAGGCGAGTACTATACAATATGTACAAGAGCCAAGAGGGAAAAATAAGAGTGGAAGACTAAGAACGAAGCGCTCGGATTAAAAAGGGTGTAAGACAGGAAAGCAGTTTTTCGCTCCTGCTGTTCTATGTATATGTCGAAGAAACAATGATGGAAATAAAAGAAAGATTTAAGAGTGGGATTAAAATTAAAAGTGAAAGGATATCAAAATAAGATTCGCTGTCATAAGTGAAAGTGAAAAATTGCTGGATCTACCGAATGGAATGAACAGTCTAATGAGTACAGAACATGGATTGAGAGTATATCGAAGAATAATGAAAGTATAAGAGGCAGCAGAAATGAAAACAGCGAGAAATATAACATCAGGATTTATCATCATGAAATAGATGAAGTTAAAGAATTATTTTACCTAGGTAGCAAAATAACCCATGACGGACGGAGCAAGGACATCAAAAGCATACTAGCACTGACAAAACGGGCGTTCCTGGCCAAGAGAAGTCTACTAGTATCAAACATTGGTTTTAATTTGAGGAAGAAATTTCTGAGAATGTACCTTTGGAGCGTAGCGGTGTGGTAATGAAATATGGACTGTGGGGAAATCGGAACAGAAGAGAATCGAAGTATTTGAGATGTGGTGCTACAAAAGAATGTTGAAAAGAAGGTGGACTGATAAAGAAGGAATGAGGAGGTTATCCGGAGAATCGGTGAGGGAAGGAATATATGGAAAACACTGACAAGAAGAAGGGAAAGGATTGTAGGACATCTGTTACATCATCACGCAAAAAGTTCTACGGTAGCGGAGGGAGCTGTAGAGGGTAAAAACTGTAGAGGAAGACAGAGATTGGGATACATCCAGCAGATAATTGGTGGCATAGTTCGCAAGTGCTGCCCTGAGCAGAAGAGGTTGGTACAGGGGAGGAATTCGTGGCGGGCCGCATGAAACCAGTCAGAAGACTGGTGACTCAAAAACAGTTAATTATCAGCGGGGATCAAGTGAAACTAGCAATAAAATGCAGAACAGTTATTATTTTCCGTGTGAGAATCAAACTATATGCAACACTAAAACGGTTACATATCTTAAGAAAGGCAAAATATGAGGAGAAGAAAACTTACATACTTCTGGACCAGAATTTGGCAACCTCAAGAGCTCTAATTGTAGTGTTCGTTAATTTTGCTATGGTACTCTAAAGTGTGTACTAGTGACACTGTAAGAAGTGAAGTAAAGTCTACGAAGCCCCACATTTACAAAACAAAGCTCCACACTCAGTCCCCATCGCTGGAGGCTAGTTTAGCTCTGTCTGACTTCAGACCTGATTCAGTTCCGTGGCTTTCATATAGTTTATCGTTCTGGCCATGAGGGAGTGCTTATTCTGCTAACGTTTCTATTTCAAGATGCTGGGTAGTCGCCTTTGCTGTGATGGCGCTGTGAGTGCGTCAGTCCTGTTAAGAAAACTTCTCAACTTAAGTCGTGGACGTGCTTAGGATAAGAAATAAACGGAGGATGAACTCCAGATGTTGTTATTTTGGTATTTTCCTTTCTGGCTATTCTTTTTCGTCGAATGCCAGGAGAGACTCTAGCGAGATAATACAACTTCTCCAGAGGAGTGGGTCAAGTTGCTTCTGGCAACCACTGTCAGCTTGATGTTCCGACATTGCTGCTTAAAAAACAAGGCGTGATCCAATGTAATATGAAAGTATTTTGCAGCTGTGGTGTGTTCCTGTGCCTTCCTTCACATATAACTCGGGAATCCATAACATCTCGAAAATCGTTTGAGGTATCTAGAGAAATTTGGCAACAAGTGACATTACGCAAGGTGTACGGTATTTTCATATGTGTTTAAGAGTTGGAATTTTTTATCTTCCCAGAAATTAATGCAAAACCGTCTAGGTTCCCGGAACGGTATCACTTTTTAGGGCGTTGAAGAGCATCTGAGAAGAGGATTTCAGTGATATAATTTCCTTTAATTTTCAGAATGAATCTTCCACTCTGCAGCGGAGTGTGGGGTGTTTTCAAACTTCCTGGCAGATCTAACTTGGTGTTGGTCTGGGATTCAAACCCAGAACCTTAGCTACTGCGAACAATGCTCTACCCGACTAAACTATCTAGGCCCGTCGTAGCTATACTTCCGCCATAACCCTTGTCCAATCCTTCAAACGTAACAGAAATTTTCGTGAATACCTTGCGGAACTTCCACGTCTGGAAGAAGGCATACTGCGGGGAAATAGCTTATCTGCCAGGAAGCTTCAGCCTTCATTAGTGTTTGCGGTTTAAGACGAAAGCAACCGGCTCAGCAACTTTTTCCTATGTTTCGTTGACAGTGGAGGTGAACTGCGCGTAGCCTAGGCGCTTCTACCTCGCGTTTAACACACTTGGTCGAAAAGCGCGAGGGACTCATGAATAGCGATGTTGGTGTGTGTATGGAAAGTGCTTCCGATGACTGGCATGTGCTGCAAATTGCCTGCCACCTAACCTACTTTTCACTCACTCACTCACTGCACATACGGCTATTTCATAGATGACTGTGCCTTTGTACGCACCTTAAACAGGAAGAGATGAGACAACGCTAGATCGAACGTCCATATATGTACTGCGCTAATGGCGGACTCGTGCCCTCTGACGTGGCATCTCAGGCACGTAACAGAATGTTGTACTTAGTCAGGAATTAGTC
The DNA here is from genome assembly GCF_023864345.2 of Schistocerca serialis cubense. Classification (NCBI taxonomy): domain Eukaryota; kingdom Metazoa; phylum Arthropoda; class Insecta; order Orthoptera; family Acrididae; genus Schistocerca; species Schistocerca serialis. The sequence goes on along the minus strand of NC_064642.1, from coordinate 315,536,035 downwards.
ACGTCGCAGATGACCAGTGGAACAGGTGAATGACTAAGTCCTGGTCGCTGTATGTGTCATTGACAGTAAGGCAGATATCCGATGCTAGACCAAGCTTCCTGCAAGTGTAAAAGATTTTTACCCTAGGAAACAACAATAAGCGATTAATTCCTGCAGATTCTTTTATTTAAACAGTGTTTCGCGTTTGAAAAAAGCCGTGCACAGGTGGTTACTACAGGTTCATCAGTGAACGAATCTTGTCCTGTTGTTTTTGGTTTCCGAACTCTTATGCATGGTCACTTTCATTAGGTTTTCCCCTCTTACAATGACGTTTTCTTCTGAGGGCATCACAGTTTCAGCTTGAGATCAGATAATTACGTATGGTCTTTTTTTTTTCTCCATGTTCTAAACTGGTTGTTGTGTTTCTTGGAGCAAAAATTTTTAACTCAGTTTCTGACTCGTAACTCTTTCGAGGTGTAGTTTCTTACATGATGTCTATATTCAAAATTTGTCTCAAAATGTCTGGCATCAATGAAAAAGCGTCTCTGTAAGTAGCTGTGTAGCGGCGCGCCTTCCGTACCCGGCTATCCGAGCGGGTGAATCAAACAGAGCACACAAGGCGTTTGAGAACCTGTGACGCTACCTTTATCTCGAGAAAGGCGTAGCGAGTCGTTGGGAGCAGCCAATTCGATCAGGTTTCGTGGAGTTACGACGTGGCGCAATACCAAGCCAATGACCACATAAATTTCATAGCAGGCGGCGCAAATGTCAGTCTGTGTCTTCGGCGGAATACTGTGAAAATGTCGCCCAGAAAAGGTTACGACTTCTTGGCAACCACTGTAAATTGTCTTAGGTTGAGAATCCACAAGTAAGAAATACAGAAAGTTTCGCGGTTCGCCTTTTCAGTTTACACAAAAGGAAGAAAGTTAATTACATTGCAAGTAATGTAACTCGTATCTTTGAAACGTCTGGAAAAATAAAGCTACCTATTCTGTAATAAATCTGCGTAAAAGGAAAGTACTGCGATAGGAAATCCAAAAGCCGATTCGAGCACCCCAGTAGTTCATGAGGCATTGTTTTATTGGAGGAGTGCTATTGCTTTCCTCCGATAAGCAAACTGACCTTACATACGGTTATAGAAAGCGCACTTCAGCGTCGAATTTCAAAAATGGTTCAAATGGCTCTGAGCACTATGGGACTCAACTGCTGAGGTCATTAGTCCCCTAGAACTTAGAACTAGTTAAACCTAACTAACCTAAGGACATCACAAACATCCATGCCCGAGGCAGGATTCGAACCTGCGACCGTAGCGGTCTTGCGGCTCCAGACTGCAGCGCCTTTAACCGCACGGCCACTTCGGCCGGCTCGTCGAATTTCAACCAGTGTGCAGATTCGGATTTTTGATATATATAGAGACAGAGAGAGAGAGAGATGGCGGTAGTATCGCGTACACAAGGTGCAAGAGGATAGTGCAATGCGGCGTTGTCATTTCTACTCAGGTGATTCATGTGAAAAGCTATCCGACGTGATTATGGTTGCACAACAGGAGTTAGCAGACTTAGAACGCGGAATGGTAGTTGGAACTAGACGCTTCGGACATTCCATTTCGGAAATCGTTAGGGAATTCAGCATTCTGAGATCCATAGTGTCTTAAGAGTGTGCCGAGAATACCAAATTCCAGGCATTAACTTTCACTGCGGACAGCGCACGGGCGGACAAACTTCACTTAACGACCGAGAGCAGCGGCGTTTGCGTAGAATTGTCAACCCTAACAGACAAGCAACACTGCGTGAAACAACCGCAGAAATCAATGTGGGATGTACGACGGACGTATCCGTTAGAACAGTGCGCGAAATTTGGCATTAATAGCCTGTGGCAGCAGACGACCAACGAGAGTGCTTTGCTGACAGCACATCACTTGCAGCGCCTCTCCTGGGCAAGTGACCGTGTCGGTTGCACCCTAGACGACTGAAAAACCGTGCCTGATCAGATTAGTCCCTATTTCATTTGGTAAGAGCTGATGATAGGGTTCTAGTGTGGGGCAGACCCCACGAAACGATGGACCCAAGTTGTCGACAAGGCACTGTGCAAGTGGGTAGTAGCTCCGTAATGGTGTGGGGTGTGTTTACATGGAATGTACTGGGTGTTCTGGTCCAGCTGAACCAATTATTGACAGGAAATGGTTATGTTCGGCTACTTGCAGATCATTTTTTTTTTTTTTTTTTTCCCAATTAACGATTGAACTTTTATGTATGAGAAGGCGCCATGTCACGAGGCCACTATTGTTCGCGATTGGTTTGAAGGACAGTCTGGACAGATCGAGCGAATGGTTTTGCTACCGCCACAGCCCCATATGAATCTTATCGAACAATTAGGGGACATAATCGAGAGACATAATCGCGCACAAAATCCTGCACCGGCAGCATTTTCGCAATTATGGCCGGATATAGACGCAGCGTGGTTCAATATTTCTGCAGGGCCTTCCAACGATGGTCGAGATGCTGCACTATGCCGGCCAAAAGCGATCCGACAAATTATTACGAGCTGTCTCAAGACTTTTGTCACCAGGGAAAATTGCTACAAGTGTAGGAAACAGCCTAACACTGACATGCAATGAGCAGTAGTATTACGAAGTAAGATGTACGGAATTTGATTTATGGGGGATTCGTAAAATTCTGGGTGTCTCAAAAAGATTCAACCTATTTCATAAGACTAAATTTTCTACATGGGTTGTTGTTGTTATGGTCTTCAGTCCTGAGACTGGTTTGATGCAGCTCTCCATGCTACTCTATCCTGTGCAAGCTTCTTCATCTCCCAGTACTTACTGCAACCTACATCCTTCTGAATCTGCTTAGTGTATTCATCTCTTGGTCTCCCTCTACGATTGTTACCCTCCACGATGCCTTCCAATACTAAATTTGTGATCCCTTGATGCCCCAGAACATGTCCTACCAACCGGTCCGTTCTTCTTGTCAAGTTGTGCCACAAATTCCTCTTCAACCCAATTCTATTCAATACCTCCTCATTAGTTATGTGATCTACCCACCTAATCTTCAGCATTCTTCTGGAGCACCACATTTCGAAAGCTTCTATTCTCTTCTTGTCCAAATTATTTATCGTCCATGTTTCACTTCCATACATGGCTACACTCTATACAAATACTTTCAGAAACGACTTCCTGGCACTTAAATCTATACTCGATGTTAACAAATTTCTCTTCTTCACAAAGGCTTTCCTTCCCATTGCCAGTCTACATTTTATATCCTCTCTACTTAGACCATCATCAGTTATTTTGCTCCCCAAATAGCAAAACTACCCTACTACTTTAAGTGTCTCATTTCCTAATCTAAGTCCCTCCGCATCACCCGGTTTAATTCGACTACGTTACATTGTCCTCGTTTTGCTTTTGTTGATGTTCATCTTATATCCTCCTTTCAAGACACTGTTCATTCCGTTCAACTGCTCTTGCATGTCCTTTGCTGTCTCTAACAGAATTACAATGTCATCGGCGAACCTCAAAGTTCTCCATGGATTTTAATACCTACTCCGAATTGTTCTTTCGTTTACTTTACTGCTTGCTCAATACACAGATCGAATAGCATTTGGGAGAGGCTACAACCCTGTCTCACTCCCTTCCCAACCACTGCTTCCCTTTCATGCCCATCGACTTTTATAACTACCATCTGGTTTTTGTACAAATTGTAAATAGCCTTTCGCTCCCTGTATTTTACCCCTGCCACCTTTAGCATTTGAAAGAGAGTATTCCAGTCAACATTGTCAAAAGCTTTCTCTAAGTCTACAAATGCTAGAAACGTAGGTTTGCTTTTCCTTAATCTGTCTTCTAAGATAAGTCGTAGGGTCAGTATTGCCTCACGTGTTCCAACATTACTATGGAATCCAAACTGATCTTCCCCGAGGTCGGCTTCTACCAGTTTTTCCATTCGTCTGTAAAGAATTCGCGTTAGTATTTTGCAGCTGTAACTTATTAAACTGATAGTTCGGTAATTTTCTCATTTGTCAACACCTGCTTTCTTTGGGATTGGAATTATTATATTCTTCTTGAAGTCTGAGGATATTTCGCTTGTCTCATACATCTTGCTCACCAGATGGTAGAGTTTTGTCAGGACTGGCTCTCCCAAGTCCGTCGCTAGAATGCAGTCTACTACAGGGGCCTTGTTTCGACTCAGGCCTTTCAGTGCTGTGTCAAACTCTTCACGCAGTATCGTATCTCCCATTTCATCTTCATCTACATCCTCTTCCATTTCCATACTATTGTCCTCAAGTACATCGCCCTTGTATAGACCCTCTATATACTCCTTTCACCTTTCTGCTTTCCCTTCTTTCCTTAGAACTGGGTTTCCATCTGAGCTCTTGATATTCATACAAGTGGCTCTCTTTTCTCCAAAGGTGTCTTTAATTTTCCTGTAGGCAGTATCTATCTTACCCCTAGTGAGATAAGCCTCTACATCCTTACATTCGTCATCTAGCCATCCCTGCTTAGTCATTTTGCACTTCCTGTCGATGTTATTTTTGAGACGTCTGTATTCCTTTTTGTAAAAATGCAAATCTGTGGTGAATTTTGTCCTAGACATCGAAACTAAAAGCTTGTCTTGACGCCACTGTAAGCTGCCAGTTCTTGCAGTTGTCACTAGCAGATTCCGTGGTGCAGCTTCTTCGCTTGCTCTATTATTGAAATCACGTACATGGATATGTTGGAGATTTGCCTTTCTTCTTAGTAGCGAGATTATGCCGAAACCACCGCACTGGAGCCTGCATGTAAGGTTCTGAACATTGAGCTGCCTAGAACGCATAGGCCGTAAGAGGAGCACAGATCCAGCATTATACCACTGGTCTCCAAGGTCGTCTGTTCTCACGGTTTGCGATTTCTTTTTGTCGAGGTTTGTGAACACTTTCCCGCCCCCTATCCTTTCAGGAACTGCAACGCCGCAGCAGCAGCAGCAGCAGTAGAGCAGGGAATGTAGTAATTGTAGACATATTCTCAAACATATGGGACGAGTAAGAATATCATCTGCAAAATGAGACGGTTCTTCTGGAAATAAAAATTTTGTAGTCGTATACCTAAGGTAATCCCAAGTTTCTATCTTCATTCGTCTGGAAAATGAAAAGACAAGGTGCAGTCAGGAACCCCACAAGTAAGTGCGATAGGACCACAGTAATTCTCGATATACGTAAGTGATCTGACGGCCAAGGTGAGCAGCAATGATGCTGTGGTGTAACGGAAGGTGTCGCCGTTCAGTGATTGTAGGAAGGTACAAGATGACTTATACAGAATTTCAAACTGGTGTGTTGAATGGTACCTAGCACTAAACGTATAGTAATGTAAGTTAATGCGAATTAGGACGAGAAACAATCCCGCGACCTTCCACTACGTTAGTAGTGTGCTACTTCACACAGCCGTGTCTCTTAAATATGCAGATATAACGCTGCAAAGCGATATGAAATAGAACGAGCACGTAGAGAGGATAGTAGGGAAAGCGAATGGTTGACTTCGATTTATTGGGAAAATTTTTGGAAAGTGTGTTTCGCCTGTAAAAGCGACCGCGTTTAGAACACTAGTGCGGCCCATTCTTGAGAACTGTTAGAGTGTCTGGGATTCCCAGCAAATCAGAGGCGGGCTGCTACATTTGTTACCGGGGGTTCGATCAATACACGAGTGTTACGGAGATGGCTCGTGAACTCAAATGAGAATCCCTGGAAGCAAGGCGACTTTCTTTTCGCGGAACACTATTGAGATAATTTAGAGAACCGGAATTTGAAGTTTACGGCGGAACGATTCTAATGCCGCCAGCGTACATTTCGCCTAAGGACCATGAAGACAAGATAAGGGTCTCGTATAGAGTCATACAAACAGTTGTCTTTCCTTCGCTCTGTTTGCGAGTGGAAAAGGGAGGGAAATAACTGGTAGTGGTATAACGTACCCGCCGCCACGCACTGTGCTTTGGTTTGCAGAGTAAGTAGATGTGAATGTAGAAGTCTTGTGTAAATGGATGATTCTGTCTGATACGCCCTGCAGAACGCCTAAAAGCCTATAGTGCAGTCTCCATTGTTTTCGGGTATTTTAAAATTCCGCCTAGGACATTGCCAACAGTGTTGTAAGCTTAAAATCTGATATATCGAGGATCTTGGAGGGAAAATAAAAAAAATATTTTCGATCTCTGTCTATTTATTTGGAACTTTCTGACATTACAAAGAAGACAGAAACGACGACTACATAGTGAAGAAATTATTGGGAAAAACCTGATGCTTCATATTACTGCTTGTGATACAGTCATTGATTCAACTGACCGTTTACTACATTTCCACTGTATTTCGGTCATAAGGCAGCTTCGTATGTCCAACGCACGTGGATTATTACTTCTTTCGTCCCTTTTGTCAAACAAGATTGCTGTAGCAAGTTGCGGTTTCTCAACTGTCCTGTTAGTAACTCCGTCTTGACCTCAACATTGTGTTCTTGATCTGCTAGCCAGGCAGGACGATGAGCTGCGACCTTGCGCCTCGCATAACAGCTTTCTAAGCACTGCCGTCACAGCTGGAATCGATCTGTTAACGCCCTGGATCATAGCTCCGCCATTCCAACGCGCGTTTGCTACGTGTTACAGGCTGTTGACGTCTAGCGCAGTGGCACATGTTTGCTTGTCTGAGCGAGAGGATAATGGTTGTCTGGATAAGGTTAAGCGATGCGCTGCATCCTGGCGCTATCGTTAATAGTCTCTCATTTGCGACGACTCGAGTTCAGAACCCGGTCCGGTCTATAGAGTTACGTTGCCGCGGTGCCGCTATAGTACTTAAGACAATTTCCGAGACGGTCCATTTCCTTCTACATTACGGACTTTTTCTCTGTGTCTAAGGACCTCGCTATAGACGGGACGCTACCAATACATCTACAATCTGCCAACCATCCGGCGTGTACTTCGGCGATCGAGAAGAACGGCCGTTCAAATGAATTAAAATTATTCTTTTTTGCGACCTGAGAGTGGTGAAGAAGCAGTCTGTTGCCTTGAAATGTACGCCAAAAACTGACGCACGGTGTCTCTCTTTAGCGCCTGTCATTGTATTTACTGGATTTTGTTCACGCTATTTGCTTTTTGCAATGCTCTGTGTAAGACAGAGTATTTGTTTATTTTTTAATATTTTTCTTACAGGTCTTATTGCTTCTTACTCTTCGCATTCGTCTTACTTGCTCTGTTCTTGTCTGGATCTTCTCTTATCATGAACAGTAGTACTGCATTAGAATTTCTCTCTGATCAAAAAGTCATGCTTCAAACATGTGACTTTATTGCTCGTAATATGACGCGTTTCGGATTTAGCCATCTTTAGATATGTAGGAGCAACATACTGCACGTAGATTCGAAGTCTACAAGATGTGTGCTTACGATCGTTACGCACACATCTTATAACCTTTGTGTATACGTACAACGTCTTGCTCCTAGATATCTGCAGATGGCTAAGTCCGAAACGCGTCATATTACGAGCAATAAAGTCCGTCTATGTTTGAAGCATGACTTATTGATTAGCGACCAATCCGGCTTTTTGCTCATTTCCAACATGGTTGCCTGCTTCCTAAGCAACTTTATGTCGCAAGTGTATTGATTCTCTATCATCTCTTATTCTTTCGTGGTCTCAGAATAATGAAAAACACTGAAGAATAGTTCCAACGACAGTTTTGTAAGTTGATTTTTATAAGGGTGAATTACAATCTCTCAGAATTTTTCCAGTGAATCTTAGCCAGGCATTTGTTTTTCTAAAACTACTTTTACGTCGTCGTTCTACTATAAATCGCACAATTCGCATACTCGTAGGTATTTGATGTTTGTGATTCTTTCCAGCCATAGGCCGCCAATCACAGAGTTGCATATTTACGCGCAAGATGTTAAATTTTCTTATGTTAAGGTTCAACTATCAGTCCCTGCACCAAAGGTCGATCTTCTGCAGGTCTTCCCGTATTTATGTTCAGTATTACAGCGTTGCAATTACACTATACACTACTACTTCATGGATCTTATGATGCTATCCCTCAGATAATTGCCGGCCGAAGTGGCCGTGCGGTTACAGGCGCTGCAGTCTGGAACCGCGAGTCCGCTACGGTCGCAGGTTCGAATCCTGCCTCGGGTATGGATGTTTGTGATGTCCTTAGGTTAGTTAGGTTTAACTAGTTCTAAGTTCTAGGGGACTAATGACCTCAGCAGTTGAGTCCCATAGTGCTCAGAGCCATTTGAACCTCAGATAATTCAACTGTATCGTCAACAGTGATGGTTCTCTAATAGTCCATCGTGGGTACTTCAGAAATTACTACCACAACTCGAAGTGTTAGCTCTGGTGTGCTCCCTTAAATTTCTCAATTCTTCTGCAGGCGATTAGATTCCCTCGATTCCATAGACTCTGTCCTTCTCACTAGAGCCCTTGCTGCTGCTTCTGGTGATCGTGCTCCTTGGCCATAGATCGCTTGTTGCTTGGTCTTATTACTCGATTTATGTATTTTCGGCGTTTTTAATATTTTGTTGTTGCTGTTGTGGTAATAATAGTTTTCAGTCTGAAGACAGGTTTGATGCAAATCTCTGCGCTAGTCTATTATGTACAAGCCCCCTCATCTCCGAATATCTACTGCAATTTGCAACCATTCGAACCTGCTTGGCCGCGCGGGGTAGCCGAGCGGTCTTGGGCGCCGTATCACGGTCCATGGGGCTTCCGCCGTCGGAGGTTCAAAGTGGTTCAAATGGCTCTGAGCACTATGGGACTTAACATCTGTGGTCATCAGTCCCCAAGAACTTAGAACTACTTAAACCTAACTAACCTAAGGACATCACACACATCCATGCCCGAGCCAGGATTCGAACCTGCGACCGTAGCGGCCGCGCGGCTCCGGACTCAGCGCCTAGAACCGCTGGACGTCGGAGGTTCGAGTCCTCCCTTGGGAATGAGTGTTATCCTTAGCGTAAGTTAGTTTAAGTTGGATTAAGTAATGTGTAAGCTTAGGGACCGATGCCCTCAGCAGTTTGGTCCCATAAGACCTTACCACAAATTTCCAATTGAACCTACTTACTGTAGTCAGGCCTTCGTCTCCATCTACAATTTTTCCTCTGCCCCTTTCCCAACACAAATTTCCCTCCATTACTAGCTTGACGATTCCTTGCTCCCTCTGGATATGTTCTATCAACTTGCCTCTTCTTTTAGTTAACTTATGACATAAATTAGTTTTGTTCTCAAGTGGATTCCGTGCACCTTCATTGGTTGTCCGATCTACATCAATACTCCGCAAACCACCATTCTGGGTATGGCGTAGGGTAATTCTGACATAAACAATTGACCAGCGGTTCCTCCTTTCCCTATTCCACTCGCGAATGGCGCATGAGAAGAATGATGGCCAAGCCCGTTCTAAGCCACTTTTTTCGTGGATGTGTTACATTTCCTTAAGATTTTTCCTGTGAATCTCAGTCTAGCATCAGCTTTTCCTACTATTTGTATTATGAGGTCAGTCCGGTTAAGATCGTTCTAGACCGTTATTCCTAGATATTTTACGTTGGACACTGTTCCCAGTAATTTGTCATCAATAGTGTAGTTGAACAGTAGTGGATTTCTTTTCCTGTATATACGCCTCAACCGCCAGACCCCGCACCATTTATCAATCCTCTGTAGGTCGTTTTACGTATCTATAGCATTATTTTATAGCGTCGCATTGGAAAAGCTTTTATACTGATTAACATTAAAGTTTCATATCCATGTAATGTTACAGATCAGACAGATACTTTCAGATAAGCTTTCGTAACACTAAAATTTGTATGTAATGTTAACGAATTTCTCTTTATCAGCAAGTGTCATTCTTGCTATTGTCAGTCTCCGTTTTATGTCCTCTCTATTTCTGCCGTCGTATGTTATTTTGCTGCCAAATAACAAAATTCATCTACTCATTTCCGAATTTAATCGCCTCAGCATCGTCTGATTTAATTGTGCAACTTTAAATTAGCCATGTTTCACCTTCAGTGATGCTTGCATCTTGTAAAGTACAAATTTTCGCTCGTTAATGCTCAAGCCACTTTGTTGAGCTCAGAAGTTTCTACACTATTTAGTTCGAGTAATCATTCACTCCTTCGTAATGCGAAGTTATACACCAGACCAGTTCCTGTTCGATGACGTAATGGCGCAAGCATGCGGGCCCCTCATGTAGAGAAGCGTTTCTAGTATACAAATGACACAAGGCCACATGCTCCGCTGCACACAAGTAGATACGTAAAAAAGGCGATGTCAGTCATGATACCAACAGTACTTCCGCGTCTGTGGTGGACAGGAACAGTAGGCGATATTTTAATTTGACTATCTCTCTTTATTGCAAGATAACGGGTCAGCTGCACTAAATTTATTTAAAAATTCCTGAAATACCAAAATATATCCCACTTTACGTCAGTCGAAGTGTGTGTTTTGCCTGATGGCATGTAGCGACATGTTAGTCCCTTAACCAGAAACGGCGGAGCGAACGTTATTATAACCAATTGGCGCATATAGCCTGCGCGTTATTCAGACTTGCATTTGATAGCTTCTTTGAAGCAGTCTCATGTCAGTGTTGCACCCCCTCCTGACCACGCCACAAGAGAGCGTGAAACAGGAGGGCTGATAAAGAATAAAAACCCTTTCCAACTTCGGATCATATTTCGTCGAATGTTTTTGGATGGGTTCTAGAGGTTCCACCCTGTATGCCGGAGCAAAAATTGCAGAATGGTTAAAATGGCTCTGAGCACTATGGGACTTCTGAGGTCATCAGTCCCCTAGAACTTAGAACTACTTAAACCTAACTAACCTAAGGACATCACACACACCCATGCCCGAGGCAGGACTCGAACCTGCGACCGTAGCGTCGTGCGGTTCCAGACTGTAGCGCCTAGAACCGCGCGGCCACCCCGGCCGGCGCAAAAATTGCAGTCGCGCTTCATTACGAAGAGGTCAGATCACGTCTGTTGGGACTGCAGCTCCGCGGTGTCCTTAAGAGTAGGTTTGAATTATTCGGGAGGTGTCAGCAGCGTCGAACGTTGCGAAGAACATTGTCCTGTTGATCATCGAACATCAAATCGTCGTTTGCGACGGTGAAATCTGTGGGAATGATCGTCCCAAGGGACACGATTATTTCATTTACGGCCTTTATGCTACCCCCTGAGGCCTTTTCGTCTGCTCTGAGCGGTGGTGTGTCGGAAATGTTTTCTTCGGCCATCCATAAGAAAACCGCGTGACTTTAACGCTGGGTGTCGCGGTTCTGGCCTCCATCACAGAGGTGTGAAAAGAACGGGTGAGCTGTGGGTGAGAGGGGGTATGACTACCTTATCAACTTGTGATAGGTCCGCGATGGCGTTGGACACAATTGTGGCGAAATTTGGTGCCAGCGTGATGTCGTCGGCCAGCCTTACAACTGATACGAGCCTCTGAGCCGTGGCATTATTTTCGCATGACACCCTGCTGTTGGAAGCGTCGCCGAGTCTGATGGTGACGTCGCTGGACGCCACGCTTTTGCACCAGTACAGAGGAAAGTTTTTGGCACCTTTGGACCACATTTCAAACTTGTGAATCACAATGGGAGGAATGTTCGGCTTTTCGGAAAAGTGTTTTTTTTCTCTTTTTTGCGCTGTGTAGATTATGATAAAGTTACTGATTACACGTTAAGTAACACTGAAGCTCCAAAGGTATTGGTCTAGGCATGCGTATGGAAATATAGCGATATGTAAACGGGCAGAATACGGCACTGCGATCAGCAACGCCTACATAAGACGAGTGTCTGGCGCAGTTGTTAGATCGATTACTACTCCTAAAACGGCAGGTTATCAAGATTTAAGTGAGCTTGAACGTGATGTTATAGTCGACGCACGAGCTATGGGGCACAAATCTTCGATGTAGCGATGAAGTGGGGATTTTCCCGTACGACCATTTCACGAGTGTACCGTGAGTATCAGAAATCCGGTAAAACATCAAATCTCCGCCATCGCTGCGGCCGGAGAAATATCCTGCAAGAACGGGACCAACGACGACTGAAGAGAATCGTTCAACGTGACAGGTTCAACGTGACAGAAGCGCAACCCTTCCGCATATTTCTGTATTTTTCAATGCTATGCCACCAGCGAGTGCCAGCGTGCGAACCATTCAACGAAACGTCAGTGATATGGGCTTCTGGAGCCAAAGGCCGACTCGTGTACCCTGAATGACAGCGCGACACAAAGCTTTACGCCTCGCCAGGGCCCGTCAGCACCGACATTGGTCTGTTGATGACCGAAAACATGTTGCCTGGTCTGATCAGTCTCGTTTCAAATTTTATCGAGCGGATGGACGTGTAGGGGTATGGAGACAACCTCATGAATCCATGGACCCTGCATGTCACCTGGGGACTGTTCAAGCTGGTGGAGGCTCTGTAATGGAGTGGGGCGTGTGCAGTTGGAGTGATATGGGACCCTTGATACGTCTAGATACGACTCTTTCCGATGACGCATACGTAAGCATCCTGTCTGATCATCTGCATCCATATCCTGTCTGATCACCTGCATCCATTCATGCCCATTGTGCATTCCGACGGACTTGGGAAATTCCACCAGAACAATAGAACATCCCACATGTCCATAATTGCTACAGAGTGGCTCCAGGAACACACTTCTGACTTTAAACACTTCCGCTGGCCGCCAAAATCCCCGACATGAACCCGACATGAACATCATGCGTGCTCGCGGAGACCCTACACGATGTTAGGCAGGTGTACCAGTTTCTTTGGCTCTTCAGTGTATAAAGAATCAATTGGAATAACGTAAATCTGCATTTTTAGTGATATCTCTTATCAGTGTGTGATGTGGGTATCACATTTTAAAAATCACTCTATGTAACATTCATTTTTAACATCTGGAAACACTGAAACTACTTTGAGGGAAACTGAACTTTCAAACTACCTCCTAGAATGCTATGTCTCAAAAACTAGTTGTGACTATAGAAAGATGTTTCTTTCGTTTCGGAAATACAATGGCTTTTTGAAGACGTCTGCATTCCTGTGGTCCCAGGCAACGTTTGTGTAAACCGTTAAGTGATCCGCTAAGAACAGCCTGGGCAGTCAAGTGTGGTTTCTGGCAAGATTCCTACACTTGCTAAGTAGTCAAATGCTGGCAGCTTGGTATATTTTCGTCTGCCTTGTTTCTAGGCACCTGTCAACTGGGTGCAATGGTACATAGTATCTGACTTGCGAGTTATTGTTGATTTGGATTACGTTGCCTTTGAAAGTGACATAAGGTTCAGACTTTGGAACTACACTGAATTATATGTAATGTATACGCATTTTTTATTAAAATTGAAAGACATGTTACATGATATTTTAAAACAGGTTATACATATTACAGCTTTCGTTTGTCATATTACACTCCTGGAAATGGAAAAAAGAACACATTGACACCGGTGTGTCAGACCCACCATACTTGCTCCGGACACTGCGAGAGGGCTGCACAAGCAATGATCACACGCACGGCACAGCGGACGCACCAGGAACCGCGGTGTTGGCCGTCGAATGGCGCTAGCTGCGCAGCATTTGTGCACCGCCGCCGTCAGTGTCAGCCAGTTTGCCGTGGCATACGGAGCTCCATCGCAGTCTTTAACACTGGTAGCATGCCGCGACAGCGTGGACGTGAACCGTATGTGCAGTTGACGGACTTTGAGCGAGGGCGTATAGTGGGCATGCGGGAGGCCGGGTGGACGTACCGCCGAATTGCTCAACACGTGGGGCGTGAGGTCTCCACAGTACATCGATGTTGTCGCCAGTGGTCGGCGGAAGGTGCACGTGCCCGTCGACCTGGGACCGGACCGCAGCGACGCACGGATGCACGCCAAGACCGTATGATCCTACGCAGTGCCGTAGGGGACCGCACCGCCACTTCCCAGCAAATTAGGGACACTGATCGAGTGTATGGTCAACATGAATCATGACGCAGGTGCGGCCGCACATGTGCGTCGATTCGTTGGCGACAGAAAGAAATCGCGCGTAATCGGTCACAGCCATTTGCGCCATGCACTATATAAAGGGGTATGTTAGGGTCTTACGAACCATGTCTTCTGACAACTTACTGAACACTGCGTCTACCTCTGACCACATATACATAGGGGCGATATCTGTACGTCTTGTTTTCCTTGCAACACGGAAACAAAGCATTTCCGGACATAGTTTCCCCACGGAAAGCTTGATCTGCTAAGTCCCCTCTACAGCCTCTAGAACTGGGTAACATGAATTGTGAAATACCCTGTATGTACTTCTGCCTATAGATCGCATGTTGCCCGCAGAAGATAGTGTGTTCTGGGAACCTTCTTCCCCGCAAATGCATGTATATGTCAAGCTGTTTCAATGCGCGGTACAAGGTGCATGTCCAGTTAAGAATGTGCCATACGGCGACGGTGATTGTATGTTTCATTCTCAACTGCTCCACTGAGATGCAATGCAGTTTCCGTTATGTATATGCGGAATGTGTAAAAGTGCAGTAAAACATAGTGAGCAGCGAGACAGAAATCAGCTGCGAGTGACGACGTATAGGGTGGCGGGTTTTGGGGTGGTGGCTGCAGACGGCACTGCGCGGCATTGATTGGCACGCGTGCGCTTACGGCCGCGATTGAGGTTAGGTCAGGCGTTGCCGGCGCCACCTTGGCCTGGAAACCCGCGCCGACTCCAGCCGTAGCGTCACTGCCGGTACGCACTCTACGGACCCGTTTCGTCAGATGTGCGCATTTGCATAACTCTCACTCGCTTATTTGAAATTAGTGCTGGTCACCAAATTCCCCGTACCGCTATGTATAACGCTGTTTACCTGTAATGCAGAATCGCATATTCTGCGAATGGATGTTTTCAGTAGCAGTTACGCAGTAAACCGAAATATAAAGTTTGCGTCATACTACCAAGTGTGTCGTTCCGCAGTAGCTTTCGGCGTTTCACCACGCCCAAGTCTCTCGGAGAGGGCTGAAATAGTATATGATAACTCCATCCCATGTGCAGACAAAAATTACGCCACGAATATGTGTTTATAAAAAGTCATAGTCTTCAGAGTTTAGCTGTAGAAAATAAGTTATCTCTTTCTGACTGTTTCTAATTAGCTAATTTGTAGACTCGAAAGTCAAAATGCTTGATGTAAAGGAAGTAACACTACAGAGCGCACTTTTGCAAATCTAGTCCAAAAAAATCGCATAGTTTAGCATAAAACTTTTCGTGTTACTATTATGCCAATGGACTACTCGCTGAGGTGCCAAAGTTATGGGGGAAGTCCCCTGCATAAATATTCAGCTATGCTTCCTCTGTAGCCGTCCACAATTGCGGAAGTGTTGCCGGTGCTGAATTTTGTGCGCGAACTGACCTCCGAGATGAAACTTCCTGACAGATTAAAACTGAGACTCGAGTCTCGGTCCGGCACACAATTTTAATCTGCCAGGAAGTTTCATATCAGCGCACACTACGCTGCAGAGGAAAATCTCATTCTGGACCTCTGAAATCCTCGATGCGATTCATGTCGGGCGATCTGGGTGGCCAAATCATTATTCGCTCGAATTTTCCAGAATGTTTTCCAACCAATCGCGAACAGATGTGGCGCGTTGACATGGCGCATTGTCATCCATAAAAATTCCGTATTTGTTTGGGAACGTGAGGACCAAGAATGGATAAAAATGGTCTCCAAATAGCCGAAGACAATTATTTCTAGTCAGTGATCGGTAAAGTTGGACCAGAGGACCCAGTACGCTCCAAGTAGACACAGTCCATGCCATTATGGAGCCACCACCAGCTTGCACTGTACCTTGCCGACAGCTTCGTGGCGTCTGCGCCACACTGGAACCCTACCATCAGCTCTTACCAACTGAAATCGGGACTCATCTGACCAGGCCACGGTTTTCTACTCGTCTAGCGTCCAACCCTTATGGTTGGAGACGCGCTGCAGCCGGTGTCTGCTAACAGCAAAGGCACTGCCGTCGGTCGTCTGCAGCCACAGCCCATCAACATCAGTTCCGCGACGGATACGTTTTTCTGCGGTTACTTCACGCAGGGCTGCTTGGCTGTTGGCACTGACAACTCTACGCAAACGCTGCTGCCCTCGGTCGTTACGCGATGTCCATCGGCCACTGCGTTGTCCATGGTGAGAGGTAATGCTTGAAATCTGTTATTCTCAGCACACTCTTGACACTGTGGATCTCGGAATATTGAATTTGGTAACGATGTCCAAATGGAATGCCCAACTACCTTTCCGCCTTTAAAGTTTGTTAATTCCCATTGTGCGGCCATAATCGGGCACTTTTCACATGACTCACCTGAGTACAAATACTGCCATTTAATACTTCGTGTACACGATACTACCATCCTCTGTACATGTGCACATCACTCTCCCACGACTGACGTCACTGCTGAGAGTAACCAGTAACTGTGGCTCTATGAAGTAGTAAGATATTCTCAAACAGCATGCAGACTCGTATTTGACAAAATTCTTCAATCTCTTAATTGTCTACCGGCATCACCTCTTTCGGTCAATTCATCTTTATTGCAACGTTTATAATAAGATAAAGTAATCCTTTGTTACTTGTTATTTCCTGTTTCCTTCTTTGTACTTACATTGCATAAAATGATGCAGAGTCATTTTTCATTGTATTGACTGTTTACACCTGCATCATCACCAAACATTTGTACTAGTATATGCACGGGGTCGTCGAAAACATGCAACATGCGAATAATATTTGATGAATTGACCGTTCAAATTGGTGACATCAATATAAAATAAAGTGAATTCATGGATATAGCGCCTAGTAGCGGTATCACTACAACTTACCGTAACATTTCTTGAATTTTTCCAAAGTATCTGTTTTTATTGATGTGGTCTTCAGACAGAAAATTGTTTGTCCGAGCAAAACGCTAATCTTTTCTACGCAAGTCTCTTCATCTCTGCATAACCACTGCAACCTAACTTCATTTGAGCTTGAGGCGATGCAGTACCGCCTCATTAGATACTCGACTAGCTACGCTTATCTTCAGCATTCTTCTGTAACACAAGAATTCAAAAGTTTCTGTTCTCTTCTTGTCTGAAATTTTTATAGCTCACATTTCACTTCCTTACAAGGTTAGAAACACACCGCGAAATTTAAAATCGATCCATATTAACAAAATCCCCAAAAAACAAAATTTTCTTCGGGCCAGTGAAAGAGACAGATGCAGATTTTAAGATTGGTGCTTACAATGTGAGGCCACGACGTTGGGATCACGGATTTACTTCAACCTTTGTACACTTTTAGTAGGCCATTAAAACAACATAGTGTGCAAGTAATAAAGTATACTAATCTGGCAATTCCGAAAAAATCGCAAGAGAAGTTTTGCGCTTGTATGATGTACGTGATGTATCAGTGCGAAGTTGGTGGCTGTAGAAAGCCATTGTGGTTAAAAAACGGTTATCGTTTGCGTTTCGCAAGTGTGTCGTGGACGGGGCGACGGTTCGAATCCCGCATTTTGTTCGTCAATGGTCACATTATTTATTTTATATGACATTTTCATGAAGTTGTAGTGAATTTCATATGTTATTTGATTATTTAATATTTTTTTTACCAAACTGCTGAGGTCTTCGGTCCCTAGGCTAACACACTACTTAAACCAACTTACGCTAAGGACAACTCACACACACACACACACAGACACACACACACACACACACACACACACACACACACACACACACACACACACACACACATTCCCGAGGGAGGGCTCGAAACTCCGACGGCGGGAGGCGCGCGAACCGTGGCAAGGCGCCACAGACCGCACGGCTACACCGCACGGCTTAATATTTGTAATTAAATTTTCAAGGAAGAAGGAAAAATATATGATAAAAACAAATAGTGAATAACGATGCGAATGACGTTATTCACAATCAGTAATTTAGTAAGTCACAATGTGCCAGATCACATGAGTAATGTACAATTACTCGTCGGATGTGCTGTCGGCATAATACGTTACGGGGTGGTATTTGTCATACAGACATGGAAAACATAAATTGGAACTTCATGCAGACACAAGTGTTTTATTTCATTATATTATCTCTCGTATGTTACATAAATTAAATAACATGGCAGTGATGGAAAAAAATACATTAATAATTAAGTTTAAGCGGGAGTCGAACTGTTGCCTGATACACGTCCGTCTTACGGAGCTCGAACGCTAATCACGTGACCGCCATTAACTCCAATGTCTAGCACCTACGCTCAGGTACGTAATCCACATAACAGACGCGTTAAACTTCCGTTGCGATTTTCTCGGAATTGCTAGAGTAGTGCACCTTAATACTTCTACATTATGATGTTTTAATGGCGTACTAATGGAGTACAACGTGTGAAGTAAATCTGTGATACTAGCGTCGTGGTCTGCCGTTGTATTTCCCTCACGAAACATTAACCATATCGGTATCGCTGTTGAAGTGTCACTTTTAATGTAATGCATTAAATGTACCAGCAGCACTGTAGCGTCACAGTTAATTTCTGCGGTGTCCGGAAAGTGGAACCCCAGATCACATAAGAAACTTCCGTGATCTGGGATGGAACATTTCCGCGGAGGCAAGCGACTTTTCAAGGCAGCGGCAGTCCGGTACTCCACATGTCCTCCTGTCTCCTCAGCGGTCCCGTTCCGCTCTCTTCCGCGAGCGTTTTCCAGGTAGCTGGAAGCTCGCTCCGGAATGTGGACAGCGCCACCGGCCGGACCGTACGGCACGCACGGCTGTTCCCCGCGTGCCCGCGCGCTGCACATCGGCCGACGAGCGCAGCCGTCCCACGGCGACGCGACAGCCTGCTCACTGACCTAGACCAGCGCTTTGCCCGACAGGGAAGTCCGCCTCAGACGCTAATGGAGGAGCCAATCACCTTGACCCGTATGAGAATCCGCCTCTCCGTTGTAGTCTCTGCTGCCACTCAAATTTGGTATCTCGTTTCCGGTCCTGGAATTCTCGTAAGAAACACAACAACCTTCATGTTAGAGGCCGGGGTCGTCAAGCTAACAATGTCGTAACGTGTGAGAAGGGGACCACGCGAAATAGTCAGCACCTATACCGTCCAAAGTTAAGGCATATGCAGGGCTTGGCTGGAACTAAAGTGACTGAAGTGAAGGTGGCTGAGCGATTAGAAAAAATAACATTTCTGTCAGCGGGTGGGTCGGGCAAGGTTCAATAGTTCAAATGGCTCTGAGCAGCTCTGAGCACTATGCGACTTAACTTCTGAGGTCATCAGTCGCCTAGAACTTAGAACTACTTAAACCTAACTAACCTAAGGACATCACACACATCCATGCCCGAGGCAGGATTCGAACCTGCGACCGTAGTGGTCGCTCGGCTCCAGACTGTAGCGCCTGGAACCGCACGGCCACTCCGGCCGGCGGTCGGGCAAGGCCTGACCCATTTACGTTAATGTAGTGTCCCAGGTAGCGGTTGGCATTAATGGCTCACCTCCATCCCGACCGGCTCCAAAAACTATTTTTTTCTTTTTAATAGCTCGGTCATCTGGAACTCCCACTTCTGCCACTTTCATTTCTGGCGAAGCCCTGCATACACCTTAACTTTGGACGAAATCGGTGCTGGCTAGTAGGCGGGTCACTTGTGACTGATTTGATGCGGCACACCACGAGTTTCTATCCTGTACCAACCTTTTCATGTCAGAGCAGTACTTGCAACCTACCTCCTCCATTATTTGCTGGAGGTATCCGGAGTAGACAACATTCCATTGGAACTACTGACGGCCTTGGGAGAGCCAGTCCTGACAAAACTCTACCATCTGGTGAGCAAGATGTATGAAACAGGCGAAATACCCTCAGACTTCAAGAAGAATATAATAATTCCAATCCCAAAGAAAGCAGGTGTTGACAGATGTGAAAATTACCGAACAATCAGTTTAATAAACCACAGCTGCAAAATACTAACACGAATTCCTTACAGACGAATGGAAAAACTGGTAGAAGCCGACCTCGGGGAAGATTAGTTTGGATTCCGTTGAAATACTGGAACACGTGAGGCAATACTGACCTTACGACTTATCTTAGAAGAAAGATTAAGAAAAGGCAAACCTACGTTTCTAGCATTTGTAGACTTAGAGAAAGCTTTTGACAATGTTGACTGGAATACTCTCTTTCAAATTCTAAAGGTGGCAGGGGTAAAATACAGGGAGCGAAAGGCTATTTACAATTTGTACAGAAACCAGATGGCAGTTATAAGAGTCGAGGGACGTGAAAGGGAAGCAGTGGTTGGGAAGGGAGTAAGACAGGGTTGTAGCCTCTCCCCGATGTTATTCAATCTGTATATTGAGCAAGCAGTAAAGGAAACAAAAGAAAAATTCGGAGTAGGTATTAAAATCCATGGAGAAGAAATAAAAACTTTGAGGTTCGCCGATGACATTGTAATTCTGTCAGAGACAACAATGGACTTGGAAGAGCAGTTGAACGGAATGGACAGTGTCTTGAAACGAGGATATAAGATGAACATCAACAAAAGCAGAACGAGGATAATGGAATGTAGTCGAATTAAGTCGGGTGATGCTGAGGGTATTAGATTAGGAAATGAGACACTTAAAGTAGTAAAGAAGTTTTGCTATTTGGGGAGCAAAATAACTGATGATGGTCGAAGTAGAGAGGATATAAAATGTAGACTGGCAATGGGAAGGAAAGCGTTTCTGAAGAAGAGAAATTTGTTAATTTCGAGTATAGATTTAAGTGTCAGGAAGTCATTTCTGAAAGTATTTGTGTGGAGTGTAGCCATGTATGGAAGTGAAACATGGACGATAAATAGTTTGGACAAGAAGAGAATAGAAGCTTTTGAAATGTGGTGCTACAGAAGAATGCTGAAGATTAGATGGGTGGATCACATAACTATTGAGGAAGTATTGAATAGGATTGGGGAGAAGAGAAGTTTGTGGCACAACTTGACCAGAAGAAGGGATCGGTTGGTAGGACATGTTCTGAGGCATCAAGGGATCACCAATTTAGTATTGGAGGGCAGCGTAGGGGGTAAAAATCGTAGAGGGAGACCAAGAGATGAATACACCAAGCAGATTCAGAAGGATGTAGGCTGCAGTAGGTACTGGGAGATGAAGAAGCTTGCACAGGATAGAGTAGCATGGAGAGCTGCATCAAACCAGTCTCAGGACTGAAGACCACAACAGCAACAATTCCAATCTCTGCCCCATTCTATAGTTTTTAGCCTCGATAGCGCCCCCTACTGCCACGGAAGTTATTCCGTGATGTCGTAACAGATATCCTACCACCTGCCTCTTCTTGTCAGTGTTTCCTCGCCGATTCTGCGTGGAGCCTCCTCATTCCTTACCTTCACCAAATTTTCAAGATTCTTCTGTAGCACCACATCTCAAATTGTTCGCGTCTCCTCTGTTCAGGTTTTCCCACAGTCCATGTTCCATGCTGTGCTCCAAAGGTACATTCTCAGAAATTTCTTCCTCAAATTAAGGCCAATGTTTGATACTAGTAGACCTCTTGGCCACAAATGTCTTTTCTGCCAGTACTAGTCTGCTAGCTCCGTCCATCAAGGGTTATTTTGCTACCTAGGTGGCAGAAATCCTTAACATCATCTACTTCGTGATCACCAATGTCTTCTCTTTTCTGCTACTTCTCATTACTTTCATGTTCCTTCGATTCACCCTCAACCCATAGTCTGTACACATTAGACTGTTCATTCCATTGAACTGGTACTGTAATTCTTTTCCCCTCTCACTGCGGATAGCAATGTAATCAGCGAATCTTACCTGTGATAACCTTTCACTTTGAATTTTGATTCCACTCTTGAACCTTTCATTTACTCCCTGCATTGCTTCTTCAGCGTATGGATTGAGCAGAAGGGGCGAAAGAGTACATCCCTTTCTTAAACTCTTTTTAATCCGAGCACTTCGTTCTTGGTCTTCCACTCTTAATATTCCCACTTGTCTCTTGTACATACTGTATACTACTTGTCTTTTGCTATAGCTTACCACTGTTTTCTCTCAGAATCTCGAACATCTTGCACGATTTTACATTGTCGAACGCTTTTTCGACATCGAGAAATCATGTGAACTTGGAGGATCGCGCGGTAATTAGTTTTCTCTACGAGTGGTATTGTCACAGATGTGTCCCGCGAATGCACACGGCTAAAGAAGTCATCTGGCAGTGTGACGCGGGGTTTTGATGTGTCCCGGACTTCAGACATTTACCTACAAACGAACAAAAAATTAAGTTTATTTTTTCTAGGTGATAGTCAAATTTTGACTACATTGCGTACATGACATGCTTTTGTAAGTAAAATTATTTCGTCGCAAACCACGATGTCAAGCGGTTTAACCTTTTAGAATTGCTAAAAAAAAGAAAACTGACTGTGTCATAGCACTCGCAGAACATGTTTGGGCGATTGTAAAACGAAATGTTTTGATTAACGTAAACGTTTATTGTCGATAATACTTGAAACTCGTGTGACATTGCCGCGCAGCTAACTCTTACTTGCCGCTATTACTTATCAGAACGATAGTTAGTTATGTACGTTCATTGTTTGGCTCTTACGCACCTAGTGTGGGCTGCGTGACTAGGAAGGCCGGTATGCGGCAGTGAAAAAGACTGTGTACGCTCGGGGCATTTTTTCCCCGTGAGTGGGCCGGCTCGAGTTCCCACGCACCGTCAGCTCTGCTCGCGCGATCGTGCCAACTCCGTCAGTTACGCAGGCTGGCGGGCTATCAGCATTTCTTTTATGTTGTGCATCGCACGCGCAAGCGAGAAGCCGCAGGGAGCAGACGCTGCTCCAGTTAGTTCCCATTAAATGTCGCGCTTTAACGCTACGTCATGTGAATCGGACCTACGTTGTAGCAGGTACTAAACAATGCAGCAATGCTCCTTGTTTATGTACCGGGTGATCAAAAAGTCAGTATAAATTTGAAAACTGAATAAATCACGGAATAATGTAGATAGAGAGGTAAAAATTGACACCCTTACTTGGAATGACATGGGGTTTTATTAGAACAAAAAAAAAAAAAAAAAAAAATACGAAAGTTCAAAAAATGTCCGACAGATGGCGCTTCATCTGATCAGAATAGCAATAATTAGCATAACAAAGTAAGACAAAGCAAAGATGATGTTCTTTATAGGAAATGCTCAATATGTCCACCATCCGTGATGACTGGGTGTTGTGTGATGTCCTTAGGTTAGTTAGGTTTCAGTAGTTCTAAGTTCTAGGGGACTGATGACCATAGATGGTAAGTCCCATAGTGCTCGGAGCCATTTGAACCATTTTTTTGTCCACCATCATTCCTCAACAATAGCTGTAGTCGAGGAATAATGTTGTGAACAGCACTGTAAAGCATGTCCGGAGTTACGGGGAGGCATTGGCGTCGGATGTTGTCTTTCAGCATCCCTATAGATGTCGGTCGATCACGATACACTTGCGACTTCAGGTAACCCCAAAGCCAATAATCGCACGGACCGAGGTCTGGGGACCTGGGGGGCCAAGCATGACGAAAGTGACGGCTGAGCACACGATCATCACCAAACGACGCACGCAAGAGATCTTTCACGCGTCTAGCAATATGGGGTGAAGCGCCATCCTGCATAAACATCGTACGTTCCAGCAGGTGTTTATCAGCCAGGCTGGGGATGATGCGATTCTGTAACATATCGGCGAACCTCTCACCCGTCACGGTAGCAGTTACAAAACCAGAATCACTCATTTCCTCGAAGAAAAAAGGCCCGATAACGGTAGATGTGGTAAATCCAACCCATACCGTGACTTTCTCTTCGTGCAATGGAGTTTCCACGACAGTTCTAGGATTTTCGGTAGCCCAAATTTTGCAATTGTGGGCGTTGACAGACCCTTAGCGCGTGAAATGAGCTTCGTCGGTCCACAACACGTTACTCAACCAATCGTCTACTTCCGCCATCTTTTGAAACGCCCACACCGCAAATGCCCGCCGCTTCACTAAATCGTCAGGTAACATTTCACGATGTCAATGGATTTTGTACGGATAGCATCGGAGGGTACGCCTAAGTGCCAACCAAACAGTAGTGTATGGAATGCCGGTGCGACGTGCGACTGCACGAGCGCTTACTTCCCCGTGCGCCGGCCGTGGTGGCCGAGCGGTTCTAGGTGCTACAGTCTGGAATCGCGCGACCGCTACGGTCGCAGGTTCGAAATCCTGCCTCGGGCATGGATGTGTGTGATGTACTTAGGTTAGTTAGGTTTAAGTAGTTCTAAGTTCTAGGGGACTGATGACCACAGAAGTTAAGTCCCATAGTGCTCAGAGCCATTTGAACCATTTACTTCCCCGTTCATAGACGAACCCGCTACAGTCTCCATTTCTTCCTAAACTGTCTCAGCAGCATTACGCCTTGTGCTCGGTCGGCCACAACGGGGTCTATCGTCTAAACAACCCGTGGCTTCGAACTTCGAAATCATTCTTGCCACAGCTGCATTTGTCAACGGACCTTACCCGTTCGAATCCCCTTCCTATGGCGATAGGATCGTAACGCTGAACTAGCACATTCCCGATTCTGATAATACAGCTTCACTAAAAGCGCCTTTTCAGGTAACGTCAACATGCTGCGACTGCTGGCGCATCTGATTCTCTCTCTCATTACAGCTTCTTTTATACGTGATTGTCATGCGCAGTCACTGACATTTTGCTGTCCAGCGCCATCTGTCGGACATTTAGTGAACTTTTTTTTGTTCTAATAAAACCCCGTGTCATTCCAAGCATGTGTGTCAATTTTTACCTCTCTATCTACATTATTCAGTGGTTTATTAAGTATTTATTTTATGTGTCCAGCACATTAAATCATTACAATTGTGTGTGTGTATTGTGTATTAAACAGGGGACCTAGAAACGACGGACAGGCTTCGTCCCGCCGTAGCCCTCAGTGGTTCACAACCCCACAACAGGCCACAGCAGTCCACCCACCACACCGCCGCTCCACACCGAACGCAGGCAGGGTTATTGTGCGGTTCGGCCCCCAGTGGACATCCTCCTCCTCCCCCCCCCCCCCCCCCCCCTCATCATCGTGCCCGGGAACGTTTCATACCAGAAGAGTGTAACCCCAAATGTTTGCGTGGTAGAGCAATTAGTTCAAATGGCTCTGAGCACTATGGGACTCAACTGCTGAGGTCATTAGTCCCCTAGAACTTAGAACTAGTTAAACCTAACTAACCTAATGACATTACAAACATCCATGCCCGAGGCAGGATTCGAACCTGCGACCGTAGCGGTCTTGCGGTTCTAGACTGCAGCGCCCTTAACCGCACGGCCACTTCGGCCGGCGGTAGAGTAATTATTGTGCACACGTACGCGGAGACAATGTTTGCGCAGCAATTGCCAACATAGTGTAACTGAGGCAGAATAAGGGGAACCAGCCCGCATTCGCCGAGGTAGATGGAAAACCGCCTTAAAAACCATCCACAGGCTGACCTCGATACTAATCCACCGGGAAGATTCGTGCCGGGCACGGGCACGCCTTCCCGTTCGAGAAGCAGCGCAGCTAGCCGGGTGGGCAATTATTACAATACTGTAAGAGTGTTAATAATAGAGATAAACTACCTGCAAAGTATCAGTTACTGAGAAAATTCATTAAATACTGACGGAAAGTAATAACAATAAAAATACAGAGATTAATGTGTACAACAATACTTTCTGAACTATAGACAGGAAGATAAAAGAATTAGCCAGGGCGCGAGTAAGACTGAAATGTTCAAATGTGTGTGAAATCTTATGGGACTTAACTGCTAAGGTCATCAGTCCCTAAGCTTACACACTACTTAACCTAAATTATCCTAAGGACACACACACACACCCATGCCCGAGGGAGGACTCGAACCTCCGCCACAACGAGCCGCACAGTCCACGACTGCGGCGCCTTACACCGCTCGGCTAATCCCGCACTGCACTGGAGGGTTACGTACAAACGTAATTATGTGTACACACAGTTCATCTATTCTTGACCATTTTTGCCTGTTATCAACATTGATACTGGCGATATATCGGTCCCAGGGATTCCCAGATTTCCAAGAATATTTTAAATCCAGTGATATACATCAGACATAAATACATGCAGTAGGCAGGCGACTGTTGTTATAATAATCAGCAAGTCTCCATTCAGGCTGAGTTACCAAGTAAAAGTCAAACATCAGGCAAGGAATGGCTTTATTGCTTATATGAGGCGTTTCGGAATTTATCCATCATCAGATATCCAGATATCCAGCAGCTGCGTTTCAGGTTGGACGTAAAACATAAAATTGCAGACTGTTCCACGAATGTTTGTGTCACTACAACTTGAAATGCCATACCTACGTGCAGTAATCGCCCCTGGATATATGGATCAATTTTGGAACGCGTCATATAAACAACGAAGTCATTTCTTGCCTGATGTTTGACTTTTGCCATTGCGACCCACTCAGCCTGAATTCAGAATTATTCATTCTTTTAATTTCAAGTTTGATGTCGGATAGTAAATAACAAAAGAAACATTTTTGTATGATGTAATTACAACTTAACCATTTTCGGATCTTTTCCCTTACTTGTTCCGTGAAATCTTGCCTCTTGCGAAATTTCGAGATTGTTGATCAAACTCAAAAGTTTGTGATGAGTTAGTTTTTCGAGTATTAAAATATGTGACATAAATGGCCGCATCTTTTCACTGCACTGACTTAAACGCTTCACTTTTTTACACCACGGAAGCATCATAGACCTCGGTACGTGACGTAAAGTTCAACCTGATGCTCTACCCTTTCCTAAGAAAAAGGCTTTTTAACAATCGGACAGACAGACGACCAACAAAGCGATGCTAAAGGGTTCTGTTTTCACCGATTGACGCATGGAACACTAAAAAACCAGCAAATGATTATCTTCCCCCAGTATTCGGGGTTTTTGACTGCTGCTTCTTTAGCTGCAGAAAGATCACCAGTAGTACAGTTATCCGACACGTTTCTGCAGACAAGCAAATGTTGATCCTGCAGATCACCAAACTGACAAATTCCATCATGATTGCTGAAGCCGCATTTCCTAACGTTGAGCCGGCCGTGGTGGCCAAGCGGTTAAAGGCGCTACAGTCTGGAACCGCGCGACCGCTACGGTCGCAGGTTCGAATCCTGCCTCGGGCATGGGTGTGTGTGATGTCCTTAGGTTAGTTAGGTTTAAGTAGTTCTAAGTTCTAGGGGACTGATGACCTTAGAAGTTAAGTCCCATAGTGCTCAGAGCCATTTGAACCATTTGAACCTAACGTTGACTTTGCTTCGTCGCAGTCCAGTTCTGAGTCTGTTCAGCGCCTTCCATGTCACTGAGGTGTGTTGTGTGCCTCCGGCTGATTCCTGCTTGACATTTGTTCGGTGTGCCTCGCCAAAGTTCCACTCGGCTGGAGATGGAGCGAGTTGTGTGCATGAAACTCTTTCTTTATCTGTCTTGGTTGTTGAGGAGGTGGAGGCTGTTTGGCATGTACAGAATTTTGCCAGACTGGTGCAGAATATTCTGATACGGCGAAACATAGTGTCAGAGCAGAAGTTCGAAGCACATTTAGTTGACCGCCCCTGTTGGATACTGTAAGTTTATGAACTGTGTGATACTTTGAGCTTTATTTTTTTCGCGGTGGGTTTGAATGTAGGGGAACGGTACATCTTTACCCGAAAGTATATGGGACCGTCGCAGCGGAATAGTTGTTCTCTTCTACAAGTTAGGTTCAGTTTTCTTTTAGCAAAGTTCCTGGTAAGCATCATTAATGCAGACACGAGACTCCGCGAATAACTGAAAAAAGGATAATCGAAAATACACATATTTGCCGAAAAATGCTACATACTGTGTTTACGAAACATGCAACATGTTACATTTGAAAGCCTACTGCATTCCTTTCGCGTTAAAAGCCGATGACTGACCACTTTTTACAGTATTACCCTTAAATGTACTGTATTTCGTATCCTTTGCTTCCAGCTCATTTTCGGGAAATAATCTTCCAGTTTTTCTGTTTCTGTTTTTGATCCATTCTGTCTGATGATGGTTCTCATTTTCCATAGAGTGACAACATCATTTTAGTCTACATTTTTTGTCATATATACTCTAATAACAGATGAACGTATTTCAGTGGCTCGGTAGCGTGGCATCGCCTCTTATGCGGCCTCTTACTCTACCAAATAAACTTTGCACATTATATGTTTCCAGAACTACAGTTTGATAGTAATGAAGCAATGCAAGCAGAGGTGAGGTTGTGGCTCCGTCAACAAACATTCTTCGTGACAGTGTCAACAGAGTGGTCTCTCCTTGGGAGAAATGTGTTTGTCGCCTGGGTGGTTACATCGGGAAATAAATATATAGACATGAAGAATAAAGATGTAGAATGTTAACAACGTTTGTCTTACAAATCAGTTGGCATTTGAAACCGATCGGACTGGGCTGACCCAACCACCAGCAGTGCACCAATGGGGGCACGGTATTGTCTGCTCCCACTGTGATATGATCATCATCGCTGCGCGAAACACTGTGATGTCAATTAGTTCGTGAAGCGGAAGTTTCGCCTATTCAAGAAAGACCTTCACTACAGCCTTAATAAAACTAGGAACAGATTTTTGACATCATAAGAGACGTTATGGAGATCTATACCATACGTGAAATTAATTTTTTTTCATGTGATTTTTTGTAGGGGATGGACTGCCAAACAATTTTCTATCGCCACAGAGAGAGAAGCACCGTGGTGGCTGCCTGCAGACAGTAGGCTACGTGTTGTGCCAACGTCACAACTTCGGAGTCTAAATGTTAGGTGATAACTAATTTAAATCGTACTATGGGTGCAAATCACCTGTGTAAAATAAAGAAGTTTCATTACATTACACATAATATCTTTTATTTAATGAAAACGGGTGTACATAAACGCTAATTTGTGGGCGGTGAAGAGTGTATTGTACAAATTAAATAATTTAATATGTATTCTTTTTATGTAGAAATGGTGACATTTCGAGGTAAACGTTGTAGACTTACTGTTTTCTTTCTTTAAATAAGTGAACACGAAGGAATCATTAGCGAAGGAATAAAGAGAATGGACAACATGTAGCTGTCCTCATAAGTGTTCTCTTCGGTGAACTCCTAAGTTTTAAAGTAAACTTGACCTTCAGCATTTAAATGCGTGTCAAGTAGAAGGAAAAGCTTTTGGACTATGTAGCAATGTGTGTGTTCAGGGCAGCCGCTTAATTAGAACGCGACCTCGTTTAGGAAGTAGCGTCGCGTTAGGTGGAAGTGCCCGGCGGCCAGACAAAGGGATCTCGCCGAGCAGTTTGCTGTAATTTGCTCGTCTCGAGCGAAGTTTTGCATCCTCTTTGTACCACGTACTAGTTGGATCTTTTTTTCCCCTCTTCTTATTTTCAACCTCAACAAGAACGCTGAGGAGCTAGAAGTTTGCTCACGATGTTAGAGGCACTACTAAGCGACGGCAACAAAAACCCATCTCGGCAAAGAAGTAGACGTTGAGTTTTAGAAGACAGATGTCGCGTTTCTGCCGATACTTAAAAAGACGACACGATCTATAGTTCAGCCAAATTACTATCTATCTAGGATTCATTCAGAAACTAAAAAGTCAAATGTTTACACACGATTCCACAATCTCACGGCGATGTGATTGTAAAATGTTATTAAAATTTAAGCCGCGTCGCATAATTTAAAGGGTACGATATTTCAACAAAATTCTTACATGTCGGTTTTCAGATGACAGTCAAACTGTGGCAAACACCGTCCTTATGTAGGCCTAAAGTCTTGATAGCTTTAATAAGGTCACCGCGTAGTCGTCTTATAAGGCCATACAACGGTCGCGCGTCCGCAGCTCATGCATTCACTTTATCATGGGAACGCTTGCTCCCAACAACACAATGTCAAAATTTCTCTCAGGTGCGTGTAAAGAGAAAATCTCATGTTTTGTCAGAGAGAAAGCGTTGATACCAGTGACTTTTTAGTTGGCAGAATAATTTGGCTTTTTACAGTGGGCGTATATTTTCCGTTCAAATGCCCGAACACGAAATACGCACCATCCTTTTCAGTTTTATTTATTTGGTGTTTTTGCTATGTGGCAGTCAAACGCCAAACGAAACTCGTACACAGTTGGAGAACATTTACAGAGAGCCTGTTCCTTCATTTTCATTGACTAACGTATGGATAGATCACAGTGCTCCATATGGACTTCTAAAAAATGAAACTACACAGGGTTTAGTCATACCATAAGAAAGAATAGGTTGTTGTTGTTGTGGTCTTCAGTCCTGAGACTGGTTTGACGCAGTTCTCCATGCTACCCTATCCTGTGCAAGTTTCTTCATCTCCCAGTACCTACATCCTTCTGAATCTGCTTAGTGTATTCATCTCTTGGTCTCCCTCTACGATTTTTACCCTCCACGCTGCCTTCCAATGCTAAATTTGTGATCCCTTGATGCCTCAGAACATGTCCTACCAACCGGTCCCTTCTTCTCGTCAAGTTGTGCCACAAACTCCTCTTCTCCCCAATTCTATTCAATACTTCCTCATTAGTTATGTGATCTACCCATCTAATCTTCAGCATTCTTCTGTAGCACCACATTTCGAAAGCTTCTATTCTCTTCCTGTCCAAACTATTTATCGTCCATGTTTCACTTCCATACATGGCTACACTCCATACAAATACTTTCAGAAACGACTTCCTGACACTTAAATCTATACTCGATGTTAACAAATTTCTCTTCTTCAAAAACGCTTTTCTTGCCATTGCCAGTCTACATTTTATATCTTCTCTACTTCGACCATCAGCAGTTATTTTACTCCCCAAATAGCAAAACTCCTTTACTACTTTAAGTGTCTCATTTCCTAATCTAATTCCCTCAGCATCACCCGACTTAATTCGACTACATTCCATTATCCTCGTTTTGCTTTTGTTGATGTTCATCTTATACCCTCCTTTCAAGACACTGTCCATTCCGTTCAACTGCTCTTCCAAGTCCATTGTTGTCTCTGACAGAATTACAAAATAGGTATATTTTACATGAAACGTTTTAAGTACCCGATCTCTTTGTGGATCTGAGTGCTGCATATTTCGAACTGTGACCGAAGAAAAGTACAAAAACCAATTCCTCAGCAGTGGTAGAAAGATCTGAAAACAATTTAAATAACTTTAATAATGTTTGTGAGAGACGATTCCACAGATCACATCATAAAAGAAACAGGAATTCAAGCTGTAATTGGAAACAGCCGGCTCTTCACCAGGAAAGACGAAGCAGATGAAAATACTAGGAAAAAATAATCTTTCATGGGTACAATGTCACTGCTCACGAGGGAGCCTTGGCAAGTACGCATAGTTGTGCATACTAGCGTGTGGCACCATGTAACGTCCATCCGTTTCTAAAACGGGCGATTAAAAAGTTTCCATTCGAAGACCACATGTCGGTTCCTATACACTGAGGTGGCAAAGGTCATGGAATACCTCCTTATATCGTGTCGGACCTCCTTTTGCCCGGTGTACTGCAGCAACTCGACGTGGCATGGACTCGACAAGTCGTTGGAAGTCCCCTGCAGAAATATTAAGTCACGCTGCCAGCATAGCAGACCATAATTTCTAAAGTGTCGTCGGCGCACGATTTTGTTCACGAACTGGCCTGTCGATTATGTCCCATAATTGTTCGATGTATTTATGTCAGGCGATCTGGGTGATCAAATCATTCTCTCGAATTGTCCAGAATGTTCTCTGCATCAGCCACGAACAGTTGTGACCAGATGACATTGCTCAATTTCATCCACAAAAATATTCGTTGAATGGGTTCAAATGGTCTCTAAATAACCAGGACTCAGTCCATTCTATGTAAACACAGCCCAAACCATTACGGAACCACCGGCGGCCTGCACAGTGCCTTGTTGACGACTTGGGTCCATGACTTCGTGGCTTCTGCATTAATGGTTCAAATGGCTCTGAGCACTATGGGACTTAACATCTGTGTTCATCAGTCCCCTAGAACTTAGAACTACTTAAACCTAACTAACCTAAGGACATCACACAACACCCAGTCATCACGAGGCAGAGAAAATCCTTGATCCCGCCGGGAATCGAATCCGGGAACCCGGGCGTGGGAAGCGAGAACGCTACCGCACGACCACGAGCTGCGGACAGTAGTAGCAAATTCCTGGGCTACACTCGTCACACTTCGCCCTTCTTAAAGTTTCCCAACGTTTCTTCCTCGTGCGAAGTCATCCAAATGTAGTCTCTGGGCCATCATGTAATGAAATCCACCACCGCAGTGTACAGTAACTGTTCGTTGATTGACACAACACACTTTTACCGTTCCTTCAACTGTCTCGTGTTCCAGGGTTCAAATGGTTCAAATGGCTCTCAGCACTATGGGACTTAACATCTATGGTCATCAGTCCCCTAGAACTTAGAACTACTTAAACCTAACTAACCTAAGGACATCACACACATCCATGCCCGAGGCAGGATTCGAACCTGCGACCGTAGCAGTCGCGCGGTTCCGGACTGAGCGCCTAGAACCGCTAGACCACCGCGGCCGGCTTTCTGCATTACACTCGAACCCTACCGTCAGCTCTTACCAACCGAAATCGGGACTCATCTGACCAGGCCATGGTTTTACAGTCGTCTGGGGTCCGATATAGTCATGCGGCGGTGTCGTGTTGTTAGCAAAGGCACCAGAGTCGGTCGGTCGTCTGTTACCATGTTGTCCCATTAACGCCAAATTTCACGGCACTGTCCTAAGGATACGTTCGTCGTACGTCCCACATTGGTTGCTGCGGTTATTTCACGCACTACCGCTCGTATGCTAGCACTGACAACTCTATACTAACGTTGCTGCTGTCGGTCGTTAAGTGAAGACCGTCTGCCGTTGCGTTGTCCCTGCTGAGAAGTAATGCCTGAAACATGGTAATCTAATTACACTCTTCACTTGTATCTCAGTATATTGAATTTCCTAACGATTTTCGAAATGGAAAGTCCTATGCCTTCCGCGTTCAAAGTCTGTTATTTTCCGTCGTGTGGCCATAATCACGTCGAAAGTCTATTCATACGAAACGCATGCGTACAAATGACAGCTCCGCCAATGCACTGCTCTTTTATACCTTTTGTAGGTGATACTGCTGCCGTCTATATAAGTGAACGTCGTTATCCCGCGACGTTAGTCACGACAGTGTATACCCGCATTAGAGGTGCGCTGGGTTGCATACACGCTCCAGCAACGCTCTAAAAAGGAAACGTTTTGATCGCCATTTTATGTCTACAGACATTTGAATTAGAAACGGTTAGATTTCAATGAATATAAATTATTCCATACCTAGATGGACCCGAGGAACGCACTCAGGTTTGCAGTATGCGCACTGGAGAAATTTTGGAGTAAGCATGTTGAAATTAAATGGCACGTCGTCCAAAAAAAGGGTGTTTGTTACTTATAACATGTAGACTACTGCTCACAGTTTACGTTATGTGCATATGTCTCACGTGTAGTACACGAAAATGGGTAACATACTTTGGCAGTCGATAGCGATTACAGTGTGACACAGTGGTGTTCCGTCTGTGTTAATCTTTCAGGTAATCCTTAGAATGTCAGTTTAGCTGCACTTGAGCGGGATTTCTCACCACGGCATCTCGCCATGCTCCGTTAACGAACACAGACTGCGTTGTCAGATCTCCGAACGACTCGGATGCGGGTCTTCCAATTCCACCGTCACGTTTTCGCCTCATACCCGAGGGTATACGCCATAATTTCCATTGACTCAGTGGTTGAAACCCAAGGCTCTGTTTCGAGATTAACGATTTTAGAGTTCCAATCTGACTATCCTGAATTATACTTAACACGTTTTCTTTTGATCATGTCATCAGATGGTGGGATAGTTTACAGAATCAGAACATAGTTAACCCTCTTGACAATCAACTTCCTTTACAATTCTCATCCAGTTTACTCGTCAGCTTCGTCTCCAGTGACACAGGTGTCGATAGAAGGTTCCAAAATGGTTCAAATGGCTCTGAGCACTATGGGACTTAACATCTGAGGTTATAAAACCCCTAGAACTTAGAACTACTTAAACCTAACTAACCTAAGGACATCACACACATCCATGCCCGAGGCACGATTCGAACCTGCGACAGTAGCGGTCGCGCGGTTCCAGACTGAAGCGCCTAGAACCGCTCGGCCACACCAGCTGGCTAGAACGTTCCCTCGTGCGACCTGGTCTGCCAGAAATACGATGTCACACAGATCATTATTGAGCCGACGTCAATCTTTTACTCAGCAGTTGTCATTGTGAGAGCTGGCGATTTGACTTTGGACAGGGAGTTCGAGTTGCTTGACGGGATGTCTCGTCTGCCTTGTCAACGGGCCTGCTGGAGACGGATCGTTGAACACAATTTATGCATAAGAATCGAGAATGGTCCAAGTGTCATTCTGCAGTGCCGAGAGGACATCGGCATCTATTTTGTTAACGACTGGTTCCGTTGATTTGTTCTGAGGATTGTGAATTTGGCTTCCTTCTATTTTTTGTTTTGTTTCGAAGCGCTGTCGCCGCATCGAACTACGTGTTGCTATCTCTGTCGATAATCCCTCCAAAATCATAACCAGCGCGAAAAATCTGTACGTCTTTTCACTCGTGGATAGGCAGACAAGACAGAGAATGGCAGACAGCGACGGCCTCAGAGATCATTTTTACATTGTTAGTGTTAAGTATATTGTGTGCGGCGCACTTGTCTTCTCCAAATGTGGCCCAGGTAAGCTAAAAGGTTGGACACCCCTGAGTAGAGGATCAGTTTGCTAGTTTTCGGTCACGCTGTTCACAGAGTATCGCCTTCAGTTTCCGCGAGTGTAATTTTGACGGTGGAAATAAGTTGGCAAGAGATCCGCCTCTGTCGAACACCCCCGCGACTGGTGAGCCTGCGTCTTCTGTGTCCGCGCACGCGAGCAGTGTTTACTCAAGTCTCGCGCTCTGCTGCAATCTTCACTGTTGCTCCAAAGGTCGGCGCGGCACAGTGTGAGAGCGGAGGGCAGGATGCTTTTTACGACGCTTCGTCTCCAGACGCTGCTCGGGGAACACCGACGGCATAATCGTGGAGCACATCCCAGTGGTATCAATCGTTGCACAGGTTTAGAGTGGAACATTCCCGCAGAATTTTGCTGCCAAACTGAGCTACGGAAATGATACTTTCTCACAGCTAATTAGCTTCTAAGTGTGGGGGTCCACATTCATATACAATTTTTTAAAGGACACCATATTTGCCGTTGGCCGTAGAAATTCACAACTACAATTTCAGCCTGAGGGCCATTTTCAAGTTGTACTGCAAAAGATTTTGCTTCAGCACATGTCATACACATACATGCCTTGGTCAAAAGTAAGTCTTCTTACACGTGTAAACAATTTGTTAGTACATTTATTTGTAGCAATTTATGTGAAGGATGTTAACATCGTCAAAAGGCTTACCTTTGACCATGACATGTATGCATGTCGGAGGATTTTAAAGTATGGCGTATGCTGAAGCGAAATCTTTTGCAGTACGACGTAAAAATGGCCCAAACGCTGAAATTACACTTGTGAATTTCTACAGTCAACGACCAATATGATGTCCTTCAAAAACCTGTATCACTACGTTTAGAGATTTCTGCGACTAAACAAGAAGCGTTTCGAGCGCTCTTCAATTGCCTATAAGCATCCGAGGGACATGCTTCATCGGTGAAGATACTGCTCTCGCATTCGGTGGGTTCGAATCCCTGCCCGACCAGCCAGATTAATGTTCCCGTAGATTTCCAAAATCGCTTAAAGCAAATTTATGAATGTTTCTTTTCAAAAGGACACGGCCGATTTCCTTCTTTACTCTTCGCTAACTAGAGTTTATTCGGCACTTTAAAGCGTAATCTTGCTTCTTACGGTGCAGGCCCTTTTCCACCAAAACGATACATCTATATTTTGTCGTGTGATATGCCTTTTGCCGGCCGCTGTGGCCAAGCGGTTCTAGGCGCTTCACTCCGGAACCGCGCGTGGCTGCTACAGTCGCAGGTTCGAATCCCGCCTCGGGCATGGATGTGTGCGATGTCCTTGGGTTGGTCAGGTTGAAGTAGTTCTAGGTCTAGGAACTGATGACCTCAGAAGTTAACTCCCATAGTGCTTAGAGCCATTTGAACCATTTGATATGCCTTTTAAGGAAAAGGGCGAACAAAATCGTGCACTTTACATTGCCTGAAACTCAGAAAACGAATTCCGCTTCAGAATTTCAGTTAGAAACATGAATAAGAACTGACAGCGTTGAAAAAAAAATCTCTTTAAAACTGAACATTTTTTGTATATAAAGCTTTTCTTGCGTCTTTTGGACGATAGCATCAGAATATCTCTTCCAGACGCTGACGATCTGAACGGTCCTTTAGCAAAGAAAACGGAAGGTCTAGAAATTGGACGTGCCACAGTTTTAAGCTGGGTATTTTACTTACATGTGTCTGTCTGTTTCTGAGGCTATCTAGTGAGTACAGATCGATTTATCGTTAAGGCGACCTGTTGGCGTTGCAGATTTATATAATTAACAGATAGTAGCTGGTGTGGATATAGTGGAAGGAGGCATCAGTAGCACCAAGAGAGATATTATATCGGAATGTGAAGCAGTAGGGAACTTGAACGGCTGTGCTACATTGAATATTGTTGTACTCGAGTTGGTATGCCTTCATATTCCTCCGACATAGGAAATCGCTCATGTAGCTTGTTGCAATGGGGCCACAAGTCGAGTGTGGAATCCGAAACAAATCAAAACTTGATATTTTCCGCATGACGCGTTGCATGGATAGGAGACACGAAGAATGGTCGGAAAATTGTAAGTCTACCGTGAGATAGGTGCCTGCACACTGCAGTGTGACTTGCAGAGCCAAAAGCCGCAGGATGTCGCATGGCACATTTTATTTAAAATTTCTTCATAGGATCCAGCTGCATACAGAAGCTGGACTGATCATGATATCTGTTCTCTAAGGGAAATGTTTAACCAATATCGTGCTCAAAGCACTGGCTATTAATGTTATTATCGCGTGTGAATTCGATGTACAAGAATATACACTACTCTGCAAAATTTGAGGACGAGATAGATAAAGTAACATAGTGCATTAACAAGTCCGAGGAAATGAATAACATTGCCAAGAGACAACATTTGGATGACTTCACACGGGGGAGAATCATCGGTAAATTGGAAAAAGTACGAAGTGTGATGAATGCAGCCCAGCAGTTTGGCGCTGCTCACAGCACGTGTATGGAGAACGTTCCGAACTACAGGCACTGCTGCTTCAAGGAGAGATGGCGATCGACAACGGTCAACTACAGCAGCAGATGACCGCTAAATTGTGCAACAGGCAAGAAGGGACCCACTTCAAACAACGCGTGCAATTGCAATCACATTTAACAGGACTACAAAGCAATGAGTCTCACGCTCTACAGTGGCTCGGCGACTGATCTATAGCGACACGGCAACTGCATGGCCGAAGTCTCTTTACCCGACGACCAGTACCTTGTGTTCCGTTGGCAACAGCACACCGGCAGTACCGTTTGCGCTGATGCCGAATACATAGCAACCAAACGAACGAGGTGTGAGGTCGTGCTGTCTTTTCTGCTGATAACAGATTCTGGACCTATCCTCATGTGGTCAGAGGTGTGAAAACGTAATGCACCCACGAACATTGGTTTTAGTGGTCTGGGCGTTATGGTACGAAGAGGGATAAGGTTGCATGGGCGTACTGACCTCGAGACTTCGAACACGATACTCTTAGCGGTCAACGTTACTTTGTACACCGTCCCCATATGCGTCTTTTCATGGGTGCATTCGGACCTGACTTCAATTTCATGGATCACAATGCGCGGTCGCTTCGAACAACGTAGGTGCAGGAGCTCTTAGAACGAGAGAATGTTCGGAGAATGTAGTGGCCTGCTCATTCACCTCTTCTAAATCCCATTGGACGCGTATGGAATGCGTTGGGAAGACAAATTGCAGCGCGTCCATATGCACCAACGCCTATTCACCAGTTGTCAACCGCACTAGTCGAGGAATGGAACGCCCTTCCACAAGAACTCCTCACCAACTTTGCTGCCAGCGTGGGAGCACGTTGCAGAGTGTGCACTTCCGTCACACACGCCGTTAAAAACCACGCCCCGCATTTTGTAATGTCCAGGGGACCAACATAAATCGCGTATTTCTTTCAGTTATCTTCTGTACTGTGCTGTAGCAATTCTTTCTATTAAAATGCTAGTCAGTCTTGATCGCAAGGATCTAGTAAACATTAATAATCACACGCCAGCATGGTAACTGGTTTAGATTTTATCAAAAATCAGCTTTAGACCGTGTCTAATCAGAGGTGAAGAGAGGCGACGGCTGGGTCATTGGCAAGTGTGTGACAGCACTGGAAGATGCTTCAAATTACATCGAGCTGTGTTTGGCAGTGACACATCATTCGAAAGTCTCTGTCGTTCTTAAGTTTTGCACACAACTGTGTTGTTATTGCTGTTGTTAATGCAACTTTCCATGCAAGTCTGCCCCGTGCCAGTCTCTCTTCATCTCACCCAGCCGGAGTGGCCGAGCGGTTCTAGGCGCTACAGTCTGGAACCGCGCGACCGCTACGGTCGCAGGTCCGAATCCTGCCTCGGGCATGGATGTGTGTGTGTTATCCTTAGGTTAATTAGGTTTAAGTAGTTCTGAGTTCTAGGGGACTGATGACCTCAGGAGTTAAGTCCCATGGTGCTCAGAGCCAT
The DNA here is from genome assembly GCF_023864345.2 of Schistocerca serialis cubense. NCBI lineage: Eukaryota > Metazoa > Arthropoda > Insecta > Orthoptera > Acrididae > Schistocerca > Schistocerca serialis. The sequence continues at coordinate 315,497,341 of NC_064642.1, read as the reverse complement.
TTCTCATCTCAGCGTAGCTGCTTCAACGAAAATTTGTTTGAACCTGCTTATTGTGTTCATGTCTTCGTCTCCATCTTCAGATTTTACTACCACAATCACAATCCTTTCAATTACCGAATTGACTATAATGTTTCAGAAAATGTCCTTTTGGACTATCACTTCTTTTAGTGAGGTTCTGCGAAATTTTTGTCATCTGATGTCTGCATTACCGTAGGTTAGTTTATAACTATAAATTTCCTGTTATTTAAAAACAATGGATATTTTACATGTCCTTTTATAAAGTTGGCACAAATTACTTGAGAAAATTTTTTGTGTGAGTTGTCAAAGAAAGAAATGAACAGTGACGTATCTCTCGTAGAACGAAATTAAATGAAAAAAATGTCCAGTTTTGAGGTTAACAACATTTTCAAATAAGACTCAGACTTTTTAGAGTACTAAATTATCGATATACTGTATACGATGTATTGTCAGCGTCTATGTCATTCACGCGATGTGTCGTAAAGTCTGTATATCGATACTGCAGAATGTTTTCCCATTTCTAATAGTAAATAAACTGTACAGATCGAATACACACTGTATTTAAGTTGTGTTAGTGTAATGTAATGAAAGTGTGGACATTTTAACATAGTAACGAGAATAAAATGCCTAAATTATGATACCAAGAACCTATAAATCCCAATAATAATATAATAGTTGTATTACTGTAGATGGACACAGTAATAAACACAACAGCCTGCCAGTTTATTAACAGAAATGCGTGTTATGGAACCGATCTGTCGTGGGCCCCCTCTGCGTGCCTTTCTTACGGTGTACATGCGGGCAGTCAGCTGTCGGGCTCGGGACAATGGTACGGCTGGGACACCGCGCCAGCAGATCGCGTCAGCTGCCTGCTCGTACCTATTGGTACAGAGCGGAGCCTGGAATCTTAGTAAACATCCAGTAACCAGACGCCGCTGGCTGAGTCCGGCACGCGCCGGTTAACACTTTCGCCTGGAGGGAGACTTTCCGCCGTCGTGGTCACCTTCCGCGTCCTTTGCGCGTCTTGCAGACTATCCAGCTGCTGCCACTAGCAGCCAACAGCTGCCGCGTTACTGCCTTGTATTCTGCCAAACTGCTGTCATTGTTGGGCCCACTCAGTCCATTAACTCCCACGGTACTGTCAGCGGCTACGATTGCCCTTCCTGTTGAAGGGACGCGGCAGTGACTTGCCGGTTTGAAAAGACAGTGCATTGAAACCTCGTCCTCTTCTTACCTTTCATGCACCCAAAGTCGTAAGACATGGCCGCTAATATTAACGGAAACGAATTATTGATAGAATCACATTAATAGAACCATTCAGCATTCTAAGTAATTGTATCTCAAGTGGAAGAGTGAATGAGGTGGCCCAGTGGTTAAGGTAGTGGACCAGCATTCAGGAGGAGATTGGTTCAGATTCTTTCCTGGACATCCTGATTTAGGTTTACCGTGATTTACAAGGTGGATGAAGATGAATTCCGCGATCATTCGTCTGAAATGGACACTACGGATTTCCATCCCCATCGCTGTCGCATCCGAGCTAATGCTTCGCCTCTGACGACATCTTCACGGGTAGGACAAAAGCGCAATCTTAACTTTCTTCCCTTCGTAATTAAAAAGGTTTAATCGTGATTTTGATATTTGTGTTAAACATTGCCCATCCCTAGGTATGGGGGGAATCCAGAAGGCTCACATATCCAGATAAATACAATATGTCCAGAATTGTAAACTATAATACAACGTCTTTGCAGTCACAGGATTTCCACCAATAGGCTTCGGGAGACGTTATGACTCTTTTACAAGAAACGTGACAATCCAAGAACCATCATTTCCATGCAATTGGAGACAAATCCCATTTTAATGCTAATAGAAGATGGCTGGCATGTTAACCAGTACCTGAAGAAGGACCGCAGCAGTAATAGGCAACCAAACGTAAAGCAAAAATCACACACTAAATAAAATGGACGGGAGAACCAGAAGGTTGTGGATCAACACAGTCAGAACACACTGAAGAAAAGCCTGTAACAAATTCTCAGGGAATGCTTCGTTAAAAAGAACTACTACGACTGATAAAGTTATGAGATTTTCATTTATTATCGCTGCTATTGAAATGGGTAGAGGGAAGTGTATATTTACCAGATTTCGTAGAATGGAACAGCGTCCTCACAGTAAATCCGTGTTTAAATAACGTTCCATTTTGTAAGTACGTAATAGCACAAATGACAATATTACTGGCATTATGAAAATAAGAGTCAAGATTGTTGAGGCATCAGGAATGTAGAAATCGCAAATATGCCCTATAGTGCACTCTGCATGGCGATATTTCGACAAGTACTCATTCAAAGGGTACGTACAGTGTTGCAAGCGATATTTTGACTCCATTAAAGCTCTCACGACGTTTCAAGCAACATTACGTTCTCACAGAAGTCGTCCAAGCGAAAAGACTTCCTGAACTGGAGCATTTCTGAGGAAAGTGTACGGTACATTCTTCTTAAAGGCGCGAGGAAAGTGTACACTTTTCTTAAATGCGCAGGGGTACAATCGAAAATATTTTGGCCAATTACTGTATTTATATCGCAGAATGTGAGTCATGTTGCAGAAATTAATCAGTATGTCATCTGGATGCTCTGAATTGTAATACTTAATTGATTTAGTTTGTTTATTTTTTGACTAACATGTTGTTGTTACCTTACTAGAGTAAATTTTACGCTGTCAGTACATGTAAACTACATCTACAACTACCAGTGTCATTTCCCCGTTGCCTCTCCTGTCGACGAATGGTGCGTGCGAGGAATTACTGCCGGTAAGCTCCCACATCAGCTAATTTTTCTGATTCCTTCCGTCGGGATCATTTCGCAAGAAGTACGCAGGAGGACATAGTATGTTGTCCGACTCTTCTTGGAACATACGCTCCCCGCATTCTGACAATAAACGGATACACAATGCCTCTCTTGTATCGTCTGCCACTGGCGTTTGTTGGGCGCAACGCTCTGACAATTACGGTAAGAATCCGTGAAGAAACACACCACTGCTCGTTGGATCTTCTCTATCACATTTATTAAACAGGCGCGGGTTCAGGATCCAGTTCTGGGATGTTGTTCTCACAGTTTCTTACTGTCCCTGCCTGCTCCCCTCCGAAATTTAATTAGTTTTCACCCCCACTTCTAACGTGCTATGATAATAACAGTAAAATATATGAAATATTTTAATTACCAGAAAAATATTTTAATGTAATAATAAATATTTGTCATCATCAGTGAATAGTTCACGAGTGAACTGACGACGAGCAAGCAGAGATGCGCATGTGGCCACCCACTGATTTTTGTAATTTTGGCTTAGAGCATTTCCTTACCCATACAAGCGATCTTTGAATCTTCCCCAGATGTAAACGTCGCACAATGTCAGAATAGTTACAGTCCATCACGCATTTGTCAGTTCTCGAGTACAGTAATGTGGACCATTGTGGATTAATGCATTTAAACGATCTTCATCAAACCCAGAAGGTGTTCCTGAACGTGGGGGTCACTGTTGTCAAAAGGAGCCTCCTTAAAACGAGAAAAGCGTTTCCTTGCCGTGCTCTGTCTAACGGCATTTTCCCCGCACACGACAAAATTGTTTCTGGTTGCTTCCGCTGCTGTCACCCCTCTTCTGAACTCAGACAGATGAATACGTCGGAAATGTTCCGATTTCTCCACGTGGCGAATCATTTTCTACCGTCCATAGCTGCACTTACTGTCTCCAGATGACACAATGAAAACATATAACCATGAATGCATTACGTAGCTAATGAGCTGCAAACGGTAAATTGTTTAATAGTGTTTATTAATTTGAAAGAAACTCTAAATTGTTCCTATTTTATAGGTACCATCAAATAAGCTCGCTCGATTAGCCGTCCGGTCTAACGCACAGCTTTCCGGACGGGAAGGCGTGCCAGTCCCCGACACGAATCCACTCGGCGAATTAGTGTCTGAGGTACGGTGTGCCGGCCAGTCTGTGGATGGTTCTGGAGGCGGTTTTCCATCTGCCTCGGAGAATGCGACCTAGTTCCCCATATTCCGCCTCCGTTACACTACGTCGGCGATTGCTGAGCAAAAACTTTCTCCACGTACGCGTCCACCATAATTACTCACCCACGCAAACATTGTGTTTACAATCGTCTGGTGTGAGACGTTCCCGGAGGGTCCACTGGGGGCTGAACCGTACAATAACCCTGGGTTCGGTTTGGGGCGGCGGTGGGGTTAGTGGACTCCCGTAGCCTGTTGTGGGGTTGTGAACCACTGAGAGATGCGGCGTGAACGAAGCCTCTCCGTCGTGTCTAGGTCCCCAGTTCCATGCAATACCATACAATCCTGCCCTAAACGTACCCAGTAATTACTAGAATTTCTTGCCAGTTCAGAGACAGTGTTCATGCTACTTTAATCTTCGAAACTTAGCTGTGAAACCTGAAAACTGATATATGAAAAAAATAATCCACATATTTGAATGTCTTTTATATGCGGGGGGAGGGGGGAGAAGGGGGCCCCGCTTACAACAGGTATGACACCCCTACACTTTCCCTTTTGGATCGGTGCCTGCTTTTAAACAAACCTGGTTACCTCTGCGGCGAACATGGATCTCAGCTTATCAGCGGCTGTGGCCCGCGTTTGTGTATAAATCCCAAAGGCGAATCGCCTCGTGCGTCCCGCAGGCTCAGGTGAGCGCTGCGTCCCTGTGCCGTCGTATCGCGTTACGTGCAGTGGACGCACTGTGCCGAACCACGTTTCCGCTTCCGCCGACCCCGGAACTCGGTCACCACCGCACTTCCTGACTTCCTGCCTCTCCCTCACCCTGCCACATAACCACCGACAGCTCATCCGCGCTTGGAGCCTGTGAGTGGACCACCGTCGTGTGCTCTTACTAATGTTGTGATCCATAAAGTTTGGTCAGAGGCCATGACCGACGAGGGGTTTATGTTGTGGATGCTTTACTGCAGTTAGAAAGAAGCTATATAACAGTTTGTTTTCTGTGCTCTCCATCTTTTGAGGGTGCGCTGAGAAATACTGAAGAGCCAAAAAAACTGCTACACCTGCCTGATATTATATAGGACCCCCGCGAGCACGCAGAAGTGCCGCAATACGACGTGGCTTGGACTCGTCTAAAGTCCGACGTAGTGCTGGAGGGAACTGACACCATGAATCCTGCAACGCTGTCCATAAATCCGTAAGAGTGCGAGGGGGTGGAAAAATCTTCTGAACAGCACATTGCAAGGCATCCTAGATACGCTCAATAATGTTAATGTATGGCGAGTTTGGTGGGCAGCGGAAGTGTTTAAACTCAGAAGAGTGTTCCTGGAGCCACTCTGTAGCAATTCTGGACGTGTAGGGTGTTGCATTGTCGTGCTGGAATTGCACAAGACCGTCGGAATGCACAATGGACCCGAATGCAGGTGATCAGACAGGATGCTTACGTGTCACCGGAAAGTCGTATCTAGACGTATCAGAGGTCCCATATCACTCCAACTGCACACGCCACACACCATTACAGAGCCTCCACCAGCTTGGACAGTCCGCTGCTGACATGCAGTGTCCATGGATTCAATAGGTTGACTCGTCCCAGCAGGCAACATGTTTCCAGTCATCAACAGTCCAATGTCGGTGTTGAAGGGCCCTGGCGAGGTGTAAAGCTTCGTGTCGTGCATTCATCAGGGATGCAGAAGTGGGCCTTCGGCTCCGAAAGGCCACATCGATGATGTTTCGTTGAATGTTTCGCACGCTGACATTTGCTAATGGCTCAGCACTTAAATCTACAGCAATTTTCGGAAGGGTTGCACTTCTGTCACGTTGAACGATTCTCTTCAGCCGTCATTGGCCCCGTTATTGCAGGATCTTTTCCTGGCTGCAGCGATTTCGGAGATTTGATGTTTTTCCAGATTCCTGATATTCACTGTACACTAGTGAAATGGTCGTAAGGGAAAATCCCCACTTCATCGCTACCTCGGAGATGCTGTGTCCGATCGCTCGTGCGCCGACTATAACACCACGTTCATACTCACTTAAATCTTGGTAACCTACCGTTGTAGCAGCAATAAGCGATTTAACAACTGCGGCAGACTCTTGCTGTCTTGCCGACCGCAGCACCGTATTTTCCTGTTTACATATCTCTGTAATTGAATACGCATGCCTATACGTTTCTTTGGCGCTTCAGTCTAATACATCCGCTCGTGACTTTCTCAAACATCCTAACCAGCAGCATGCTCCAAATTTTGTAAGTTATTCCGAGGACTAGGGCAATCGCAAAGTTCTCATCACCGTATGAGAAATTAAAGCAAATGCTGCCGTATCTCTGCGGTACTGTGGACTCTGTGGACTACTGCTATCTCTAGGGGGCAGAAATGAAAACAAGGCAAGTGGGAAAAAAAATATCAAAAATGTTCACTGTTTGTAAAGTAATCTCCATAAATGTTAATCCATTTACCACAGTATGAGTCCAGACGGTCAATGCTTTCGTGGAAAAATGTTTGCTGTTACCTACAGTATCATTATTGTACATGGGCGTGCACCTCTTCGCTCGAAGCAAATCGACTGCTACGATTGTTATAACTTTATAGAGGTAACTGCGCACAACGGTCAGAAATTTGAAGTAAAGAATCTTGTGCCTTCGGCTGTACATGTGCAACTTTATTTCTCAACCTATTTCACGTATTACATGTTCACGGGAGGAAGAGCTGTACAGAGAAAAATCAAAACGATGTTAACTTAAGTAGAGCGTGATCATATGTTCTTTATAAGTAAATGTCCTGATGAAGTTGTTTGTATGCACTTCATCTTGACATATATGGTGTTGCTGTTGTGGCCTTTAGCCCAGAGACTGGTTTGATGCAGCTGTCCGTGCTACTCTATCCTGTGCAAGCTTCTTCATCTCCAAGTGCCTACTCAACGTACATCCTTCTGAATCTGATTAGTGTATTCATCTCCCTCTACGATTTTTACCCTCCACACTGCCCTCCAATACTAAATTGGTGATCCCTTGATGCCGCAGAACACGTCCTACCGACCGATCCCTTCTTCTAGTCAAGTTGTGCCACAAATTCCTCTTCTCCTCAATTCTATTCAGTATCTCCTCATTAGTTACGTGATCTACCCATCTGATCTTCAGCATTCTTTAAAAAAAAAATGGTTCAAATGGCTCTGAGCACTATGGGACTCAACTGCTGTGGTCATCAGTCCCCTAGAGCTTAGAACTACTTAAACCTAACTAACCTAAGGACATCACACACATCCATGCCCGAGGCAGGATTCGAACCTGCGACCGTAGCAGTCGCGCGGTCCCGGACTCCGCGCCTAGAACCGCGTGACCACCGCGGCCGGCTCAGCATTCTTCGAAAGCTTCTATTCTCTTCTTGTCTAAACTATTTATCGTCCATGTTTCACTTCCATACATGGCTACACTCCATACAAATACTTTCAGACAAGACTTCCCGACACTTAAATCTGTATTCGATGTTCAAATTTATCTTCTTCAGAAACGCTTTCGTTGCCATTGCCAGTCTACATTTTATATCCTCTCTACTTCGACCATCATCAGTTATTTTGCTCCCCAAATAGAAGAACTCATCTACTACTTTGTGTGTCTCTTTTGCTAACATAATTTCCTTAGCACCACCTGATTTAATTCGACTACATTCCATTATCCTAGTTTTGCTTTTGTTGATGTTCATCTTATATCCTCCTTTCAAGAAACTGTCCATTCCGTTCAACTGCTCTTCCAGTTCCTTTGCTGTCTCTGACATTTATTTATATGTAACATATTATCAGGCCCTAATTGATGTTAACGTCGTTTCGATTATTCACTCTACTGCTTTTCCACCAGTGATGATGCTTGTAATAAGTGAAACCGGTTGAGAAAATGAAGATGCACATGTACCGCTGAAGGCACAGCTTTACGTATTAAAAAAGAATGGCACGAGTGTCTCCTTCCAGGGCTCAAAAAATATGGAAATGGCATGGGGAGAGATCGGAACTGTATAAATATGTGTGTTTCTCAGCAAAACTAATACAGTGTAGTCGAAACAACAGCACGCCAACTCCGGTAAAGTCATGATGACCTTTTTCTCTGACTGCAAGGGCTCGCTGCTCATAAACTTTCTGCAACACGACGGCACAGTTAACGCCTGGGTACAATCATGGTTCCATAGGCAATCGCAAACATTTTTCCGTGGAGACATTGACCGTCTTGTCGCACAGTGGGATAAATGTATTAACTGGCAATTACTTTTGAAATAATAAACAGTTTACGTACTTTTAGTGTTCCGTACCTCAGTCGATAAAAACGGCACCCTTATAGGATCACTTCGTCGTCCATCTGTGTGTCTCTCTCTATCTGTGTGACTGACTGACTATCAGAAACCCTTTTTCACAGCAACGGATAGACGTATCAAGTTGACACTTGTCACATACTGAGGTCTATAGTCAGAACAACCAAAAGATGTGGTCATTTATGTTACATATTTTGATACTTTCAAAGTGTGTCAACAAAACCTATAGGGTACTTCCCGTTGGCATACTTACATGAAATTTATCAGAAAGCAAGGGCTTGCAGTACGCCAAAAGAAAAAATCGGAACACTGTTAATTAGTAATTATGTTACACGAAAAAAACATTGGTCATTTCTTGTCAGGCTGCCGGTCTGTCCGTCCGTCTGTTAAGACGCCTTTTTTTTTCAGGAACGGCTGGACTCATCAAGATGAGATTTATGTCACATACCGACATGTATGGTTCTTTGGTGGTTAGCTTCTAAGTCAAAGCGAGCAAAAGATATGTCCGTTTATGTCAAGTATTTTGATACTCGCAAACTCACTCATTAAAACCTGTTGACGCAGAATCATGGAATTGGGCAAGAATTCGCAATACAACTAAGGGAAAAGAATCAGATAAGTGTTAATTTGTAATTACATCACACGAAAAAATACTACTTTTGTCACCTGTTATCCGAATCCAGACTTGAAAATGAAACATTCTCGAAAGTCATGGAATCCCTGGGACCGATATCTTACGACTATTAATGTCAAAAAAATGGTTCAAATGGCTCTCAGCACTATGGGAATTAACTTCTGAGGTCATCAGTCCCCTAGAACTTAGAACTACTTAAACCTAACTAACCTAAGGGCATCACACACATCCATGCCCGAGGCAGGATTCGAACCTGCGACCGTAGCGGTCTCGCGGTTCCAGACTGTAGCGCCTAGAACCGCTCGGCCACACCGGCCGGCTATTAATGTCAATAACAGGCAAAAATAGTCAAGTTTGTACGGAACCCTCAGTGCGGGGGTCCTACTCACACCTGGCCAAGTGTTTTTCCATTGGACTCCTCCTGATACCCAAGACTGACGAGAACATGACCAGCTTTACATTCTATAGTGTTCAGAACCCTGTGTTTGAATCGCACATCACAAGTCGATGCTACACTTCAGCAAGAGAACCATAATGTATGAGGCGTTGTGGAGGTTTGCATTATCACCTCAGAAAAACATCACGTCTTTGTGATGTCTTGTCTTTCGAACGCTGGACTTGTGTTGCTTGCTACAGACACCTCACCTGTGCCTGCTGCAGGGTACAGACGTGCCGGCATTGAAAAACGCTTAGACGCTTCTCCGGACCACTGTTCTTATGACAGCGGTTGTTTCTTTTCTCGGGCATAATGGTGGCGGTGGCGGTGGCGGAACGGCTCAGCGCGCTGACGTCACCGCTGCACGCGCGGCCTTCGGCGGCGGCGCTGCTCAGATTTGTATGTGTGGGGAGGTCGCCGCTCGATCGCCGTCCTTGGCCAGCCATTGAGCCGCGCGCTGCCTTTTAACGTGAAACACCGGTTACACATCAACAGTCCGACGCGACGTCACAGATAAGCAAAATGTGTCAGCTGTCACGAGAGTGGAAGGAAAACCATATCCGATCACCCAGAAAGCGTCGCATTGCATTCACTGTGAAATTAAAATAACAGTTTATCATCTGGTCAGGAATTACGTGCTAATAAACGACGCGGGGGGAAGAGTAAGGCCTAACGATCAAATTCTAAAAAGAGTGCTGGTGTTGATATATTCATGCTAACATAATCTATGTCTCACGTTACTTCTCTTCTGACATAGCGTCTGCTCTACCCTTCTACACCCATCTTTGTTTATGTTCACGACCAAATATTCTGTGCGTTGGTACTATCTTCTCTGAAAGGTTTGAGTTCTAGAACACTACTATCTCCTGCAAACGCTAATCGGATGTCAATTGATGGTGGCTTAATAAGCGGAAAACCGGTTCGACATAAACATATGTAAGTAAAGCAAAGTACAAGTTCTTTCCTTTTCAACGTTATAAAAAAGGAAATAAGATTTAGCGAATAGAAGTAATCTTTAAAACGCTACGGTTGCAGATATAAGTGTAACTATAAAAACTATAAATTGAGAGGAGTGTCGTAAGTGATAATGCGTTATAAAAGATCCAATTTTTCATAAGGATTAAGCCGGCTGCGGTGGCCGAGCGGTTCTAGGCGCTTCAGTCTGGAACCGCGCGACTGCTACTGTCGGAGGTTCGAATCCTGCCTCGGGCATGGATGTTTGTGATGTCCTTAGGTTAGTTAGGTTTAAGTAGTTCTAAGTTCTAGGGGACTGATGACCTCAGATGTAAAGTCCCACAGTGCTCAGAGCCATTTTCCACTATTTACAACAATCTGCCAACGCTGGGGTAACTTTTCGATTCCATAACCGTAGAAATCACATGGTTTTGAGGCGAAGAACTCCTCTAGCCATGTTCGGAGCGGATTTTCATCCGGAAAGGAAAGCTCTTGAAGGATGGTCGACAGAGATCGGAAAAACTGAAAGTCCGAGGGCGCAAAATCAGACGATTAAGACGGGTGCGGAATGGCTACCCAATCCGACACCCCTGTGGTGTTTTTTTTAGTCATTCTGCAAGAATGCGGGCGGGCGTTTATCGTGGAGTCGTGGAGTAGCCTCACTTCACACAGTCTTCCTGCCGTTGTTCTTTAATTAAATCTGGAAGACATCTCAGTTCTTGACAGTGAATGTGAGCATGATGGCTACACCTCGGGGAAGCAATTCGCATTACACCACACCGTCGCTGTTCCACCAGATGTTTAACATTATCCTTTGTGGATGCACGCAGGTCTTTCTGCGGGTGTTGCTGCTTTGTTTGGGCGCAACCACTCCTTTCGTTTCCTTACGTTAGCATAAAGATACCATTTCTCATCACCAGTAACGACATAGAATAGCAATGGTCGCTGTTGTTCACGAGCCCATTGTTGACGAGCAAGCAGAGATGCTTACGTGTCCGCCCACTGATTTTTGTGGTTTTGGCTTAGAACATGCAGTTCCCATACACGCGATGGAAACTTCCCCATTGCAAGTAAATGTCGCACGATGTCGGGATGGCTACAGTTCATCATATTTGCCAGTTCTCGAGTACAGTGATGTGGATCATTGTGGATTAATGCGTGGAAACGATCTTTATCAAACACAGAGGGTCGACCTGCACGTGGAGAGTCACTACTGTCGAAACGACTCCTGAAAACGTGAAAACTGTTTTCTTGCCGTGCTCTGTCCAATGGCGTTATCCCCGTACATGCCGCCAATGTTTCTGGCTGCCTCCGCTGCTGTCACCCCTGTATTGAACTTGACAGGAGAATCCGTCGGAAATATTCTGATTTCTCTCTCCACTTGGCAATCCATTTTCTAGCGTCCACAGCTGCACTCACTATCTCCTGATGACACAATGACAACATATTAACTCAAATAGTAACAGTGAACGACAAATAAAAGACTACAATCGATAAAAAAGCGGTAGCAATCGTAATACCAACATGCAAAGCAAACACGCTTCGAAATTATGCACCAACGAAATATTCTTGTGCAAACTGATTTTATTTCCCATGGTCTTTCGATTATAGATGAAATTTGATGATATCCCTGATAAATCTGAAAGAAGGACAACATATTCCAAGCACATATTTGTTGATTGACAACTATATCGATATTGTCGTGTATTTGGTCACTGGCCACTACGGGATATAGTTTTACTGGACAAAGACAACGTGATTTTATGCAGATTTTATACAGATGACCATTGGCAGAAATTAAAATGTAAGATCACAATTGTCCTAAATACATTTATTTTTTCTTTTTTGTGTGTTTTTGTATGTACTCGGTGGATTTACTTGTTCATTGTTATTTTAAGATTAGATAGGAGTTGTCAGCTTATGGTTTTAATGGAGGTAACTGAAAACTTTCTGTACTAACTATGCATATAAAAGATGTTTAAAAATGTGTATGTGCTATATTTTGATGCCCGCACAAAGATGTACAGTCTAAAAGCCACCAGTTGTAGACTCTTCAATCTAGCGTATATCTCTGTTCTTGCTTAGGTTTATTTTCTGGAGTGACTGCAAGGAAGTACGCACATCAAAAAAAGTAGTGCATCTCCTCGGTTCCCAGAACTCCTCAAGATAGACGTTGACTGTGGATATTGTATCGCAGACACAGTCCCTTTGACCGTTCAGAGATGTCATTAAACCCGCCGAAAGATGTAAACAACCATGCATGAGCAGCGCTTATTAGACGGATGGGGTCCGACAGCCGATCAGTTCCAGTCATTTCACCACGAAGAAGGTACACGGCTGGTGTGGTCTGTAGTTCAACCATGCCTAGATGGTCAATACCGCGGTTCAATCGAGTCCACATGGTTACTTTGTGCCACGAAGGGCTCTCAACAAGGGAAGTGTCCAATCGTCTCTGAGTGAAACGAAGCGATGTTGTTCATACATGGAGGAATAGAGACAGTAACTATCGATGACCTACCTCGCTCAGCCCCCCCCCCCCCCCCCAAGTGCTATTACTGCAGTGGATGACCGCTACCTACGGTTTGTGGCTATGAGGAACGCTGACAGCAACGTCACCATGTTGAATGATGGTTTTCGTACAGCTACAGGACATCGTGTTACTCAAACTGTGCGCAATAGGCTGCATGATGCGCAACTTCATTCCCGACGTCCATGGCGAGGTCCATCTTCGCAACAACGACACCATGCAGCGTGGTGCAGATGGACCCAAAACATGCCGACTGGACCACTCAGGATTGGCATCACGTTCTCTTCACCAATGAGTTTCGCACATGCCTTCCACCAGACAATCGTCGGAGACGTGTTTGGATGCAACACGGTTAGGCTGAACACCTTAGACATGCTGTGCAGGGAGTGCAGCGAGGTTCCCTGCTGTTTTGGGGTGGCTTTAAGTGGGGCCGACGTACGCCGCTGGTGGTCATGGAAGGCGCCGTAACGGCTGTGCGATACGTGAATGCCATCCTCCGACCGATAGTGCAACCATATCGGCAGCATATTGGCGAGGCATTCGTCTTCATGGACGACAATTCGCGCCCCCATCGTGCACATCTTGTGAATGACTTCCTTCAGGATAACGACAGCGCTCGATATGAGTGCCCAGCATATTCTCCAGACATGAACCCTATCGAAAATGCCTGGGATAGATTGAAAAGGGCTGTTTATGGACGACGTGATCCACCAACCACTTTTAGGGATCTATGCCGAATCGCCTCTGAGGAGTGGGACAATCTGGACCAACAGTGCCTTGATAAACTTGTGGATAGTATGTCACGACTAATACAGGCATGCATCAATGCAAGAGGACGTGCTATTGGATATTAGAGGTTCCGGTGTGTACAGCATTCTGGACCACCACCTTTGAAGGTCTCGCTGTATGGTGGTACAACATGCAACATGCAATGTTTTCATTAGCCATAAAAAGCGCGGAAATGATGTTTGTGTTGATCTCTGTTCCAATTTGCTGCACAGGTTCCGGAACTCTCGTAACCGAGGTGATGCAAAACTTTTTTTGATGTGTGTAGTATTCAGCTGGGTATCTTTTTGTATTTCACGACAAGTTAGTCTTATTCTACAGTTTCGTTGCGAGATATCTAGACTCAGATGGATCTAAGTGCTGTCCCAATATGATCCGTGTCCAAAAAGTGCAAGCTTTTTTCTTTAAAAGAAAATAACGCGTTTCAAACCCTGGATGTTTAATTATACACTCCTGGAAATGGAAAAAAGAACACATTGATACCTTGGTCGTCGAATGGCGCTAGCTGCGCAGCATTTGTGCACCGCCGCCGTCAGTGTCAGCCAGTTTGCCGTGGCATACGGAGCTCCATCGCAGTCTTTAACACTGGTAGCATGCCGCGACAGCGTGGACGTGAACCGTATGTGCAGTTGACGGACTTTGAGCGAGGGCGTATAGTGGGCATGCGGGAGGCCGGGTGGACGTACCGCCGAATTGCTCAACACGTGGGGCGTGAGGTCTCCACAGTACATCGATGTTGTCGCCAGTGGTCGGCGGAAGGTGCACGTGCCCGTCGACCTGGGACCGGACCGCAGCGACGCACGGATGCACGCCAAGACCGTAGGATCCTACGCAGTGCCGTAGGGGACCGCACCGCCACTTCCCAGCAAATTAGGGACACTGTTGCTCCTGGGGTATCGGCGAGGACCATTCGCAACCGTCTCCATGAAGCTGGGCTACGGTCCCGCACACCGTTAGGCCGTCTTCCGCTCACGCCCCAACATCGTGCAGCCCGCCTCCAGTGGTGTCGCGACAGGCGTGAATGGAGGGACGAATGGAGACGTGTCGTCTTCAGCGATGAGAGTCGCTTCTGCCTTGGTGCCAATGATGGTCGTATGCGTGTTTGGCGCCGTGCAGGTGAGCGCCACAATCAGGACTGCATACGACCGAGGCACACAGGGCCAACACCCGGCATCATGGTGTGGGGAGCGATCTCCTACACTGGCCGTACACCACTGGTGATCGTCGATGGGACACTGAATAGTGCACGGTACATCCAAACCGTCATTGAACCCATCGTTCTACCATTCTTAGACCGGCAAGGGACCTTCCTGTTCCAACAGGACAATGCACGTCCGCATGTATCCCGTGCCACCCAACGTGCTCTAGAAGGTGTAAGTCAACTACCCTGGCCAGCAAGATCTCCGGATCTGTCCCCCATTGAGCATGTTTGGGACTGGATGAAGCGTCGTCTCACGCGGTCTGCACGTCCAGCACGAACGCTGGTCCAACTGAGGCGCCAGGTGGAAATGGCATGGCAAGCCGTTCCACAGGACTACATCCAGCATCTCTACGATCGTCTCCATGGGAGAATAGCAGCCTGCATTGCTGCGAAAGGTGGATATACACTGTACTAGTGCCGACATTGTGCATGCTCTGTTGCCTGTGTCTATGTGCCTGTGGTTCTGTCAGTGTGATCATGTGATGTATCTGACCCCAGGAATGTGTCAATAAAGTTTCCCCTTTCTGGGACAATGAATTCGCGGTGTTCTTATTTCAATTTCCAGGAGTGTACATATAATCTTAAGTGAGCATAATATTTCCCTTATTAAAAATATGTATATTTTTAAGGAGCTAGACAGAACACAAAGTTTTTTTTAGTACTAGATACGGCTATGTTGCAAATGGTAACTAAACATACACAGTTTTTTTAAATCCATAAAATCGGCGTGTACTCAGTTTGTCGCTCGTAGAGCGTGCAGGCGATACTCTATTTCTCTCCTTGTCTTTGCCAACATCTGTTCGGTTACTGCCTCTACAGCGTCACGTGCCGCAAGAGTTTGCGCACCAAGAAATACTGAACACTTTATCCTTAACGTGACCCCGCAAGAAAATAGAGAGGGGTTGAACGTGGTGACCATAATGTTGAGCGTCTCCACCGATCCTTATGGTTGGTTGGTTGTTTTGGGGGAAGAGACCAAACAGCGAGGTCATCGGTCTCATCGGATTAGGGAAGGACGGGGAAGGAAGTCGGCCGTGCCCTTTCAAAGGAATCATCCCGGCATTTGCTCGGAGCGATTTATGGAAATCACGGAAAACCTAAATGAGGATGGCCGGACGCGGGATTGAACCGTCGTCCTCCCGATCCTTCTGTCCGTAGAGGTTTAATCCAAGAACTGGTGTACAAGCAACCCCCATTGTGACGGTGCATCATCTCGTTGAAAAGCTACCCATGGTAACGAGAGAGAGAGAGAGAGAGAGAGAGAGAGAGAGAGAGAGAGAGAGAATAAATGAAATGGTGGGAGTGTTCAGCCGGCCGGAGTGGCCGAGCGGTTATAGGCGCTTCAGTCTGAAACCGCGCGACCGCTACGATCGCAGGTTCGAATCCTGCCTCGGGCATGGATGTGTGTTATGTCCTTAGGTTAGTTAGGTTTAAGTAGTTCTAAGTTCTAGGGGACTGATGACCTCAGCTGTTAAGTCCCATAGTGCTCAGAGCCATTTGAACCTTTTTTTGGGGAGTGTTCATATACCAAGATGTGTATGCATAAAATCTTCACGAGTTAAGCTAACGTTGCAACAAATAGTACAGGTGTATCTGAAATATTTCCTAAAAATTATTATTATTAGTATTGTAAGCAGGGAAAGGCTGTATGCTCACCCTGTATATTGGAGTGTCATCAGCAGAATGTGCAGCTAGATGAACGAGGAATGTTCACATGAACTAACGGTGGCAACATGGCATCGCCCATTGACCTGTTGTACGAAGTATGTCTGTGGGATAGTAAAGAATCCAGCCTATTGCTTTTGTTGTAAGATGTATACTGTTTAAGTTTGTTGGCTGTCGCAGACGCAGGCACTTACTGTAAAATTCTTCTGTGTTGTAGACCGCGTAGTGCTGTGAAACGTCCCGACATTTCGGATTCCATTGCGTGCCGCCTTCGTGACGATTCTAAATACTCCAATGAAGGCCACTTGTAATGGTGCCCTAAACGATGGTACATTTTACGACACAACGCAGACACCAACACAGAAGAAGCTTACGGAGATTTATTGTATGTTGGTAACAATTACCTTAATTTTTGACACGCGAGGAAGCTAGTGGTAAACGCTGGCACGTTCAACCACACCATTAGTCCTGGCGCTATTAGAAAGTATCTTCTACCATTGAATCTTGTCCGGGGCGTCTGTAGCGATTTGGACAAGTTAAAGCGATTCTGGCATGAATGGGCGCTCTGCCAGCCCAGCCCGTCTCCTGTCTGTATTCAGGTCCACGCATTTGGCAGACGCTCCAGCGGTCACACGTAGATGTTATCGCGACGGTGGCGCCGCAACGACAATCCGCTATTGTGCGACAAAACTTGTAACACCCGTGACTGATGGCCCGTGTCCAATGACGGAAACGTTAACTTCTGTGGGATACGTCATGATAATGACATCAGAATCTGAGTTCGTACTGTGATGCGTTACGTATCTCGCAAGCCCCATCGTTTTTCCTGCACTACACGATACCTCAATCACGTGAAAAAGACGATGTCTAATATACTTGCAGTAATAGGTATAGAGACAACCACTTTCTTCGTAATGGAACTCTATTCGAGGGTTCCAAACTGTAAATGAATGGAAATTTATAACAAATAAAATAAAAAATCGCATCTTACAGTAATTCGATAATTATCGGTACATAATCAGTGGCGCCAAAGTTGCTGTATGAAACCTTGAGTACTTTCTTTGTGTGTCAATCATGTATCACACTTTTTGATCAAAAAAAGTATCCGGACACCCTACTGCGATCGTATATTTTACGAGGTTCTAGGGTTACGTGCATAAGGGGACCACACTCCAGCCATGGAAAAGCACACCCACACCGTAGCGCCACCGCCTCCAGACTTCACTGTTCTCGCTATACTTGATGGCAGGTAACTTTCTCCAGGCATTCGCCCAACACACGCCATTATATCGGATTGCCGAAGGGAATAGCGTGATTTGTCACTCCGAATCACTCGTTTCCACTCATCCACAGACCAGTTGCGTTTCCCTTTACACTACCACAAGAGTCGCTTAGCTCTGACCACAGAAATGTGTGGGTAACGAAGTGCTGCTCGACCACTGTTAGCTATTCTTTTGAAGACCTTACGCACCGTCACTGAGCCGGTTGGTCTGCTGGTAGCGTTTTGGAACTCGCGAATTATTACTTGACCTGATTTCCTGCGATTTTCTACAACCACCCTTCGCATTGCTCGACGGTTCCTCTCCGTCAGCAAATGAGGTCTTGCAGGGGTCTCGGTTTAGCTGTGGTTCTTTCTTCGTGTTTCCAAAAGGTTGGAATGTCGCTGATCGATGTGTTGCTTGTATAACATGCAAAGGCTTGTCCTCGTTCCTAGTCAGTGAGCTCACCTGACGGACCATTCAAGGTGCATGTTCTGCAAGCACCTCCTTGTAGTGTAAAATTCACAACGATAGAATAAAAGCGTTTGCCCTCGGGTCTGGTAATCGCTACTCCGAGTCTCGTTTCAGCCATTATTTTTTTCATTTTTGTCATTCAATTGAATTTAAGTGTAAAATTAATCTAATATATGCTAATTAGCACTTATCTAATCGGCATGTTTCTGAAAAGACAACGTCGTCGTTTTTCGAGACGTTGTTTCTAGTTACATATCACACACAACAAACTAGTTTTCAATGCAAATATAAATTCTTAATTACCACCGTTCTGTAAAAGGTTGTTAATAAAGTTTGTTTCAGTTGCGGAAAACATTATAAATTAGTTTTTTATCTTCATGTATTTTACTTTTCACTGAAATGCGCGTAGAACATACACCTTCGTTTAAAAATTTATTGCGGGTAGGTATCGAACCCGGGCCACCGATTTGTCGAGCAAGTACTCTACCGTAGCGTCATGCTGCCTGCCCAAATATCGATATTACTTTAGGATGTTTAAGGCAATCGTTAAAATTCAAAGTCGATTTTCTCGAGAATTTTTGACAGTTGCATCGAACTGCTTCGTGTGATTGTTATTAGGATTCCGATCTTCACGTATCATAGTACAAAAAATTACAAAAATCCGATTGCCTTGTGCTCTCCTTGTCGGTTTAGTATCCATTACTGTGTGATAATTTTTATCCTGGAGGTATGGAACACCTTCTATGTAACGAACAGGTAGCGAAGGACAAAACGAAGACTGGTGTTTAACGTCTTGTCGAAGACGAGATCAGTAGATATGAAGCACAAGCAAATGTGTCCTGTCAAAGTATCCGTCGTAGCATTCGCGTAAAGCAATACAAGGGAATTGCCTAAATATGGATGGCCAGGTGGGGATTTGATGAGCCGTCGTGGCGAATACGGTTAACTTCAATGAAATCCTCTGGGATCTTTTGTCGCGTCAGTCCGCTAAGTTTCGGAGGGCGTGTTCTCTGCTTCCATCTCCTGACGAGGTGCCAGAGTCTCTCTCTCTCTCTCTCTCTCTCTCTCTCTCTCTCTCTCTCTCTCTCTGGTACTATTCGTTCTCCACTACTAAAGGTAAAGCAGGCTGTTCCAGGGACTTTTCAGCCAAATACCAAATCAATTCTTTGTTGGTCAGAGGGAATCTCAGTTGGGAATATTTGGGAGAGCATTTACAGTTTCGGTATTGCCCTACAATCAAAGGAAATCTCCCGAAAACATTGGTCAGAAACAGGTGATAGAAACTATTTTTAATTTCTGGGACGATATGTTCAAATGGTTCAAATGGCTCTGAGCACTATGGGACTTAACTACTGTAGTCATCAGTCCCCTAGAACTTAGAACTACTTCAACCTAACTAACCTAAGGACATCACACACATCCATGCCCGAGGCAGGATTCGAACCTGCGACCGTATCAGTCGCGCGGTTCCAGACTGCGCGCCTAGAACGTAAGACTCTTCACTTGGAGCACATAGACATAATGTTAGGAGTTAAAGTTCGGCTTAAGATGTGAAATACACTGGTGTCCTATTTAAGACGATACTGTCGTCTCAGTCGTTGATCACGAACTGAACTAAGCATTCCTCTTCTCGGTTGTATCTCGGCGGCACTGCGAAGCTGAGAGAGGGTGTGGCTTCGCCGTCGCCTCTCATTCGTCGTTGCAGTATGCAGCGAGACGACATTATCTTCTGTAGTATCAATGCGAAGTGCTGACTTACGGCACCGTGATCTTTGGACGCTACCACAATGAGTGCGGCAGTCAGTGTGTTACATTCTCGCAACGGCCGTCTCGGAACTATGTAAACGTATCAGCGCTGCGTTAACGTGGCCGGCGCACCTAATCGCTTTCAACAGCTGCCTCACACAATTTAAATTGCTGTCGCTCCCGTCTTATAGTTCCTAATGAAGATTGCCAGTCAACATCGCCATCAAACCCCTGTCGCGATTAACGAGACTCGGTGTAACTTGTATTCGGTTGCCTCCTTAATAACACAATTCCATAAACCATTTGCTGGGCACAAAACAGTCGTATTTCAAAACAGAAAGTGTAATCCTCCGTTAAGCAGTACTCGTGTAGTGCTGGTTTTCCTTCCTGGCCGAGTCTTGCGCTGCTCGTACCAAACCCCAGCAAGGACAGTGACACAACTGAAAAACTCAGTACATGCGAAAACTCGCACTCAAGACCCAATTTTATAAAATTTATATTGAAATAGTATAAGCATAGTCTAATATGACTGTGGTAAGCTACCTTTAAATTTCAAGTAAGTATTGTTGGCAATGAATCCCTTTTTTCGTGCACATTGGAACACTTCATATGTATTTTTTATTGACGTAAAGTAAAGATGCCGTTTTCCGACTTTTACTTTTTTTGCCGGGATGTGTCGTGCTCAGAGAAACGCACGGAGACGTAACGCTGTATCTGTCCTACATATGACTTTCTGCACTGGCAAGGAATCCCATACACTTCAGATGTTTCAAGGCCTACGTTATCTTTCACGTTGCCCAAGAGATACCTTACTTTGCAGGTGATCGGAAGACAGGCGTGATTCTGTCTTGTCTGGAGCTTGGCCCGTTCTTGGTGATGCTACGGTAGGACTGCGATTCTCTGACCCTTTCTTTGCTCTCGTTTCTGCATCTCCAGTGACTGCATTACGACGCGGACTGAGAGGCTCCGAAACTCCACGAGAAAATGAAAGGTGATAACACGCCGTCCGAAACGTCGCGGACAAGGTGTACATTGACGCGACAAGAAACCTGAAAATATTTTATTGCGTTTTCATGCTAAGAGAGCATTTGCACGAAACCACTTAGCTCAGTATACAAAGTTGGCGCTCCGTGTGAAGTGGCTACGAAGGCAACAAGACGTTAAGTTCCAGATTACTATCCTTCCTTCGATGCTAGCGCAGTACTGCGTGTCTAAGACGTCTGCCCTTCCCAATGTGGTTGTAAAGCGCCCCAGACACACGAGGAGGATCCCACCGACCCGTCGCATGGGCGACCGATCGCTTCGTCAGTCGCTCTTGTGGGGAAATCGCAGCGGTCGGTTCGCTGATGGTCGATCACAAGGAAATCCTAGGCAGTCTGATAGATCGTAAGCAATTCGTGCTTGCAATGTAGCTTCCTGGTCGTTTAGCAGCGATAAGTGGCAATATGTTTGCGACTCGTGTCTCCAATTATTAAGCTTGGCTGTACATTTCTGTTTCGTTTCATTTTTCCCACTTTGAATAAGAACTTGGCTTTAGAATCTTTTTTGTACAGGGACCGAAAACTGCTCCGAGAAGTGGATGTCGGAGTTGTCATTTACATTAAAAAGTAATATAAAATACTGTACGCACTTAGTTTTGCAATGATTAGGACTTAGAAGCTTGTGCTAGAAGGAAGTTCATAGTAAAAGTAGCGATACGGTGGGCTCCATCTAACGATATTGAGTTATTTACGAAATAATTGGACGCATTATAAAGTTTTTAACTTGTAAACGGAATGGCATAGGTAATGTTAAAAGGACATTTGAATTTAAATGTTCAGGGCAAATCTATCATACAGCTATACTCAAGTCCTTTGTCATTTCATCTAATCTAACTCTTCCCCACACTATTTATAAAAAGAGTTATTGTATTAGCACACAGCAAAGATGTACACAACCACTTGGCATCAGTGAAAAATGGAATTATTCTCGAAGTACCCTCAAGTCCCAAGATATACGCTTCAAAACAAGTTTAATCAATTATGATTCTCGTTTGTTTTTAAACAAGTATTATTCGTGGCGATTCGGAAATCAATTGCAGCTGCTAAACATAGCTGTTAATTTTTCGTAGCAGAACTTCTGGACATAGTGGTGTTCTAAATGCCGATTGAAATTGCTTGTCCAATCGCTCGTGTGTGGGTTGTTGAGGCGACTGCGCAGCACTGGCCCACCGTCTGCGCGAGCGACCCGCTGTTGTTGGCTAGGCTGGCAGTGCGTTTCCGGACTACGAAGCGCGCGCCGGCTGTTTGTGTAGTCGTCTTGCGCGTCTCCCGCTGCCAGCCCACCACACACGACTCTTCTGGAACAGGCGACAGCCGCGCCACAGACTTCCTTCTTCACTCTGACGCCAGACTGACTTTTGCTGGCATCGCGCTGTTTCCCACGATTTGACTACTTGTCGAATCGATTTCCGGTCAGAATATTCATCTGTGCAAATCTCTGAAGACCTCTTATTTTCTGTCTTTTAGTACTCATTGGACCATAATGCTGAGTTTTCTTTTTAAGTGACATTTTTGTGCACCTATATGGCGATGAACAGACCTGCACGGGGTAAAGTAACGTGGAGCGCTGTATCAAACTAATCTACGTATTGACAACTACAGTAAGAACCGTATCCTGAGGTCGGATAGAAATATGGAAACACGGCGAGAAATGCATGCTTGAACGTAAATGCAGATGCTAGCCAATCCTGCAGGTTGCGTTGTTGTATTTGACTACGAGCGGCACCTCTGCAGTGTCCTCAATACGTTGAAAATGGTTCAAATGGCTCTGAGCACTAAGGGACTTAACTGCTGAGGTCATCAGTCCCCTAGAACTTAGAACTACTTAAACCTAACTAACCTAAGGACATCACACACATCCATGCCCGAGGCAGGATTCGAACCTGCGACCGTAGCGGTCGCGCGGTTCCAGACTGTAGCGCCTAGAACCGCTCGGACACCCCAGCCGGCTCAATACGTTGTAAGTGTCAGTCGTGGTCAGAACAGTGTTCTGTATAGTTCTGTGTGAATTAGTCGGAGTTAAGTGACTTCGGACGTGGGAAAATTGTTGGTGGTTGTATCGTGAGTGCTTCCGTAACCAAGTTTGCAAAACTGTTCGGTGTTTCAAAAGGCACAGCGAAGATAAATACCGCATACAGGGAAAGCGGGAAAAAATCCAAGTCATAAAACGAGCGAAGTTGTGTGTTGAGTGATCGTGACGGATGGTCATTGTAGAGGATTGTAACGAAAAATAAGAGGCCGACAGCTGCAAAAGTCACAGCGGAACTGAATGTCGTACTGAGCTCGAGAAGCAGGGAACTACAAGGTGTGCTGAAATCGAAAACCACTCACCAGCAATGTAAATATCCGTAACAGAAAAAAGTGTTGCCGAAGCCATGAAACCTGAACTATGTACAAGTGGAAAGAAATCATTTGGTCGGATGGAATGAAATGAAATGTGAAATGAAATGAAGTGACATGTGCGGCTGGGGCCTCCCGTCGGGTAGTCTTTTTAGTTGACGCCAGTTCGGCGATTTGCGTGTCGATGAAGATGATATGATGATGAAGACGACACAACACTCTGTCCCCGAGCGGAGAAAATCTCCGACCCAGCCGGGAATCGAACCCGGGCTCCTTGCATGGCGGTCTGCCGCACTCACCACTCAGCTATCGAGGCGGAAATTTGGTTGGATGAGTCTTGTTGTGCACTTTTTCCAATTGATGGTCGAGTTTACGCTCCAAGAGCGAAACATGGTGGGTATTCAGTGATGTTTTGGGGAGCGATATCGCGGTATATTCTATAGTCCCCATGGTTACTCTGCAAGGTCACATTACTGCTAACGATTATGTGACCAATTTTTGAGATCAGGTCCATCCCGTGGTGCAGTGTTTGTTCCCCAATGGGGATGCTGCGTTCCTCGACAACAAGGTCCCTGTTCAAATAACGCGCACCGACCAGGACTGGTTTCGTGAGCTGGAAGATGAACTGCTGCTCGCCATCAGTCACCAGACTTTAGTATTATTGAGCCTTTGTGTTCTACATTGGAGAGGAGTCGTGTGCTCGCTATCCACCTCCATCATCGTTACCTGAACTTGCCATTATATTGCAGGAAGAATGGTGTAACATTCCCTTGAAAAAGATATAGCCCCTATATTCATCATTTCGAGACGACTGGAAGCTGTTTTGAATGTCAACGGGTTTCCTATACTGTATTAGGCATGGTAATGTGTTTTGTTTTTATATTTTCCATATTTCTGTTCAGCCTTTGTTCTTCTATGGGCATTAGTTTTTTCCGTTCACGTATACACTTCGTGAACGTTTTCAAAATACATGACAGAGAAGATGGTTACTCTCTTACCTTGTGCGTGTGATCATCACACGAATATACGAAGGAGGTAGTAGAAATGTTTCACAAATTATTTAAGACAATAATATATTGTTATCGTTATTTAACATGTAACACATGAATGTGAAGAATGTTATGCACAAATTGCGTTTCGAGAGGCAAGCTTCCATCATCTGGCTGTTTGCGTTCACTCCAACATACAGACGCATTTAAAAAGAGGCACAAAATAGTCATGAAATAAAATAAAAATATTTGAGCATGAAGTCCTCGTTTCACTTAAAAATCGGCAACAACTGATACTCTGTTTTTCTTCTTCATACTACGGGCTACACTCCAAAGTGCTTCTGTCTTATTGTGGTAATGCCGATCGCATCTGCTTCACATCAGCTGCCTTTCCGTTCACTCGCTAGTTCTGTAAACACCTGTACCGCTCCAACTGACTACACTGAGCCATCAACAGTTCCGCTGTATTCCAGAGATGTTACAGGACTCATCAAGAAACAATACACCAATAGTCATCTACGCTAACTGCTCACGTGCATTGTATTACTGCAAAACGCTTGAATCTATTGAGGAATATGTTACCGCTGCCTTCCGTTTGTATTTTAAGCACTTTATCAAATCTATTTCGGCGAATTGCTGTTTCTAGTTCTTCCAGTACAAGTAAACTAGAACAAGTGGGAGCAGCTAAATAAGATACAACGTGCATCATGTGACGCGAGTTATATAAAACAGACAAGAAAAAAGTTTTCCAGCAGGTACAAAGAGCACACATACACTAAAAGACTGGGCAATTACGGTAAATCTATAGCAGCTAGACACATACACAAGTGACTCGCTAAAAGGCACTAAAGAGGATGTAGTGGTGATGCGCATAACAAAGAAAGAAAGGAAGCTTGACATACATGAAGAACTTGATGTATCCAAATGAGCCGCTGAATAAAGTAACTGCCGGCTGCTGTGGCCGAACGGTTCTAGGCGCTTCAGTCCGGAACCGCGCTGCTGCTACGGTCGCAGCTTCGAATCCTGCCTCGGGCATGGATGTGTGTGATGTCCTTAGGTTAGTTAGGTTTAAGTAGTTCTAAGCCTAGGGGACTGATGACCTCAGATGTTAAGTCCCAGTGCTTGGAGCCATTTGAACCATTTGAATAAAGTAGCTGCGCGACGACCATGTATTCCTTTCTCAAAAAATCATTGTGCAGAAGATATGCCACATACGCGTAATTTGACACCGTCCAGCATGATACGTCGATGGTCGTCCTAAAAAACCCTACAATACGATCTTGTATCAAAACAGGGATCTCAGAGCGTGTAATCCTACACCAACATTCGATATGGCACTGCCACTATTCGAGCGCCTTGAAAAGGGAAAAGAAAAACGTTGTATTTGAAGACATAACATCCTATTTCGAGGACGTAGACGTTTCTCCTCAATAAACGTTTCATGAGGAACAGTGAGTGCCTGACTGGAAAGCTACACGAATGGAAATATGTGAGTGCGGTTCAGAATGTGACTTCCCAGTGCGATGGAACTAGCGTATCCTTGTTTCCACCGGTAGTGCGTCCGGGTGACCGTGTTTCCGGTAGCGGTCATAACGCACAGATTTCACGCTTTGCATGTCTATGTCGGCTTCCGTCCTGCGGGACGCCGTATCATTACTAGTGGTATTTCCTTGTGTACTCTGCCCTCTCCATGCCGGTCTCGCCTAGCGCCTTCTCTTGTATTATTGTGAGTGGCTGTTCTCCCTAGCACAGAGAAGGCAGACATCGGGAGTAACGCACTGAATGTTACTGTGGGTCCCTTTGCAATGTGCCGCTAGCTACGTGCCAATGTACTGTCAACAACAGTGTAGACGCTGCGGAGCATCACCAGTGTCAGTGACTGCAATGCTGTCGCCCTGTACAGGACGATGATGTGCATCAGGACTCGCTGAATCTAATCGGGTTTGTATGCGCTATACTTGCCGCGGCTTATGCGCCACCTCGCCTTGATCTCAAGTTATGTCCTCGATAATTGATCAGGTTACGGATTGGCAAGCGGAAGTTGGTAGTCGTGGTTGTGGACACGTTGTGTATGAGTTTAAAGGCTTTTTCGGGCGGTTTGCTTACTTTAGCATAGCCCCAAGATATCGAAGCATTTTCTTATGTATGATGGACGCCATCAAGACTTCGAGCGGAATTGGCGCGTCTAGGAAACCCCCTCTCGACACGAGAAGTTAATTTTCTTCTTAGTGTTTACTGTTTGCAGCGCTGTGTTTGTCCTCTGTTCTAGTTGATTTGTCACCTGCACACATATTGGTACCATGCAATGGATGCGATTACATGGATTAATAGAAAGAATAGCCTTTTTGCAGCTTTTACGATTCTTTTGATTTATCTTTGCGGGAATGGTGGGGCAAAGGTCAAGAAAAAGAGATCTTTTCTCGAGGAATGCATAGCTTTACCAAGAGTGAAGATATTTCACATCATATTTGTTCCATGCCAACGAGTTTGAGCATCGCATTATTTGACAATGTTTTGAGTAGCGATGTATATATAGAATCTTTTCATCCGAGTGCATTGCAAGGTCTCACAAGAGCTGTTTATCAGTGCTTCACGGGAAATGCAGAATCAGCTGCATTTTCGGGGCTCCCTTGATGGTCCCACGGTGAACACTTAACGATGCCGGTAGTTAAAAAAAGTAGCACTGTTCTCACCACTTTTTTTTTTTTTTTTTTTTTTTTTTTTTTCGCAGCAGGACACTCCGCAAGGTATGGACCTGTTAGTCCTGATAACCGACCCGCACAATTACTTCTGGGTAGATTTGAACAACGCCATATCGGCACCCCAATAGATCGCCTTTTTTTTCTTTTTTTCATGTGGAAGTGAACGTACTGCGGTCAAAAACATCTGATCGTCTGACCTTTGCATTTGTCTGCCGCACGTGCAACTGCCATACCACTATTGCTAGATAGAAACAGACATGGCGTCATTTCGTTATCGCAAGCTAGACTGAGTTTGCTGAAAGCAAAAAACGCAGAAGGTGCTCATGAATTGTAAAAAATAAGATCGAGTTACGTTGCACAGTGGTTACGACATTGAAATCATACTCGTGGGGTGTAGGGTTCAAATCTCCGTCCAGTTGTGCAGATTTCAGTTTTCCATGGTTTTCCTAAATTACTCCTTGCGAATGTGGGGGTTATTGTCGTGATTTGACCTCTCTACGGAGTTCTTTACTTGCGTTTCATCCAAGCGCTTCGTCACCAACAACTACGCTGTCGACAGGGTGTCAATCGCTAAAGCTTTGTTCACATCGGAGCGAACACGAACGAACGAGAATTCCCTCTGGTGTGAACGGTAGACGACTGCGTCTGAACAGCATTCAGTCATGTCCGGTTCGCATTCCCTGGTGTTCGCTTGTTTTCCGCTGATTGTCGGTCATGCAGCGAACCGTCAAAAGAAGGTAGCGTCTCTCCGCTTCGAACACGGAGAGCATTCGTCTGCCGTTTTTACGTGAGACCTACTTTTATTGTTACTGTGTGTTGTTTGAATGACTGAAGTGAACGTAACGTTGTTGATAGAAGAGTGTGCATCGTAGATGCTGTGGGATCCACACCACACCGGAAAAAAAAAGAATTGTGTAGATAATGACCGAAACACTCACAGATCCAACAGGAGACGCGAGAAAGACAAGAATTCATTAGATGCTTTCATCAAGTAGAAAAGTAGTCGATAAACACGTTCTTTTATATCTTTTTGTTAAAAACAAACAGCACGATATATTTCCTTGAGAGTAGACAAATAAGGATGTGTGTCTACTTTACGGAGAAAATTGAAAATATACGAAAGACCTGATCATTCTTATTCCGTACGTTCAAGGTAGCTGTAATTACATGACTAACGCATTACTGTTAATTCAGGGAAATTTGATGTAATATCCGAATAGATAAATTCGTTTTTCCACTATTACGCTCTTATCCTTCTAATGGACTATAAACCGTAGCAGAGTTTAATAAGTAACCTGTTTGACGGGTGTGTGTGTAAGAAACTGGTACAACTGCCTAATATCGCGTAGGGCCTCGGCGAGCACGCAGAAGTGTCGCAACACGACGTGGCATGCATTCGACTAATCTCTGAAGTAGTGTTGGAGTGAAATGACACCCTGAATCCTGCAGGGCTGTCCATAAATCCGTAAGAGTACGAGGGGATGGAAATCTCTTCTGAACAGCACATTGCAAGGCATCCCAGATATGCTCAATAAAGTTCATATCTGGGGAGATTGGTGGCCATCGGAAGTGTTTAAACTCAGAAGAGTGTTCCTGGAGCCACTCTGTAGCAATTCCGGACATGTGGAGTGTCGCATTGTCCTGCTGTAATTCCCCAAGAATGCACAACGGACATGAATGGATGCAGCTGATAAGACAGGTTGCTTTTGTACGTGTCACCTGTCAGAGTCGTATCTACACGTGTCAGGGGTCCCATTTCACTCCAACTGCACACATCCCACACCATTACAGAGCCTCCGCCAGCTTGAAAAGTCCCCTCCAGACATGCAGTGTCCATGGATCCATGAGGTTGTCTTCATCCCCGCACACGTCCATCTGCTAGATACAATCTGAAACTAAACTCGTCCGAGGCAACACGTTTCCAGTCATCAACAGTCCATTTTCGAGTTGATGGGCCTAGGCGAGGCGTAAAGCTTTGTGTCGTGCAGTGTTCAAGGCTACACGAGTGGGCCTTCGGCTCCGAAAGCCCACATCGATGATCTTTCGTTGAATGGTTCGCACACTGACACTTGTCGATGGCCCAGCATTGAAATCTGCAGCAAATTGGGAATGCGTTGCACTTCTGTCACGTTGAACGATTCTCTTCAGTCGTCGTTGGTCCCGTTCTTGCAGAAACTTTTCCCGCCGCAGCGATATCGTAGATTTAATGCTTTACCGGATTCCTGATATTCACGGTACACTCGTGAAATGGTCGTACAGGTAAAACCCCACATTATTGCTACCTTATTGCTACCTAGGAGATGGAGTGTCCCATCGCTCATGCGCTATGTCCCATTGCTCATGCGCTAACACCACTTCAAATTCATTTAAATCTTGGAACCAGCCATTGTAGCAGCAGTAACCAATGTAACAACTGCGCCAGACACACACACACACACACACACACACACACACACACACACACACACACACACACACACACAGAGAGAGAGAGAGAGAGAGAGAGAGAGAGAGAGAGAGAGAGAGAGAGAGAGAGAGAGAGCGCATTACACGTAGTTTATTGACACCATCTTCCTAATATTTACTTTAATAAAATCCTGGAAGTACTTTGCAGAGTCACTGTGCAGACATCAGGAACTCTCTGAGATGCCGCAGCTGTTGAAATGTGAAACAATTATTAATGTAAATGTCTAGAGTTGCTAATAACCAGCGCGGTCACGAGGCTCGGGTGTTCTGGTTTTCAATTTCCTTATTTGTAATGAAAAACCAGCGAAAAGCATCAGCCGACGTATGTATGTGTGAAGTATTGGAGTACTGCCTAGGAAGCCAGGAGATTTAGATCGCTGTGCACCACCCGCACGCGCTTGACACCTGCCGTAAAGACACGTAGGTTCATATTTTCCTACGCTTCCTTCCTCCCTCAAAAACAGCGCGCTGGCCATGTAAAAATCATACCTGGACATGTAAGTTTAGCATTGTGGCGATAACTAGTGTCGTATCGAGTGAAACCTGAGTGACGATTATTAATGCCACAAAAACAATAACGCAGCTTTCGTAGGACTGGTTTTCCATGATCCTGCTCTCTTCCGTTCTCTCAGGTGAAACGCTTTTCGCCGGTACGAGTGAATTGTAGTGATCACTGGCGAATTGTCTGCGAATGCTTGTTCACTTGCGTTCAGATACATTCATTTTTTATGTAAACCAGGCTTAACCTTAAGTCCACAGAAAAGCAGTTCGACGCCAGTAATTGTTTCAGTAGCACAGGTGCCTTCTTTTGAGATAAAAAGAGAATAACATGAGTGACCAAAGAAATATGCAGTTAATAACTTTACTGTGGTGTTCATATTTTCGCAAAAAACAAAATGAATGAATGAATGGATGACAAAGATTTTGCTCAAATACCGGAAACAGAAGTTCAGAACGAAATTTGATATTCACAACGCTGACATTCAAAATGTTTGTATAGCTGTAATAAGATTATTGTAAGGGAGACTTGTCGATAGAAACTTAGCATATATATTGGAGAAAAATAATTTTGAATACGCGTGTGACGGTAGCGAAAAATGATTCTTTAAATGCTACTTGAAGCGTAATCTACTTTTTACGGTATTACAGTTCGTCTCATTTACATAATATTGGCTCTATACATTTTTAAAAAGTCCGCATGTGAAACATTGCCGTGTTCGGGCAGGTAATATTTCACGAAATGGCCGCGCATAAATTAACTAAGGCTATGGTAGTAGGAAACTATCACCATATTTCACGCTACTCGTGAGCACATAATTACCGTCTGGTTTCCTTCCGGGAGCAAATTCTCCCTCGAGGTCCCAGTATAGTTTATAGAAAAGATGTAAAGAAGACAGTTGAGAGATTCATACCAAATAAATAACAAGAGAGGGGTCCGTCCGCACTCAACATACACCTTCCCTATACATCCTGCTGCTATAATTCGAATGAAAACAATAGCTAAACCACAAACAAATGAAAACTGTCACGCTTACCTTTAGACTACCAGACTTGTTAAAATCACAAACTCATTCTGCTCGCACACATCAGAGATGCTGCTACACCGATGTTTTGATGTTTCTTGAAGCATCCGTGACTGAAGCTTAGTTGTGAGATGGTAGATCTGAAACTGCTTGAGCATCTCCATATGCGAAAGAGTGCTCATATACCTGTGAGTAAGCTTTTCCCCTAATTCTGGAAGACTCTTTCCGCTGTGTGTTCCATACTTCCCTGACTGAAGCTCAAACTCTTCGAGGGATCTCGGTAGCTGTCACTGCACAACGAGTAATGCCTCCTTAGCCAGAACATGTATAATGTCGGCACACAAACGAGCGATCATTATGCATACTACAAGGGGGAAAGCGCCGATAAATTCGATAATACGACGGTCGATTTTGCTACTTGTTGTCAAGAATAAATTTAAACAC
This sequence comes from Schistocerca serialis cubense, assembly GCF_023864345.2. Taxonomy (NCBI): domain Eukaryota; kingdom Metazoa; phylum Arthropoda; class Insecta; order Orthoptera; family Acrididae; genus Schistocerca; species Schistocerca serialis. The sequence continues at coordinate 315,465,847 of NC_064642.1, read as the reverse complement.
GACACATGTCTATCAGCTCTGCCGTTAGAATAGGTGACTTTGACTAAACCATTACTTTTCATTTGCTTTCAGTGATACAGTCCCAGAAAATGCATCATTAATCGATTAGCGATGTATCGGTGTGTATAGACCTGACACTTCTGCAATTAGAGCAAAAGGTTGCTATGTTTCTGCGACTGACTCCGTAAAAAGAAATGGTTTCCAATGAGATTTTTTCCGACTGGCAGGCTATGCGCTGATAGCTGATACCACAGCAGTGTGTTCTCTGGGCAGATCTGATTCTCATGAAGTAAGAGTCTGTAGTTGTGAACTTCCTCACTAGCGGGAGAAGGGATCTGTTCAGACAATATTCCGAAGTCAAAGAAACGTCGTTTGGCTCTCGAATGTTCGCTAAAACGTATCTTCTGTAAACTGCGTTTGTTTCTCAAAAATGGCTCTGAGCACTATGGGACTTAACTGCTGAGGTCTTCAGTCCCCTAGAACTTAGAACTACTTAAACCTAACTAACCTAAGGACATCACACACATCCATGCCCGAGACAGGATTCAAACCTGCGACGGTAGCGGTCGCGTGGTTCCAGACTGTAGCGCCTAGAACCGCTCGGCCACCCCGGCCGGCGTTTGTTTCTCTATAAATATCATTCTTATGGTTAGTGAGTAGCAGCACGACACTATCAACTGAATCTTCCGTTACATCTGAGAAGGATTTGTGACAATTCGCTCTTATAATGAGCTTTAAAGCTCTACAGTGCCTATCCTTTACCTCCTTAAGACTACCAGAGCGATGATTAGATTTTGTGGTTTCAAAAACGCCCGTGGAAGCTCTCTGAAAAACGTCGGAACTAGTATAGTCGCTTTGAAGTCCCTTAATACTCTCCTGTTTCCTCATTCTGACAGCAAAAACGCCTGTTAAAGTGACACAATGTGCTTTGCTTTTGCTTACTCTCGAACGCAAAGCCCGAAAACACAGAGCGAAATTCATTGGAGTAACCGTAAATGTTTGATAATGTGATGTGTGATGCTTATCGACGATACGGATGGAGTCCTAAGCTGATATTGACGGCAGGTTGTTGGTCTCGCTATTAATAGTCGTTTTCAGCACAGTCGAGCACGAACGCGGGTGCATCGTGTGCGCATTGATCTGCGTACGTCAAGTCATCCCGCTCTCTGAATGTCGCTACCTCTTCCTATTTTTGTTGTGCTTGTGACAGGGATAAAGGTGAGAAAAAGGTCCTTTATGTGTTTAACTTCCGGCTTGCGTCTCTGTCAATGGACGAAGTCTGTGCACAAATACTTTTAGAATTCTGGAGGTGGACAGTGTGTTAACTGTGAACAACATTTCAAAATTTCCTGTTGTCAGCTTCTAGCGTTAACAGGTGTAACATGAAGTCACTGAAGAGGTACGCTCGCTAATTTGAAGGTGGTATCTGTGCTATAATGGACGCTATAAAAAATACACGGAAGTCACAGGATGTGTTGTGACTACTTTCTTACTGACGCTTTTCGATTTGTACATCATCAAATTAATCAAGGTCAAGGAGAATACGTCGTACATAGATACGGAGCTATGTATCGTATCCATAAGATAGAGCAAAACTACATTGTCTTAATAGATACATGAAACCATACATTTTTATGACGTGTTCTTCTTAACCTTTATTAATTTAATGATGAAACGAGTCATTAAACAAGTAGTCACCACAGAACATGTGACTGCCATGTATTTTTATAGCGTCCCTTATGAACACTGATACAACAAATAGTTCAAATGGCTCTGGGCACTATGGGACTCAACTAGTTAATTCTAACTAACCTAAGGACATCACACACATCCATGCCCGAGGCAGGATTCGAACCTGCGACCGTAGCGGTCTCGCGGTTCCAGACTGCAGCGCCAGAACCGCGCGGCCACTTCGGCCGGCACTGATACAACATTCAAACTTCTGTTGTACGAGGGGGCGTTCAATACGTATGCAACACATGTTTTTCTGAAAGCAGATTCATTTTATTCAGGATTTCAATACACAGTATTATTCCTCACTCTTTTGGCTACAAAACTCTATTTTTCAGTATAATCTTCGTTCAATGCGGAGGTCTTACGCCACCTTTCTGGGGGATCCTGTATGCCCGCATGGGACTACTCTGGTTGTCGACGTCGCAGCCAACATCTTGCTGCATCAATAACCAAATCATTATCCGCGTACTGCTTTCCGCGGAGTGCGTCCTTCTTTGGGTCAATCAGACGGAAGTCGAAAGGTGCGGGATCGGACAGGTTCACGCGACCTTGTTGCGATGATGACAGACTCCTTGCCCAGCGACAAACTTTGCTTTTGTTAACTGCCACGTGTCAGTAGACATTCTGCTAGCGCTTATGGGTATCGGCTATGTTGTGGCTATCCGCCAAAAGAAACTCAGTGATAACGCTCTGCCTGGAACGAATCTCAATTAGAGACGCTATCCTGAAGCTACATATAGCGCCGCCACCTATCGGAACTTCATGGAACTATAGGGGCTGAAGGGAGAATATTCCACGATGTCCCACAACGAAGTCCGCTTATTTCCAATCGAAACTGGTCGAGAAAAAAATCGGCTGCATTACTTATTGAGCGCCCCTCTTAATAAGATTTCTTTAAAATTGCAAATGCCAACAACAACCTCTGGATCATTTAGTAGAGGACGTACATAGTGCAGGAGAAGGCTCAGGACACAAGATAAAATATTTGCTCCTACAGTACTAATAGTTTTGAAAATGTGCCACCACATGGTTGATCGTTGTCATTGTCGTTGCTAAAATATGGTTGTAAAACAAAACATTACCATGCCTAATACGGTATAGAAAACATGTCATCTGTCGTTTTCCGTTACAAGGAGATCAGGGGCGAAAGGAGGAATAGTTTTACTCTGGCCACACTTGCTGCTAGTCAATATCTAAAACATGTTCTGTCTTAGTTCAAACTGATACTGTATTGATTCTTTATGTATCGAGAGTGAATGTTTTCGGTTAGTGAATGTCGTAATTTTTTTCCCTGTATAGGGTGGGTGGGGGGGGGGGGGGTGGAGGAGATAGGGAGGAGAAAGCTGCACACTGTGGACTCCTGTGCTTCCTTGTGAGGTTTCAAGCGCCAACAAAAGAGCCACTTGCACCATTACACATTTTATCTTCATTGTGACTGCTCATGTCCATAAACGGCACATAGCTACAGAAACTGTTAGTAAGTAGACACAACGTAATGGAAAAGAATGGCCTATAAGGTCGTGCCATTCAAACCCGATGTGCCAATGAAAAAAGTTAAAGATAAAGAATACCTGATGGCACTTTAGTATACCGGGTGGTTATAATTAAATTAGCTACTGACGGAGGTCAAGTGATGGCTGTAATTATCATATGACAGCGAAACTTGGTAGATATTCTAATGCGTTAATGCGGAACCGATTTACACTGGAAAAAAAAAATGGTTTCAATTTTGGCCACGAGATACAAATTTGGCGCTGTCAATGCAAAGGAAGACCTTTGGGAATGTTTCCACGTGTGATGAATTAGGGGCGGGATGAGTGAGAAAGGCGTAATGTTGATTTTATTATTAACAGCCGCTTGCACAATTTGTTCATATCAGCACCGGAGACGTCGATGACATGCTGCATCCGTAAAACAACTTGATTAACGGTTGCTCGCAGCAGTTCCGGTGGAATCTGAGCAAAGTGTTCCTGCATATTGGTCTTCAGCTCGAACAGAGCCCGAACGTGTCCCCAGTAAACGCGTTCGTTTAGATATATCCACAGCTGAAGGTCACATGGCTTCAGATGAGGTGATCTTGCAGGCCTTGCATCTGGAAAACCATCTGGAGATAACACGTGCGTGGTATGTTGCTTTAAGCAGATCTTTCATTGGGCGAGCGACATTAGGTGCTGCCCATCTTGTAATAAAACAGTGGTTTTCACACAGCTGCGCTCTTCCAAAGCAGGAATCACACGCTGTACAAGGAAGTCTCGGTAACGTGCAGGCCTCACAGTGCACCTGGCAGCACCACTGCGTGTTTTCTCTTCACAGAGGAACAGACCAGAATAAAGGTACATGTGAATCCACGCCACACAGTCACATAAACGGGGAATGCAGTGGATCTTCGTGCATATCACGCCGTTTAACAGCACCCCAAATTCGGCAGTTCTGCCAAATTAGGCAGTTCTGTGAATTCACTGCATGCTGAAGTATAAAATGTGCCTCATCACTCCATCAAATATTGCCCGACCACATATCAACAACTTCGATCCGCTGCTCTCCGCCATCTGGATCTTGTGCGGGTACCAGTGTAAAAAAGACCCAAAACTTTCCGTACTGTTGACTATGGGATTGACAATTCTCGTGGCACTATCCTGGGCACGTGCCGTGTGGGCAGTTACAGCAACAGCAGCTTCGTCAATAACTTCGGGGTAGGGCGTCTTCATCTTCTAGGTGCCACACCAAGCTCACCCGCGTTTTCGAATTTCATTATCGTCTTCTTTATACCATTTCACGACATCGGGCTACTCCTCAGACCTTTCAGTCGGTGAGACTCTCTCAATGGGGCACTGTAACAACACCGACTCAAAGGAAGGCCTCGGCGCTTGTTGGTGACGTCACGTCAGCTAGGCACGGCGAACGCCAGGCCTGTTGCAGGCAGAAACGCCTGGCCCAATCCCCTTACAATGAACTCGTTTATTTATTTATTTATTTATTTATTTTCGTTTGACATCGTCACTGGAAAAGTGAACTAATTTACATGTGTAAATGTCCAACTGTTGCCAGTAATTAGATTACAGTCGTTTTCAATGAAAAAAATTCTAAACAGGAAACAAAATAGCTTCATACAACGAAAATACTGCTAAGCTTAAACTTGTTTAAACATGCACATTAGAAAAGATAAATATTCCCCTCTTGCACCTGAAAGGAGAAACTTTATAAGGTAAAAAAATGTTATTTGATAAAACAAGTATCCCTCTCTTTCCTCTTCTTCTGTCCCCCACCCCCTCCCCCAACGTGTACAATCGCAAGATATTTCATTAACATTCAGTACTCCTCGCCGCATAGTCAGCCAAGATAGCTAAAGAAGAGCACCAATATGTTCACAGTTTCTTGTAAAATCAACCCAGTACAAACGCAACTTCCTCAGATTTACGAATAAGATAAAGAAGCACGAATTCTGTTGCTGCTGGACCATGAAGTTGTTTTTGTATGTCAATCCTTAAAACAGGTAGAAAATTAAGTTCAGGAGTACACTATTCGTTAAGAAGTGTAATGAATTGCACAATTAATTGATTGCAGAAATCTCTCAGAACAATGTGTGTTGGTCAACTACCGCCAATAGTTTCACATTTTCCTGTGTCAGAGAGGGAGGCACCACGATTGTGAGTATGCCTGCAACAGACCTGGCGTTCACCTTGCCTAGCTGACGTGACGTCACGAACAAGTGCCGAGGCCTTCCTTTGAGTCGGTGTTAACTGTAATCGCTGCCATTGCCGGCCGGGGTGGACGAGCGGTTCTAGGCGCTACAGTCTGGAACTGCGCGACTGCTAGGGTCGCAGGTTCGAATCCTGCCTCGGGCATGGATGTGTGTGATGTCCTTAGGTTAGTTAGGTTTAAGTAGTTCTAAGTTCTAGGGGACTGATGACCGTAGAAGTTAAGTCCCATAGTGCTCAGAGCCATTTTTTTCGCTGCCATTCACATAAACTATTTACACTGACAGAAGACGATCTCTCTCCTCGATAGCTATACTGTTCTCTCATGATATTGCTTGTCAAATGACTTCGTCGATACATACCATCATACAGTCCGCGGCTTGTGGTCTTGCGGTAGCGTTTTCGCTTCCCGCGCGCGAGGTCCCGGGTTCGATTCCTGGCGGGGTCAAGGATTTTCTCTGTCTCGAGATGACTGGGTGTTGTGTGTCTTTCATCATCCTCAGTCACTCGCAAGTCGCCGTAGTGGCGTTAAAGAACTTGTGGAGCGGCGGCGGAACCGCCCCGCGAGGGGTCTCCCGGCCACCAATGCAATACGCGCATTATTATACCATAATACAAACAGTGTACAGCGCCAGATTTGCACCTGCTTTCCAAAACTGGAACTTTTTTTTCCACCGTAAATCGGTTTCATATTAACGCGTTGTCACATATAACAAGTTTCGCTGCCCACGATAATGACCGCTCACGCTGGTCCTCCCTGAGTAGCTGCACTTTACATATAACCACCTGATATCTCTCAGGTTTACTAGACGTGATTGGCTAGTGGTGTGCTTTAGGCTGTTACTATCTAACTCACTAGCAAACGTAGTTGTATGCGAGTCCCACTCCTCACAAACTAAGGCAGCGTGGAAAAAAATACTTTTAATAGATGCCAATCCTATTGCTTAAAGTAATTTACATCCCTGTTACAACAAGTGGTTCCTTATTACCACGAAATACTGACTGCTGTCGACAGACGATCCCAAATTAATTCCATATTGCTAGATTTCCAAGAGCTTTTGAGAACATTTCTCACAAGCGGCTTCTAATCAAATTGCAAGTCTATGGAGTATCGTCTCAGTTGTGTAATTGGACTCGTGATTTCCTGTCACAAAGGTAACACTTCGTAGTAATTGACGAGAAGTGACGTTTGGCGTTCGCAAAGGAAATGATATTGGTCCTGTTCTTAATCTTCGCAATCGATTTAGGAGACAATCTGTGCAGACCTCTCCGATTGTTTGCAGATGATGTTATTGTTTACCGTCTAATAATGCCATCAAAAGGTCAAAACGGATTGTAAAATGATTAACACAAAATATCTGTAGGGTAGGAGACGTGGAAGTTGACCATAAATAATGAAAAATTTGAGGCCGTCTGCAAAAGTACTAAAAGATTTGTTAAGTTTTGGTTACATCACGAATTACACAAATTTAAATGTGGTCGATTCAACTAAATACGTGGACGTGCTGAAAAGTAATGCCTCCTGAATTTTTTGTGTGAAAACTTTTAAAACTTCTAAAGTAAAACAAACGCTGTTAACATTCTACATCCTTTATCTTCATGCCTACATATTTACTTCTCAGCATAATCATTCTGGCGACGAAAACATTTCTCCGAACGAGATACCAGTTTCCCGATACCGTCACTGTAGAATGTGTTTGCCTTTGTTGACGAAGCAACCACCTCACCTCTGCTCGCACCGCTTCTTCAGTATGAAAGTGAAGTCCTCGAAAGCGTTCTTTAACTTTTGGGAACATATGAAAATCGGATAGGCCCAACCATGAATTCTTCGAATTCGAAACTCGATTACAGGACATAGTTACGTTAAACTCCGTCATGTTACACGCTACAGTTCGGAACCCTATAGCAGCGCAGGACTGCTATTATGTAGATATGAAGAATAAAGGTGTAGAATGTTAAAACAGTTGTTGAATTTAAAGAGCCTTAAGAGTTTTGACATACAACATTTGGAGGCATTACTTTTCAGCAAGCCTTCGTACTTTTAGAGATTACGATTACGAACAGTTTAAATTGGAAACAGCATACAGAAAATGCTATAGGGAAAACGAACTAAAGGCTGCGTTATATTGGCAGAGCATTTCGAAGATGCAATAAGTCTACTAGAGAGAGTGGATGCAAGGTACATGGAAAAAGGAGGTAAACAATTCCGGTCCCTGGCGAACAATAAATTCGCAGACGTCTTTGGCGCGTTGACGTCTTATTGAAGAATGTCATGGATGTGCGTTCAGCTTAACACGGCAGTCATGGTGTGCATCAGTGTCAAGCATGGCCGGAGGTCACTATTCCTGAGCCGCGCCATAATGCGTTAATACTGCTCGAAAGACGAAAAACGTTGTCATGAGTTCCGTAAAGGTGAGCACTTGAAAAGTGAATGGATAGTTCGGTGCAGACGCGTGAACAAAGTGAATGTGAAATATGCACGTATGTCTTCAGTTCATTTTCGGCCTGAAGATTATGAAGGAGATTTGAGAAACGAACTTCTAGAGTTATCTTCGAGAAAAAATACCCAGCGTAAATATTCCTGACGTCATGGGGAAGAAATTACGGAAAGCAGGATGCAAGCGAAAAGGTGAGAAGTCGGCATCTAAATAACACTCAAAATAATTATTAATCAAAACTTATCTTAAAATAAACCCTTTCACATGAATTTAATGGTTTTTTTTTTTCACGCAGTACTGGACCACTCCACGATAGTGAACGACTCTCAACATTATGCTGCTCAGGTTTATTAGCTTTGGACTGGAAGTGCTAGGCTTCCGTGTCATGTTATGGAGAACTGCCGCACGGTATGGCATCCTTAGAAGATTCAATTGATGGACATCGAAAAAAATTGTAAAAGATGAGGTCGTTTTGTATTACCGTGAAGTAGGGAAGAGAGTGTCACATATATGACACTCGAGTTTGTATGTCAGTCATTAAAACAAAGGCGTTTTTCGTTGCGGCGAATTCTTTTCATTAAGTTTCAATCTCCGAATTTCTCCTCCGAATGCGAAAATATTTTGGTGACCTAGCAACGGTAGGGAGAAATGACCGTTCTCATAAAATAAGAGAAATCAGTGCTCACGGGGGAAGATTTGGGTGTTCATTTTTCGCACGTGCTATCCGCTAATGGAACAGTCAGGAAATAGTCTGAAGAGGTTCGATGAACGCTCTGCAGATTAGTCATGTAGATGTATGTTTGGGAGTAGTGACTATTCGGCTCGGAGGGATGCGCAGCCTCATCACTTAGCTGTTGCGACGGCACGCCTGACGGTGCCATCGCCGTCACATTAAGTCCGGGACGACAAAGCATCGTCATCAGCGACGCGAGGAGCGAGTGGTGATAGCGGGGGTGTCGTAATGAGCTCGGCGAGGCTTTGTGGCCGAGCATCGGCCGGCAGCCGGCAGCAGCTGGCGGCGGCGTATCGACCGCCGAGGAGGCGGCTGCCGGCAGCTGCGTGATGGGCGGGGCCGCGGCCGCAGTAGGCCGTGGGCGCGGCGCTCTGTCTGTCTTCCAGTGATTACACTCCGCCGGTACCGGCGACTCGCGAAACGTTTCCGCTTAGTGCCGAGGGACGCACAGAGTAGGTAGCCAAGTGGCGAAGGGGGATAATACGAGGGCTATCCGGAAAGGGACCACTAATGTTGCCCACTCTTTATACCTACATCATTAAACGGCTGACCCGAGGCACGGAACCAGATGCAGGCTGCCTGTGTGACGGCTTCCGAGAGCAAGAAAAATTTGATTTTCCATATTTAAAATTTCTTCCATTCCATCGTTGCGGCTGATACACCAACCAGTGTAAGATTTGAGATAAAAATACAGTATTGGTTGATGAGGCTTTCATTTTGAAATTTCAGTGACTCATTTCACCTGTCGTAGGCATCTTCAGATTATAGAAACTGCTCACGGCGCCTTAGGGTATTGATACCTGGACAGGCGTTGGGAATTTACAACTTTTTTGTGTTCTGATCGCATTTTAACGATGTATTCGCATCATGTAATCTTTTCACAGACGACGTGCGCTGTGGCCAGTTTCCGTAATTTGAAGATGCCTACCAAAGTCGAAGCGCGTCATCGAAATTTGAAAACGTAAACCTCTGCAACCAAGACGGTATCTTTACCATTTCCATCTTTCATACAGTTCTTAACCTAATTTAAAAATTTAGAATTCTGTTCTGTTTTAAGAGCTGTCTACATATGCATCTGTGTGATGACTCTGCAATTCACAATTAAGTCCTGGCACAGGGTTTATGGAACCACCTTCAAGCTACTTCTCTACCGTTCCACTCTCCAACAACGAGCGGGATAAACCAACAAAATCTTTCCGTGCGACCTCTGATTTCTCTTATTTTATAATGATGGCATTTCTCCTTGTGTAGGTGGTCCCCAACAAAATATTTTCAAACTATGAGGAGAAGGTTGGTGATTAAAATTTCCTGAGAACGTTCTGCTGCAGCCTTGCTTTTAATGACTGCCACCCCAGCTCGCGTACCTTCTCCGTGCTACTCTCCCCATATTTCGCAATAATACAAAACGAACTGCCCTTCTTTGAACTGTATCGATGTCCTCTGTCGAACCTATCAGACGTGGATCCCAACTGCGCAGTAATATTCCAGAAGAAGACCTAAAAGCGTAGTGTAGTCAGTCTCTTTAGTAGACCTGTTGTATTTTCTAAGCATTCTGCCAACAAATCGCAGTCTATGGCTTGCTTTCCCCACAAAATTATCCGCGTGATAGTCCCAATTTAAGTTATTCGTAATTGTATTCCCGAAGTATTTACTTGAGTTTACAAACTTTAAATTTGCGTTATTTATCGTGCAACTGAAATTTAGCAGATTCCTTTTAGTACACATGTGGATGACTTCAAAATTTTATTTTTATTTTTTTGGAGTCACTTGGCACTCTCCGCACCATAGAAATATCTGATCTAAATCACTTTGCAATTGGTTTTTATCATCTGATTTATGAGATGGTAAATGATTGCAACATCTGGAAACAACCTAAGAAGGCTGCTCAGATTGTATTGTAAGTAGTTCACATAGGCCAGGAATAGTAGTGGCCCTGTAAAATTTCTTGAGAAACGCCATATATCACTTCTGTTTTACTCGATGATTTCTGTCCTTTACTACGAACTGTGACCTTTCTGGCAGAAAATCACGAATTCATTCGCACAGCTGAGACGATACTCTATATTGTCGCAAATTATTTAGAAGTCGATTGTAAGCAACTGTGTCAAAATCCTCCTGGAACTCTGGAATCAATTTGATATCCGCTGTCAGCAGCACTCATTACGTAATGTGAGTAAAGAACTAACTGAGTTTAACAAGGACGGTTATTTTCTGAATCCGTGCTATTTGCCAATAAATCGTTTTCTTCGAGGTGCATCGTAATGTTCGAGGTCAATATATGTCCGAAAATCCTACTGCAAATCGATGTTACCGATATGGGTCTGTAATTCAGCAGATTACACCTATTACTGGTGCGACCTAAGGAACTTTCCAGTGTTTAGGTATGGATTTTTCGGCGTACGAGCTACAGTCTTACGTTAAAGGTTTAACACATTAAGTATTAGTTAGAAACTGTGTATATGTTTTGAGACAACGTAACTCACAGCGCGCAAATATCCAGGCTATATCATCCCGTATTTGAGAATCAGAGCACTTTGCGATCTCCAACAAAGTTTTATATCCTTTCGTGATCTTTTCTCACTGAAACCCCCTTAAACCGATGAAAAGAAGAAAAGTTTGTAGCTTACTACATTGTCGCTGTTCACGCAGTAAAACTGCAACTTGAGGCATGACATTTTAATTTGTTACTGTTTTTTTTACCAACTATATGTGCAACACAGTCTGCAGACAGTACCCAAATATACCTCTGAATGTATCTGCAAAATTATACCGTTATATGCCACGTAGTTCGGAAAGTACGACTTTTATACGTGGGAGTTTTTTTTTTAAAGAACCGGGTGTTGAGGTTTTACTTGTATGAGACTACTGCCTGAATGAATACATGACGGATTTGAATCGAACAATTCTGTCTTTGACAAAATAAAAGACACAATACATCGAAACACAGAAATGAAAGTTACTGAAAGTTTAGTAGTAATGATTACGATTTATTTAGGAAAAATAGCGTATTAGAATGAGGTTATTTCTTTACGTTTCTACTCTGCATGTTTATTGAAAACAATAAAAAATACTGCCACTAACATAATGATCCAATATACTACCAAGGATAATAAAATAGTGAAGTCAGTGCCTTTTAGGAGGAGGAGGAGATTAGTGTTTAACGTCCCGTCGACAACGAGGTCATTAGAGACGGAGCGCAAGCTCGGGTTAGGGAAGGAAGGGGAAGGAAATCGGCCGTGCCCTTTCAAAGGAACCATCCCGGCATTTGCCTGAAGCGATTTAGGGAAATCACGGAAAACCTAAATCAGGTTGGCCGGAGACGGGATTGAACCGTCGTCCTCCCGAATGCGAGTCCAGTGCAGTGCCTTTTAGAATTCTTACCATAATATAATATTTTGTTGTTGTTCTCCGAAGGAAGTACTTGAGAATTTACGAATCCAGAAACATAAGGCCCCAGTAAGCCAATATCGATTATTTTTGGGAGGTGCATATGACGCCTGAAGGTGACATATTGAATTTCCGGTACTGGTTGCGAAAATTAAAATAAAATAACCTCTCAATTGCACTGCTGTTTGACGAATTTCTTTGTTCAATATTAATTTTGGTCTTCCCCCATCAGATCGAAATCAGCGACCAAAGGTATATTTTCATGGCAGACATTTAAAGTACCCGCAGTGTGTCTCTTATGTAGCAAGCATATACTGCTAGACCAGAGACATAATGTACAAATCCTTCCCTCGTTGCTGTTGTTGTTGTTGTTGTTGTTGTGTTTCTCAGTCCGAAGACTTGTTTCATTCAGCTCTCCACGTCAATACCGGCGCAAAGCCTCTCCATCTTTGAATGACTATGGACACTTACATACATTTGAACCTGGGTACTGTATTCATCTCTTGATCTCCCTCTGCTGTTTGTAACCCTTCGCTCTCGCATCTCACACTCACACTTCGCTCCACTATCAAACTGATGATTCCTTGATGCCTCATAATGTCTCCCATTATCCGTTCCTTTCTTTAGAAAACTGTGACAAAAATTTCCGATTTACTTTCAGCCCGATTCGATTCAGTACCTCCTCATTAATTACGCGATACCCGTCTTAACCCTTAGCATTCTTCTATAGAACTACATTTCAACAGCTTCTGTTCTCTTCTTGTCTGACCTGTCTATCGTCCATGTTTCACTTTCCTACAAGGTTACACTCAGTACAAATATCTACAGAAAAGACTTTCTAACACCTAAATTCATATTCGATGTTAACAAATTCCTCTTTTTCAGATATGTCTTCGTTGCTGTAGCCAGTCTACGTTTTATATCCTCTACACTTCGGCCATCATTTATTTTGCTGCCCAAATAGCATAACTCATCTAAAACTTTTAGTGTCTCATTTCCTAACCAAATTCATTATTAATTCCCACAGAATTACTTGATCTGATTCCACTTTCACTTAAAGCACCCGTTCTCAAACTTTTTTGGCTACTGAACTCTTTTGAAGTGCTGAATATTTTACAGAGCCCTAAAATAAGCAAAATCTAGTTTTATGTTCATTCTTTAATTATAATCATTTAATGAAAGTGCTACAAAAATTGTTACAGTATACACTACTGATTTCTGCAATATCCACACACTAACGCAATACACAAAATAGCACTGTATTGACTCCACTGTAAATTGATTAACTTGTTTCCATTTAATTGAAGGTATGAGGTCGTTTTTATTTTTGACCAGTTATTTAATATCCGCCTTGATAGAAGAGAGCTGAAGACGCATGTCGAGTTGAGCATCCATTCTACTGCGGTATTTTGTCTTTGTAGCTGCGTATGCTGAGAGTCCCGGTCACACAAGTATGTTGCTGAGAACGCGAGAACAGTCAGAGCCTGTGTGTCAAGTTGTGGATGTTCATCACGAAACCAGCACCAAAAATGATAAAGTGACTTTGTTTTGAACAATGATTCGACCCTTGAATCTGACGCCATTCCTCAAATGAATTCATAGGTTTCGTTTGAAATATTTTCTGGCTTCTATAAATTCAGTACAAAAGGATTAAGCCAACCCTTCATTCTATTTTAGAAAATCAACAGTTTAATTTTACAATATTATAAACATGGAATAATATCGCCATAAGATATTGAAATTTACAACTGGAGTCAATAACAAACACTAATCGAATACGCTACAGTCCGAGAACGCTACACTTCGTTATTCCAGAAATAAAATAATGTATTAGTTACGTCACATTTATTGGAAAAATCTTGAAACTACACCTTTGAATTGCTTCTCTCCATAGTCACCATTCAGATTTAAGCATTTGTCATAAATAGTCACGAGATGACAGATCGCTTCTGCATAGAATTCTGCAGCCAGCCCTTTTCAGTATCGTGTCCTTCGTCGCATTCAAAGCACAAGGAGTGAAGTCACACTCTTGTGTGCACGAAGAGGTGGCAGTCACGTTGAGCCAAGTCCTGCCCGTGTTGCGGATGTTCCTATTTGAAGTGACGCAACAATTTGTATATTTGCCGGGCGGTGTAGAGCGGAGCAGTGTCGCACTACAGCACGACGCCAGTAGTCGAGCGGCCGCGTAGATTGTTTTAAATGGCTCCTCTCCGTTTTCTTCCATGTCTCACAATATGCTTCAGATTTGATTTTCCTGATTCGTTACATATAATCGACAATTAGCGTCTCTAAAAACGGTAGACATAACCTCCCTGGCTAACAGTCACGTTATTGTTGGTTCGTTTGCCAAGGCGGTGAGGTCTACTGCCTCGCCCTCCCCCCTGCCCCTGCCTCCAAAAAAAGAAAAACATGACTCTTAGCCAGGAAGATTATATCCACCGTTTCTAGCTGCTTAACTGAAATTGATAGAAAATTGATTTAAGTTGATTTGTACACAATTGATTTAAACTGCTTTGTACACAGTTGATTTAAATACATAAGATACATGAACGAAAAAAGTGCCTTCTTTAAAAAAAAAATTGTAGCTCTTTGCTGTAACTCTCTGGTAAGTAAAAGCTGAAGGAGATAGTACTGTGATTGTATAGAACTGTACACTGAGGTGACAGAAGTCATGAGACGCCTCCCAATATCGTACTGGACCTCCTTTTCCCCGACACAGTGCAGTATCTCGACGTGGCATGGCCTCAATAAGTCGTTGGACGTCCCCTGCACAAATATTGGGTCATTCGACCTCTATAGCCACCCGTAATTGCGAAATTATCGCCGGGGCAGGAACTGACCTCTCGATTACACCCTTAAAATGTTCGATGTGTTTCACTTCGGACGATCTGGGTAGCCAGATCGTTCAGTCGAATTGTCAGGAATGTCCTACGAACCAGTCGCGAACAACAGTGGCCCAGTGATTTGCAGCATTGTCATCCATAAAAAATCCATCGTTTATTGGGAACATGAAGTCCATGAATGGTTGCAAATGGCCTCCATGCAGCCGAAAATAACCATGTCCAGCCAGTGATCGATCCATTGCATTCCATGTAAACACATGCCACATCATTATGGAACCGTCACCAGCTTGCACAGTTCCTTGTTGACAACTTGAGTCTATGGCTTCGTGGGATCTGCGCTACGCTCCAATCCTACCACCAGCTCTTTCCAACTGAAAATTGGATTGATCCGACAGGGCCACGGTTTGCCAGTCGTCTAGGGTCCAACCAGTGCTGTACTGCAGTGCCCGTTTTATTCCGATTTACGATGCGAGGTTCCTTCGGACATGCAAGCGACTTTCGTAAAATATCTCCCCTGTACAGGAATATATTGTACATAATGGATGTAAGAGTACAGGCTGTAGATACATTGTTAACTACAAATGGAAGTTTGCGTCTGGCCGTGAGTCGTGCTCGGACAGCCAAATGGTAACGCGACCGCTCGCGATAAGCAGTAAATCTGGGTTCGAGCCCCGGTCCGGCACAAATTTTCACTGTCGTCATTCCCTTATACGGCTGATGGTTATCCATATTCGCAACTGTGAATAAATTTAACGTATATATTGTGGTAACGAGCCCAGGAGAGGCGCTGCAGGTGATGTCGTGCTGCTAGCAAAGACACTCGCATCGGTCGTCTTCTGTCATAGCCCATTAAGGCCAAATTTCGCCGCACTGTCGTAACGGATATGTAAATCGCACATCCCACACTGATTTCGGCAGTTATTTCAGGCAGCTTAGCTTGTCTGTTACTGAAGGACGCCGGCCACTGTGTTGTCCGTAGTGAGAGGTAATGTATGAAAGTTGGTGATCTCGGCACTCTCTTGACACCGTCTATCTCGGAATACTGAATTCCCTAACGATTTCCGAAATGGAATGTCCCATGCGTCTAGCTTCAACTACCAGTTCGCGTTCAAAGTCTGTTAATTCCCATGTTGCGGCCAACCAGGTTGGAAACCTTTTCACATGAAACACTTGAGTAAAAAAAAACAGCTTCGCCAATGCACTGCCCCCTGCCCTTTTATACCTTGTATACACGATACTGTCGCCATCTGCATATGTGCTTATTGCTATCCCATGACTTCTGCCACCTCAGTGAATACACACGGACATTGTAACCATCAATGACGTATCCATGCCTCGACTGGCTAATATGACTATATAATATTTGTCTCCCCGTGCGGGAACCACATATTGCGCGAGCATAAGTGTTATGACTACGTAACACATGGGAGTTTGGCTCGGTCCTGGAGGCGCACTTAGATACCCGAAGTGGTTACCGCTCGCAAGATAATCGGGGATCGAGTTTTGGCCCGGAACAAATTTTCAAATGTCGCAAGTAGCTGACGTCAGTGCATAGTCGCAGAATGGGAATGTATATAGTAATAAATAAACTATGCCCACAAGTACCCAGAAAGCAACGTTTACCTATCTAAATAAATATTCCTTTCACTAATTATTTTGAAAGTTACCGATACATGAATGAAACATTTTATCTGTGGTTATTTCGTGGCGTGACTGCTCGGAAGGCAGCAGTGGCAGCTGGGCTACCTGCAGCTGATCGGACGCTGCCGATATTTCACGGCCCAGGGGACATGCGTCTTTGTCCGGGAGCATGCGACAGCCACGCCAGGGAACGCATTGTGTGCTGCCTCCGGAGATCCGTTGTGTCCACTTGGCCGGTAATGGGCACAGCTGCAGACAAATTGTAAAGTCTGCGCTTTCCAGTACTCGTTTTTCACGACAAACGACTGTAGTGACATTACTGATTACGTGTGTGTGTGTGTGTGTGTGTGTGTGTGTGTGTGTGTGTGTGTGTGTCTGTGTATGCGCCTCTGTATGAGACTAGTCTTTATTTGTATACCCTTTCATGAACGCGTACGCTAGTAAACATTGCAGAGATAAATTACTCGTTGTTAGAGCTGCAGCTAAGAAACGAGGACTAATCGCCTGTTTATTACTACTTTCACTATACTGGGTAATTCAAGTTTACTATGCCAATTACAAGTGGCTGTAGCTACGCTGCCTGACAGAAAACGTGAAATACCCAGAGGACATGGTCCGATGTCAATGTTAAGTATCTAAACGTACGTACTATCGGCAGGTATGTAAATGGTAAGAGCTGCAATTCTCTGTGAAGGCAGAATGGCCACCAGAGTGCATTAGACTTGCTCGCGATTAGTGTTTTTACCATGCTTGGCAGGGTGTGAACCGTGTCAGATGTTGGGTGATGGTCGACAGGGTGGCTGAGCGGTTCTAGGTGCTACAGTCTGGAACCGCGCGACCGCTACGGTCGCAGGTTCGAATCCTGCCTCGGGCATGGATGTGTGTGATGTCCTTAGGTTAGTTAGGTTGAAGTAGTTCTAAGTTCTAGGGGACTGATGATCTCATAAGTTAAGTTCCATAGTGCTCAGAGCCATTTGAACCATTTTTGTTGGGTGATACTTGTGAAGAACACGTACTCATGTGAGACAGTTATCAGCAGCTAAATACTTTGAAAGAGACCTTACTGTGGCTATTCATTGGGCTGGCTGGTCGAATCGTGCTATAAGCAGATTTGTAGCGCATTCTGATGTTGCAATGCTCCGATGCTGGACTGCATGGGAACGTGAGGACAGGGATATTTGCCGTCAAGTTTCTGATCTACAAAGTCTGACCACAGCAAGGCGGGATCGCCGTAATGTGCACCATGTTCATCGTAATCCCTTCACATCCATCCTTGGCATCCTTGAACATCTAATGGAATTTCTACACCACTCGTCGGGGACTAGCAGCAGTCAGACTAACAGAATTACCGACGCTGACGCAGCAACACAAATGGCTGCTTTTGAAGTGATGCCGTGACCGGAAAGAATGGACAGCTGAGTAATGGTGTCGCATTGTGTCCAGAGATGAATCGGGATTCTGCACTACTGCGGATGACCATCGTGGGTATGACGGCGACCTGGGGGCAAGTCCGATTCTTCAAATCTTTTGGAGGTGCACAGTGGTGTTACGCGTGTCGTCATGGTGTGGAGAGCCAATGGGTATGAATTCATACTGGCTGGCAGTCATTAGGGAAGACTACGTCACAGGCAGCCTGCATTTCCATGTTTTGCCTCACATGCGGCAGTATCGTGGCGCCATTTTTTTTCCAGGACAATGCTCGTCCACATATGGCACGTGTCGTTATGAACTGTGTACGTGATTTTCAGGTTCTCCCGTGGTCAGCTATATCCTTAGATCTGTTCCCAATAGAAAATGTGTGGGACGAGCTCGGACATCATCTCTGTAGCTGTGCCAGTACCCACGGTCTCAAGGACCAGTTACAACAGTCGTCGACCATCTTGACTGAAGGGAGGACATGACGACTGTATAACACTCTCATCAACTGAATCGGAGCATGCATCCAGTGCATAATACTGATAGGTGGGCTCATAATGCCAAGTTCTTTGTAAATTTGTCTCGATTTTGTAATTACTGAAATAACGTCACATCTGCTTTCCACACATGAAATTTCGTTTTTTTTATATCAACGAGTGTGTGCCTTATGCCGACTCTGTCTGGTGTCAGGTGTTTCAAAATGAGACTGGAGTGCCGTACGTGGCCACAAGGTTTCTATGGGCTCCAGTTGATTGAATTTGCACTGAGGTATGTTTCGTAACGAGGGGCCATAACCGTACAAAAAAAAAAAAAAAAAAAAAAAAAAAAAAAAAAAAAAAAATGCTGTGTTGGAAAATGATTTGGAGCATTGTATAGTGCTCAGCTTCAGTTCCGAATAGGAACAGTCGAAAACATAAAGACAAAATAAAAATAAAAATTAAATGGCTTAGGATGTTAAAAGATCTGCTTGGAGAAATGGGGTTTCGAGGTCAGGAGGAGGTTGCGCTATCTGTCGGGGTGAATTTGTGTTTGTCGGTGCGGCCGCAGCGCGGCGCCGGCCGCGCTAGCTCTCGCGCGCCCTCTGTGTGTCGCAGAACGGCCTGGGTCGATACCCAGCCGGTGTAGCGCGGCGCGGCGCGGTGGGCCAGCATGGCCGGCTACCTGCGGCGCCTGCTGCGTCAGGTGGGCACCGCGCTGCGCAGGTAAGTGCGGAGCACATGTCAGCAGCGGTCAGCGGCAGGACGAGCCCGCTGACACCTCCCTGCTGTGCCGCCTGGCTGCTGACCTCACCTCGACCGCAGCCTCCGGAAGTATCTGCCGGTCGCCGCCTCAGTGGTCCATCTACCTGTCATCGATTCGCTTCCCACTACCTTCGGTCCGCTTCCAGCAATAAAATTGTTTGTGAACTCGCTGCGGCGTGTGGTACGGCAGCTAACACCACTCGTGGTGAAAATATTGTGTGTACTTCATTCTTAGTTTCCTCTCACCCAATCTACACCTTTCTCCTTTTCACATCTCGCCGCTGCCTCGGTAAATGTCAATGGCAGCTCTCTGTCGCAAATACGTCAGCTGTTTCTCACATAATGGAGGGCACCAAACCTTCGAACTCGTCAGTTTGTTTTTAACCTCCACGCGCGCTCCCGCTTTCGCGAACAGCAAAGATTCTAGTCACTAACGTGCGACACATCGTTGCCTTACGCCATAGTGTAGCCCCTCCCGCTAGTCAGCAACTTCCGCAGCTGCACTACCTTCATTAACGTATGTCGTTCGGATTTTGCGCTTAGTGTCTTTCAAAGTTCCTATCGTCTCCAGCTAAGAAAATTTAATAATAATTAAGCATATTGTCAAGTGTGTATAATGTGTAGAATATACAGATTGTCGAATACTACCATTTCTTTCGCCTTTAATTCAATGTAAATCATTTTTTTGAACAGAATTGGACTTAAACTGGAAATAGCGCGGCCATATTTTTATCCTTGTTTAGCTTTTCCATGATGTTCTTAAAATTGTTTCGGTAAAAAAACTGCACACTTTTCCTGTCAGTTCTTAATATTTGGGCGCAAAGATTGCCAATTACTTTAAACATTAATTAATGTAAATTTGTGCAGTTCACAAAACGAAAAAAAATAGTATCCTGTTACTACAGTATCAATGAGTCACAGGTGGAATCAGTGAACTTGCATCATTAGCTGGTGTGACGATTTCTAGGGACGTGAAGTGGAGTGATTACATAGCACAGTCGTAGTCAAAGCAGGTGGCAGACTTCGATCCGTTGCTAGGATACTTGGAAAATGCAATCGGTCCACAAAGGAAATTGCTTACAAAACATTCGCGCGACCCATCATAATAATACTGCTGCACTGTTTGTGACCCATAAGACCATAAGGCGATACTGATATACAAAGAAGGGCAGCATCTGTGCTCACAAGCATGTTTCACCCATGCGAGAACGTCCCTCTGAACTAGCAGACACTTGAAAGTAGACGGCAACTAGCTCACAAAGGCAGCACTTTTGAAGTGTTTCGCAAAACTAAAGTTTTTTTGCAAAATTGGCCCTTATCATCATAGTAAGCACCAAATAAAAGAAGAAATTGGCAAAAAGTAAACAATTAATCGATTTAGCGAGGTTTTTCACTTACGAATATAATTTCAATATTTTGCACAGAATTTAACTGTATTCTAATAGTAAGCAACGAATACAGGAAGAAAATGGCAAAACATAAACAATAAATTGTTTTAAGGAAATGATTTCACTTTGGAACCACTGGGACATACAGTTTTCAACCACCCATGGTTTCAAGAGATATATTTGAAAGCAGTTACGCATATTTCCTGGATACAATCCCACACCTGAAACTTCCATCAACTCTCAATTCCTAAAACAAACTATAATCCTAAATAACAAGTAAAAATTTCTGCAAAATATAATAAATTTGCGTCGAAAGTACATACTGTACCCTGTGGTTTCATTTCGAAACTATTCGTAGATGCTGTAGTACAAACTCAAATGTATGTTACAATAACTTAAGTATACTTACGTCCACTGTGTATGATGTTCTCAGTATGATCACCATATAAAAAAAAGAAAGACATCGTGTGACACTCTCCTACAATCACGTAGCTCGGTCTTCGCGTCGACTGTCCGACTGTTGCTTTGAATGATGTAAGTGAATGCTGCGGTGCAGTACATTGGTGGAAGTACCTCAGGGTACCACTAGATGTCTCTGTCTTGCAGTGGTTTCATGCGAAACGCAATGATGCTTCCGTACTTCCCTCCCCCGTAAGAACAAAAGATAAAATGATGGCTTGAAGCAGAAACCAATCA